>NC_064571.1:16572500-17197500 GCF_937001465.1 Orcinus orca
TACCTGCACACTGATTAGCATTTCTGTGTTGATTTTCTAGCTATTCCTATTGCTAAGTTCTAGTAAATTAGAAGCAATGACACTGTCTGCCCAGTTCCAATTATATTTTTTACTACAGCACCGCCTTCTTTCAAATAGCTTTACTTTTACAGAGAGAACAATAAATGTTTCTTTGCTTTCTATTTCTATTCAACTGAATCACAAGAATTTTATGTAAGTAGAATGATCTTTGATGATGCTTCATAAAGGAGACACTGCATAACCCTGAGGTGTGTGCATTGTCTTCTATTACTTTGCATTAGGGATTTCAGCTCTGACATCTTCAGCCACTTTCCAGCAACATTAGACTACTTGCTTTAGGACACACTTTTCAGATATGTCACTCTTGACTAGACATAGTCATTGGCTATAGAACACCAGTTTCAAAAATAACTCCTCTGATTCAGTTTTATATCAGTCTGAGCTAAATATGAACCACAGATAAGCCTTTTATATAAACTGTTCCAAATTGAAGGGGCCTCAAAATCCCTTACTGTAACAGAAACTGACCCCTTTATAAAATAATTTTGCCCAACTACTTTCATAAAGCCCCTTGTTTGTCCTGCTAATTATTATTATTTGTCATGTCATGTCAGTGCAATGAAAGTGTTTTGCCCACAACCTCTGAACTATTAAGTGAAACAGATTTCATTTCTTCAAAAATCTCATGACAGGGGCTTCCCTGGTGGCGCAGTGGTTGAGAGTCCGCCTGCCGATGCAGGCGGCACGGGCTCGTGCCCCGGTCCGGGAAGATCCCACATGCCGTGGAGCGGCTAGACCCGTGAGCCATGGCCACTGAGTCTGCGTGTCTGGAGCCTGTGCTCCGCAACGGGAGAGGCCACAACAGTGAGAGGCCCGCATACCGGGAAAAAATTAAAAAATAAAAAATAAATTAAAAATCTCATGACAGCACTCCTCCTCTAAAAATTCTTCTTTTACCCTAGGTTTGATGGGAAATTTCCTCATCGAAATTGACATGCTCTTAACAAGGGTCAACACTAGGCCACACTATGTTGAATCACACTTCTGTTTTTCCATGCATTTACCCTCTCTCAGACAAAAAGTGCCCTCATAATTTTGCCACATCATGTGCCCTCACTCCCTGAATGCCACCCCAACATTTAACTATCCTCTTTCATTCCGATTACTAGTTTTGAATTTGGCTGATAATCTAATGAATAAATCTTAGTTGTTATATTCACCAGAGACCTCCCATTTTCATCCTTCTACTGTCTTTGTAACTTGTGCATATTTCATTAAAAAAATTAGTAAGCCGAAATATAAATGGCAGTTCCAAGAGGCATATTAAAGAGTGAATATTGTCTAACAGAGAACCTCATACGGCCCCTTCTACCACACATTAACTTTGTTACCCTTTCCTATTATCAATTTATTATATATATTATAATAATATTATATTATTTATATATTAATAAAGATAATACTGAACTTACCTGTAACAATAATTGAAATGGACAAAATAAATTATATATAGAAAACCACGCTACTACCTCAAAAGTACTCTTCAAATGTATGGGATTCTCAAGTGTTCTAACTGCTGTTTCTACTCTACTTAGAGCCTTATGTCACCACTCATATTATGCACTTTATTTTCTGACTGGGGTTAGGGCCTACTTCTCACACCAGATGGATAGGATAACTCCTGAAGGAGATTACCCTTCTCTCTGGATTGAAGCAGGGTCTAGCATTGTTCTGAATATAAAGGGTCAGGGCAAATCATATACTTCCTCTTAATTACAGAGGAAAGTATTTCTCACACCCACTTCCATCTCCATACAGCAGCAAAAATTGTCAAGTTTGCATATTACAGGTTTACAACCAAAATGCATTGTGACTGTCAGATCCAGAATTTAGCAAGCAATTATGCCTTCAGAAAAGCACACATGAAGGTCACAGAGTTCTGTGGAGTCTATGATACTACCAGAGCACTTTAAAATTGGGAGAAAATAACTCTAAAGTTGATATTCACTCCAGATACCAGTGATTTTGAAGAGAGTTAATGTGATGGAACAGAGTTGGAAGAAACCAGCCCAGTTGGTTGAATTTGAACTGCTGAGATATATATATATATATATATATATATATATATATATATATATGTTTTAATTAATTCAATTGATCTTCCCCTAGTTCTTCTACAGTACCTTCCTTGCATCCTCCATAATCAAGGGGGTTTATCATGAAGAAGAAACATTTGCAAAGGCTGTTTTTTAAATTTTTTTATTATTATTATTTTTAACATCTTTATTGGAGTATAATTGCTTTACAAGGTTGTGTTAGTTTCTGCTGTATAACAAAGTGAATCAGCTATATGCATACATATATCCCCATATCCCCTCCCTCTTGCACCTCCCTCCCACCCTCCCTATCCCACCCCTCTAGGCGGTCAAAAAGCACTGAGCTGATCTCCCTGTGCTATGTGGCTGCTTACCACTAGCTATCTATTTTACCTTTGGTAGCGTATATAGTGTATATATGTCAGTGGTACTCTCACTTCATCCCAGCTAAACGTATCCCCTCTCCATGTCCTGAAGTCCATTCTCTACATCTGCATCTTTATTCCTGTCCTGCTCCTAGGTTCATCAGAACCTTTTTTTTTAGATTCCATATATATGTTTTAGCATACAGTATTTATCTTTTTCTTTCTGACTTACTTCACTCTGTATGACAGACTCTAGGTCCATCCACCTCACTACAAATAACTCAATTTTGTTTCTTTTTATGGCTGAGTAATATTCCATGTATATATGTGCCACATCTTCTTTATCCATTCATCTGTTGATGGACACTTAGGTTGCTTCCATGTCGTGGCTATTGTAAATAGAGCTGCAATGAACTTTGTGGTACATGACTCTTTTTGAATTATGGTTTTCTCAGGGTACATGTTCAGTACTGGGATTGCTGGGTCGTGTGGTAGTTCTATTTTTAGTTTTTTAAGGAACCTTCATACTGTTCTCCATAGTGGCTGTATCAATTTACATTCCCACCAACAGAGCAAGAGGGTTCCCTTTTCTCCACACCCTCTCCAGCATTTATTGTTTGCAGATTTTTGATGATGGCCATTCTAACCGGTGTGAGGTGATACCTCATTGTAGTTTTGATTTGCATTTCTCTAATAATTAGTGATATTGAACGTCTTTTCATGTGTTTGTTGGCAATCTGTATGACTTCTTTGCAGAAATGTCTATTTAGGACTTCTGTCCATTTTTGGATTGGGTTGTTTGTTTTTTTGATATTGAGCTGCATGAGCTGCTTGTATATTTTGGAGATTAATCCTTTGTCAGTTGCTTCGTTTGCAAATATTTTCTCCCATTCTGAGTGCTTTTTGTCTTTTTTATGGTTTCCTTTGCTGTGCAAAAGCTTAAGTTTCACTAGGTCCCACTTGTTAATTTTTGTTTTTATTTCCATTTCTCTAGGAGGTGGGTCAAAATGATCTTGCTGTGCTTTGTGTCATAGAGTGTTCTGCTTATGTTTTCCTCTAAGAGTTTTATAGTGTCTGGCCTATATATAGGTCTTTAATCCATTTTGAGTTTATTTTTGTGTATGGTGTTAGTAAGTAAAGGCTGTTTTTTGCCTTTGCCTAATGTAAAAAGAAATCACAAGGATTTCAACAGGGCAAACGGGGATATGAGAAGAATCAAGAAAAGCTTGGAGAAAGCAGTCCCCAGACTGCAGGATAACCTAGTGGCCAGAGAAGTAGTAGTCTTCTACTTACATGCTACAATTTGGCAGAGACTCCAAGGTTCATCTATCCCAAAAGACCTCACCTATTAGCTTAAAACTGTCCCAGAAACTCAAACAAAATTTACTCTGTTGGATTAAAGCACATAGTAAAATATAAATATAATTCCTGGAAGGTTTATTACAGCAATGCAGATTAAGTTAATACATTATATAAATTGAATGGACTTAGCATATTTGAAAAGTTTTACCGTTTCTTCATAAATGGAGAGAACATCAATACAATCTATAAAGCTAAATTTTAAGAAAGCAGATTTTGCTCACAATAAGAAAGACAAAGTCAAAGTCTGGAGTTATCTAATGACGGTGGGTGCATTGCTGCTTAGATAAGCAGTGGACTCTTTGTCATCACAAACACCTCGGCTGCAATGCATATTATAGAATAGCACTGTACAAAGGAAACAAAACGTGAATCAGAAGTGCAAGCCATATATGTAATTATAAGTTTTCTTATTTAAAAATAAGTATTCTCATTTAAAAATAACTTAAAAAGTAGGAATTAATTAAATAATGTATTGGATTAGACCTAATATATCCAAAATATTGTCATTCCAACATGTAATGAATATAAAAATGAGATTTTTACAATTTTGTGTTAAATTTTTGAAATTCCATGTGAACTTCAGTTTTCCTTGAAATATGGATTAGTCATATTTTAACAGTTACACATGCCCAGTGGCTACTGGCTAGGAGAGTGTAGTTATAGAGATTTCTCAGATACAGTAAAATATCCATCCTCTAAGTTACTTCCACTTTTAATATTTATTAATTCCATTCTTTAATGATCAAAACATATTAAATAGACTTCCAATTGCATAAAGCAACTGCAATGAGAATTCTCTTTGTCAGGCACAAGGAGAAGATGCTACATGGAAGGCAATGGTCACTTCAGGGAAGAAGGGCAACACAAATTAATATTTTCTGCCTCAGAACTTTGAACCAAAAAAACATATATATGTAAAACTTAAGCAAATTGATTAGACAAAGAAATGAAGTATTTAAATCCATATTTATTGGTTATTGTTTTTTTGCAGAACATTATGGAGAAATCAAAGGCCATGTCCTCAAAGAGCATTTAATGATATATGGGGAAGCCAGATATATACTCACATAGAAAACTAACTGATATTAAACAGTGTGACACGAAAAGATGCTCAACATTGTTAACTTTTAGAGAAATGCAAATCAAAACTACAATGAGGTACCACCTCACACCAGTCAGAATAATCATCATTAAAAGGTCTACAAATAACAAATGCTAGAGAGGGTGTGGAGAAAAGGGAACTCTCCTACACTGTTGGTGGGAATGTAAATTGGTGCAGCCACTATGGAAAACACTATGGAGGCTCCTCAAAAAACTAAAAATAAAATTGCTATATGATTCAGCCATCCCACTCCTAGGTAAATATACAAACAAAACTATAATTTAAAAAGATACATGTGCCCCCTATGTTCATAGCAGCACTCTTCACAATACCCAAGACATGGAAATAACCTAAATGTCCATGGACAAATGAATGGATAAAGAAGATGTGGTACATGTATACAATGGAATACTACTCAGCCATAAAAAAGAGTAAAATAATGGCATCTGCAGCAACATGGATGGACCTAGAGATTATCATACAAAGTGAAGTAAGTCAGAAAGAGAAAGACAAATACCACATGATATCACTTATGTGTGGAATCTAAAATACGACACAAATGCACTTGCCTATAAAACAGAGACAGATTCACAGACATAGAGAACAGACTTGTGGTTACCAAGGGGGTGTGGTGGGGGAGGGATGGATTGGGAGTTTGGGATTAGCAGATTCAAACTATTATATCTAGAATGGATAAGCAACAAGGTCCTACTGTTTAGCACAGGAAACTATATTAAATAACCAGTGATAAACCATGAGGGAAAAGAATATGAAAAAGAATATATATATATATATATATATATGAATCACTTTGCTTTACAGCTGAAATTAACACAATATTGTAAATCAACTATACTTCAATAAAATTTTTCAAAAACTGTGATCTTACTCTTTCTTTTTTTTTTTTTTTTTTGTTTTTGGGGTATGTGGACCTCTCACTGTTGTGGCCTCTCCCGTTACAGAGCACAGGCACCGGATGCACAGGCTCAGTGTCCACGGCTCACGGGCTCAGCCACTCCGCGGCATGTGGGATCTTCCTGGACTGGGGCACAAACCCATGTCCCCTGCATCAGCAGGTGGACTCTCAACCACTGCGCCACCAGGGAAGCCCGATCTTACTCTTGATTCTCCTTTATTCATACCTTACATGCAAGTTACCATCAAATCTGATTGGCTCTACTTTTAGATATCCCCAAAACCTGACCTCATTCACCAGCTAATGCTGCTACCACTCTGGCCCAATATATCTTTATCTTACACATTGATAATTGCAAGTCTTCCAACTAGGTCCCCTTCTGTCCTTCTCTCCTTGTAGTCTCTTCCCAACAGAGTGGGATCCTTTTAAAACATGAATCAAATTATATCACTCTTCTGTTTAAAATTATTTTGTTTTCCCATTTCACTCAAAGTAAACATGTATATCTGTGTTCTGATCTAAAAAATCCCTCACATGATCTGCCTCCATCTCACTCCCTGAAACTGACTCTCTGAATTTATACACTTTATTCTCTTACTTAATCACTTTGAACACTGGTATTCTTGTTGTTTCTCAAAAATTCCACGTATGGCTCAACTACAGGATTTTGAACTTGATGTTTCCTCTATGCTCTATGCTGTTCCCCAAGCTATCCACATAACAAGCCCACTAACATCATTCTCACGTTCTCAGTGAATCTCTCTCTGCTCAACACATTTTAAAAAATTTACCTTCCTTCTTGATACCTCCAATTCTCTTTTAGTGTCTAATTATTTTCTCCTTAGCAGGTATCCCTATCTAACATAACATAATAAATATTTACTTATTTATCATGGGTATTGTTTGCCTGTGTCATTGAAATACAAGCTCCAAAAAAGAAGATTTTTTTTTTACCTTTTTGTGCTCTGCTATATTCCCAATGCATAAAACATAAAAACATAAAAACATAAAACATAAAACATTTGATACATAATAGGCATTTAATAAATATATTCAAATGAATGAATGGATGTTGCAGGGGGAAACAAAGTATGCACATATCTTGTCTGACAATAATAGATTATAGATAAAAAGTAATGAGTAAGGGGTAAAGCTAATTATTTCTCTAGGAACTCAAAAGGTAGATTTCTCTGCAGCTGAGTAGACAGAGGAGGTTTCTTGGAGATACACAGAGTGCCTGGAGGAAACTGAGGGGCAGAAGAAGAAGGCAGACATCCCTAAGAAGAGGAAACAGGGAGCAAAAGTGGTATATAAATAAATATAGTGCAGATATTATTTTTACAAGTCACAAACACTGATGAAAAACAAAACTAAGTTTAAAAAAATTATACTATAGCACAGAATAAGTTATATCTCAATCACTTTTACTACCTGATGACAGGTAGATTAATCATGGGTACTGTTGATCAAGACCAGCAAGGGGAGACATATTCCACACCAACACTCCAGTTTAGGTAAGCTTCAGAGCTAGAATAAACTTAAGAGAGAGGGAGTGAGGGTGAAAATTATCTGAAAAGATTTGAGTTTTAAGCCAGAAATGGTTGCAATCAATGAATCTTAACAAGGTCATGTGGAATTTACAAGGTATAATCTATCTCTCTGTCTGTCTGTCTGTTTGGCTATATCTATCTATCTACCTATCTATCTTTCTATCATCTATCCATTTGCCTATAGCTGGACCATATTCATACAGGCCTTCAATATCTAACTTTGGAAATAAACATTTTTGCACAGGGAAATGTGCAAAAGAACCTCAGCCACTTGTCCCATATACCAGAAAAAAGAAAGCAGAATGTAGTAGTCAAGGGCTTGCATGTATCATAAAGCCCATGTGTATATAAATGAGTTGAATGAAGATGCCTTTGTATATTGGTCCTATGTTGTTTACTTCTCCACAGCTGACTGGGAAAACTAAAAATTTTATACCTCTATTTGCTTTAAAAATAGCTCCAATAAGCATATCAGTGCCTGCTTGCTTTGGATCATCCACAAAACAGCACCCAATATCTGCTAGCCGTAAATAATACAAACCTTGGGGCTATAAAACACCCCAGGCCACTGCAGCCTTTCTGAGTCCTCTGACCCCCCTCCCCATTTTGCTGCTGAGTGCCATCACTTAGAAAGTTACCCTCTAATAAACCTCTCCCTCAGGAGTTCTCTAGCCTTCTTTGCTTCCTGGTATAATAAGGAAGAAAAAATCTGACTCCATATTTGAGCTGGTCCTTTTGCTTTAACCTTTGTGCTCTGCGCCTGTGCTGAGTCATGCTGGCTCTGCATCTTTTGTAAGACAATGTTGCCTATAGCCTGAAATATAGAGGTTAACCTATTCTCAAGGCTATGACCTTTAGGAGTCCATTCATATAAAAAGTTTCAGAACAGAGAATAACATGTGTCTTGTTGGAGGTTTACAGGAACTTTGTGACCTGGTCTAAACGGACAGCTACAAGAGCAAAGGATTATTTTTTTAATTTTTATTTATTTTTTTTTTTGCGGTACACGGGCCTCTCACTGTTGTGGCCTCTCCCATTGCAGAGCACAGGCTCCAGACCCACAGGCTCAGTGGCCATGGCTCACGGGCCCAGCTGCTCCACGGCATATGGGATCTTCCCAGACCGGGGCATGAACCCGTGTCCCCTGCATCGGCAGGCGGACTCTCAACCACTGCACCACCAGGGAAGCCCAAACAAAGGATTCTTACACCAGGAAGTTTTCAGCCCTCCCTCACCTTGCCTTTAAAACTGCTTTGCTAAAACTCTTTGGAGAGTTTGGGGTTTTTCTGGGCATGAGCCACCTGTCTCCTTACATAGTCCTCTAACAAACCTTTCTCTGCTCCAAACTCCAATGTTTCAGTATTGTTTGGCCTCATTATGTGTCTGGCACATGAACTTGCATTTGGTAACACTGGGTTGTCTCTGGAAGGTCTTATGATGTGAGGGACCTCCACTTGCATGCAATCCTGTCAAAGTCCACCCAAACAAAGCCCATTGTTTAGTACTACCACTACATGGTCATATATTTTTCCTTGATCAGCCCTTATATCCTTGATCTTGCTACACAAAAGAATATCAGACTATTTGCTAATAGGCATTAGATGGCTTTCAGGACAAGGAAGCTTATTCTGCTCTTGTTTTATTCCGACCTACTCTTCATATATTTATGAAATGTAGGAAGAAGAAATGCATTCTGTCTTCTTTCTGTTCCTCCCATTTCCTCATCTTTCCAAGTAATTTCTTCTGCTCTAAGATATAGATAGTAATATTATATTATTTAAATTTATTTTATTTTTCTTTTCTCTTAAGGGAGCAAAAATGTGATCCCTATATGCAATTAATATAAAGTGGCAAAGACAGACCAAATTTTCTTCCAACCCATTTCCTCTGTTTCAGGAACATGCATAAGGTTTATGCATAGAATAAACATTAACCCTCAAGAGGTAAAATTATTAGTTTTTTTTCAGGAAAATTGTAGTTTATTTATGAAAAACATATGTTTTCTTTCTTATAAGTGTGTTCTCAAGTTAGAATTTTAACAATAAAATGTCATTTTCCCATGGGGAGAAATATTCACAGAATCTCACCAATTAAAGAGACATTGGATACTACAAATGAAGAAAGTGAGTCTTATAGGGTTTGTGTGGTTCCTTTTTTTCTTCCTATTGCTCTATTTCTTTTTTCTTCCAGTTTTATTGAAATATACTTGACAAACAGCACTCTATAAGTTTAAGTTTACAACATAATTATCTTATTTACATATGTCATCAAATAATTTCCACAATAAATTTAATGAACATTCGTCATCTCGTATACATACAAGATTAAAGAAACAGAAAAAATAATTTGTAATGAGAACTCCTAGGATTTACTTTTTTGACAACTTTCATATATAACACATAGCAGTGCTAATTATAGTTATTATGTTATGAATTGCTTCCCTAGTTCTTGTTTATCTTGTAACTGGAAGTTTGTAGTAACTTTTGATTGCCTTCATCTAATTCTCTAGACCCCCTGCCTATAAGAGGTAAAATTACTAAAGCAAAACAAAAACAAAAAAACCTAATGTATTCTGTCTTCAAGCACACACTGTGTTTACAATATAGATTATCAAGTTTCCTTTCTCCATTTTTTACCTTTAGCCCTTCTCTCTTTTGTTAAGCTTGTTTTGTGGTTTCTCTGAGAGTCCCTGTTACCCTATCTGGTCTCATTTCTCTATCCTTTTCATCAAGGATATTAATCTTGAGATATATAATGAACTCTATCATCTATCTTTGTACCTCAAGCTTCCCTCTAGAGCTATGCTCTGTTCTTTATTTGTTTCTGCTCATCACTCTGATTCCATTGATTATAGTTTTTCTTTTGATCTTATTCTTTGACCATATCTATAGGATCACTCAACTCTGCACATGAGAGATAATCAAAGTAGCAACAGTGAGCCAGCTATATATTTTCACCCATTAAAAAAAGGACATTCTGGATAATAAAAATATCTTTTGTCAATATATGTTTCATTTAGAAAAAATGGAATATTATTCAATTTGTTTGAAGTGAGTTATCAAGCTACAAAAAAAGATATGGTGGAATGTTAAATGCCTATTTCTAAATTAAACAAGGCCTTATCAAAAGCTATATACTCTGATTTTCAACAATATCACATTTTGGAAAAGGTAAAATCACAGAGACAGTAAACAGATCAGTGGTTGTTAGTGATTCAGGGAGTGGAGGGAATGGACAAATAGGTGATTTTTAGGAAACTGAATCTCTTCTTCATGAAAACTTAATTATAGATATTAAATATCTAATGGTAGAGATTATACACTTGTCAAAACCCATAGAGCTGTACACTACAAAAGTGAATCTTAAGGTAAACTATGGACTATAGTTAATAATAATATATTAATATTAGCTCATTAATGTTAACAAATGTACCTCAAAGGAAAGGTCAGTGGGGGGGGGGCGGTGTTGAGGAGGTGTATGGAATTCTGTAAATCTAAAACTATACTAAAAATGATAAAGTCTAGTAATTATTTTTAGAAAGAAAATAAATATACAGTTTGATGTACTCAGGGATTAGAGGCTGAGAAATATTTCCAGTAACAATAAGCTTAAAGGCTTACAATTGCCATAGTTTGCATGTTTACTGCTAATGCAATTTTAGCAATTGTAAACTGACTCTTGTCATAAATGTTCCTCACATTGTAAAATAAATCCCACAGTTTTATGGATGCCAAAAATGGCTTTTAAACATGTAAATGGGCTCTATTACATCACAGTATAAATCCCATATAATTTTGTTGGCATAATAAATCAAATGGTGCATTATTAGGAAATATTGGAATATTGTTTGTTGTTGTGCACTTAGAAACCTCCTTAAGGAGAGAGGTTAAACTAGGGAAATTAATTTAGTCACTGCCAATGATGGACAGTCTTTCACCCTGTTAACTGCAGTGGGAACTAATGCTGTTGATAGGCAAATATAACAGCTTCATCAGTACATCTTCTTTATCTTTTCCATTAAAATGCAATAGTTGGGGCTTCCCTGGTGGCACACTGGTTGAGAGTCTGCCTGCCGATGCTGGGACACGGGTTCGTGCCCCGGTCCGGGAAGATCCCACATGCCGCAGGGCAGCTAGGCCCGTGAGCCATGGCCGCTGAGCCTGCGCATCAGGAGTCTGTGGTCCTCAACGGGAGAGGCCACAACAGTGAGAGGCCTGCGTACCACAAAAAACAAAACAAAACAAAAAAATACAATAGTTGTCTCTGTGCTCAGAAATTAATATATTTTAAAAATTAATGTCTTTTCCATTCTTAGAATCTTTTAGTTGTTTTCAATTTCATTAAGATAAAGTGCAAAATCCTCACAAAGGAATACCAACCTTGGAAGAGTATAGGTCTTATTTTCCTTTCAACTTTCTTTCATAATACTCCCCATACACCTGGAAATCTTTGTTCCAGCCACATTTCTTGAAATTTGCATACTATCTTTATCTCAGGTACTGTGTGCATTATAGCAGCCTCTGACTGGAGTATTCTTCCTATCTAACACTTATTTTGCTTAACTACACTATACTCTCTTTTCAGATACTAAACACTGGCTTTATTTTTTCATTGTTATCCCCTCATACATTTGCTTATCATCATGTTCTCCAACTACAATATAAGCTCCATTAGAGCAAGATTTAATGTTTGACACACTGCTTTATCTTTAAAACTTAGAACAGTTCCTGACACAAAGTAGTGGTTAATTAGGTGCTTGTTCAGTGAATAAATGAGTGAATGAATGAATGAAAAATAACTCTTAAGGTAAATTTTGCTTGATATCATTGGATTAAGTTATATCCTCTGATAAAAGTTTATGTAGCATGCTCAGCAGGAAGCCGTGGGCTAGCACCAGCTCCTTTCCAAAGCAGTTCCAGCCCTGAACACACCAGCATACACACAAAAGTCACTTATGTGTCTCACAGTCAGTCATGCTACAGCCATCCCCATCCATCAGCATGCCTACAGCAGTCACAGACAATTTTCATCTATAACAAGATGCCAGCCCTGCTCATCAGTATGTCCATAACAGTCATGTCCAGGCCTTAGAGCCTGCCTCCTTGGGGCTCAACCTTGCCCACCAGCATGTTTGTAGCAATCACAGTCCAACCACAATAGAGGGGAGTACAAAACCCACATGGGGAATATCCCTGGAGCAGTTGGCCTTAGTGAAAAGGGGTGATTATGACACTGGGCTCCACAGGATACCTTCTACATAAGGCCACTCTTTCAAGACTGTGAGATGTAGCTGATACACCTAGCATATAAAAAAATTAAACAAAAAAAGAACAAGAACAAAAACAAGCAAACAAACAAACAAACAAAAAAACACAGGGAGTTGGGCAAAATGAGGAGACAGAAGAATAACTTCCCAGTGAAAGCACAAGACAAAACCAAAGGGGGAAAAAAGAAAAAAAAACAAAAAAACACAATAGAATGAAAATAAGCAATTTACCAGACAAAGAGTTCAAAGTAATAGTAATAAATAGTAATAAAGATGCTCTCTAAACTTGGGAGAAAAGTGAATGAACTCAGAGAAAACATCAACAAAGAGACAGGTAATATAAAAAAGAACCAATCAGAAGTGAAGAATATAATAACTGAAGTGAAAAATACACTAGACAAAATTAACAGCTGGTTAGAGGATGTAGAACAGATAAGCAATCTGGAAGACAGGGCAGTTGAGATCACCCAATTGGAACAGCAAAAAGATAAAAGAACTTAAAAAATGAGGATAGTTTAATGGGCCTATGGGACAACATCTTGCATACTACCATTCTATTTATAGGGCCCCCAGAACAGGAGAGAGATAAAGAAAGAGAAAAGGACAAAAAAACTATTTGAATAAATAATGGCTGAAAATGTCTCTGACCTGTTGAAGGAAACAAATATACAGGTCCAGGAAGCAAAGAGAGTTCCAAATTCTCTTTGATGAAGCCAAAGAGATCCACATCAAGATAGATTATAATTAAAACCTCAAATTTCAAAGTAAAGAATCTTAAAAACAGCAAGAGAGTAACAGCTGGTTACTTACTAGAGAATCCCCTTAACATTATGAACTAAATTTTTAGCAGAAATTTTACAAGCCACAAGGGACTGGACTAATTTCTTTAAAGTACTGAAAGGAAAAAAAATAGTTACAACCAAGAATACTCTACTTGGCAAGAATTATCAGTCAACATTGAAGGAGAAAAAAAGAGTTTCATAGAAAAACTAAAGGAGTTCATCACCTCTAAACCTGACTTACAAGAAATGTTAAAGGGGCTTCTTTAATGGAAAAGAAAAGGCCATAACTAGAAATAAGAAAGTTATGAATGAAAATACACATTCATAAAGGCTAATGTATAGTAAACGTAGTGGATCAACCACCAACCACCTATAAAGCTGGTGTGAAGATTAAAAGAAAAAAATAGTAAAATTATTTATATATAAAATAATAAGTTAAGCAGTACACAAATTAGAAAGATATAAAATATGATGTCAAAAGTGTAAAACATGGGGAGGTAATGAAAATGTAGTGATTTTAGAATGTGCTCAAATTTAAGCAACCATCAACTTAAAACACACTGCTATATAAATAGATTGTTATATATGAACCTAATGGTAACCACAAACCATAAACCTATAACATATACATAAATAAGAAGAAAAAGGAATATAAACATAGCACTAAAGAAAGTCATCAAAGCACAAGAGAAGCTAACAAGAGAAAGAAAGCAATAGAGAAGAATTACAAAAGCAACCAGGAAACAACTAACAAAATTACAATAAAAATAAGTTTATCAATATTTACTTTATATGTAAATGAACTAAATGCTTTAATCAAAAGACATAGGGTGGTTGAATGGGTAAAAGCAAGAGTCATATATATACTGCTTACAAGAGACTCACTTCATATCTAAAGAAACACACAGACTGAAAGTGGTGGAATGGATAGAGATATTCCATGCAAAAGAACAGCAAAAGGAAAGCTGGGTTAGCAATACTTTATCAGACAAAATAAACTTTAAAACAAATAATGTAACAAGAAACCAGGAATGACATTATATAATGATAAAATAATCAATCAAACAAGAGGATATAACACTTGTAAATAACTATGTACCCAACCACGTAAATACATAAAGCAAATATTGATGGGCATAAAGGGAGGTAATGACAGTAAGCCACCAAAAAAGTCTAAATAAATTTTAAAAGATTGAAATCACATCAAATATCTTTTCCAACCACAAAGTTATGAAACTATAAATCAATGATAAGAATTAGAAAATTCATGAACATGTGGAGGCTAAACAACATGCTACTACACAACCAATGGATCAAGGAAGAAATCAAAGAAGAAATAAAAAATACTGTGAGACAACAAAAATGGTAACACAACAATCCAAAAGTTATGGGACATAACAAAAAGAGTTCTAAAGGGGAAGTTTATAGCAATACAGGCCTAACTCATGAAACAAGATCTAACCGTAACCAAAATGAACTAGAAAAATAATTAAAAAACAAAGCCCAAAGTTAGTAGAAGGAAGGAAATAATGAAGATCAGATTGGAAATGAATAAAATAGAGACAAAAAACATAGAAAAGATAAATAGAAATAGGAGTTGGTTTTCTGAAAAGATAAACAAAGTTGATAAAGCTTTAGCCAGAATCACCCAGAAAAGAATGGAAGAAGGCCCAAATAAATAAAATCAAAAATGAAAGAAGAGAATTTACAACAGATGCTACAGTTATACAAAAGATCATGAGCAATTGCTACAAAAAATGTATATGTCAACATATTGGACAATCTAGAAGAAATCAATAAATTCTAAGAGCCATTAAAATCTTCCATGTTTGAATAATAAATGAAAGAAAATCTGAAGAGATTGATAACAAGTGATGAAATTTAGAAAGTATTTTAAAAATTCCCAGAAAAATGTTCAGGATCAGATGGATTCACTGGTGCCTTCTACCACATTTAAAAAAGATTTAATAATGATCCTTCTCAAACTTTTCAAAAAATTGACATAGAAAGAATGCATCCAAATGTATTCTATGAGTCCTACATTACTCTGATACCAAAACCAAATAAAGACACTACAAAAAAATGACAGGACAAGATTCTTGATGAACATAGATGCAACATTTTCCAACAAAATATTAGCAAACTGAACCCAACAATGCATTAAAAGGACCATACTCCATGATCAAGTGGAATTTATTCCAGGGACACAAGTACAGTTCAATTTCCACAAATCAATCAATGTGATATACCACATTAACAAACAAAGGATAAAAATCAAATGATCATATCAATAGGTATAAAAATGCATTTGACAAAATTCAACTTCCATTTACAATAAAACTCTGAACAAAGTGGTTATAGAGGGAACATACATCAACATGATAAAGGCCATTCATGGCAAGCCCACAGCTAACATAATACTCAATGCAAAATGACTTGAAAATTTCGTCTAGGATCAGGAACAAGACAAGGACACCTGCTCTAGCCATGTTAATTCAATATAGTTTTGTAAGTCCTAGCCACAGCAATCAGACCAAAGGAAAAAGAAAGATAAAAGTCATCCTAAGTGGAAACAAATGTGTAAAACTGTCACTATTTGCAGATGACATATGTAGAAAACACTAAAGACATAACCAAAAAGCTATAGAATTAGAATAAATGGGTGCAGTAAAGTTGCAGGTTGGAAAATCCATATACAGATATCTGTTGAATTTCTATGCGCTAAAAACGAACTATCATAAACAGAAATGAAGAAAAAAATCCAATTTACAATTGCATCAATATATATATATATATATATATATATATATATATATATATATATATATATATATATATATATATATATATATATACCTAGGAGTAAATTTAACCAAGGAGATAAAAGTTCTGTACTCTGAAAGCTGAAATACATTTAAGAAATAAATTGAAGAAAACACAAACAAATAGGAAGATGCACAGTGCTCAAGGATTGGATGGATTAATATTGTTAATATATCCATACTACCCAAAGAAACTTAAAGATTCAATGTAATCCCTATCTAAATACCTGTGGCACTTGTCACAGAACTAGAACAAATAACCCTAAAGTTTGTATAGAACCACAAAAACCCTGAATAGTAAAAGCAATGTTAAGAAAGAAGAACAAAGCTGGAGGTAATACACTCCTTGATTTCAAACTATACTGCAAAGCTACAGTAATCACAATAGTATGGTACAGGCACAAAAACAGAAACATAGATCAGTGGAACACAATGGAGACCCCAGGAATAAACTGACATTTATATGGCTAATTAATTTACAACCTAGAAACAAGAATATATAATGTGGAAAGCACACTATCTCCAATAAGTGGTGTTGGGAGAACAGGACAGCTAGACACAAAGAACTTTCATGAACCATAAACAAAAGTAAACTCAAAATTATTTAAAAATTAAGGAATGCAAGGATTCTTCAATATATGCAAATCAATCAGTGTGATAAACCACAATAACAAATTGAAGGAGAAAAACCATATGATCATCTCAATAGATACAGAAAAAGCTTTCAACACCCATTTATGATAAAAACCCTCCAGAAAGTAGGCATAGAGGGAACTTACCTCAACATAATAAAAGCCATACATGACAAACCCACAGCCAACATCATTCTCAATGGTAAAAAACTGAAACAATTTCCTCTAAGATCAGGAGCAAGACAAGGTTTTATACTCTCACCACTATTATTTAACATAGCTTTGGAAGTTTTAGCCACAGCAATCACAGAAGAAACAGAAATAAAATGAATCCAAATCAGAAAAGAAGAAGTAAAGCTGTCACTGTTTGCAGATGGCATGATACTATACAAAGAGAATCCTAAATATGCTACCAGAAAAGTACTACAACTAATTAATGAATTTGGTAAAGTAGCAGGATACAAAATTAATGCACAGAAATCTCTTGCATTCCTGTACACTAATGATGAAAAATCTGAAAGAGAAATTAAGGAAACACTCCCATTTATCATTTCCACAAGAGCAATAAAATACCTAGGAATAAACCCACCTAAGGAGACAAAAGACCTGTATGCAGAAAACTATAAGACACTGATGAAAGAAATAAAAGATGATACAAACAGATGGAGAGATACACCATGTTCTTGGATTGGAAGAATCAATATTGTGAAAATGACTATACTACCCAAAGCAATCTACAGATTCAATGCAATCCCTATCAAACTATGAATGGCATTTTTCACAGAACAAGAGCAAAATATTTCACAATTTGTATGGAAACACAAAAGACCCCAAACAGCCAAAGCAATCTTGAGAGAGAAAAACAGAGCTGAAGGAATAGGGCTCCTGGGCTTCAGACTATACTACAAAGCTACAGTAATCAAGACAGTATTGTACTGACACAGAAACAGAAATAGAGGTCAATGGAACAGGATAGAAAGCCCAGAGATAAATCCATGCACATATGGTCACCTTATCTTTGGTAAAGGAGGCAAGAATATACAATGGAGAAAAGACAGACTCTTCAATAAGTGATGTTGGGAAAACTGGACAGCTACATGGAAAAGAATGAAATTAGAACACTTCCTAACACCATACAGAAAAATAAACTCAAAATGGTTTAAAGACCTAAATGTAAGGCCAGACACTTTAAAACCCTTAGAGGAAAACATAGGCAGAACACTCTATGACATAAATCACAGCAACACCATTTTTAACCCACCTCTCAAGGAAATAGAAATAAAAACAAAAATAAACAAATAGGACCTAATGAAACTTAAAAGTTTTTAAACAACAAAGGAAACCATAAACAAGACCAAAAGACAACCCTCAGAATGAGAGAAAATATTTGCAAATGAAGCAACTGACAAAGGATTAATCTCCAAAATATATAAGCAGCTCATGCAGCTCAATATAAAAAAAAAAAACCCAACAACCCAATCCAAAAATGGGCAGAAGACCTAAATAGAAATTTCTCCAAAGAAGAGGTGCAGATTGCCAACAAACACATGAAAGGATGCTTAACATCACTAATCACTAGAGAAATGCAAATCAAAACTACAATGAGGTATCACCTCTCACCAGTCAGAGTGGCCATCATCAAAAATCTAGAAACAATAAATGCTGGAGAGAGTGTGGAGAAAAGTGAACCCTCTTGCACTCTTGGTTGGAATACAGCCACTATGGAGAACAGTATGGAGGTTCCTTATAAAACTAAAAATAGTACTACCATTCGACCCAGCAACCCCAGTACTGGGCATATACCCTGAGAAAACCATAATTCAAAAAGAGTCATGTACCACAAAGTTCACTGCAGCTCTATTTACAATAGCCAGGACATGGAGGCAACCTAAGTGTCCATTGACAGATGAATGGATAAAGAAGATGTGGAACATATATACATGGAATATTCCTCAGCCATAAAAAGAAATGAAACTGAGTTATTTGTAGCAATGTGGGTGGACTTAGATTCTGTCATACAGAGTGAAGTAAGTCAGAAAGAGAAAAACAAATACCATAGGCTAACACATATATATGGAATCTAAAAAAAAAAAAATTGTTCTGAAGAACGTACGGTCAGGACAGGAATAAAGACACAGATGTAGAGAGTGGACTTCAGGACACAGGGAGTGGGTGGGTTAGCTGGGACACAGTAAGGGAGTGGCATGGACATATATACACTACCGAATGTAAACTAGATAGCTAGTGTGAAGGAGCTGCATAGCACAGGGAGATCAGCTTGGTGCTTTGTGTCCACTTAGAGGGGTTGGATAGGGAGGGTGGGAGGGAGATGCAAGAGGGAGGATATATGTATATGTATAGCTGATTCACTTTGTTATAAAGCAGAAACTAACACACCACTGTAAAGCAATTATACTCCAATAAAGATGTTAAAAAATTATTTAAAGATTTAAATGTGGACTTCCCTGGTGGTGTAGTGGTTAAGAATCTTCCTCCCAATATAGGGCACACAGGTTTGATACCTGGTCTGGGAAGATCCCACATGCCACAGAGCAACTAAGTCTGTGCACCACATCTACTGAACCTGCGTTCTAGAGCTTGCACACCTCAACTACTGAAGCCTTTGTACCCTATGGCCTGTGTGCTGCAACTACTGAAGCCCGTGTGCCTAGAGACTGTGCTCCACCACAAGGGAAGACACTGCAATGGGAAGCCCGCACACCACCATGAAGAGTGGCCCCCTCTCACCACCACTAAAGAAGGCCCACGCATAGCAACAAAGACCCAATGCAGCCAAAAATAAAAATTAAAAAAAACAAAAAGACTTAAATGTAAGACCTGTAGCCATAAAACTCCTAGAAGAAAATGTACTGTGTAAACTCTTTAACATTGATTTTAGAAATAATTTGATCTGTCTCCTCAGGCAAGGGAAACAAAAGCAAAAATAAACAAATGGAACTATGTCAAACTAAATAGCTTTCCACAGTGAGGGAAACTATCAAAGAAATGAAAAGCAGCCTACTGCAAGAAGATATTTGCAAATGATATTCAATAAGAAATTAATATATAAAAGATATAAGGAACTCACACAACTCAATATGAACACAACAAACAATCCAATTAAAACATAGAAAGAGAACATGAATAGACATTTTTCAGAGAAAGACATACAAATGGACAACAGGCACAAGAAAAGATGTTCAACATCACTAATCATCAGGGAAATGCAAATCAAAACTAAAATGAGATATCACCTCAAATTTGTCAGAAAGACTATTATCAAAACAAAAACATAAAACAAGTGATGCTGAGGACGTAAAGGAAAAGGAACCCTCATGCACTGTTTATAGAATGTACTGGTGGAACTACTGTGAAAAACAGTATGGAGATTCCTTATTAAACTAAAAATAGAACTACCATACATTCCAGCAATTACACTTCTGAGTATTTATCTGAAGAAAATAAAAACACTAATTTGAAACAGTATATGCACCCCTATATTCTTTGCAGCAATATTTATAATAGCCAAGATGTGGAAGCAACCTAAGTGTCTATCATAAGATTGATGGATAAAAAAGAAGTGATATATATATATATATATATATATATATATAGTATGTGTATATGTATATATATATATATATATATATATAATAAGTCTGATATAGAAAGAGAAATGCCATATGATTTCTCTTAGATGTGGAATCTAAAAAACAAAACATATGAACAAAGAAAATAAAACAGAAAGAGACTCACAGACTCAGTGATAGAGAGAACAAACTGGTGATCACCAGAGTAGAGGACATGGTAAAGTAAATGATGATTATTAAAAGGTACAAATTTCCAGTTACAAAATAATTAAGTCATGGTGATGTAGTACAGTATAGTGAATACAGTCAATTATATTGCAATAACTTTGCATGGTGTCAAATTGCTACTAGACTTCTTGTGGTGATCAATTCTTAATATAACTGTTAAATCACTGTCTTGTACACCTGAAACTAAAACCATATTGTATATCACCTATACTTTAATTTAAAAAATAAGTTCACATAGCATGCTATTACTACTCCTCATCTCCTCCTGGATTGTGTATTTCTACTGCTAAAAAATATCCTACAGTTCCTTCATGTAATTAAGCATCAATAGAATTTAAGTAACAGCTTAAGTAATAGAAATATGTAAACATCTTTTTATATATACAAAATCCCTCACTAATTTATAACCATTAAATTTTTATTCTTAGCTGATAAAAAAGTAGCATTATTTCTAGGTCTATACAGTGTATTTTAACAACTTTTCAGAAGATGAATGTTCTCCGCCACATTTTTGTCAAGTTTATTTATCATGAATCGTGTTCCTTTTTGTAACAGGCAACCCTGTTACAGTATAAGTTTATTTGCTAGTATATTTTACGTTTATTATGTATAGTAGTAGACAATTACATATATTTATATATATATATAAAACATGCTCTTTTGGATGCCAAAGAGGTATTTAAATAGATCGTAACTGTACCAGGGTTTAGAAGCCTAAGAATGGTATCGAGATTCTCTTCAGTGTGAATATGGTTTTCTCTGGGTATATGTCCAGGAGTAGGGTGGCTGAGTCATATGCTAGTTCTATTTTTAGTTTTTTAAGGAACCTCCATACTGTTCTCCATAGTGGCTGTATCAATTTACATTCCCACCAACAATGAATGAGGGCTCCCTTTTCTCCACACCCTCTCCAGCATTTATTGTTTGTAGATTTTTTGATGATGGCCATTCTGAACAGTGTGAAGTGATACTTCATTGTAGTTTTGATTTGCATTTCTCTAATAATTAGTTATGCTGAGCATATTTTCATGTGCCTCTTGGCCATCTGTATATCTTCTTTGGTGAAATGTCCATTCAGGTCTTCTGCCCATTTTTGGTATTCAGTATTTGTTTTTCTCTGTATGACTTATTTCACTAAGCATAATACCCTCTAGGTCCATCCATATGGTTGCAAATGGCAGAATTTCATTCTTTTTTGCGGTAATATTCTGTTGTGTATGTATACCAATATATGTATTACTTATCCATTCACCTGTGGATGGTCACTAAGCTTGCTTACCTATCTTGGCTGTTATAATTAATGCTGTTATGAACATTGGGGTGCATATATCTTTTTGAATTAGTGTTTTCATTTTCTTTAGATATATACCCAGGAGTGGAATATCCGGATCATATGATAGTTCTATTTTTAGTTTTTTGATGAACCTCCTTAGTGTTTTCCATAGTGGCTGCACCAATTTACATTCTCACCAACAGTGTACTAGGGTTCACTTTTCTCCACATCCTTACCTACATTTGTTATTTGTAGACATTTTAATGATAGTCATTCTGACCTGTGTGAGGTGATACCTCATTGTGGTTTTGATTTGCATTTCTCTGATGATTAGTAATTTTTAGCATCTTTTCATGTGCCTGTTGGCTGTTTGCATGTCTTCTTTGGAAAAATATCTGTTCAGGTCTTCTTCTTATTTTTTAATCAGGTTTTCTTTTTGATATTGAATTGTATAAACTGTTTAGATATTTCATATATTAACCCCTTATTTTTCATATCATTTGCAAATATTTCGCCCATTCAGTAGGTTGTCTTTATGTTTTGTTTATAGTTTCCTTTGCTGTGCAAAAGGTTTTAAGTTTAATTAGGTCACGTTTGCTTATCTTTGCTTTTGTAACATTTTAAATATATTTTGAAGGCATAATTAACAAGTATTTTGTAAGAAGAACCCCTTCATTGTCACCATTTGGGTGTCAAAGTGGGTCATTTATTATTAGCCACCTCTCATGTAATAGAGTAAGGGAAGAATTCTACAGTGTCTTATAACATGGGCTAAGGGATAGGATTCAATGGAGAAACTTAAAAGCTTGTGTTAGTGCAAGAAAACAAGGCATGATTCCCCAAATTAACACGTGGGTATGATTCCTGGAGCCAGGGCTAAACCCAAAGGGTGGATCTGCTCTCCCATGAAGGCATCTCACAACACTTGCTCCTATTCCTTCTTATAGGAAGTTAGCCTTTTTCTAAAACGAACACATAAGCTATTTGGATGCTGCAGAGTCTTTATTGTCTGCCAGTGTTTCATAGGTGTTTAGGAACCCCAACTGCCCAGCACGTGTTCACCTTGGAGCTATTGAAAATTACAACCCTTCTGTTTAGGAAAGGAAGGTACTGGAGCACATTCCTACTTGGAGAAGGAGGAATCCTCATTACTATGTAGCTTATTGTCCAGGAAATGCAGAGTGAGTGCTTAGGGTCATTTTCAGTAATTCAGTTCCATCCATCAAAGTAAAACTTTCTGATAGAATTGATTATAGTGTTTTGGTGATGAAAAGAGAGAAATCAAACCCTGGTCTAGACTGAAGCGACATGACCACCAGTTAACAAGGATGCTAAATTGATTTTGCCTAGATAAAATTTTGTATATCGGAGTTTCATTCCAACTTTAAAATACATATGTTTCTTCCTCCCTGCTCTCTCCTAGTAAGGTCAACTCATCCACAGACAATATATTTGCAACAAAATATATCCATTAATATTCAAAATCCCAATATTTCTTGCAATCTCCATTTTGTTTTCAAAATATTATTTTCTCTGATACCAGCTGCAAAGGCTTCCAATTTCTTGTGTCAGTTGAACTCATTAGTGTAGTTCATTTCCCTACCCTTGCTATCTATTTCTGTATTTGTATCTACCTATTATCGCTTTAGAGTTTTCTGGTTTCTTTTTACTTCCTTATGTTAGCTTTAGGCTTCTAGAACCCAATTTCATTTCTACAATTGAGCCAAAATCTGGCTAACTCTCCTTGAACTTCTACCCTGCAATAGGTAAGATTTATTGTGCCATAGTCAACGTAAATAACTAAACTGATTACAACATTGTTAGTTCAGTATTTTCAATTATTTCCCTGACCCACTGAGCAATAACTCTTTAGGATGAATACATGGAATTCAGAGTTCATTTTTAAAAGGCTGAAATAACCAGATTAACTCCTTGGAAGTTGGATTACATAATCCCTAAATACATGGTCTAATTAGTTTTCTTTGAAATTTTAAACCTGGACCTATCAGTAGAAATTGAATTGACTCAAAGTAACGTATTTGTAGGCTGTACATCTAAGGGATATGAAAATCTTCTTTTACTTTCTTGAAAAATGAAGCAATTTCATCTCCAGCAACTGTAAAGTGAACTGGAAATTGGTTCTCAGGGTGGAACTGTGAAGCTGCAGTCATTTCTAAATGGGTGTTGTTCCTGAATAGAGCTGTTTCTGGTGACTTATTTGCATAAGTCATATGCAAATGACATGTGCATACATATGTCCCCTTTACACATAGAGAAAAGAAGAAGAGAAATTAATGTGTTTGCTATACACTTTATTTGCTTTCATTTCTACTTTTTTTTTTTTTTTGGGTTTCAAAACTCCTGGCAAATATTAAGGACATGGGTAGCAAACTTAGGCAGCTGACAGAAGCTTCTCACTAAATAAGTAAGTGGAATAAGGTAGTCAATTTTTGTCTCTACCTATTCTGTGATTTCTTCCAGGCAAAAATGCCAATGAAAAAAAAAAGCAAATTAATATAATGTTGCAGATTAATTATCTCTCTCAATAAGGAAAAAACAAAGATGCAAGTCATCACAGATGTATACTTACTCAATTTATTTCCAACAATCTCTGACCAGTATCAGTGGGAGGAGTGAGTAAACAGTAGTACTTAGAAGCTCTCATGCATTGATAGAACCAAGTTAACTCTTTATGTTATGTTCTATACACTCATTCTATCATTTTTTGCTTATAATTTTTCCTAGTCTACATAAAGTTAAAATAAAAATATGTACCCTTGGGTTTGCATGTGAAAGAGTAATTAATATTGATTCAGGAGATGAGGGATATTTTCTGATATTTGACAGGGAAGGAAAAGCCAGGAAAAAGTATGAGAAAAGCTGAATATCTTCAGGCAATGGGATTTGTTATACTGATGTGGTTTGAGCATAGTTCTCAGAGAAGTGAGAAATACAGAGTGAAGCTGGAAAGCAAGAATGAAAGCAAAAAATCTAGAATGACATGTTAATCATCTCTTTTTTATTTGACGGGTAATAGAAGAGACAACTAAGATAGGTACAAAGTTTGGACAATCACATTTCCTCTCATGCTCACCACGCTTCTGATGGAAACAGCCAGGTCCACAGCCTCTATTCAGGTAGCATCCCAGGCTGATTCCATTTTTGTACGAATAATGATCAAGCTGCTTTCACCTGACCTCAAACATCTGAATTTAAAGAGATGAGAATTCTATGCTTATGAGGTGGTTGGGTATAAAGGCTGCATTCAAGTCTAGGCAATTCCTTTAATGCAACAGATGTTCTGTATCCAGAAATTTAAATAGGTGGCACCAGGAAACTGAAAGTTTGCAGCAGGCTTTGAAGAAGAGAAGACATGAGAAGAGAAGAATACTCTAAAGAAGCCATTACAGAGAATAACTAAACCACATTAAAGTAAAGCCACAAGCGATGGAAATTAGCAGACCTCTGGTTTATTTTTTGTTGTTTTTTTGTTCTGTGATACGCGGACCTCTCACTGTTGTGGCCTCTCCCGTTGTGGAGCACAGGCTTTGGACGTGCAGGCTCAGCGGCCATGGCTCACGGGCCCAGCCGCTCCGCCGCATGTGGGATCTTCCCGGACCGGGGCACGAACCCGTGCCCCCTGCATCGGCAGTTGGACTCTCAACCACTGCACCACCAGGGAGGCCCAGACCTCTGTTTTGAATGAAGCTGTTGAAGCATCACCAGAAATGACAAAAGCAAGGTGCACAAGAGTTCATATGTAATGCTATCTTTGTGTAAGAAATGGGGAGATACATATTCATATTTTCTTATATTTTCACAAACATTAAAAAGATGCACAAATGGCAAGAGTATTCCTCTAGAAAAAATGAGGAGAAGTGAAAAAAATATGAATGGAGATGAAGTGGGATCTAAATTTATTCTCTCTTAACTCTAAGAATTTTTTTTTTTTTTAATCTGAGATTTTACTTCCAGTTGTACACACCCTAGTACGATAAATTTTAAGAGCTGGGAAATTTGACTTATTCCTTTTCTGTCTAGAACGCATTTTTCTCTTTGGGGAAATCATTGTCTGAGTCCTTATGAAATAATTAAGGGTAGGCTTATGCCCTCAGGTACTATAATCCCCAAAAAGGGATTCAACTTTCTCCCATTCTGATTATTTCAGTTTCTGTGATGAATCAACCTGAAACAGTCAGACTTAGAATCATCGGATGGTTAGGGTTCTCCCTTCAAATTTGCCTGAGGCCCCCTACCAGATCCTTTGACTAGAAGTAGAGTCTTCCAGAAGAAAAAGCAAAGACAGTTAGCCTTAGGTTTTCAATGAAAAAGATTTATCAAATATTCTTGGCAAGTGATGCCTCAAGAAATACACTCCTGGGTGCATGCTTCCCAGTGAATCAGCCAGCAGGAGCAGTCACTTGACAGACTGAGCTGGGTCCTTATGCTTAGGATTTCTAGGAAGCAGATGATGAAAATAACCACTGTTCCTAGAACAAGACGTAATTATAACATTTAAAGTAATAAATAAAGAGGGAAATCTGATCATGAAATATTTTGATAAAAGTTTTGGAATATTTGTTTTTGCTTTTTAAAAGTAGGCTTTAAAGAATAGGTTTAGATTTACAGAATAGTTGCAAAAATAGCACCGAGGATTTCAGTGTACTTTATACTCAGTTCCCTTATTGTAAATGTATTACATTGATATGATGCATTTGTCGCAATTAATGAATTAATATATTAATGAACCAATATATCAATAATATTGCTATATTATCATTATCTAAATATTATACTTCATTTGACTTTCCTTAGTTATTCCATAATGTCCTTTTTTTGTTTCAGGTTCCCATCCATATCACCACATTACGTTTGGTGATCATGTCTCCTCAGGCTTCTCTATACTGGAATAATTTCTCAGTCTTTCATTTGATGAGCTTGTCTGTTTTGAGGAGGACTGGTAAGGTATTTTGTAGAGGGTGTCTCAGTTAGGTTTTGCTTATGTTTTCTTGATGATTGCATAGAAGTTATGAGCTCACAGGAGGAAGACTGCAAATATAAAAGACCATTCTCTTCATCATGTCAAAGGTACGTGTAATTAACATGACATATTTGTATAACAGAGTCACTTTGTAAATCATTTACACCCCAATAATTTTTTTTTAAAAAGTGACTCATCATTGTTAATGTTGACCTTCATCACCTGTCTGCGGTCATGTTTGTGAGGTATTTTTAAGGCTTTAAAAAAAAAATTTATTGTATTGGGTTGGCCAAAAATTTCAGAAAAAACCCAAACGAAATGTTTGGCCAACTCAATATATATGTTACAAATATTTCTTCCCAATTTGTTCCATATATGTGTGTGTGTGTGTATATATATATATATATTTGTTGTTGTTTTATCTTGGCCACATGGCATGTGTGATCTTAGTTCCCAACCAGGGATCAAATCAGCGCCCCCTGCATTGGCAGCATGGAGTCTTAACCACCAGGGAAGTCCTCTATAATGTTTTTGCAGAGTAAAGTTACACGGTTTCCCCCCTTCCCTTATGGTACTCTTTGGAAGGAAGTCGTGATGTTCAGACCACACTTTAGTGGTTAAAGCTATGCTCCACAGCCTTGAAGAAGGATATCGACATAAGTTGTTTTGAATTATGTTATATGTGAGATTTTCTTATTCTCCACCATTTAGCTGTTTTTAAAATGTACTTTGTTATTTATTTAAATCATTATGAAATCATGAATATTTATTTTATAATGAGTTATAATCCAATACTATATATGTATTTTTATTTGTATATTTTTTATTCTGTTTCTCTGATTTTAGTTTGGCTATTAGAAGATTTTGTTTGTTTGTTTGGCTTCTCCAGATGCTTGGATATCTTCATCATCTTTTTTGAGTACTTCCTTATCTTTTGGAACTACAAATGGATCGAGGCTCATCTTGTGTACTCCCTGCCCCGGCCATAGGATCAGTCCTTTCTCCAAGAAAACCTTGTTCATTTTATTAGAGAATGGAATTAGAGCCAGCTTCTGGGTATTGGTGCTTGTCATTGTTACTGAGATGTGTTTGCTTCTAGGCTTTCTCAGTGGGCAGAGCCTGGAAATATATGAACCTGTATTTATACACATATCTTTAATTTGTCTATATTTACCCTTCTATATCTCCAACTCCAATTCTGTATCATATGGTTAACTCTAGATTTTTACAAGTTATGAGCAGTGAATGAGATTCCCTATTGCCCTACATCCTTGACAGCAATTGGAATTGTTCTTTGGCTTTTAGCCATTCTAATAGGAGTGTGGCTAGAGTTCATTGTTATTTTAATTTTGCATATCCCTTATGACAAGTGATGTGAAACTTCTTTCATATGCTTATTTTCCATTTATATATCTTCTTTGGTGAGGTGTTTGCTCAGATATTTTACCCATTTTTTTAATTGAGTTGTTTATTTACTTATCATTGAGTTGTAAGAGTACTTGTTTAGCATTGCCTTTTGATTCTTTCTCATAATTTCCATATCTCTGCTGACTTTATTCATCTAGCTTTGAATGTTGTCTCCTTTTGTCAATAGAACCCCTAACATATTAATCATAGTTATTTTAAATTCCATGACTGAAATTGCCAATATTTGCATCACATTTGAATCTGGCTGTGGTTGATGCTTTGTCTTTCCAGACTTCGTTTTTCTGGTCTTTTTTCACACCTTGTAATTTTCTGTTGAAAGCCAGAGACACTGTGTCAGCAACATAACTGAGTTAAATAGGCTTTTAGTATGAGAAGTGATGTTAATCTGGTTAGGTGTTGGTGTGTTTAATGTTTGTTGTAGGTATTAGTACAAGAGACTTCAAATTCTTCTAGTGTCCTTGCTTTCATCTCCTATCTTGACTTAGGGCTTCCCTAAGTACTTCTGCTGAGTGTCTGCATCCTGAAGCACTTTCAGCTACAATCCACTGTTATTATTCTAGAGCCCTGTTTGTGTAGAAGTAACATGTGCTTAACTAAAATGTATAGTTTTGGATTTAGGGTATATTCTATAACCTTCTGATCAAATCTCAGTATGTTAGTGGGCTTGTGTCTCCTGAGTGTAGCCTTTACAAGTGTTTCTGTTCCTTCTCCACACCTATGTCTACTCTTCCACAAAACCACGCTCTACTCCCTTCTCCAGCTGCAGCAATCTCAATATTTTTGCTTGATGTCCTGTGCCTTGTTGACTGTCTTCTTTTCTTTTCCTTAGGTGAGAGAGGAAGGCTTTGTCTTTTGTTTTTAACATTCTTGTATCTTTTGTCCTGATGATAATTACTTTTAACATTGCTGAGATTTACTTGATTTGTCTTTTTTGTTTAAACATTTTTTTATTTATTTTGCAAGAATGTATATTTTATTGCATTCAAAATAGATAATGGAGATAATAGGAATATTTATTACCCGTAATTCAAAATCCAGAATTAAACACTTTTTTTCTTTGCTGTAAATCTTACAGCTTTTTTTTCTATGCATATATGAGGACAAGTTATTTTTTTGGATGTGGTCATGTTATGCATACTATTTTTCCTTCAACCAAAAATATGCAGAAATAACTTCATGTGTATATAAATGTGTATCTATACTAGAATTATTAATTTAATGAAAATAAATTTTATGGATATATGATAATGTATTTAACAAATCACCATTTGTTGACTGTATTGGTTGGTCCTATTTTTCTCATATACAATATACTTCAGGGAATGTCCTTAGGCATACATTTGTAAGAAGTCTACTATTAACCTTTTCAGATTAATTCTCTGAAGTGGTATCTTTGAGCCTACAGAGTATGTTTCTTTTCAGATTTTTTAAAAAACATCTAAAAGTGAAGTGAAACACAGTCTTTTATGACTTTGATATAAATTGGCAATGCACTGTCCTGAAAGTAACAATTTTCTTTCCTACCGATAATATATGGCAGTCATAGCTAAGTATTTTACATCTTAGAGGAAGCATATGTCTCTCCTGGGGTAAGTTCTCTCAGGGAATTCTTATGGGAGTATAACTACTTATCCTCAGTCCATGTTCTATGATGGAATCCTCATGGGGAACCCATGTATATACTTATTAGAAGAAAAATGTTGGTTTTTCCTGCCCATTCTGGGTCCCTAAGTCTGAGAGTGTGGGTAAGTGAAAATGTTTTTAAATACCTTATTCTCAGAAGACCATCTTCTTCTAGATAAGTTTCAGCATTCACCCACAGATATGACAGATTTTATTTGTTATTTTAGACCAAGGAAACTAATTTTCCCTACACCTATAATAGGATCTGGTGCTAAGACAGAAACCAATGAAATAGTGGAAATCTCCAAAGTCAGACTTTCCAGATAATATTCTTTTTCATTAGGTCACTTTATTTTTTTAACTTCAATATTCTTCTTGGAAAATAGTTCAGCATTTGTCTATTTCTTTTGTCATCCGGTAATTGGAAATAATCTCTAAAAATTCTTACCAGTGCTTCTGGAATCCATTGTGAATGGAAGATGATATTTGTTTAGGTGTCAGCTAACAATAGAATATTTAATATTGCAAGCAAACAAATGTCTCTTTTCAAATGTATCTAAAAGGCAACTGGAGACAACTTAGGTAATTTGTGCACTTGCAATTTGCTATTGTTGGCCCTCTGTGTATTCTGGAAAACAGTTTTCCACGAAATTGCTGTTAACTTTTAGATGCAAGATTATTCTGTACAATGTTCATTTAAAGGAACCACCCTTCTGTATAAATATCTTTCAGGCTAACTACACAAAAGTGCCAACATATTAACCCCTTTAAATGTATGGTTTAGGTGATAAAAGAATACTTTTCTATATTATAAGTAGGACCTGATTATCATTTGTCTTAGGACATATTTCTAGCTGACTTGTTTGAGTAATGCTGTACTTTGACCCCAATGACCTCAGAACATATAGGTCCCATTTTATATATGGGGGATCCAAAATGCTATCCAACAGTTAAACTCTCTTGCTAATAAGCATCAATAGAATTCTAAATCAAAGATATTCTTAATGATACTATTCATCAGTTGAAATGAAGACTACCAAATCCTTTTCAATATGATTATTTCTATAATAGAAAAGTGTGTATTTTTTCTTCTTTTCCTGGTACCTGGAATTCTAACACTTCTCTTGGATTTCTAGACCTTACATAGTATATCCCCATTTTAGTTATCTACTCCATGATTTTAGTTAAGCTAATCCTCTTAGTAATTGCAGACCTGACTTTCTTCTTTTCTTTTCTTTCTTTCTTTCTCTCTCTCTCTCTCTCTTTTTTTTTTTTAATAACTAGAGAGGCTCTTCTGCCACATTTTTACCTATATTTCCACTCACTTATGAGAAAATGTGACAAAGAAATCACATCTTTAAGGAGCAGAATCTCAGGGAAATTGATGATTACAAACTTGGAGATTATCTGAAATGTCTCTTATGCTAAATGTTTACTGTAAATCTATGTGTGCTACTCTCAGAAGTTTGATAAATGTATTGATATCCCCTTTATTTCTTCTAAGTCAATGCCCTCTTTAATTTCATGGAATAATTTTTCTAAATCTTTACCAATCTTATGCTCCCTAAGTAAACTTTCCAGTAACAGCGTCATTTTGTGTTGCTGAGATTTTCTAAAATATCACATATATAATTCACTAAACTTACTATAGAATTTTCAGTCTTCTATCTGAGGAAACGATGTTCAATTCTCTTTCTTGCACTTTTTAAAATCTTAGTGGTTAAAATATTTTCCTTCTAATTAATTTTAAGAATAAACTAGGTTTTAAATAATTTGGAGGTGCCAAGAAGTAGAATGAGCATTCTGAATAAGTATGAGAATATGGGTTGAATTTGTTTTCTATGATGTAATCATTTCATAAGATATATTTAAAATATTGGAGGGAATATTACAAGGATGATAAAAGAAAGCCCAAAGAATGATAAAAAATAGTTCAAGGAAAGCTGACTGCATAAAGAACTTTATTTTATGTAATAAACAAGAATAGCAATGGTGCATATCATGACTGTGATAAATGTGTTCACAATTCAAAGTAGAATTCTGATATCAAATTTTGTTAGATCATATTGACCTTGTTTTTAGGACAGAATAGTTTAGCAATAGATTCATGGTTTAGTAGTCTCCAGCTCTTTATCTTTACCATCACCACCATTATCTTCATCATCATGCTACTCTGGATGATATTTTTGAGCGCTTATTATTTACCAGAGATATCAGTCACTACCTTATACCTATAGTCTCACATAAGTTCAAATGCAATGAAGCGTTACATAATTTTCCAGGTTTACACAAAGCTGAGATTTAAACCTCTGTGTCTAAATCCCTAGTCCATGTTCTTTCTAAAACATGTCACTGACTATTTACTTTTATAAATAGCATTTAATAATTTACGCAGGCTTGTTAATTTTGAGTTCCCCATGTCTCCTTCATATTTGATTCCTCTTAGAGTATAGTGAGCTTCCTATCCTTGAATAAAATCACATAGGCTTTTTTGCTTTTAATTTTGATCACTATCCACACCTGAAAGAGGCGAGTTGCTACATAATGACTGCTCATTTGAGGATACATGAATTCTTTAGGAATACTTGACTGCCACTGAAGTGGTTCCAATCTCCTCCCTTAACCCAGACCCTACTTATGTGGATGTCAGCCTAAAACACTGTGCTTTCTAAGTCTTTATTTCATACTAAGAACAGTACCTATAGTGGAAGTAAAAGTGGCGTTCACTGGGAAACAGTGAAATTTTGTGGATTAAATGAAGCAGGGTCAGAAGACAACCCCTCTTGAGCCTATAGTTGTTGGAGAAAAACACAGGTAACCTTATAGATAAGTAAAACATTTAAGGTGAACCTTATAATATAGAATAAATTGAAAAGATTCTTATGGGGGTGATGTCTGTATGAATTTGAATTTGAATATCAAGACAATTAAATGTTGAAATGATGTTCAGAGATGTCCAGGATTTGATGAGAAAAGGCTCCAGCAACGACTATATAACTTTGTTTGGTCTGCTAAAAAGGCAAGACCACAATGGCACTGCCGAAGCTGCTGGGACCTCTGACAGAATCGCTGTATAACTTGGAGTGCAGTGAGGACTCACAGGCTGCCAAGATGAGCTTCTTTTCTCTGTCTTGGTTCGTCTCCAATAACCAGAGGAATTATAAGTGGTGTAGTTTGTCCTCCATTGAGGGATCTCCCCTTCTCTCTTTTTATGGGCCAAAGTAAAATAGAAGGTAAAAATAATATGAGCTTAATTATCTAATTTAGATGTTTATTGTCCTGACATGTAATCTTAAGAATCTGAGACAGGTCTGTAAATACAACCTGAATTATTGCCATAAGCGACCACTAATATTTCATCATTGTTGACATGGTCTGTGAATTCACAACCACAAAGGACTTTAAAATGCATATTATATTACAAACAACCACATTACAACATTATTAATTTTTGATTTCAGTTGTATTCATATGTTGAGGACTACCAATAAAATTTGGATTGCTTAATTTTTGCCTCTACAGTTAGAATTATAAAAAATCAAGTGTGAAATGGCCTATCCCATGTCACCATGCAGTCTTGAAGTTCCTCTGAAACAATGATTCCTTCTCAAAGTGCATCTAAATTAGAATCACATGAAGTATTGGTTTGCCTGCACATCCCCGGGCTAACACAGACTAAATTGTAAACTCTGGGAGATGGAGAATAGCATCTTTATTTTCAACAAGCCTCTCCAAATAATTTATATCATAGAGAAAGTTGAGAATCCATGTTTTATCACATTCCTGGTGATTTCTCATCAACCCTGTGCTTTTCATTAAACTATCATCTCTCACATTCAAACACACAATCATATACTTGGCTGGGCAGAAACTTTGACAACGACACTGCTTCTTTGCCAGTGGCTCCCACTTAGACTTCGTCCCTCAGAGGCAGTAGAGGGAGACTGAAAGGCAGAAAGAGGAAGTAGCATGCTCCTTCAGTCTGCTTGTCCCTGGTAGCTTTGCCCCAGCATTGCTTTTTTTCACTCTTGCCGTTGTTCCCTTATCTCCAACTGATTCCTGTTTGCAGTGTTTCCAACATTCACAGAAACAGCCTAACTGTGCTACACCCTCTCTTCCACAACTTAAATTCAATTAGCCCAACCTCTTCGGCATTGTTTGCACTGCTATAAGGATGGTAACTTTTTCTTCCCCCTTAGGGTATTACTTATAAGGTACTTCTGTCCGTGTCTTATTTTGTTCTTTATCACTTTCTTAATACTTGAATAAAACTTTTTTGATTTAAATTATTTTTGGTAAGATACTTGGCATAGTTTTCCTACTCCTGAGTACACACTGGGGAATTCAAGCTCCAATGAAATCAATTCATCACCCTTCCCCCATTAAGAAAATTCATCACATTATTAGACATCTATTATTCTTGGAAAAGTTTTCTTTATAAGAACCAAATTCAATTTTTCTGTCTATGCAATGCATTCCACATTTTGTTGCATAGAACTAGGAACCTTGTCATATTCTTGGCAAAACAGAATCGAAATCATCTGTATCTTTATTGCTAGAAAGCTTGAGATATTTATTTTCTCTTTCAAAATAAAATAAAATATTACAAATGGGTGAATCATAATATTGTAATCAGTGTTTTAAAATATTTCTTATTAATTCTTTAAATTAATGTACAAAGAAGGCACCAGTACTCTTATTATAGATATAGAATGTCAGACTTGGGCAGATTAAGGTAATTAACTTGTGTACTGATAATTCACAAGACTGGTAGCAATGTTTCCACTATACTAATTTTATACAAAAATGCTTGTATGGAACTTAAAAACCTTGCATTTTTATCTTTAAATATCTCAAAAGTAATTTAAAATGGCTCAGTTTGATTTTAAGAATTGACATCTGACTGGTTCCTGAAGGGAACTCCTCTGAAACTGTCAAGGGAAAAACTAAAAACAAAACAACAACAACAAAACTCAAGAAAGAAATAAAGAAACATTTTTTTGGTGAGTTATTATAATAGTCTTGTGGGTTTCTTAAATATTTAAATATTGTATAACAATTTTAGCATTTACTCATGTATTATGTATATATATATACATATATGCATACATTATACTCAAATTTTGTCATGGCTATGTTTCTGAAAGTTTATATTATTTTATTACTTTACACATAATTATTTCATAGCATCCTCCACTATAGTAAAATAATTATGAATAATTTACTTAAGAATATTTTTATTTTATTGTCATCATGATATACTTGGTCTGATGGTCAATAATCAACACTGAAAAAAAGGATAATGATTTAAACTGTTCTCTCTTTCATTCTGAAAATCAATTTGTTAAATAAGAAGCAGCAAATATTGACTCCTCTTTCAGTTTATGAATTCAATTATCTTATCTTCTGTAAAAACAATGATTGTTTTTTTTCTTGAATTTCAGCAGAGTAAATAATTTTTCTATTTAAAAGTAAGTTGAGGACTGATAGGTTTTAAAAATTTAGATAGCTACAGAAGTGTGACTTTCACTCAAAATAGCATGCAAAAGGAATAAAAAAGCTCACAAATACTCTCAATTATTTTTGCTAAGAAAATCATGTGAGCTTTGCCCACCAGACCAACAGCCAGCCCTACCCACCACCAGTCCATCCTATCAGGAAACTTGCCCAAGCCACTTAGATAGCCTAATTGTGCCTCACCAGAGGGCAGACAGCAGAAGCAAGAAGAACTACAAACCTACAGCCTGTGGAACAAAAACCACATTCACAGAAAGATAGACAAGATGAAGATGAAAATGAAAATGCAGAGGACTTTGTACCAGATGAAGGAATAAGATAAAATCCCAGAAAAATAAGTAAATGAAGTGGAGCTAGGCAAACTTCCAGAAAAGGAATTCAGAATAATGATAGTGAAGATGATCCAGGACCTCGGAAAAAGAATGGAGGCAAAGATTGAGAAGATACAAGAAATGTTTAACAAAGACCTAGAATAATTAAAGAACAAACAAACAGAGATGAACAGTACAATCACTGAAATGAAAACTACACTAGAAGGAATCAATAGCAGAATAACTGAGGCAGAAGAATGGACAAGTGACCTGCAAGACGGAATGGTAGAATTCACTGCTGTGGAACAGAATAAAGAAAAAAGAATGAGAAGAAATGAAGACAGCCTAAGAGACCACTGGGACAACATTAAATGCAACAACATTTGCCTTATAGGGGTTCCAGAAAGAGAAGAGAGAGAGAAAGGACCCGAGAAAATATTTGAAGAGATTATAGTCAAAAACTTCCCTAACATGGGAAAGAAAATAGTTAATCAAGTCCAGGAAGCACAGAGAGTCACATACAGGATAAATCCAAGAAGAAATATGCCAAGACACATATTAATCAAACTGTCAAAAATTAAATACAAAGAAAACATATTAAAAGCAGCAAGGGAAAATCAACAAATAACACACAAGGGAATCCCCATAAGGTTAACAGCTGATCTTTCAGCAGAAAATCTTCAAGCCAGAAGGGACTGGCAGAACATATTTAAAGTGATAAAAGGGAAGGACCTACAACCAAGGTTACTCTACCCAGCAAGGATCTCATTCAGATTTGATGGAGAAATCAAAAGCTTTACAGACAACCAAAAGCTAAGAGAATTCAGCACCACCATACAAGCTCTGCAACAAATGCTAAAGGAACTTCTCTAAGTGTGAATCACAAGACAAAAAAGGACCTACAAAAACAAACCCAAAATAATTAAGAAAATGGTCATAGGTACATACATATTGATAATTACCTTAAACGTGAATGGGTTAAATGTTCCAACCAAAAGACACAGGCTTGCCGAATGGATACAAAAACAAGCCCCACATATATTCTGCCTACAAGAGACCCACTTCAGACCTAGGCACACATACAGACTGAAAGTGAGGGGATGCAAAAAGATATTCCATGCAAATGAAATCAAAAGAAAGCTGGATTAGCAATACTCATATCAGGTAAAATAGACTTTAAAATAAAGAATGTTACAAGAGACAAAGAAGGAAACTACATAATGATCAAAGGATCAATCCAAGAAGAACATATAACAATTGTAAATATTTATGTACCCAATATAGGAGCACCTCAATACAAAAGGCAACTGCTAACAGCTATAAAAGGGGAAATTGACAGTAACACAATAATAGTAGGGGACTTTAACACCTCACTTAAACCAATGGACAGATCATTCAGACAGAAAATTAATAAGGAAACACAAGCTTTAAATGACACCATAGACCAGACAAATTTAATTGATATTTATAGGTCATTCCATCCAAAACAGCAGATGACACTTTATTCTCAAGCGCACAGAGATCATTCTCCAGGATAGATCACATCTTGGGTCACAAATCAAGCCTCAGTAAATTATAGAAAATTGAAATAATATTAAGCATCTTTTCTGACCACAATGCTATGAGACTAGAAATCAATTACAGAGAAAAAAAACTTAAAAAACATGAACACATGGAGGCTAAACAATACGTTACTAAGTAACAAAGAGATCACTGAAGAAATCAAAAAACAAATTAAAAAAATACCTAGAGACAAATGACAATGAAAACATGATGATCCAAAACCTATGAGATGCAGCAAAAGCAGTTTTAAGATGGAAGTTTATAGCAATATAAGCTTACCTCAAGAAACAAGAAAAATCTCAAATAAAAAACTAACCTTACACCGAAAGGAACTAGAGAATGAAGAACACACAAAACCCAAAGGTGGCAGAAGGAAAGAAATCATAAAGACCAGAAAGAAATAAATGAAAAAAATAGCAAAGATCAATAAAACTAAAAGCTGGTTCTTTGGCAAGACAAAGGAAATTGATAAGCCATTCGCCAAACTCATCAAGAAAAAGAGGGAGAGGATTCAAATTTTAAAAATTAGAAGTGAAAAAGGACAGGATACAACAGACACCACAGAAATACAAAGCATCCTAAGAGACTACTACAAGCAACTCTATGCCAATAAAATGGACAACCTGGAAGAAATGGACAATTCCCTATAAAGGTATAGCCTTCCAAGACTGAACCAGGAAGAAATACAAAATATGAACAGACGAATCACAAGTAATGAAATTGAAACTGTGATTAAAAATCTTCCAACAAACAAAAGTCCAGGACAAAATGGCTTCACAGGTGAATTCTATAAAACATTTGGAGAAGAGTTAACACCCATCCTTCTCAAGCTCTTCCAAAAAATTGCAAAGGAAGGAAATCTCCAAAACCCATTCTATGAGGCCACCATCACTCTGATACCAAAACCAAAGATACTGGAAAAAAGAAAATTATGGACCAATATCACTGATGAATATAGATGCAAAATTCCTCAACAAAATACTAGCAAAGAGAATCCAACAGCATATTAAAAGGATCAAACACCATGATCAAATGGGATTTATCCAGGGATGCAAGGACTCTTCAGTATGTGCAAATTAATCAGTGTGATACACCATATTAACAAATTGAAGAATAAAAACCATATGATTATCTCAATAGATGCTGAAAAAGCTTTTGAAAAAATTCAACACCATTTATAATAAAAACTCTGCAGAAAGTGAGTATAGAGGGAACCTACCTCAACATAATAAAGGCCATATATGACAAACCCACAGGAAACATTATTCTCAACGGTGAAAAACTGAAAGCATTTCCTCTAAGATCAGGAATGAGACAAGGCTGTCCACTCTAACCACTATTATTCGACAGTGTTGGAAGTTCTAGCCACAGCAATCAGAGAAGAAAAGGAAATAAAAGGAATACAAATCAGAAAAGAAGAAGTAAAACTGTGACTGTTTGCAGATGACATGATATTATACAAAGAAAATCCTAAAGATGCCACCACAAAACTACTAGAGTTAATCAATGAATTTGGTAAAGTTGCAGGATACAAAATTAATGCACAGAAATCTCTTGCATTCCTATACATTAATGATGAAAAATCTGAAAGGGAAATTAAGGAAACACTCCCATTTACCACTGCAATAAAAAGAATAAATACCTAGGAATAAACCTAACTAGGGATATAAAAGACCTTTATGCAGAAAACTATACAACACTGATGAAAGTAATTAAAGATGATACAAACAGATGAGAGATATAGCATGTTCTTGGATTGGAAGAATCAATATTGTGAAAATGATTATACTACCCAAAGAAATCTACAGATTCAGTGCAATCCCTAACAAACTACAAATGGCATTTTTTACAGAACTAGAACAAAAAATCTTAAAATTTGTATGGAGACACCCCCAATAGCTAAAGAAGTCTTGAGGGAAAAAAACGGAGCTTGAGGAACCAGACTCCCTGACTTCAGACTATACTAAAAAGCTACAGTAATCAAGACAATATGGTACTGGCACAAAAACAGAAATATAGATCAATGGAACAGGGTAGAAAAGCCAGAGAGAAACTTATGACCCTATGGTCAGCTAATCTATGACAAAGGAGACAAGGATATACAATGGAGAAAAAACAGTCTCTTCAATAAGTGGTGTTGGGAAAAGTGGGCAGCTACATGTAAAAGAATTAAATTAAAACAATCCCTAACACCATACACAAAAATAAACTCAAAATGGATTAGAAACTTAGATGTAAGACTGGACACTATAAAACTCTTATAGGAAAACATAGGAAAAACACTCTTTGATATAAATCACAGCAAGATCTTTTTTGATCCCCCCCCAGAGTAATGGAAATTAAAACAAAAATAAGCAAATGGGACCTAATGAAACTTAAAAGCTTTTGCACAGCAAAGGAAACCATTAACAAGATGATAAGATAACCCTCAGACTGGGAGAAAAGCTTTGCAAATGAATCAACGGACAAAGGAATAATCTTCAAAATATATAAATGGCTCATGCAGCTCAACATTAAAAAAAAACAAACAAACAAGCCAATCTAAAAATGAGCGGAATACCTAAATAGACATTTCTGCAAAGAAGACATACAGATGGCTACGAAGCACATGAGAAGCTGCTCAACATCACTAATTATTAGAGAAATGCAAATCAAAATACAATGAGGTATCACCTCACACCAGTTAGAATGGGTATCATCAGAAAATCTACAAACAACAAATGTTGGAGGGGTGTGGAGAAAAGGGAACCCTCTTTCACTGTTGGTGGGAATGTAAATTGATATAGCCACTATGGAGAACAGTATGGAGGTTCCTTAAAAAACTAAAAATAGAATTACCATATGACCCAGCAATCCCACTACTGAGCATATACCCAGAGAAATACCTAATTCAAAAACACGCATGCACCCCAATGTTCATTGCATCACTATTTACAATAGCCAGGTCATGGAAGCAACCTAAATTCCCATTGACAGACAAATGACTAAAGAAGAAATGTATACAATATATACAATGGAATATTACTCAGCCATAAAAAGAAACGAAATTGGGTCATTTGTAGAGCAACGGTGATGAATCTAGAGACTGTCATACACAGTGAAGTAAGTCAGAAAGAGAAAAACAAATACCGTATGCTAACACATATATATGGAATCTAACAAACAAAAACAAAACAATGGTCATGAAGAACCTAGGGGCAAGATGGGAATAAAGATGCAGACGTACTAGAGAATGGACTTGAGGGTACGGGGAGGGGGGAGGGTAAGCTGGGACAAAGTGAGATAGTGGCATGGACATATATACACTACTAAATGTAAAATAGATAGCTAGTGGGAAGCAGCTGCACAGCACAGGGAGATCAGCTTGGTGCTTTGTGACCACCTAGAGGGTTGGGATAGGGAGGGTCGGAGGGAGGGAGATGCAAGGAGGAAGAGATATGGGGATACATGTATATGTGTAACTGATTCGTTTTGTTATAAAGCAGAAACTAACACACCATTGTAAAGCAATTATACTCCAATAAAGATGTTAAACAAAATAAAAAGAAGAAAATAAAATGGCAAAAAAAAAAAAAGTAATGAATTACTGATGTATGCTACACTATGGAGAAGTTCAACTACAGTATGCTAAGTAAATAATTCAGATGCAAAAATACTGATACTGTTTGGCACCATTTATATAAAATTTTATAAAAGGAAAAATTATAGTGGTAGAAAGCAGATCAGTTGTTGCCAAGGTTCAGTGAGTGGTAACTGCAAAAAAGCACACAGAAATTTTTGGAGATAATGCAAATATTCTATGACCTAATGTGGCATTGTATTTACATGGTTTCATACATTTCTCAAAATTTATCTTATTATACAGTTTAAATTGGTGAATTTTATTGTATATAATTATACCTCAATACAGTGAACCAAAAAATAAAAACATAAAATATCACAAAAGAGAGAAAAATCAGAAACAAATATTATAAATTCTTTAGAGACAGGCTTGTTGACTCTTTACCAGTGAATTGTCTCATAAAAAGCAAGTTTCTGTTGTATTTGGTCCTAGACAGTTGCATGTTCTTGTGAGCAGATATCATAAACTAATTTTACATCCTATCTTCTGTTCTCAACCTATTCCCCTCACCCTAATTTTACTTATACCTGCCTTGGATCAGCTTTGATCAATCAATAGCTTGGGTGGGAAGGCAATGTTTTAGTCTGATCATTTAGACACACTTTCCTTTCTTTCCTGACAATCATAAAGATGTTTCAGAGAGCCTCTGAGTAACAGCCTTATTTTCTGGCATTTGGAATATAAAAGAAGCTAGATTTTTCAAACCAGTGAGGCAACACATATCTAAACAGTATCCATTCACTTTAATCACTGAAGTTTTATCATATATTACACTACAGTAGAATAAATCACCCATTATCCAGAAACAACACATATACCTTCCCTATTTGCCACTCTATTCCTAAGTAGATGTTACATAATTTAAATTTGTTAGAATAATGGTTTGCTTTTGGTACCAATTTTTGTAATAGAAGATGAGTCTGAGCTATTGTAAAAAGAGAGGTCCAAATACAATGGATTCAACAAAGAATTTTATTTCAGTTCATGTAAGAGTTTCAGTTGAGCAATACACATTGACAGCTTCTCAAGGACAAAGGTTTTTTTCATTTTACTGTTGGAATTGAGCCATGTATACTTCCATACTCCAGCTCAGGGGGAGGGAAAGAAAAGTTGGAAGATTATTAACTCAGGGACTTTGGACTCATGTCTAAAGGTTTTCCACAATTCTTGTAATAATGCCCTTGTGCTGAGAAGTTAAGTTAATCATGTGGACACACTGATTTAAAAGGAGTTTGAGAAATATAACTTGTAAAATAAATTGTAATGTATCTCTGAGACTATTTTATATCCATTTAAACTTTTTCTGTTGTTTATAATTTAAGAGTCAGCTATGTATAAAGAAAAAAATGAGAACGTTAATTCTGCCAACCAGAAAATAAAAACAGATGTGTTATTATTTTATACATGTATTATCTTCTATAAATTAAAACCATAGTTTATAATTTTGCAGATTTTGATTTTCACTCACTTAGAATATCAGCAATGTGCCGTATGACATATTTCCAGTATTATGATTTTAATGGCTGTGTTATGTCATTATTTAACCATTTTCCTACTGTTACGCATTTTAATATGTTCATTTTTGTACAAATATATCCTTAATGAATAACCTTTTGCATACACATTTTTGTTCACCTTTTATTATTTACTAGGAAAAATTCCAATGTGTGAAATTGTTGGCAGGATAGTAGATGTATATATCAAAATCTCTTAATATTGGCATACGGAGTCCAGAAACACCAGTAGTATTTGAAATCACTCAGGAACAAACTATTATGTATTTGTAATTACTCATACTTTAGGCGGTTCATTGTTTCCAATTTCAGTAATCATTTTTTTTTTCAGAAACTGTAATAAGCACTAAGGATACAATATAAATAAAATGTGCTTACTAACTAAGGAACTCATAGTCAAATGTAGCAAAATTAAGTGTAAAAAATTAATGACAGTGCCCTATAATGAATCCCCAAACACATGAGAGTACAAACAACAATTATGACACAAACAAAACAAATGGTTCAGACCTTTGATGTTATCTGGTTCATCCCCCATATATAAAGAGTTACAATTTTTGAAAAGCGCCATGAACCTATATTTTCTACACTGGCTATTATAAGAGAATGGGTATTCTGTGTGTAGCTTATTATTCAATGCCCTCATGGTCTTGTCCCAATTATTTTCCCCAGATGTGCCTCTCACCACATCATCTTCATATGTGACTTCACTTGTGTCAAGAATATCTTTGTCCCAAGGAGAGGCCAAGCAATACTTGATGGTGATTTGGATAAAGGATAAGAATGTAAGACAAGGATATGGAGTATAGTTTTGAAGAAATATGTTTCTCCATATATTTATTTGTTTCTCACTATGATCCTCTTTTCTATATGTCCAATTTAAATGTCACTGTTTCACAGTCAGAATTAATTACCCCTTCCCTTTCTCCAAGACAGAATATACCTATTTAAAGTTCAATGTTTCTAATGATAACTGAATCTCAGGTGTACAGTCAATGACCTTTTTATTCTAAATCTTTCAACAGACTTAAATAAAAGTGTTGTCAGTAAATACTGGTTAAGCATAAAGCAAATTAACAGTGTTAGAGAATGAACATTTTTCTGCTTCAGTAGGTCTTGTGGCTTTTCTGAGAATTGTTATCTTAGGATAACAATTAGATATCCCTGCCAAAAATTATTGAATTACTAGAATGTATTTAGGAATACCTGTTGAAGTCTAGTGCATTATATTTTTTGTAATAAATATGTCTGAATTTTCTTAAATAATTTTTTTTATGAGCAACCAAATTATATTGAAATGGATGAAAATAAGGCACATCTTAGTAGTTTGTTACTTGTTATTTTTCCCATTTATTTCTTTAACTCAAATCTAATATCAAACCATGGAATTGATTTCCCATTCTCTCCCTCTCTCTCTCTTTCACACACACACAAGTGTGTGTGTATATATATATATTATTACACACACATAATGTAATACATATTGAGTGGAATGTCATTCCATATATATATATATATATATATATATGAAATACTATAATATATAGAATTATATGCCATTGTGTAATGTACATGTGTATGTGTATATAGATATGGTTATAGCTATCAGTATAATTTTTATCACCATCTTTTATGATGTTTCTTTTTATTCTTAAGAGTATTATAAAAATTAATACAATAGTGTCTATAAAAGAATGTTAGATTCCTTACCAAAAGGATGTCACAGAAAAATAATGTGTTGTATTACCACAAGTATCCCTTGTGTTGCTGTTTTAAAACCATAACAATATCCCTCCCACCTCCTGTTTCTATCCTGGCATCACTAATGTGTTCACTATTTCTAAAATTTTGTCTTTCCAAATTTATATATAAATTTAATCATATAGTATGCAATCTTTATACATTAGCTTTTTTCACTCAGCATATTTCCATGATTAGTTATCCAAGCTATTGCAAATATCAATAGTTCATTGCTTTTATTGCTAAGTAATATTCTATGGTATGAATATACTGCAGTTTATTTAACCTTTCAGCTGTTCAATGGCATTTGTGTTGTTTCCAGTTTTTGCTTATTAGAAATAAGCTTACAATGAACATTTGTTTACAGCTTTTTGTGTGAACACAAATTTTCATTTATTCAGGATTAAAACTGGAAAGTCCAATCCTTAGGTGGTACAGTAAGGACCTATTAATTGTATAGGAAATTGTCCAAATTTTTTCCAAAGTGGCTCTACCATTTTACATTCCCACCAACAATGCACAAGAGATCTAGTTTCTCTACATCCTTAACAGTGTTTAATGTTTTCATTATTTTTTTATTATAGCCATTTGATTGGTGTGTATTAATATCTCATTATTATTTTAATTTTCATTCTTATGGCTAATAATGTTGAAAATCTTTTCACATGTTTGTTTGCTAGCTGTATATTCTCTTCTTTAGTGAAATTTCTCTGAATGTTTTTTGCCACTTTCTAATTGGATTGACAGAAACGTTCAGTCTCTTCACTATGATGGCGGATAAATGTACCTACACAAGTGATAAAATTCAATAGAACTAAATATGCACATAAATGAGTACAAGTAAAACTGGGAAAATTTGAATGAGTGGGTCTTATTACTGTTTATATCAAGTTTGTAATAATTGTATATAGTTTTGCAAAATGTTACCACTGGGGAGAAGTTGGCCAAATGTACACTGATATGTTTCTATTATTTCTAACAATAGCAGGAGAATTTACAGGTATCTCAAAAACATTTCAATTAAAGATAGTATATTACTATTCTATGCCACCAAGAGTATAGTATTGTCTCTAGAATGAGACCTAAGAAATGAACTCATTGCTTTAATTCATAACTTTTGTTTACATGATACACCATAAAATAAAATTTTAGGGTACCCAAATGTTCCCCCATACCAGCATGTATATAGCAAGCTGGCAAATTAGAATTCAAAATTACTTTTTGTTTCACTTGTCTTCTCTCCTCCAGTTACATACAGGAAAATAAGATAAGTGGAATAAAAATTCTACATGACTCTTTAGAGAATAAGTAATTAATTTTGCTGCACACAATTAATAGAAAACCAATGATTAATTTTAAAGTTTTAGTCTGAGGTGTTTATCTTGAGTCTTTTACGTGACAAAGAAACAGTTATATATGAGCATAATAGAAGACCTACTTCTAGTCTATTTGTTTTGATTTGACATGCATACTTTTATACCAGAATAACAGTGTGTATAAAGTATGGAAATAATACTACCAAAAGCAATTTAAAGCAGGAGGAGATTAGCAAGTATCCACTGTTGCAATGATAGAAGATGGGAAAAAGTAAGCTGAAATGGTTGCTGCAGGAATTATCAGTGATTTTTCTGAGAGTAGTTTCTATAAAACATTAGGAATTGACCACAGATTGCTGTTGGGAAGTGATGAGAAAACAGCAGAAATTGCTGAATATATTTTGCTGCTGTAGACAAGAGATTGTGATGGAATCTTGAAAAGACACTGGGGGAATTCTAGCCAAGATAAGTCTATAGTTCCTGCATTTAAATCTTCCCTTCCCTTCGAAAATGGCAACCTTAAGAGTACATAAAAATGAAATGATACAACTACAAACAAGAAAAAATATTTCCATGGACCATAATATGAATAGAAACATACTGTAGCAAACGAGGGCAGAAGCTGTGTGCCTGCTGGGATCAAGGACTGAATACATGAGAAGAGGGTCTGGAGTTTTTGTTTCTGGATAACAGGGACCAAAAACACCTTAGGCATTGTTGAATATCAAAGTCTGGCTAATGTTGTGAAATCAGAGACTGGGGCTCCCTACCTATTAACTTAGTCCAGCTGGCTGAGGTTTGATACAACTCCTTGCATTTGTTGGCTGGAGAAAATAAACATAACCAGCAAAAAGTACACGGCCAAGTTGGAACTAAGCTAACCCCAATATCAGCAAGGACCTCAGAAACAGAGTGAAGCACAACTGTAAATGCAAAATATGGAATGTGTGATCACCAAGAGATGCTCCTGACTAATCTCTTTGAGGATAAGACTGAGAATGAAAATTTCAAAATAAATGACAGAAACTATCATTCAAATTGATAGCCAACATTTGCAAAAATGAGGAACTAAATTTATGCTCAGCAAAAATGAAAATCTGAATTATGATATTAAATACATATTTTTAAATTCCTCAGATATGTGTAGTCTGACATCTATTATAATAAAATGATTAAAGGAGAAAGACATTATAAACACAAATATTAAGATGTGAATTGCTAAGAGACATATATGAAAGGAAACAGAAAAATGTAAAAAAAGAATAAATTAGACACATTGGAATTTATAAACATAGTCGTGAGAATAATAGGTTATGGTTTGTAGATTGCATATGTGTGAACTTGGAATTTGTAAACAGGAAGACTACTGAAAGATTCATCCTGAATTAGCACACACAAAAAAACTGGTGGTTATGAAAAAGGAAAAATACAAACAAAATCGCTATTCTCATTTGACTTTAGTTATCAAAAGAAGAGAAGAAAAGGAGTAGATTTCATTGTGGCAGGGAAGGGGTAGATATAAAGGGTTTATGTGTGAAATACTGAGCTTAGCATGCCGTGGACAGCCAGATTCCTGCACCCAGTTGACAAATTCAAAATAGAGATTTGAATTTACAGAGATCAGGGTTATAGATAAATTTGTTTGTTTGTTTGCTTCTTTTTGTTTTTTTAACATCTTTACTGGGGTATAATTGCTTTAAAATGGTGTGTTAGTTTCTGCTTTATAACAAAGTGAATCAGGTATACATATACACATGTTCCCATGTCTCTTCCCTCTTGCGTCTCCCTCCCTCCCACCCTCCCTATCCCACTGCTCCAGGCAGTCACAAAGCACCAAGCTGATATCCCTGTGCTATGTGGCTGCTTCCCACTAGCTATCTACCGTACATTTGTTAGTGTATATATGTCCATGCCTCTCTCTCACGTTGTCATAGCTCACCCTTCCCCCTCCCCATATCCTCAAGTCCGTTCTCCAGTAGGTCTGTGTCTTTATTCTTGTCTTACCCCTAGGTTCTTCATGAAATTTTTTTTCTTAAATTCCATATATATGTGTTAGCATACAGTATTTGTCTTTCTCCTTCTGACTTACTTCACTCTGTATGACAGATTCTAGGTCTACCAGCCTCATTACAAATAGCTCAATTTCGTTTCTTTCTATGGCTGAGTAATATTCCATTGTATATATGTGCCACATCTTCTTTATCCATTTATCCAATGATGGGCACTTAGGTTGTTTCCATCTCCAGGCTATTGTAAATAGAGCTGCAATGAACATTTTGGCACATGACTCTTTTTGAATTATGGTTTTTCTCAGGGTATATGTCCAGTAGTGGGATTGAGGGGTCATGTGGTAGTTCTATTTGTAGTTTTTTAAGGAACCTCCATACTGTTCTCCATGGTGGCTGTACCAATTCACATTCCCACCAGCAGTGCAACAGTGTACCTTTTCTCCACACACTTTCCAGCATTTATTGTTTCTAGATTTTTTGATGATGGCCACTCTAACTGGCATGAGATGATATCTCATTGTAGTTTTGATTTGCATTTCCCTAATGATTAATGATGTTGAGCATTCTTTCATGTGTTTGTTGGCAGTCTGTATATCTTCTTTGGAGAAATGTCTATTTAGATCTTCTGCCCATTTTTGGATTGGGTTGTTTGTTTTTTTGTTATTGAGCTGCATGAGCTGCTTGTAAATTTTGGAAATTAATCCTTTGTCAGTTGCTTCATTTGCAAATATTTTCTCCCATTCTGAGGGTTGTCTTTTGGTCCTGTTTATGGTTTCCTTTTCTGTGCAAAAGCTTTGAAATTTCATTAGGTCCCATTTGTTTATTTTTGTTTTTATTTCCATTTCTCTAGGAGGTGGGTCAAAAAGGATCTTGCTGTGATTTATGTCATAGAGTGTTCTGCCTATGTTTTCCTCTAAGAGTTTGATAGTTTCTGGCCTTACATTTAGGCTGTTAATCCATTTTGAGCTTATTTTTGTGTATGGTGTTAGGGAGTGATCTAATCTCATCCTTTTACATGTACCTGTCAAGTTTTCCCAGCACCAATTATTGAAGAGGCTGTCCTTTCTCCATTGGACATTTCTGCCTCCTTTATCAAGGATAAGGTGACCATATGTGTGTGGGTTTATCTCTGGGCTTTCTATCCTGTACCATTGATCTATATTTCTGTTTTTCTGCCAGTATCATACTGTCTTGATTATTGTAGCTTTGTAGTATAGTCTGAAGTCAGGGAGTCTGATTACTCCAACTCCGTTTTTTGTTCTCAAGATTGCTTTGGCTATTTGGAGTCTTTTCTGTTTCCATACAAATTGTGAAAATTTTTTGTTCTAGTTCTGTGAAAGATGCCAGTGGTAGTTTGATAGGGATTGCATTGAATCTGTAGATTGCTTTGGGTAGTAGATTCATTTTCACAATGTGGAGTCTTCCAATCCAAGAACATGGTATATCTCTCCATCTGTTTGTTGCATCTTTAATATCTTTCATCAGTGTCTTATAATTTTCTGCATACACGTCTTTTGTCTCCTTAGGTAGGTTTATTTCTAGATATTTTATTCTTTTTGTTGCAATGGTAAATGGGAGTGTTTTCTAAATTTCACTTTCAGATTTTTCATCATTAGTGTGTTGGAATGCCAGAGATTTCTGTGCATTAATTTTGTATCCTGCTACTTTACCAAATTCATTGATTAGCTCTAGTAGTTTTCTGCTAGCATCTTTAGGATTCTCTATGTATAGTATCATGTCATCTGCAAACAGTGACAGCTTTACTTCTTCTTTTCTAAATTAGATTCTTTTCATTTCCTTTTCTTCTCTGATTGCTGTGGTTAAAACTTCCAAAACTATGTTGAATAAGAGTGGTGAGAGTGGGCAACCTTGTCTTATTCCTGATCTTAGTGGAAATGCTTTCAGTTTTTCACCATTGAGGATGATGTTGGCTGTGGGCTTGTCATATACGGCCTTTATTAAGTTGAGGAAAGTTCCCTCTATGCCTACTTTCTTCAGGGTTTTTATCATAAATCAGTGTTCAATTTTGTCAAAGGCTTTCTCTGCATCTGTTGAGATAATCATATGGTTTTTCTCCATCAATTTGTTAATTTGGTGTATCACATTGATTGATTTGCGTATATTGAAGAATCCTTGCATTCCTGGAATAAACACCACTTGATCATGATGTATGATCCTTTTAATGTGCTGTTGGATTCTGTTTGCTAGTATTTTGTTGAGGATTTTGGCATCCATGTTCAACAGTGATATTGGCCTGTAGTTTTCTTTCTTTGTGACATCCTTGTCTGGTTTTGGTATCAAGGTGATGGTGGCCATGTAGAATGAATTTAGGAGTGTTCCTCTCTCTGCTATATTTTGGAAGAGTTTGAGAAGGATAGGTGTTAGCTCTTCAGTAAATGTTTGATAGAATTTGCCTGTGAAGCCATCTGGTCCTGGGCTTTTGTTTGTTGGAAGATTTTTAATCACAGTTTCAATTTCAGTGTTTGTGATTGGTCTGTTCATATTTTCTATTTCTTCCTGATTCAGTCTTGGCAGGTTGTGCATTTCTAAGAATTTGTCCATTTCTTCCAGGTTGTCCATTTTATTGGCATAGAGTTGCTTGTAGTCATCTCTCATGGTCTGTTGTATTTCTGCAGTGTCAGTTTTTACTTCTCCTTTTTCATTTCTAATTCTATTGATTTGAGTCTTCTCCCTTTTTTTCTTGATGAGTCTGGATAATGATTTATCTATTTTGTTTATTTTCTCAAAGAATCAGCTTTTAGTTTTATTCATCTTTGCTATTGTTTCCCTCACTTCTTTTTCATTTATTTATGATCTGATTTTTATGATCTATTTCCTTCTGCTAACTTTGGGTTTTTTTTGTTCTTCTTTCTCTAACTGCTTTAGGTGCAAGGTTAGGTTGTTTATTCGAGATGTTTCCTGTTTCTTAAGTTGGGCTTGTATTGCTATAAACTTCCCTCTTAGAACTGCTTTTGCTGCATCCCATAGGTTTTGGGTCATTGTGTCTCCATTGTCATTTGTTTCTAGGTATTTTTTGATTTCCTCTTTGATTTCTTCAGTGATCACTTCGTTATTAAGTAGTGTATTGTTTAGCCTCCATGTGTTTGTATTTTTTACAGATCTTTTCCTGTAATTGATATATAGTCTCATAGCATTGTGGCCAGAAAAGATACTTGATACAATTTCAGTTTTCTTACATTAACCAAGGCTTTATTTGTGACCCAAGATATGATCTATCCTGGAGAATGTTCCATGAGCACTTGAGAAAAATGTGTATTCTGTTTTTTTTGGACAGAGTGTCCTATAAATATCAGTTAAGTCCATCTTGTTTAATGTATCATTTAAAGCTTGTGTTTCCTTATTTATTTTCATTTTGGATGATCTGTCCATGGGTGAAAGTGACATGTTAAAGTCCCCTACTATGACTGTGTTACTGTTGATTTCCCCTTTTATGGCTGTAAGTATTTGCCTTATGTATTGAGGTGCTCCTATGTTGGGTGCATAAATATTTACAATTGTTATATCTTCTTCTTGGATCGATCCCTTGATCATTATGTATGTCCTTCTTTGTCTCTTCTAATAGTCTTTATTTTAAAGTCTATTTTGTCTGATATTAGAATTGCTACTCCAGCTTTCTTTTGGTTTCCATTTGCATGGAATATCTTTTTTCCATCCCCTTACTTTCAGTCTGTATGTGTCTCTAGGTCTGAAGTGGGTCTCTTGTAGACAGCATATATATGCGTCTTGTTTTTGTATCCATTCAGCCAATCTGTGTCTTTTAGTGGGAGCATTTAGTCCATTTACATTTAAGGTAATTATCAATATGTATGTTCCTATTCCCATTTTCTAAATTGTTTTGGGGTCATCATTGTAGGTCTTTTCCTTCTCTTGTGTTTGTTGCCTAGAGAAGTTCCTTTAGCATTTGTTGTAAAGCTGGTTTGGTGGTGCTGAACTCTCTCAGCTTTTGCTTGACTGTAAAGGTTTTAATTTCTCCATCAAATCTGAATGAGATCCTTGCTGGGTAGAGTAATCTTGGTTGCAGATTTTTCTCCTTCATCACTTTCAGTATGTACTGCCTCTCCCTTCTGACTTGCAGAGTTTCTGCTGAAAGATCAGCTGTTATCCTTATGGGGATTCCCTTGTGTGTTATTTGTTGTTTTTCCCTTGCTGCTTTTAATATGCTTTCTTTGTATTTAATTTTTGACAATTTGATTAATATGTGTCTTGGTGTATTTCTGCTTGGATTTTTCCTGTATGGGACTCTCTGTGCTTCCTGGACTTGATTAACTATTTCCTTTCCCGTATTAGGGAAATTTTCAACTATAATCACTTCAAACATTTACTCAGTCCCTTTCTTTTTCTCTTTGTCTTCTGGAACCCCTATAATTCCAATGTTGGTGTGTTTAATATTGTCCCAGAGGTCTCTGAGACTGTCCTCAGTTCTTTTCATTCTTTTTTCTTTATTCTGCTCTGCAGTAGTTATTTCCACTATTTTATCTTCTAGGTCACTTATCTTCTGCCTAGGTCACTTCTTCTGCCTCAGTTATTCTGCTATTGATTCCCTATAGAGTATTTTTAATTTAATTTATTGTTTAATTAATTTATTGTTTAATTTATTGTTTAATTGTTTAATTTAATTTAATTTATTGTTTTGTTAATCATTGATTGTTTCCTCTTAGTTTTTCTAGGTTCTTGTTAAATATTTCTTGCATTTTCTCTATTCTATTTCTAAGATTTTGGATCATCTTTGCTATCATTATTCTGACTTCTTTTTCAGGTAGACTGCCTATTTCCTCTTCATTTGTTAGGTCTAGGGCAGTTTTATCTTGCTTCTTCATCTGCTGTGTGTTTTTCTGTCTTCTCATTTTGCTTATCTTACTGTGTTTGGGGTCTCCTTTTTGCAGGCTGCAGTTTCATAGTTCCTGTTGTTTTTGATGTGTATCCCCAGTGGCTAAGGTTGGTTCAGTGGGTTGTGTAGGCTTCCTGGTGGAGGGGACTACTGCCTGTGTTCTGGTGGATGAGGCTGGATCTTGTCTTTCTGGTGGGCAGGTCCACGTCTGGTGGTGTGTTTTGGGGTGTCTGTGAACTTATTATGATTTTAGGCAGCCTCTCTGCTAATGGGTGGGGTTGTGTTCCTGTTTTGCTAGTTGTTTGGCATAGGGTGTCCAGCACTGTAGCTTGCTGGTCATTGAGTGAAGCTGGGTGCTGGTGTTGAGACGGAGATCTCTGGGAGATCTTCGCCATTTGATATTATGTGGAGCTGGGAGGTCTCTTGTTGACCAGCATCCTGAAGTTGGCTCTCCCACCTCAGAGGCACAGCACTGACTCCTGGCTGCAGCACCAAGAGCATTTCATCCACATGGCTCAGAATAAAAGGGGGAAAAATTAGAGAGCAAGAATTAGTAGAAGTAGGAAGAAAGAAAGAAAGAAAGAAAGGAGGGAAGGAAGGAAGGAAAGAAGGAAGGAAGGAAGGAAGGAAGGAAGGAAAGAAGGAAGGAAAGAAGAAAGAAAGAAAGAAAGAAAGAAAGAAAGAAAGAAAGAAAGAAAGAAAGAAAGAGAAAGAAAGAAAGAAAGAAAGCAGGAAGGAAAGAAGGAAAGAAAGGAGGGAGGGAGTGAGGGAGGGAGGTACTGTGGGAGGAAAGAAGGAAGGAAGGAGGGAAGGAAGAAAAAAGAAAGAAAGAAAGAAGTTAAAATAAAGTAAAATATAATAAAGTTATTAAATTAAAAAAATAATTATTAAGGAAAAAAAACCAGACGGATAGAACCTTAGGACAAATGGTGGAAGCAAAGTTATACAGACAAAATCTCACACAGAAGCATACACAGACACACTCACAAAAAGAGGAAAAGGGGAAAAATCATAAATTTTGCTCTCAAAGTTCACCTCCTCAATTTGGGATGATTCATTGTCTAAAGGAGGGAAGGAAGGAAGGAAGGAAGGAAGGAAGGAAAGAAAGAAAGAAAGAAAGAAAGAAAGAAAGAAAGAAAGAAAGAAAGAAAGAAAGAAAGAAGATAAAGTAAAATAAAATAAAGTTATTAAACTTAATTATTAAGAAAAGAAATTCAAAACAAAACAAATAAACAAAAAAAAATGGACGGATAGAACCCTAGGACAAATGGTGGAAGCAAAGCTATACAGACAAAATCTCACACAGAAGCATACATATACACACTCACAAAAAGAGGAAAAGGGAAAAAAATCATAAATCTTGCTGGCAAAGTCCACCTCCTCAATTTGGGATGATTCGCTGTCTATTCATGTATTCCACAGATGCAGGGTACATCAAGTTGATTGTGGAGCTTTAATCCACTGCTTCTGAGGCTTCTGGGAGAGATTTCCCTTTCTCTTCTTTGTTCTCACAGCTCACAGGGGCTCAGCTTTGGATTTGGCCCTGCCACTGCGTGTAGGTCGCTGGAGGGCATCTGTTTTTTGCTCAGACAGGAAGGGGTTAAAGGAGCCCCTGATTCGGGGACTCTGGCTCACCCAGGCCGGGGAGAGGGAGGGGCATGGAGTGCAGGGCGAGGCTGCGGCGGCAGAGGCCAGCGTGGCATTGCACCAGCCTGAGGCCTGCCCTGCATTCTCCCAGGGAGGTTGTCCCTGGATCCCGGGAACCTGGCAGTGGCGGGCTGCACAGCCTCCCCAGAAGAAGGGTGGGGATAGTGACCTGTGCTCGCACACAGGCCCCTTGGTGGTGGCAGCAGCAGCTTTAGCATCTCCCGCCCATCTCTGGGGTCCGCGCTTTTAGCCGCGGCTTGCGTGCATCTCTGGAGCTCCTTTAAGCAGCACTCTTAATCACCTCTCCATGCACACCAGGAAACAAAGAGGGAAGAAAAAGTCTCTTGCCTCTTTGGCAGCTCCAGACCTTTTCCCGGATTCCCTCCCGGCTAGCCGTGGTGCACTAACCCCTTCAGGCTGTGTTCATGCAGCCAACCCCAGTCCTCTCCCTGGGCTCCAACCAAAGCCCAAGCCTCAGCTCGCAGCCCCGCCCGCCCCAGCGGGTGAGCAGACAAGCCTCTTGGGCTGGTGAGTGCTGGTCGTCACCGATCTTCTGTGCGGGAATCTCCCCACTTTGCCCTCTGCACCCCTGTTGCTGTGCTCTCCTCCGCAGGTCCAAAGATCCCCCGTCTGCCACCCGCAGTCTCTGCCTGCGAAAGGGCTTCCTAGTGTGTGGAAACATTTCCTCCTTCACAGCTCCCTCTCACTGGTGCAGGTCCCATGCCTATTCTTTTGTCTCTGCTTTTTTCTTTTTTTATTTTGCCTTACCCAGGTACGTGGGGAATTTCTTGCCTTTTGGGAGGTCTGAGGTCTTCTGCCAGCATTCAGTATGTGTTCTGTAAGAGTTGATCCACGTGTAGATGTATTTCTGGTGTATCCGTGGGGAGGAAGGTGATCTCTGCATCTTACTCTTCCGCCATCTTCCCCTCTGCCCCTAGATAAAATTTTAGCGTAAGAAAAACTGATGTCAAAAGGTGGTAAATAACAGTTTTTAAAAGGCAAATATAAAAACCAAACAAACAAACAAAAGACACCCGAGGATTGCTGCATGGATGTCAAAGAATAAGAGTTTTTAAAGAAGATAAAAACACAGGAATTGTTTTAAATTATAAGAAACCAAGGGAGAATATGACAGTCCTGGGTTAAGTCAAACAATTTGGTGAATTTGAATATGGGCTACACATTAGATGACATTATGGAATTTCTATTAATTTTGTTAAGTGTGGGCATGTCATGCTTGGCAATTGATGAAAAGTGTTTTAATATTTATTTAACACCCCACTTTCACCAATGGACAGATCATCCAAAATGAAAGTAAATAAGGAAACACAAGCTTTAAATGATACATTAAACAAGATGGACTTTATTGATATTTATAGGACACTCTGTCCAAAAAAAACAGAATACACATTTTTCTCAAGTGCTCATGGAACATTCTCCAGGATAGATCATATCTTGGGTCACAAATAAAGCCTTGGTTAATGTAAGAAAACTGAAATTGTATCAAGTATCTTTTCTGGCCACAATGCTATGAGACTATATATCAATTACAGGAAAAGATCTGTAAAAAATACAAACACATGGAGGCTAAACAATACACTACTTAATAACGAAGTGATCACTGAAGAAATCAAAGAGGAAATCAAAAAATACCTAGAAACAAATGACAATGGAGACACGATGACCCAAAACCTATGGGATGCAGCAAAAGCAGTTCTAAGAGGGAAGTTTATAGCAATACAAGCCCACCTTAAGAAGCAGGAAACACCTCGAATAAACAACCTAACCTTGCACCTAAAGCAGTTAGAGAAAGAAGAACAAAAAAAAAACCAAAGCTAGCATAAGGAAAGAGATCATAAAAATCAGATCATAAATAAATGAAAAAGAAGTGAGGGAAACAATAGCAAAGATGAATAAAACTAAAAGCTGATTCTTTGAGAAAATAAACAAAATTGATAAACCATTAGCCAGGCTCATCAAGAAAAAAAGAGGAAGACAAATCAATAGAATTAGAAATGAAAAAGGAGAAGTAACAACTGACACTGCAGAAATACAAAAGATCATGAGAGATTACTACAAGCAAGTCTATGCCAAAAAAAATTGACAACCTGGAGGAAATGGACAAATTCTTAGAAATGCACAAGCTGCCAAGTCTGAATCAGGAAGAAATAGAAAATATGAACAGACCAATCACAAGCACTGAAATTGAAACTGTGATTAAAAATATTCCAACAAACAGAAGTCCAGGACCAGATGGCTTCACAGGCAAATTCTATCAAACATTTACTGAAGAGCTAACACCTATCCTTCTCAAACTCTTCCAAAATATAGCAGAGGGAGAAACACTCCCAAACTCATTCTATGAGGCCAACATCATCCTGATACCAAAACCAGACAAGGATGTCACAAAGAAAGAATACTACAGGCCAATATCACTGATGAACATGGATGCAAAAATTCTCAACAAAATACTAGCAAACAGAATCCAACAGCACATTAAAAGGATCATACACCATGATCAAGTGGTGTTTATTTCAGGAATGCAAGCGTTCTTCAATATACACAAATCAATCAATGTGATACACCATATTAACAAACTGAAGGAGAAAAACATATGGTCATCTCAATAGATGCAGAGAAAGCTTTTGACAAAATTCAACACCTATTTATGTTAAAAACCCTCCAGAAAGTAGACATAGAGGGAACTTTCCTCAACATAAAAAAGGCCATATATGACAAACCCACAGCCAACATCATCCTCAATGGTGAAAAACTGAAAGCATTTCCACTACGATCAGGAACAAGACAAGGTTGCCCACTCTCACCACTCTTATTCAACATAGTTTTGGAAGTTTTAGCCACAGCAATCAGAGAAGAAAAGGAAATAAAAGGAATCCAAATCAGAAAAGAAGAAGTAAAGTTGTCACTGTTTGCAGATGACATGATCCTATACATAGATAAACCTAAAGATGTTACCAGAAAACTACTACAGCTAATCAATGAATTTGGTAAAGTAGCAGGATATAAAATTAATGCACAGAAATCTCTGGCATTCTTATACATTAGTGATGAAAGATCTGAAATTGAAATTTAGAAAACACTCCCATTTACCATTGCAAAAAAAGAATAAAATATCTAGGAATAAACCTACCTAGGGAGACAAAAGACCTGTATGCAGAAAATTATAAAACACTGATGAAAGAAATTAAAGATGATACAAATAGATGGAGAGATATATCATGTTCTTGGATTGGAAGAATCAACATTGTGCAAATGACTCTACTACCCAAAGCAATCTACAGATTCAATGCAATCCCTATCAAACTACCACTGGCATTTTTCACAGAACTAGAACAAAAAGCTTCACAATTTGTATGGAAACACAAAAGACCCTGAGTACTCAAAGCAATCTTGGGAACGAAAAATGGAGCTGAAGGAATCAGGCTCCCCAACCTAAGACTATACTGCAAAGCTACAGTAATCAAGACAGTATGGTACTGGCACAAAAATAGAAATATAGATCAATGGAACAGGATAGAAAGCCCAGAGATAAACCCACACACATATGGTCACCTTATCTTTGATAAAGGAGGCAGGAATGTCCAGTGGAGAAAGGACAACCTCTTCAATAAGTAGAGCTGTGAGAACTTGACAGGTACATGTAAAAGTATGAGATTAGAACAGTTCCTAACACCATACACAAAAATAAGCTCAAAATGGATTAAAGACCTAAGTGTAAGGTCAGTAACTATCAAACTCTTGGAGGAAAACATAGGCAGAACACTCTATGACAGAAATTCCCACAAGATCCTTTTTGACCCACCTCATTGAAAAATGGAAATAAAAACAAAAATAAAGAAATGGGACCTAATGAAACTTCAAAGCTTTTGCACAGAAAAGGAAACCATAAACAAGACCAAAAGACAACCCTCAGAATGAGAGAAAATATTTGCAAATGAAGCAACTGACAAAGGATTAATTTCCAAAATTTACAAGCAGCTCATGCAGCTCAATAACAAAAAAACAAACAACCCAATCCAAAAATGGGCAGAAGACCTAAATAGACATTCCTCCAAAGAAGTTCTACAGATTGCCAACAATCACATGAAAGAATGCTTAACATCATTAATCATTAGAGAAATGCAACTCAAATCTATAATGAGATATCATCTCACACCAGTCAGAATGGCCATCATCAAAAAATCTAGAAACAATAAATATTGGAGAGTGTGTGGAGAAAGTGGAACACTCTTGCACTGCTGGTGGGAATGTGAATTGGTACAGCCACTATGGAGAACAGTATGGAGGTTCCTTATAAAACTAAAAATAGAACTACCATACGACCCAGCAATCCCACTACTGGGCATATACCCTGAGAAAACCATAATTCAAAAATAGTCATGTACTAAAAAGTTCATTGCAGCTCTATTTACAATAGCCCAGAGATGGAAACAAACTAAGTGCCCATCATCGGATGAATGGATAAAGAAGATGTGGCACATGTATACATGGAATATTACTGAGCCATAAAAAGAAACAAAATTGAGTTATTTGTAGTGAGGTGGATGGACCTAGAGTCTGTCATACAGAGTGAAGTAAGTCAGAAAGAGAAAGACAAATACCGTATGCTCACACATACATATGGAATCTAAGAAAAAAAAAATATCATGAAGAACCTAGGGGTAAGACAGGAATAAAGACACAGACATACTAGAGAATGGACTTGAGGATATGGGGAGGGGGAAGGGTAAGTTGTGACAAAGTGAGAGAGTGTCATGGACATATATAAACTACCAAACGTAAAATAGATAGTTAGTGGGAAACAGCCGCATAGCACAGGGAGATCAACTCGGTGCTTTGTGACCACCTAGAGGGGTGGGATAGAGAGGGTGTTAGGGAGGGATGTGCAAGAGGGAAGAGATATGGGGACATATGTGTATATATATAACGGATTCACTTTGTTATAAAGCAGAAACTAACACACCATTGTAAAGCAATTATACTCCATTAAAGATGTAAAAAACAAAAAACATAAAAAAGAAATAAAAAAAGAAATTACAAAAAAAGTGTTTTAATATTTAGAACATGCGATAAAGTATATAAGATGTTATGATGTCTGTATTTTACTTAGACACTTTCAGCATTAAAAAATAAAGTTAATATAAATAATATGATAGCAGATTGTCCATAGGTGAGAATGGAAAGTAAAACTGAATTTTATCTGTTGGGAATGATAAATTCAATAAAGATGATTTTACTGAGAATGATTTCTTACTTTTCTGAAAGTTCCTCTATGTTTTGTAACAAAGGCAAGTGCTTTGGAGCCTTCTGGGAGTGATTACCTTATAAGAACCCCAAAGAGTTTGTCTAAGATCATAAGAATGTTCCCATAAGCCACATAAATTGCCTCTTCTCATTTGCCAAGCAAATGTGTCCAATAGTTAGAGTGGATAATTATCTCAGTTTGCTGGGATGATCCTGGTCTTATCACTGAAAAATCCCACATCTCAAGAAACACATCTGTTCGTCACTAAATTCCAAGAGGCAGAAATTTTATGTGAAATTTTGACTTTTTTGCAGTTGGTACACAAATGCACTTATACTGACAACTTTGTGTGCCATAAATGAGCTCTGTGTACATGATTTTTTCCATGCATAGACACCTCTCATTATTGATTTTCTAATATTAAAAAAAATCTGATTTGCCTGTTCACTTATGTAAATTATGGCAGAAATCTTTCCCCATATATCTGCTTTATAATTGGCCCTGAATATTGCAAATACCCCCCAAAATTAAAAAGTTTAATAAATAATTAAAATGTAAAGTGTATATTTTATATTGTCTTAAATACACTAAAATCCTAACATTTTTAACTATATTGAAAGACTATATTAATTTTATATTTTATAATATGTATTAAGTGATGATTCATATGAAAACTAACCTAATAAAGTAAAATTTTAGAGGGAGTTGATTCATTTTATTGAGAGAAAAACTACTTAAGAAATGTATTTTATATAAACACTACCAGTAACTTAGTGATTACAATATTCTTTATTCTTTTAAGTTAGATCCAACAGTATTTCTACTTGACAAAGTGTTGTTAGTTTTTTGTTAACTCACTCTAAATACTTCCAAGTAATAAAATACTGTATATGAAAGCATTTTAGAAGTACAAGAATATTATGCATTTATTAGTTATGTTTTCCTCCCTCTGAAAGTACATTGTAAGTCTTGTTTTTCACTGAATCAAGCCTCAGTTTCCAAATAGGTTAAGATTTACTGCAGAAGTATATGCTAATTCTATTTGTGATTTATCTCAATTACAACTATTTCACCTTGACAATTCAGCCTTTTCTCTAGAACTGTATTTAAGTTTGCACAGGCATTACCTTCAATAATATAAAGTAATCCATTGTGGCTTGAAAGATGATATATTTTTTATTGATTTTCCATTAGCACCAAAAGGAAATTATGATAAATTAAAAATGTGTACATTTTCTTTTTTAATAAGATTATAGGACTGAATATAATTTTTAAAAGAACTCTTCTCACTCTTATTGCTCATAAGATGGTAAATCTTGTAATATTTATCATTGAGTTCCCAACATAGGGAAGTTGTAGGCATTTAGATGCAGGTTCTTCTTTCTGAGCTCCTCTGTTCTTTGGTTTTTGCTTAACTGTTTCTGTACCTGGGATATAGAAAGTTTCATGGAGTACCAGTGGAACTTTACATGACACATAATCCCATCAAAACTATGTCCAACAATATAATGGACACAGATATTTACACTGACTTCAGTTGGACTTCTGAAGTCTACTTCCAACTTCTACTGTTGGACCTAAAAAAGACAAAATACCCAGTAATTACACAGCAAGATATTATGTCTCCAGGGTATTGTCAAATCTACTCAATCACACGATGAGGTGGGCATAGACATAATTTATATCATCATGGCCGTGATTAATTTTAAATCAGATTTGAGCAAATATGGAAGAAGGAAGTAAATGACATGATAATGAAGTTCAGACTCCCATGCCATATGTCTCAGTTGACCTGTCACTTCTCTCTGAAATCATGCCTGTATCTTCATATGTGGTTCCTTCATGAGGAAAGAAAGGATGCAGGCCAGGTTCATAGATAATTAGTGCAATAAATTGGCACTAGCTGTGGAAGATCTGAATTGCAACTCATCTCAAGGGTGACCCTAAACACAATTATCAAATAAAGCCTATTATCTGGTGGGAGAGGAGATCTGAGGTATGGATATACCCTAAGCCTTGGGCATTAGAGAATGACTGCATTGTTTGGTCAGAGGCCTAAAAAGAACAAGAGTGCAAACTTCAGATTAAAGTTACCTGAGGAATAGGTGTTCAGATGAATCTAGGAAATTAAGAACAAAAAATGCCAACTTTTTTGTCTCTTATGAATGGTCAACAGAGATTATCCGTCAGAGATGAGTTACTTAAAACTGCCTGAGTGACTCATCCTGTGATGGTCACTTTGACTCTTTCCTTGACAATCTTGGTACTTGTACATGTGCCCATGGACAAGTAACAATCTAGGAAGGAATGGAATGTATGTGTGAGCTCCAAAATAGGACCTTCTCTTCTCTAAAGATGTGCTAGCTAAACTGCTGGCATCCAATTTGTCAGCAAGAGACTGATAGTGAAACCTTAATATGGCATCATTCTTCAGGGTTAGTAGCCATCAAATACGTACTGGCCCATCTCACCAAACTCCATCCACTTTGGCAGAAGTAAAAACTCAACCATGTTAAAATCAATACTTGGATTAACCATTAATGCCTCTGTGCAGTAACTGAAGCATCAAGAGAAACCCTGATAATGTGAACTTACCTGAAACCCTGATAATGTGAACTTACCTGTACTAATATCAGATTTACAGGATGCCTAATCTATTGACATGGTATCCCACACAATATTGTCTCTGATCTTTCCAGAAAAGGAGTTGTGATAATGAAAGTATAATTACGGTTTTTACTGGTCATGCCATGTATTCCACCAACAAGAATCAGCCGGCCGGATTGAACAGGACTGTTGCTGTTGGAATAGAGTGCTGAAGACTTAATTAATGTACCAAGTTGACAACACCTTGTGAAATTGGGCATTGTCCTTCAGGATGCAGGTTATTACTTAATCGATGATTAATGCAGAGTGCAGTGTTCCCAGTAGAATATTCCATTCCATCAGTCAAGGAGTGTAAGTAGGATCAACATCTCACACACTCATTCCCAGTTATCCAAGTGAGGAATTTGCACTTCTCATTCCCCAAAGTTTAGGATCTGTCAGGTAATTGTTCTTGCTTCCTTTGGTGTGAGTGGTGGTGGTAGAACTATGCTCTTACCAGGGAATATAGTAAGGTATTCACTGAACTGCAATCCAGGTTATCACATTACAATTTTAGGCTTTACTTATCGGAAAATTAGAAAGCAAAGAAAGGAGTTATAGTGCAAATAATCCAACCTGATTATCCCAAGGGTGATGGTAAGAGTATGTTTACCCCAGGGGAATCCATCGGGATTTTTCTTGTGCTTCAGTGGACAACACTATATGAAAATGGTCAGTTTCTCCAACCATATCCACAGGGACAAAGGGCAAAGCAGCTAAATGTACAGACCACTGTGGGCTCACTATGGTCTATCTCTCCAAGAAAGCAATCCACATCAGCCAAAGTCATATCAATGGGGAGGGAAATCTAAACTAGTAGGGAGAGGAGAAAGATAGGTATAAATATTAACAGTTATATTTGCTTAGCCTTTTTATTTAACTCTTTTTAGAATATTTCAACTGGTGGTGACCTTTGAGGACTATATATACTCTCCTACAACTGAGGGCAATGTTCATTCCTACATGATCCAACTATACAAGAATGGCACAGGAAATGACCTTTACCAAGCTAAATTATGTGCCACTCAAGTTATGCTCAGCCCTACCTACCTCTCCAACATTAGACCTTGGATACTTCCTTGCTCTAAAATGGGCCTAGAGATGGTTCTAGCCCATATTTCTGCAGGAACTGCTGTCACCACCACAAAGCAAGGATCTCACATGTACAAGGTGACTGGTAAGTAGAGACAGGTACATCTGTGCACCACCCAGTCTGGATACACAGAGCATTCAATATCTCCAAAAGTTCAGGTGAGGGGCCAGGTAATTATATCCTGGACATAAAGATTATTCACGACCCATAGATAGGCTTTGACTAATAGGGAATGGAAACTGAGAAAAAGCCAGCAGATATTCTCTCATCCTACCTTCATGAATTTCCCTGAGATACAATGTTTTTATCTGGGCTTTCTGAGGATGTCCTACCATCAGCTGTGCTTACTGAGAACAAATGTTCCTTCTTGTACATGCTCTTTCTATTTTCCTCTCTCACTTTCCTTTATCCTTCACATTTGCTTCCCTCTGATTGCAATCTCCTATAATATGATAGCATGGAAACTTTTGCCCTAGGCTTTGTTATCTAGGGAATATGAAATATTTAATTATTTCATATTTTCACCTTTCTCATATTTTCCATCCATATATCACTCTCTCAACTCACCAATTTGAATGAGAATATTTGAGATGAAAAAAAAAAAAAAACATGTTCTGGACAATAGGTGGAAAATTTTATGTGAAATATTAGGACTAATTATGGACACAATCAGAATTTGGTGAATATCTTCTCTTGGTAGTTCTAGGTTCTTTCTCTTGGTGCCCAAGAGCCTGTCACTTGTTACCTAACTTTTTCTATCAGAAGAAACAGTATATTTCATTTCAAGTTACTACCACTGCCCCATGTAATATTAAATCAGTTTTATTCTTTAATGGTGGTGATGTTTTAATTAGATAAACTTGTACCAAGATAACTTATTAGGTGGCAAATAAAAAAGGAAAATATCTGGGATTTATTGGCTTTACGATGTTTCTTCTCAGACGATTCTATGTACATTCTATTAATACAGAGAATTGAAACCAGTATCTCAGAATTATTCTGAGTATATGGAACTTTGATTGAAATTTTATATGCTGGAGTAGATAGTAAGTCTCTTCTTTGAAATGAGAAACATAGAGACATTAATTTCCTTTACTTGATAGCCTGTGGATTTTCCCACATGTACAATGCTCTATTCAAAATGTACCAATTCTGAGGTTAATCCGTGGAGAAATTAAGCCATTCATGTAAGAGTGATAAAGTATTTCTTGTTAGCCTCTAGGTCCCTCAAATGTCTCTCACTTCCTCCCACCAATCACCTGTGGCAGTATCCATGAGTAGCTTTCATTTCTTTCACAAAAGTATATTTCATTAATGAAATTCCTAGGGTTAACTCTCCTGAATTCTTCTCTGATTTAAGCATATATCCCACTTTCCCTGGTATCAGGCTAAACTGTGAAAGTGAAAAGAAAAAATCCTCTTACAAAATAAAATATAATGAGGGGAGTTTTACAGTAACAAAAGGACAGCTGCATTTTATCAGGCAGAGGCATAATCAATAGTTGGCACATCAATAAAAAACCCACTTGTTCACTACTATTTGAGAAAGTAGTATTATTACTAAAAGTAATCTTTTATTGGTAATGTCATACCCATCCTTCTGAAATCTTGAATATCTTCATGAGGAAGGATTCATGTGTGTTCAACTTGCACAACATTGAGACATACCACAAGAGTAAATAGGATCACTTTTCTAGGAGAATTTAAAGACCAGTCTGGTGCTGTTTAGAAGCACATGTGGAGACAATAGCACATCTGATAGCTGATTGTTTGTCCATTTGTATGTCTTCATATTTGAGTCTAATTCTCTAAAGCTGGAGTAGCAACTTTATTGGCTGTGTGATAATCTGGAAATACTGAAAAGGACATAGCTACAATGAAGGACTTCAATGGTGCTTCTTATCACTGTCATTTTCCAATGTCTTACTTTATCCCAAAACTTGATTCACAGGTTTTCTATCCCAGCTTATGCCATTATTTGGAGAGATGTTGTTATCCAAGAGGGCATTGCCTTGATCTTATAAACAATATTTATTTCAGCACGATTTCATCTATATGTAATGATGGTTACATACTAAGGCTTATACTCACAAATACCTGTACCATCTCCAAAATATTCAACAGTAATTTGTATCCACTGACATTATAACATCCCATTCTCTCATTTCTTATACTCTTTTAATTTTCTTTTATTTCTGGTCTTTTGTCTTTACTCCATCTTTACTTCTTTGAGTTCACTGCTATTTTCCATAGACTACTAGCTTCATTTCCTTGTTTTAGAGCTATCAGCAGATTGGATATTGTGTTTAGTAAGACTTATGATAAAGTATACAACCTGCTGTAATTAGAAATAATTGAAATGTAATACTGTGTGCTTGAAGGGATATGTAAATAACTTTGCTTCATGATTATTAACAGAACTTGGTCACCATAGTAAACTATTTCACTGAAATCCTAACACAATCCTGAAAGGTAAATGAGTGAATAGTGCAAAACTGTAAAGTTCCATGTCCTTAATTTTTAGATACTTGAATTTTTGTTTAACTCACACACACATTTTTTATTTATTGTAGAGTATAGCAAGATCCCAGAAAATATAAGATACCGGATATGTTCTGCATCTCCATTACCCTGCTCCATCTACTTCACTGTGAATGTTGTACAATTTTATGTATTTAAATCAGTAATATGTCCTGTCTTTAATATCTACTAAGTCAGCAAAACAGAACTTATCCCCTGCCCATGCTCTAAGTTCCCTCTCCTGTTTCTATCAGTTACTATTTCTAACTTTTCCAAGTCTACAAAATCAAAATTGTCAAGTTCCAAACTCCCAATGACTTACAAAATTACCAAATGTGATTTTACCATTTTACATTTCTTTTCCCTCTTCATTACAGATGTAAACTCTCAATGTGAGGGTAAGTCTACCAATTTCTGCCTTTTCAAGGAAGAGAGTGGTTGAGTAATTTGTATGTGTCTGGCTCGCTTCTATTTAATGCTTTAATGATATAAACTGCAGATGTTAAAACTAATTTTAATTCCAGGGGAGAAAGTCTGACTGGACTAGCTTTGCTCATAAACACAAGTTTTGGCTAAAGAAGGCAATGTTCTTTGATTGAGAGTTTTATCCAGTCACACCCAATCTCCTGAAGAAAAATTAGTTTTGTTGCCAGAAGAAAGAAAGGGAGGCTGAGTTACAGTAACAATGTCTTTCCTTATACTAGTTTGAAGGGGAATTCACCCATGTTTTCTTCTAGTATTTGCATGGTTTCATTATTTTACATTTACATTCATATTATATTGTCACATTCATATGGCACATAACGTGTGGATTTGAGATATTAACTGGGATATATCTGAAACTAAAAAGTCTATATGTCATTGCATTAGCAATTTTTTAGCTTGATTATATATTGTACTGCTTTAGTTATTTATTTTTATTCCTCTATCTCCACTTCTTCTACAAGTTGTATTCCCTTGCATCTTTTTGTCAAACATCAATAATATGTTAAGAAATGATAGCTCTGATTTTACCTATGCCTTACATGTATCTACAGCCCAAAGCTATCTTATTTCACAAAAGTTTTGAAAGTCATTCTGTTCTAAATAACGTTTTATTGTTACCCCACAATGTTAGGCAAAATCGATTCTACCCTCACTACTCCAACGCTCCTGCTTTCACCAAGATCACCAAGATCATTAGAAACAGGATTTCAAGTCATAAAGTAGTGACTATGAATCTTTGGAAAAGGAAATTGACTTTCCTGAGCCCCTATTTCTACATTAATAGAACAGAAATAATAATAACAGCTACCTTAACAATCATAGCCTTCAAACTCTATCTTATTAATCTTAGTCACCAAAGAGGCTGGGCTCCAACCAGAATCACTTGCTATTTGACTTGCAGTAGTGGTTCCTAGATTTTTTGTTCATTGACGTTTTTGTTTTTTCTTTTTTTTTCAGTTGTGCAGCTTGTGAGATCTTAGTTTCCGGACCAGGGATTGAACCTGTAGCCCTTGCAGTGGAAGAACGGAGTCTTAACCACTGGACCACCAGGAAAGTCCCTGTTCATAGACTTTTAATGTTTAAGAAAACATGCTGGGGACCACCATATGGTAGCAAACATTTAATTTTGTAAAGTAAGGGCATTTTTAAGATTATATATTCCAAATTGTATTACTGACACTCCATTTTAAGAAAGAATATTTTAACTGCAAAAAAAGGCATATATAACAAAATAAAGCCCTTATATTGAATAAATTTAGCTTTCATAATATCTTACTAACTGATAATTTAACCTTATGAATAAAATATCACAGATAGATGAAAATGTCTAAGTTTGGCACTGGCATGTATGTGGCCTGTGCTTTTCCACTTGTGTGCCTGAGCTAATGCTGTTCCCTGTACCTGGATTAGTCTATTCCTGATCTGGGCCAGTTTCAGTCCCGCTTTTACTTTAAAAACTATTTAAAACTTCTGTGTAAAGCTATTCCTGAATCTCACCTTTAAAATCCTCTTTTTTTTCTCCCAATCAGAATGAAAAAATAAAATCTAGACCTAGAAAAACTTTGACAAAATAGTCTCCCCAATTGCAATTGAGGCATATGAGTCCCTGATAAGTGAAATGACTTATACGAGGTCATACATTATGAGAATCACAAAGTTTGGCCTAATGACCAGTGTTATGTCCAATTCCCTGCCTATGATTATTACATTTTTAGGCTAAGACAAGGTGAATATCATGTCCAAGGTCACCCTTGCTAAGTAGAAGATCATGGATTCCATCCTTCATTAAGTTAGACCATATTCATTTAACCATTATAATGCAATCTACAAAGATAAGGATGTACTTAAAATACTGATGTACTACATTTAGGATGAGACGAAAAAGGCTTAATTTCCAAATATACAAACAGCTCATATATCTCAATATGAAAAAAAAAAGCCAAACAACCCAGTCAAAAGACCTAAATAGACATTATATATATACATATATAAATATCAGAAATAGGTAATATATATATATCAGAAAAAACAAACAACCCAATCAAAAAATGGGCAGAAGACCTAAACAGACAAAATAGACATTTCTACAAAGAAGACCTACAGATGGCTAACAGGGACATGAAAAGATGCTAAACATTGCTATTATTAGAGAAATTCAAATCAAAACTACAATGAGGTACCAGCTCACATTGGTCAGAAAGGTCCTCATTAAAAAGTCCACAAACAATAAATGCTGGAGAGAGTGTGGAGAATGGGGTACTCTCTGCACCATTCGTCTGCACCATGTAAATTGGTGCAGCCACTATGGAGAATATTATGGAGGTTCCTTAAAAAACTAAAAATACAGTTACCATATGATCCAGTAACTTCACTCCTGGGCATAAACTGGAAAAATGAAAACTAATTTGAAAAGATACATGCACCCCAATATTCATAGCAGCACTATTTACAATAGCCAAGACATGGAAGCAATCTAAGTGTCCATGGACAGATGAATATATAAAGAAGATGTGGTATATATACAATGGACTATTAGTCATAAAAAAGAGTGAATACCATTAGCAGCAACGTGGATGGACCTAGAGATTATCATACTAAGTGAAATAAGTCAGACAGAGAAAGACAAATACAATATGATATCACTTATATGTGGAATCTAAAAAAAAAAAAAATGATACAAATGAATTTATTTACAAAACAGAAACAGACTCACAGACATAGAAAACAAACTTATGGTTACCAAAGTGGAAAGAGGGGGAGGGTAAATTGGGAATTTGGGATTAACAGATACACACTACTATTTATAAAATAGATAAACTAAAAGGACCTACTGTATAACACAGAGAACAATATTCAATGCCTGTTAATAACCTATAATGGAAAAGAATCTGAAAAATAATATATATGTATATAAATGAATCACTTTGCTCTACACCTAAAACTAACACAACATTGTAAATCAACTCCCAGTTAAATTAAAAAAAATAAAATGAAGAAATGAGAGGATTCCATTGGTCATGACATGTAATCACAGGTTCATTTCATTTCTTCTGGAGTTTGAAATTGATGCTACCAAAATAAATAAAAGTTTTAAAGTAATGGGTGATACTATAAAGTATTAAAGTAATGTCTCTGAAGACACTATGCTTTCTATGTAGCATGCATGCAACTGCTTCTCTAAAAAGAAGAAGGGTGATTGACAGGTAGATGAGTCAGTACCCTAGAAAGCAAGGGAACACCTTCCAGAAGGAAGTCAGTAATTGTGAGACACTCTCAGATGTCAGTGTGATGGCTACTTATGCACAATCACTTGAGGCTGACACTCTGTCATCAAAATCCAAATGCCTAAATTGTTCCAAGTATACTCTGCCAGTAATGCCATGGTCTATTTGTAGACTGAGATAATTATGCTTATATTTAACCTGGATGTGTGAAAATAGTTTCTCCTTAATCAACTCTGGACACTATGATTCAATTGCCACTAATCTCCATTGATTTTGATAGATTATTTGATTTGATTTTTGATAGATTATTTGATTTGATAGATTATTTTGATTTGATAATCTTATTTGATTAAGAAAACAAATTACTTGAATCTCTTTGATCCCTGTTGATACGGAATGAAGGAGACCTTTTTCATTCTTGCATGTAGGCTATTTATGTGACTTAGCTGGAGAAACAAATGACCTGGTTTGAAAGAAGGATCGAGGTCCCTGACAAGAAAGCAGAGTGAGAACGTCCCCAAACAAGAAACTTATCCCCTTAGCTTTCCCCTCCAAGGCCTTGAATTAAACTAGGTAATCAACAAGGTACAACCATATTCTGAGAAAAGAAAAACGTAATTGAACAGAGCTGAGGACTTTTAAAGCATTAGAGAAGAAGACCAAGTTACAACCATCATTGCATTAGTTTTTTGCAATTAATCCTTTTCTGAACTTTAATCGTAGAGAATCCTAATAGGTGACACAGATAAAAATGATAGGATTGCTCTTCTTCAATGGGGCAGGCTCCTGTAACTCTGCTCCTCACTTCCCTTGATGTCTCCTGATAGTTCTACATGGAATAATTCAGACTCTGTGGACCACAGTGTGAAGACACCTAGGCTAGAAATAGAAGTTTAATCTTGAATGTTGGATGGAGAATGTTTTGTGAGCAGCTAAGTGATATTTGGGGAAAATCCTAGTCAGTTCCTAAGTATCTATGTTTTAATAGGTTTGTAGCAAGCACAGGGCATGCATCAACAGAAAAATGCTTCCCAGTCTAATTCAAGATGAAAGAATTGAAAAAAAATATATTTGGATTTCCCAGGTCTTAGCAGCAGAGATCACTAAAGTATAAAAAGCTGGAGTCTTTTATACTAGGTTTTATAAAAACCTAGGTGGGTGTGAGTTGTAAGAGGTTGCTCTACAGATGTGATAATTACCTTCTTCACATGGGGAATCAAGTCCCAGGCCCTCGGAAATTACCTTTGCATGCAACCTCTCCTTAAATAAAAGAGACACAAATATTATTTTTCTACTTACCTTTGTTTATTTCAGTAGGTCAGACCCCATGCTATGATGATCTTCAATTTGAATCAGGATGCTCACTGTCCAAAAGTCAGGTTGAGGTAGATGTAGCTTCATGCATGGCTATTATAACAAAGCCACCCTCTGGTATAGGGTAAGAATCAATGAAATAGACCCCTGTCCTAAATATATTCCTCTATGGGATGTTATATTGCCTGACTGCATAATAGCCAAGAATAACTTCTTCAGCTTATAACATTTTCAAACAAATTGTTCTAGTCTTTCTTTGGGGCATCAGAATGTTTATGTCAGGACATAATCTCCCTGGTTTTCATGGAGAAAAAGTCTTGTTCTTGCAGTGAAGTTATGATTGTTTGGTAGCAAATTCTCAAAGGGACTTTTTAACCAAGGATTTTGTAGCCTTCTATTTTCAGCTATAACAAATTCAAGAGAATAAAACCCAGCTGTAAATATGAATTGCATACAAAAAGAAAACACTCTGTTTCTTCAAAAGTGCTAAGCATTGTAGAAGAAAAATGAAACTTTCCTATGCTGGGGTAGCAAATAAAAGCCAGATTCATTAAAAGTTAATGATGTAGGATGCAGATAATGAGAAATAGAAATGGAGTTCATAGAGACATATTACCCTTCTGATGTATGGCAAAATTTAATGCATAGTCAATGTGACTCAACAGTTCTAGGGTCTATCAGTGCCTTTAAAACTCAAAACCCATTTAAAGATTCATGATCCTTAAGCATGTGTTCTCTACAGTTAGAAATAGTTATGTCATGTGGGTAAACTGCTTGCTAATAGAAATACTTGCTATCTTGCATTGTAATAAAGACAGCACAATTTTGTAATATAACATCATTCACTCTTTCATTTTATAAGCACTAAGTAAAGGATAGTGACTTGGTGTTCACTTAGATAAGAAAGAAATGCAAAGGGCCAACCTTGAGAGACTTGCATCCCCCCGAAGAGAAAAAGGAAAGAAAGAAAGGAAAAGACTCCTTGATGTGCTAGATTGGAGAATATTCAACACTGAGAGAAATGCAGAAATCACCTAACTCAGTCTCCCAGTTTTATGGAAGGAAATAAAGTGCTTTCTGAGGTTTTTCATTGTCTCATCATTGGTAAGCATCAAACTCCAATCTCAGCCTTAAGTTGGCTTGTGCTTTTTCTACCACATCATGTTCTATCTACCATCAGAGAGTAAAGATAAAGATTATAATTTGAATTTTTTTTTTTTTTTTTTTTTTTTTTTGCGGTACGCGGGCCTCTCACTGTTGTGGCCTCTCCCGTTGTGGAACACAGGCTCCGGATGCGCAGCCTCAGCGGCCATGGCTCACGGGCCCAGCCGCTCCGCGGCATGTGGGATCTCCCCGGACCGGGGCACGAACCCGTGTCCCCTGCATCGGCAGGCGGACTCTCAACCACTGTGCCACCAGGGAAGCCCTATAATTTGAAATTTGATGTTACACTCCTGCCAGAATTTCTATGTACATTCAAAAGCCTTCCCTTTGCTACTCAAGACCTACAAAACATGTTAGTATAGGAAATAATGTCAATATTATTTTTTCAAAAAACAACACCATGCAATCAATATAGCTTCAACATTTCTAAGGTGTGGGAAACACACTTTTTATTAATGTGAATCTGGAAGTAAAAATATTCCCTAATTCATATATAATTGATTTTGCTGATATGTACTTCAGAATTTACCTTATGAGAAAACATAAAGTATAGATTTTTAAAAACTGAGGGAAGACATTAATGAATAAGTAAATAAATTAATGAACTGTACCTGTGTTTTTTCATTTTTAAAGTGAAGATTAATTTAAATTATGGAAAAATAAGTTTTGAATTATAAATTAAGGATGATATTATTATTGATTTTTAGTAAATAAAATATAGCAGGATCAATAGAGTACTATTATATAATAATCTAAGTATACTTAGACCTCTTATCTTACACCTTCAATCTCTCTTGCAGTTGACAGAAAGAGTAAAATTTCAGCAATACCTAGTTATTCCTCATTTAACCTCATTTAACACTCTTCAAAGCCTCTTCAAAATCTGCCCTATAAAATCCAAACTCCTCTTCCTGACATATAATGTCTTTCTTATCCAGTTCTTGTTTATCTCTTCATCCTCCTCTTCCTTCTTTTCTTGCTACTCTATCCTCAAGTGATAGTAAACACTCAGTTCTCCCAACATGCCATATTTTTTTACCCTTTGGTATATATTCATACAAAACTTCCCTTGTAAAAAAAGGTATACCACTCTGTAATACCAAGGAATATACTTTTCAACCCTAACTTTATTTTTCAGCCTTCCTGTACAGTACAAGCGGAAATGTTATTCCTTCATAAACACTGCAAAAATTAGTGATTATATCAATCATTTCTCTGTATTTTCTGCCATACTGATACTATCATATCTGTATTTGTGGTTCCAGCACATGTATCATTTTCATAGATAATTATCTTAGTTTTAATTTGAGTTCCTTGGAAGTATAATCTGAGATGGAGAATTGCATGCAGAGAGTTTATTAGGAAGTGTTTGCAGGAGATGTGTTTGTAAGAAGTGAGGAAGGCAGGAATTAAGCACAGGGAAAAGCTGACCTGTGATTTGGTTGCAACTGAGGCCTCAGCTGGTCAGATAAGAAGTTTTAGAGCTTGGTGGATCTTCAGAGTTGTCCTGAATTGGAGCAACAGGTCTGAGCTTTTATATCCTATATGAGTCAGTCACTTACTGTGGTTGACCCCCTCAAAGAAGACAATCTTGGATGGCGAGCTTCCTGCAGGTGACAGCAATTCCCCAATAAAGGTGTCAATTGTAAGTTCTCTGCAGTCAATAGTCCCAGAAGCTTGGTAAAGGAGACAACAACTCTGAAAATGCAGTTGTGGTATCACCACACTGTTCAAACAGTGTTTGCTTAGTGTGTGTAGTACAGAACAAATAACCTTGGAAGACATGGCTTCTCAATTCTATCCCAAGGTCTTAGTTCACTCTGTTCTGCTGACCTTTTTTCATCTGTATTGTTAAGGTTATGTTACTTAATATCTTTTATTCTCTTGCTACTCATTTTTCTTCTTGGGGGCAAGTAACGATAAGAGAATCACCTAGTGCTGCATAAATCAATAGAATTTTCAACCTCAAAATCTGTAAGCCTTGTCTTTAAACCTGCAGTGCAAATTATGCTCTATGATACAATTTTCATTTCATAAAAATGTCTTAGCCATTATTCACATTGATTTAAGTTGGAATTATTAACACTACTACTTCTACTAATACTAATAATAATCATAGAAAGAAATGGATAAAGAAAGAAAATATGAGACAGGAAAAGAGAAAGAAGAGAGAAAGGACTCAAGCAATATTCTCTACTTTGTTTATACTAGTTAACACTTGTCAAAGTGTTTTCATAAGGTTTCTCATGTTTCCATCACAATCCTGTGAGGAAAAGACCTGGCAATTGTCATTTTTCCCACTTTTATTTCATTAGACAGCTAAGGATTGGGATATTTAGTGACTTAACTGGGTTATCAGAATACATAGGAACTACATTATAAGAATACATAGGAACCAGATTGTCAGAATACATAGGAATTATGGCAATACTCTAGTCTTCTAATTTCCACTATGATATGCATCTTTTATATAGTAAGGCTCGTCTTCTACTATCATAGAAAATGTAATTGTAAAATCCAAAATGCATCAACAATTATCAAAAAATTCAGGCCTTAACTTTTAAATACCTATATCTTTCCAAAATAAGGGTAATTTCTCTGCTTCCAAACATTTTTCCTTATTATGAGTGGAGCTCTAATATTTGAGATTTATCTTTTAGTTATTCTTAAGAAATGAAGATAAATTGCTTGGTTGTTAAAAGTTCTGAGGAACTTGCCAAATCAAGTGACACCAATGAAGAAATCAGCCTTCAAGATCAATGTACATACTTGAAATAGAAAATAAAAATATTAATTAAATCAAATGACATTCTAAGTTGTATTTAGATTTATGGTGTGTAAGGTAATGATTTAAACAATATTTCATTTTATATAACCATGTAATCTATTTGGAAGTGAATTTTCATGACTGCATGCCATTATCTCTCAGCCATAGGCAATATTTTGAAGTATTCAGTTTTCCATCATAATTATCCCTCTCATCTTTCAGATATTCGAAGGTTTTTGAAATTTACCCTCCAGTAGCAAGCACCACAACAGTGGGCAAAAAGTTTGCATGCCTCCTTCTGTTAGATTCCATTTGGGCTTTGGGCAAGAAAGCTAAGACCAAGAACTTCTCCACTAGGAACTGGGTTGCATTAAATCTATAGAAAAATTTGAGAAGGATCATCATTTTAAAAACATTGAAACTTCTAGTCCACCAATATGGTAGATATATCCATTTTTTAGACTTTCTCTAATTTGCCATTGCAATGTTTTGTGATTTAAACTGTATGGTACATATCTTTTGATAAGTTAATTTCCAAATATTTTGATGCTATAGAAAATAAAGTTCTAAAGATCTCATTTTATGACTTTTGATTGCTAGTATACAAATACAAATTTTAAACATATAGTCCTTGTATACTGTAACATTGCTAAATTTACATTAGTTTTATTAAATTTTTGGAAATCCCTTAAGATTTTCTATATACATAACTATGTTGTCTGCAAACAAGGACAGAGTTTTGCTTCTTCCTTTCCAATATTTATATATTTTGTTTATTTTTCTTGCCTCAATACATTTGATATTGTCTCCAGTATACTGTTAAATAAAAGTGAGGAGAATACCCATTCGTGTCTTGTTCACAATCACAAGTAGAAAGAATTGACACATTTATTATTGATTTATAATTAATCATTATTATTGATTTATAATCAATAATATTATTGATTATAAATCAATAATAATATTGTACATCACCTTTAGATTTTTCATAGATATTTTTTATCAAGTTGAAGAAATTTTCTTCTATTCCTAGTTTCCTGAGAGTTCTTACCATGAAAAATGTTGAATTTTCTCAAATATTTTTTATATCTACTGGAAGAATCATGCCTTTTTTCTCTATTATTATTGTGACTATATTGATCAATTTTACATTAAACTAATCTTGCATTCCCAGAATAAAAAACACATGGTCATAAAGTATTACATGTTTTATATGTTGTTGAACTTGTATGTCAATATATTGTTAAGAAATTTTGCATCTATATTTATGAGGGATCATTGGTTGTTAGTTCTGTTTTCTTGTGATGTCTTTGTTTTTATCATAGTAATATTGTTCTCACAAAATAAAGTGTAAAGTATCCCTCCTTCTCTATTCCTGAAAGAGTTTGGATAAGACATATGTTATATTTTACTTAAATGCTTGACGAAATTCACCTTTCAAGTCCCTTAGAGCCAAAAACGTCTTTAGGTTACATATTGGTTACTTTGTCAATTGATCAGAGACTCATATTTTGTGTCCTTTGCACACTTTCTCATTAGAATATAATTATTCCATTTTGTTTTTTCACTTCTAGGAATAGGACACAGTGTCTTAAAAGAAGACAATATAACAGTAAGTTCCAACAAATTTAATGTTGCAGAGGAACATACATAGCTAACAAACACTTAAACATCCATGATTTTCTTTAACATGAGCTAAATATATTTATTTTTTAGATTCAAATGGATGGAGAGTAATTATTTTTTGCACTGGAAAAGATGGTGAAATGACTCCTGACAACAACTATAAATCCTGGACATAACTTAAAACACAATCAAAGAAGAGCTCTGAAAGATAGTAGGAAGAAGGAAAACTTATTAGAAGCCCCAGGAATAGTGGAACAGGGTTCTATTCCTAACCCAGCAACAAGGATATCAACAGAAGACAGCCCAGGAAGACTCATTCCTCCCCGGATGGAAAGAGAGTTCTGACAACATCAGGTGAGCCCAACATCAACTGCAGAATGATAGACTGTAGCCCTGCCAACATGAAGTGGCCAGAGAAAATGCCCTCCAACCCTTCCAGGCCTGAGACTCCCCTTCCACTCTAGAGAGATACCAAGGTGGCCAAGTAACACCACCAAATGTTCCTAGCCACAGCAAGCAGACCAGCACAGGAAGTCACTTTGAACTCGGGTCCTTAGACTTTTCTCTTCTGCCCAGCAACCCCAGAGAAAGGTAACTATCAACTAAAATAAAAGATTTAAATGCATCTCAGTGTCTCCTAACACTAAACTTTGATTTATAATATTATAATATTGAAAACATACATTTAAATCTCCAGGTTAACTACAAAAAGATAAAAAGAAGTATAAATGATTAATCAAAAGAGGAGATAGAATAAAATCATAACCCATGGAAATATGTAAATAGAACATAAAAAGATAAAGGACAGATTGAACAAATAGAAAACTTCTAGCAAGAAGGTAGGATTCAATCCATCCATATCATTAATTTATATTATTAATTACATTAAATGTATGTAACATTTAATTACATTAAATGTTAACCTACCAGTTAACAAGGTAGATAATCCAATTGGATAAAAAAAAAAAGACTCATTCATATGCTTTCTACAAGAAACCCACTTTAAATATAAATATAGGACAAAGTAAAAGTTTGAAAAATATATACTGTGCAAAGACAGACTAAAAGAAACTGGCATAGCCATATTAATATCAGACTTCCTAAATTTCACAACAGGAAATAGTGTCAGGAATAAAGACAGATATTACATAATCAAAAGCAGAGCAAATTTATGAAAATATATAAATATTCTAAATACGTATGCCACTAACAGAACTTTAAAGTTCAAGAAGCAAAATTCGATAAAACTGGAAAGTGAAATTGCCATATATACAATTAGAGTCAGAGAATTCAATATTTCTCTATCAGTAATTAACTGTGAAAAGATAATGGAAAAGCATTTGGATAAAACTCAACATTCATTCATGATCAAAATCCCCAGTAAACTAGAAATAGAAGGAATCTTCCCCCTGACCCCCAGGAGAAAAAACAGCATTTACAGAGAAGAAAAGAAAAAAAAAAAAAAACAGCTAAGATAAAACTTAATGATGAAAGACTTAATATGTTCCCTCCAGGCTTGGAAGAAGACAATGAAATCCTTAGTCACACTGTTATCAACATCTTATTAGTAGTTCTAACTAGAGCAATAAGGAAAGAAAAAGATATAAAAGACATCCAGATTGGAAAGAAAAATATTAAACTAAAAATATTTGCAGAAAACATGGTCATTTGTGTAGAATATCTGAAAGAATCAACAAAAAGTGTCAGAGAACTACTAAATGAATTTAACAAGGTCAAAAGTTACTGGGACAAAATATAAACATTCATATTTCTATGTACTATCAATAATTACAGGTATTTAAATTTTTAAAAGTACCTCTTTTAATATTACCACAAATGAAATAATTTGCTATAAATAATCAAAATTAGTGAGCTACCTAGAAGCAATAAAACACTGATGAAAAACATAAAATTAGATATAAATAAGATTAGATTAGAAAAGTTGACACTAAGATATCAACCTCTCCCCCCATTTGATCTATAACTTAAAAGCAATTTCAATAAAATACTTACAAGTAGTTATAGATATTGACAACTTAATTCTAAAATTAATGTTGAAAGACAAAGGAAATGTAGTAGCCAACAAACTCTTGACTGAGCATCTAGTCAAGAAAGATTATTCTGAAGCCTTAAGGTTTAATGTTGTTTGCCCTGTTGGATTTTAAACTTGCTCAGGGCCTGGTGCCTGTCTTTCCTTCCTTCTTTCCTATTTTTCCCTTTTATAATGGAAGTGTCTATTCTTTGCCTGTCCCACCATTGTATTTCAGAAGAGCATAACTTCTTTGGTTTCACAGGTTCACAGCTGGAGAGGAATTTGCCTCAGAATGGGTTGTATTTAGAGTCTCATCCATATCTAATTTAGATACTTAGATGAAATTTTGGCCTTTTGGATTGCTGAAAGCAATTAAGAATTTGGAGGCTATTGGGATGGAAAAAAAGTATTTTGCATGTGAGAAGGATGTAAATTTTCGAGGGCCTGGAGCAGAATGCTATGGTCTGAATGTTTGTGTCTCCAAAAATTCATGTGTTGAAATCCTAATGCCTAATATGATGATATTAAGAAATGGGGCCTTTGAGAGTTGATGATTAGGTCATGAGGACAGAGTTCTCATGAATGGGATTTTTGCCCTTATAAAAGAGGTACCTCTTTTCTGCCATGGAACGGCACAGTAAAAAGATAACATCTATGAGCTAGGGAGCAGGATCTCACCCGACACAAATCTGCCAGCACCTTGATCTCAGACTTCCCAGACTCCAGAGAGAACTGTGAGAAATAAATTTCTGTTGTTTATAAACCACCCAGTTTATGGTATTTTGCTATAGCAGCACAAAAGGAATAACAAACAGCTTCAGGTAGTTTCTTAAAATGCATGTGTTGTCCAGTACTGTGCTGAATATTCAAAAATTATCTTCAGCTAATCTTTTTCATATCTCTCTTCTCCCCAGTAAGCTGGCTTCAATCTCCCCAATCTCTCATGTCTGTTTCCTTAAGTCATGAGAGTCTACTAATCTTCACATAGATCCTCCTTGTGCTGTGGCTTGAAAATTCCCTCAAAGCAGTAAACTGTTGTGGTTTTAGGGCTCTTCTCATTTGTCTTCCATTTCTCAGGGATTACTGTCCTTTGTTGCCTGAAGTCCAGTATCTTGAAAACTATTGTTTCAAATATTTTGTCTCTTTTATTTTGTGTTTTTTATTATTGTTATTTCAGGCAGGAAGATAAGTATGATCTTGCTTGGAAGCAGAAGTCCTATCTTTTTGTTTTGAACCTTAAACTGCATCGAGCAAACCATTTCCATTATTATAAAGTTTTCCTATTCCAAAGAGTTTATTGTGGAAAACATAATAAACTCTAGTGTCTAATGGGGAAAAATGAGAATACAGCAGTATTTTGAAAACAAACTTACACTTTGACTGGGATCTTCAGTTCACATGTGTCAGTAAATAAGATGTAAAACATATTGTGTCCTCTCTCTTCTTAATTAAAAACTTGCCTGAATTCAATGCTAAACTGTCTTTTCTAAAAAAATAAGAGAAAATGTGCTGTTTTCAGAAGGGAAAAAAAGTGTTGTTCTTTGCCATCTAATGAACTCAATAGTTGTATAGGTAAAGAAAAAGTCAAACAACATTTATTTAAGAACCATTTTGAGAGTTGAGTTAGAGACAAGTAGCAAATACAATCTCCTTGTCTTCCTTTATCTCCCAATAGAGAGAGGTTCCTGTAGGCCTTATCATATAATCTAGAAATCTATGACTAAGCCAAAAGCTTTTCTAAAATCCCTACTAAGAGCCATAAAGATCTTTCTTTTTCCTATAAACCTCTTTGTAATGTCTTTGAGTTGCTCATTTTAACTTAACTAGACACAGACCAGCTGAAAAGAATATTCCAGATGAGAGGAGATCAGTGACCATAGTTAAGCACAGTTCTTTGTCTTCTGAAGTTTCTAACTTGAAATTAAACCAATAAACACAGTTCTTTTCTTCAGATGTGTGTAATCTTCATATATTCTCTAGAAATGATTATTCTCCCTATAAATTCCTACTCATGTACAGTAGGCCCTCCATATACATGGGTTTCACTTCCTCGGATTCAATTGACCATGGATCAAAGTTCCATGTGTGGTTGGTTGAATCCATGGGTGCAAAATCCATGAAATCCTCATACAGAGGGTTGATTGTATATTTATTGAAAAAATGCTGGCTGTACCTCTGTATCCCTTATATCCTTTAATACACTGATAAATGTAAGTAAGTGTTTCCCTGAATTCTGTGAGCCACTCTAGCAAATCAATCAAACCCAAGAAGTGGAGTCATTGGAACTTCCAATCTACAGTCTATTGTCAGAAGCACAATAATAACCTGGGCTTACGACTTGCATCTGAAACATGTATCTGTTGGCGGAAGTAGCAGAGCAGTCTTGTGGGCCTGAGCCCTCAACCTGTTTGATCTTGGGGTGAATAGTGTCAGAATTAAGTTAAATTGTAGGAAACCCAGCTGATATTGCAGAGAATTGCTTGATGTGGGGTAAAACCTCCACACATTTGGTGACCAGAAGTGAAATGCTTTGTGTGAGTAGTCAAGGAGACACACAGGGAGGAAACATACATAGGGAAGTACTGGGTTTTTCCCTACATAGAAGGGGGAAAAAATGAGCCTTTCCTCTACAGGAGTGTATTTTCCAAATTCATTTAACTATATTTTTACAACAAATATATTCTGTTAATTGTGTGTAATTGCTAGTAAGCTATAGAAGTTCAGTCTAATGTATTTAGTGTTAATTAGCAAGAATGTAGCTTTAACTGTAATAAGAACCTGTAAACAAACTTAGTTCTTGACACAAGGATTTATAAAAAATAAAAATAGAACCCGCTAACATATTTTAATATCCTTAAAATTTATACTCTTTCCTTACTTACATATCTTCAGAATAAAAAAATATGGAACCATTTTTACAATTTGAAATGTTTAAACTTGTTGTGCTATTTAGAAAGTTCAAATGCAACACAGAATTATCACATATTCTGTTTTAGGTGATTTATTTAATTATTTAATAAAATTGGTCATGACTAATAAGTGAACCAAAATTTATATTTTAAAGCTTATAACAAATAATATGGATTATTTTATTTACTATGTGTTTCTGGACCCTATTGTTTTAATTGACCTAATTATTTGACCCAGTGTGATGCTTGATAAAACTTTTGGCAACAATTAATTTTAAGAGTTAGATGAACTATCAGAAATGGCTTTAGACATAATTCAATAATGTTAATAAATTCTAGACTTAAATTATAAAAATATGTTTAGTCAAATTATTGAAGCCAGTCTGAATTCACCAAAATAAAGTGTTGTATCTATAGGAAAGCAAAAGAAGGGGCGAGTGGGGTTGGGGGAAGGGAGGGGAAGGGGAAGGGGGACAGGGAGGAGGGAGGAGGAGGAAAGGAAGAAAGAAAAATAAATTTTTGGCCATCTCTAAGATTCAAGATTATGTTAACTATGATTTGCTAAATGGACATCCTTCTTCAGTTTAGAAATAAGACTGGGTTATTAATGACCATATAACAAAAATATCTGGAAAATATTTATTAAGCCCTTATGGTACACACTACATTATGGAAGCTACTTTATTCAGCCTGAACAAGAATTTGATTGCTACATTTGCACTGATTTTATGTCATTCTTCTAAGTATATTGAAAATGAGTATTGTTTTTAGCCATTAATCATCATGCCTAAAGCCTTATTTACTTTACCCATGTATTTACCAATCTCATTTATTCACAAACAAAACAAGTGCAAGCTACTACCTTCTGTTATCACAGAATGCATTAATTTTAAATATATATCTGATATTTATAAACTACATAATGAAATACCTCAATAATGACATAATATATACATATCATATTCTATGTCAGAAACTTTGGCACAGTCATGTTACTGGCAAGAACTTTTTAGCAATTAGATTTGTCCAACATTAAAAAGTGCTGTTTTATCAAATTGTGAGTTCTCAACTTTGATCTGAGGGGAAAGGCTACCACATAAAAAAACAAGTTTCTGTAAAAGGAAAACTGAGCTAGAATACCACTAAATGTTATTTCAACATTAAAATCCCGTAGTTCTACATCAATCTTTTCTTATCAAACACCAAACGATATATTGTATATTTTATATTGTAAATCTTCTTTAATCAGGAGACTTGAGTGGATTTTCTAATTTCTTTCAAAGACTTTCCCATTAATCCACAATATTTCTTGGGGAAATTAATTCCATGTAATCCTATTCTTTGTTCTAAAAGGTGTTTCCGTATACTTTCACGATAGCTAGAGAATAAAAATTAGTAATATGCTTTATAAAACACTTGAAATGTTGGTGCTTCAAATACGCTAAACTGCCTTCAGCATAACAGTTCACTCTCTCTCTGTCTACTCACCAGAACTCAAAACAGTCAAGCACAGAGGTCCCAGCCAAGCTCCCGTTCTTTTATTCTTAAAGAAAAAGTAAAGGATTAAAAGACATTTGAATGACTGGAGCAGAATATAACGGAGAGCAAGGGCATATGAAATGAATAAGTTACTTAGGGAGAAACAGAGAATTCACAGAGAAATACAGACTGTTAAAAAATTTGCATACTAGTCAGAGAGATCTGTGAAATAACGTTAACCATAAAGAAATCCAGCAGGACTTGATAAAAGGAACAGAAAATTTTAAAATCATATTTACCTGAAAAGAAAATTTTCATTGTTTTAAAGTAGAAGAAATGGAAGTTAAAATGACAAAAACCCACAGCTAATAGGGCAAGAGAGACAGAAGTAAAAATTATAGAAAGTCAGCCACATAAACTATTAAGGTGAAATTTCTAATATCTGATGAATGAGAGTTCTAGAATGAGAGAACAAGGGAAAAATAAAGAGGTTATTTTCAAGGACATTGCTGTTCTGCTAAATACGAATTAGTTGATTCCAGTTAACCATCTTGCTTAGGAAAGTTTAAAAAAGCAAACAGAGAAAACACTTTCTGGTCATCAAAGACAATACAACCATAATACTAGATAAAGGAAAGAGAGATGCTCAGAACATCAGTGCGTAGCAGCTGCTTCTGCTCAGGAGCATTTACCAGTAGAATAAAGACAACAGAGAAGTAGAGATCTGCATTTGCAGGACTCAGAAACTAGGTGGGCAGGGGTCAGAATCCTGCGGACATCAAAGACTAGACCGCTGTCTTTGGAGAAGAGTCTTTATACTTTATGTTGAGACCCCAGTACTGCTGTGTTTCTTTGGATCTAAAGGAAGTCTCTAAAAGGAAAAAAAACCCTTCATACTTGAAAATTGCAATGGGATAATTCAAATTCAGAGTATACCAAAAATGAAAACCTCAGGAAAACAACTTCTGCTCTGACTGGAACTCCTAATAGCTGAAATCTGTAGGTAAATAGACATTGCTAACCTCAGAAAAAGTTTAATCCTTGGCTCTGGATTGGTAGCAAATTCAGGTAATAGGCAAAGGAGGAGAACTGCCTGCTTCCTTTCCAAGACTGTGGCATAGAAAGACCTTGAACTCACATTCTTCCACAAACACACTGAATCTACATTTATATACAGAGTAATTCGTCCTGAATAAAAACTGAGGGCTAATTGAACACCTTCTGCACAAGCCATACAGGGGCCACAATGAGATGAGTAGGAGAGACAGAGATTGGAACCTCACTCCTGATGTGGCAACCTGCAGTGGGGAGTGATATCACTGAGGGGGAAGAGTGCAGACCTGTCTACCCTGGGACACAGCTAGAGAACAGTGGTTTAAAGACCACCTAGGCTATATGTGAAGGACATCCATTTACTAACCCTAGAGGATCTACCAAATAGGTGGATATCTGCTGGGACTCCGTCTGGTGTCAGAGACTCCAGACAGTGCCATATCTTGGTTCCTTTCCACCTTGATAATGCAGGTAGGAACACAGTCTAGGAACTCTAACTAGCCTGTCCAGTTCACACCAGCATGCTCCTGGCCAAACCAGCTACAGCGATCACCCCAAGGCAGTCCCAGCACAGCACACCCCTGGTCCCCTTGCTGCATCTGCACCAGCTCATCAACCTGACAGGCATCCCTGGTGCAGTGTGCCTCAGGTTCCATGTCTAGCACCCACTCAAGCTCCAGGTGGCCTGCTGAAGTCAAGTAGCCCATGTAGTCTACACAGGGTTCAATCTTACACAAAGCCACACCTTCAAGACAGGGAGAGGTAGGTATTTTTCCTCATTCATAGAAAAAAACACAGAAAGTAAAAAAAAAAAAAAAAAAACCCAGACAGATAAATATGTTCCAAACAAACAAAAACAGACAAAATTCCAGGAAAGAGCCCTCATGAAATGGAGATAAGTGATTTAACTTATAAAGAATTCAAAACAATGAACATAAAGATGTTCACTGAACTCAGGAGAAAAATGGAAGAACACAGTGAGAATTTCATCAAAGAGAAAATACAGAAAGAAAAAATAGAGGTGGACAATACAATAACTGAACTGAGAAATAACTCAGAGGGAATCAAGAGTAGATTAGCTAATACAGAAGAATGAATCAGTGGTTTGGAAGACAGAATAGTAGAAATCATCCAATCAGAACAGCACAAAGAAAAATTATTTAAAAAAATTATTTAAAGGACCTCTTGACAACATCAAGCATAAAGACATTCACATTATAGGGATCTCAGAAGGAGAAGAGTGAGTGAAACAGGCAGAAAACTTATTTGAAGAAATAATTGCTGAAAACATTTCTAATCTGAGAAAGGAAACAGATACACTGGTCCAAGAAGCACAGACAGTTGCCAACAAGATGAACCCAAAGATATCCACACCAATAATCATAATTAAAATGACAAAAGATAAAGATAAAAACTAATTTTAAAATCAGCAAGGAAAAAAACAACTAGTCACACAAAAGGCAACCCCCATAAAAATATCAGCTGATTTTTTAGCAGAAACTTTTCAGGCCAGAAGGGAGTGGCATGGTTATTTAAAGTGCTAAAAGGGATAATCTTACAACCAAGATACACTACCCAGAAAGGTTATCATTCAGAATTGAAAAAGAGATAAATATTTTCCCAGGCAAGCAAAAACTACAGGAGTTCATTTAACTAAAGCAGTGCTAAATAAATGCTAAAGGGTCCTCTTTAAGGGAAAAAAAAGGTGATAACCAGAAAAAAAAAAAAAAAAAAACAAACCTCACAGGTAAAGGCAAATATATAATTAAGGCAGTAGATTAGCCACTTAAAATGTTGGTATGAAGGGTAAAAGACAAAAGTAGTAAAATCAACTAACTACAGTAAGTAATTAAAGATACACAAACAAAAATATGTAAAATATGACTTCAAAAATATAAAATGTTGGGGGAGAGTAAAAATACACTGCTTTTAGAATGTGCTTGACTTAAGCAACTATGAGACTAAAATAAACTGCTATATCTATCTCTATCTATCTCTAGCTCTATAGATAGATAGATTTGGATTGATATATATGAAACTCATAGTGACAACAAACAGAAACCCTAAAATAGACACACACACAAAAAGAGAAAGGAAATAAAACATAACATTAAATAAAATCATCAAACCACAAGAGCAGTTACCAAAAAGAGAGGAAAGGAACAAAGAAGAATCACAAAAAACAAAACAATTAACAAAATGACAATAATTAACTACCTATCAATAATAACTTTAAATGTAAATTGAATAAATGTTCCAACCAAAACTGAAAGGTAGCTGAATGCATAAAAAACAAGACTCATCTATATGCTGACTACAACAAACTCATTCCAGATATAAAGACACAAAAATAACTGAAATTGATGGGATGGAGAAACCTATCCCATGCAATGGAAATGAAAACAAAGCTGGGATAACAATACTAATGTCAGACAAAATAGACTAAAAACAAAGACTGTAGCAAGAGACAAAAGACATTACATAATGATAAAGGGATATACCCAACAAGAAGATATAACAATTGTAAATGTACCTGCACCTAACATAGGAACACCTAGATATATAAAATAAATAATAACAAATATAAAAGGAGAAATTGTCAGTAATATAAGACTAGTAGGCAATTTAACACCCCTCTTACATCAATGAACAGATTTAGACAGAAAATCAATAAGGAAACACTGTATTTAAATGACATTGTCAATAATCACCTCTCTTTTTCTCACCTTCACTCTTGTTATAATGTCATGATATGCCCACCTCTCTACAATCTTAGGCCATGAATTTCCTTGAGCTGAAAGATTGAATCAGTTCATGTACACACCCTCAGAGTCTAGCAAGTATTATATCTATCCAACACGTAGAAAAAAGCCCAGTATACAAGTGTTAAATAAATAAATTATTTTCATAAACACCAAAGAAAAATCAATTAAATATGATGCTTAGTAACAATTTTTTGAAAGAGGAAAATGGATACATAGAGGAAAGCAAATGTTGTGGTATAATTGAGATCACCTTTGTTTCTTCTTCATTAAATAAAGCTTAAATAATTTGCTGATACAGACACAATTTAGTTCAAGACTAAAACAACATCCATTATAGTTAATCCAATATTGTTTTATATTTTATATAAACAAGTTGCACCAAAATGATAAATCTAATTTTTTAAAATTGTGAACTTGCACTTCAAAATAAGCAAGTTTTTGCTTTTATTTTAGGGGATGTTATGATTAAAACAAAATGACAAGCAAAGCCAGAGTTAGAACATACACTCAGAGAGTTTGTTAAGATGTTAAATTCTTGTTTTCTAAGAATATAAAATTAAAAAAAAACACAATTTTATAGAAGAATGGAAAATTTTTTTATTGCCCGAGAGTTGTCACGTGTTAAGAAGCAAACTTGCTTTGACCACACCGTATTCTGAATTCTTAATGTACTATGATGCACTACCTACTTTTCCAGCTCCAGCAGTGTTGCATACTAAAGGCAACATGAAGCAAGCAATACAGTCTGGTACACAAGACTTAATATTGAGCTGAGTGTCAAAAGACAGTATTTTAGTTTGTTTGTTTGTTTGTTTTTTCTGGAAGTAATTGCTTTGAGACTTAACTCTTGATCTCTAGAAATGAAGAGACTGCCCCAGGTAATCATTAAGCACCTCCCCACACAAAAATTCAAAGAACAAGCATGTTTGCCTTGCATTTATACTAATCTAATTTTAAACTTGTAAAAGAAAGTTTATTTCAATATAAAGTATATTAAAATTGAAAAAGGAAAGGACATGAAAAGTTAATTTCTAGTAGAAAAAAATTCTAGAACCTATTCCTCCTGACATACAACTATCATGAAATGACATGGGAGTCATTTAATTCCGCCTGAGGTACATAGGTTGAGTAGCATATTTGAAATCTTCTGTTGTCTGGGCTTAAAGAACTTGCAGTTTTAAGTCTATATATAAAGTTAGAATATACTTATTAGTTACTAAGTCATTTAATTTAATAAGATGTGTATATCGCTCAGTCATCTGGCCATTAATATTTACAATTTCCATCACTTCACCTTAAACCTCCACAAAGCCTCAAAGAGATAAAAAAGAGGGATGCGACTTTAGTATTCTCACTTTACAGAATGGTTAACTGCTCACAAATTTGCAAGAGTCAGGGGATTTAAGGCACAACATAGCAACAAGATGGAAATAAACTTAAATGAAATTCACTGTCTTCCTGACCCTGACTACTTTCCTTTAGAAAGGAGTCCTGAAAAACTCCTTCACAGAAAGCAGTACTTATTTCAGTTAGACATATTCGGCGGGATGAAATCCATTTTTTAAAAAAATTCTAACGCTAAGAAATATTTTTAGATTTATTCACAAACCCAGATGTCATGTATTTTAATTCTTTGCTTATCATGTCTCTACTGCTACTAAAATGTGAAGCTCATGAGGGTGAAAGTATTCTTATTAATTTAATTTTTTGCTTACTTCTCTGTCTCCAGGCTTGATAATGGTTTCTAGCAGAAACTAAGTTTTTTGTATGTACTGAATGAACTAATGAATGAATGAATGAAAAAATACCATTAGACTTAAGTCTTATGACAAATAGTCATAATTGGTGACATCAAATAAGGAAGCGGGCATGAGAACTTTCTTTGCAGAACTGAACAATTTTATAACATTATTTTTATGGACTTATTATTCAACAGATATTCATTCACCATCTTTTATGTTCAAGGCAAAGAAGATTAATAATTATGGTGAATCATCTAACTCTTTAAATGCAACATAAAGAGATTAAACTAGGTTACATATACATATTTTCCCCAAATAACACTGCATCTTAAGCTCTTCATCAGTTTACACAAACATTTGTGATAATAAATCTGAAAACTATGGGAATAAATATATGATTTCTCTAGAAGCTGATCTCATACTCAATCTTGGCAAATATAGGTGAGAACTCGGTTATGAAACCTCTGCCTCCTCCTTAGTTTGATAATTAGATAGTACTAAAGATAATATGTGCCCTCTCTCCTACACTTCTTGTTCATGAGCACATAACATAACAGTGATTACATACAGGCCGGATACCTGATCTTAGGAAATTAAGTAAGATAATATGACTTGGGCAAAGCACAATATCCTGATTCCTATATAACTTACCTTTATGAACTGACCTATACCATGTCAACATAGTACACTCATCTGATTTGCATAGGCCTTATTAAGCAAAGAATATCACAAATTTCACAGTAGTTTTCTTGAAAAGAAAACCACACAGCAAATGTAATATTGGTCATAGATTTTTGTAAGTGTAAAGTGTATATGAAGGTGTGAAAGAAAAGTTTCACTGGATAGAGTTAAACAAGTAAGAAAGATTTTATTCAAGACTATTTTAATAGAGGTTAAGAACATTACCATAGGGGAGAGAGATTGAACTCAATTGAAACAAAAGATGAGGGGATTTTTTAAAACAATGTGATGAGCTAACAGAAAAGTACTAAAGGATACTGGCTGGAGTGGAGAAGTGAGGGTGAGAGGAATGGTCTAAGTGATTAGGTCACAGGTGTTTGCTAATTGGCCTTTATTGAAGGTAGTTTCCTACTATCCCAAAGAGACAGATAGGGGGAGCTCTGCTCCCAGGTCCTTAAGCAAGACATTCCTGGGTTGTAAAACTGGCAAGAGGCTGGGAGAAGATGTACATCTCAAATGGGCAGAGGAAAAAAATTACACTTGCAAGTTTTCTAAAGTAAATGCCCTAAGGAAAGGGAGACTAGAGGCCTATGGTCAAGAAGAAACGTTTCTATTTAAAATAGATAACCAACAAAGACCTACTGTATAGCACAGGGAACTCTGATCAATATTCTGTAGTAACCTAAATGGGAAAATAATTTGAAAAAGAATAGATACATGTACATGTATAACTGAATCACTTTGCTGTACACCTGAAACTAACACAACATTGTTAATCAGCCATTCCCCAGTAAAAAATTAAAAAGAAAAAGGAAAAATTGAAGAAAGCTTTCTAAAGTTGAGAAAGCTGGGGGGAATGTTATAGCCATTTTGGTCAAAGGAAAGGAAAAAAAAATAAATTGAAAGAAGACTGATTATTTTTTAAACTGAAGCTTAAGAAGGCACTTTTTCATATTCATCTATTAGTAGTGATAGAATATAAATTAAAATGAGTTTTATCCTTTCATGTCTATATTGTCACATTTTCATGCTGTTACTCTCTTTCAGTCCCAGGCCACCACTCATCCTTATGTTTCCTGTGGCAGAGTACCTGTAACATAGTAAGATATGGGATTTTTAGGTTCTGGAAAATTGCATTCCTCTCCCTTGACAGAGTTTAGAATAAACTTGTCAATAGATAGAGAGGTCAGAGAGAAGGAGGACATACTATTACTTTTATTACTGATAAAGGGCCTGTCACTATGGTCCTCCTGTCAACATAGCAAGACTTTTGCTCTTAGACCAGCTACTGCTCCTCTAAGTGTCATCCTGGGACCAGTGATGCTCAGTGTAGCCTTAACCCCAGAAAGGTTCTGAAACTAGTTAAGAAAGTCAATTAAACTGAACTAACTTACAGATTACTCTGGTCTCAAAAGAAAAAATTTACTTCCGACTCTATGCCTCACCCTAAAATATTTCAAATCATTCTATCCAAAAGAGTTTAAATGATAATTTGCAAATAAAGGGCAGTATTGTCTAACAATTCGATGCAATAAACGGAAGACTCAATTTTAAATAGAATCTCATCATTATCATTTTATTATTGAGAAGTTAAAAGTTACAACATCAAATTCTCTTGTCAATTAAAGTTCAAAGAGTTAAAATTCAAGTAAACTAAATTTTAAGGTTGGTTTTCACTGTATAGTATTCTCTGTTTTGGACAGAGTAATGTCATTCCAATCCCCGTGTGGATGTTGTTTCTTTAGCAGCTCCAATTAGACCACTCTTCCACATAATAAGTGTGTTTCTTGTAGGTCTTTAAATGCAGAACTAATCTTTCAGAGGTTCTTCTAGTAAAGAGTCCAAAGATATCAGAGAGCACTAAAGATCCTACCCCATGCTAAAGCCCAGCCCATACTGAAGCTGCCTCAAACAAAGTGATTTTCTCAGAATAAACACAGTTATTATTTTATTACAGTTCTAGGTTAATGATGCCAAAACCAAAGGTATAGAATCAGTGATGCTGAAGAATTCAATTTTCTGAATTGAATTGAGTTCAGTTTCAATTCAACTATGCTTGAACGTTAGTCAAATATGATAGTATTCATTAATGTAAAATTAGATGCTGTAAGAGATAAGCATCAAAATCTAAGAGACTTAACCCAATAGTAGTTAATTTTATGCTCAAATAAAGTAGTAAGGGATAAGAAGAGTGAGGCACTGCTCAAGCAGTCTTATAGGGATACGATGTAGACTTCATGCCAAGTCTCCAAGAGTCACCAATAGTATTCATTTCCATCTGGTCAAAGGGAGAAGAGAACTGAAGGTCATAAAGGAAGTTTTGATGGAACAGACCTGGACATAGCATGTGCAGTTTTTGTCTGTATTTAATTGATCAAAGCGTAGTCACATGACTAACCTAACTATAAAGATGACTGGAAAGCTACAAGCCTACTGGTCTGCCAGGAAAAAAAAAATAATGATTATCTCTGCAATGACTCAGTTTATGCCAAAATGACCTATGAACTTAAATTAAATTAGGATGTATCTTTCATCCTAAAGTTAATTATGACATTATGATAGACCATAACTATGGATGTAGGAGGGATCTACTTAAATACATTGCCTCCTATCTTAGAGAGTGATGTTTAAGTATCTCTTTCTGCCAAATTTAGAAACTTGCAGAGATTACAATTTCATTCACCAAGGTCTTATTATTGTGTCATTTTTTTTTCTAAATTCATATATTCAAAACTTTCCTTTTTTTTGCAAGCCCACAATTTTGGGGGCTCCATTGTTGCATTTTACCTAACAACAAATCTCCCACCCTTCCCTTTGAGCAGGTATGTTTCTGTGCTTTAGTGGTTGTTGCCACTACTCTTTCAATGGATATTCTTACACCTGTAAAGTTTGCCTCTTGGGGAAGAAACCTTCTCACCCCCATATATATGTTTCAGTTAGAAAGGGACCTTCAACAGATGTATGAACTGAAGTCCTATTGATGCTTCAGAAATGTTTGTTCTCAGTGGTCTATAGAACTCCCAACTTGATGCACTGTTCTCTTGGAAATACTGTTTTTTTCTGAGATATCAGGTGTTCTTGAACTTATGCAGTATTGTTACATTTTTAAATTTTTGACTGAATTTGTGTGATATCCATTGGCATCCTCTTTTTCTATGATGTTCCACTATCCCTTTTCAGAAAATTACTTGATATCCTATCACTTTCTTTAGTTAGCTCCACTTTCTTCTACCAAAACTGTGGCTTACACTGTTTCCTAGAATTGAACCATTATTTCCTTTTCTATCCTTTGCTTTCTGAATAATGCAATGTTTTTGTCTATCATTTTCTTCCAGATTTTGTCTTAAGGTCTCTCAGATTAAAAGAGTTATGGAATTGAAAAGATCCTATGTCTACCAAAATCAAGCAGTGATTCCAAAATATCCCATCTGCCTTCACCTTCTTCAGGTGATTAATGCCACCCAAGAAATCAGCCTATCAGGCCAATAGGGAAAGCAGGTCTAGCCTCAGTTTGATAAAGGCTCATCTCATCTTGACATAGGTAATGATTTTTTATTCATATTCCTTTAAGACCCAAGAAATATCTGGAGTTTATCTTATGAAAGTTTATTTGTGTGAATCTTAGCCAATAACACTTTGAATATTTTCTATAAATATTATGGGTTTCTTCTCAAATGAGCCCAGATTATCTAATTAATAACAGGTATTTATGGCAAATTTAAAAGTCAAAATATCTAATCATCTTACAAATTGAAGTATAAAGATCAAAGGGTAATTCCCACCTACTCTTTTTTCTTTTTTTTACATCTTTATTGGAGCATAATTGCTCTACAATGGTGCATTACCTTCTGATGTTTAACAAAGTGATTCAGCCATATGTATACACATATCTCAATACTCCCTCCCTGTTTTGTTTCCCTTCTCCCTTCCTTATCCCACCCGTCTAAGTGGTCACAAAACACCGAGCCAATCTCCCTGTGCTATGCAGCTGCTTCCCACCAGCCATCCATTCTACATTGGGTAGTGTATATATGTCCATGCCACTCTCTCACCTCGTCCCAGTCCACCCCTCACCTTCCCTATGTCCTCAAGTCCACTCTCCACGTCGGCACCTTTATTCCTATCCTTCCCCTAGATTCTTCAGAACGTTTTTTTTTTTTTTTTTCAGATTCCATATATATGAGTTAGCCTAAGGTATTTGTTTTTCTCTTTCTGACCTACTTAACTCTGTATGACAGATTCTGGGTCCATCCACCTCACTACAAATAACTCAATTTTGTTTCTTTTTATGGTTGAGTAATATTACACTGTATATATGTGCCACATTTTCTTTATTCATTCATCTGTAGATGGACATTTTGGTTGCTTCCATGTCCTGGATATTGTAAAAAGAGCTGCAATGAATATTGTGGTATATGAATCTTTTAGAACTATGGTTTTCTCAAGGTATATGCCCAGTAGTGGGATTGATGGGTCGTACAGTAGTTCTATTTTTAGTTTTTTAAGGAACCTCCATATTGTTCTTCATAGTGGCTGTGTCATTTTACATTCCCACCAAGAGTGCAAGATGGTTCCCTTTTCTCCACACCCTCTCCAGCATTTATTGTTTGTAGACTTTTTGATGATGGCCATTCTGACTGGTGTGAAGTGATACCTCATTGTAGTTTTGATTTGCATTTCTCTAATGATTAGTGATGTTGAGCATCCTTTCAAGGGTTTGTTGGCAATCCGTATATCTTCTTTGGAGAAATGTCTATTTAGGTCTTCTGCCCATTTTTGGACTGGGTTGTTGGTTTTTTTTGATATTGCCCTGCATAAGCTGCTTGTATATTTTGGAGATTAATCCTTTGTAAGTTGCTTCATTTGCAAATATTTTCTCCCATTCTGAGGGTTGTCTTTTCATCTTGTTTATGGTTTCCTTTGCTATGCAAGCTTTTATGTTTCATTAGATCCCAATTGTTTATTTTTGTTTTTATTTCCATTTCTCTAGGAGGTGGGTCAAAAAGGATCTTGCTGTGATTTACGTCAAAGAGTTTTCTTCCTATGTTTTCCTCTAAGAGTTTTATAGTGTCCGGTCTTACATTTAGGTCTCTAATCCATTTTTGAGTTTATTTTTGTGTATGGTGTTAGGGAGTGTTCTAATTTCATTCTTTTACATGTAACTGTCCAGTTTTCCCAGCACCACTTATTGAAGAGGCTATCTTTTCTCCATTGCATATGCTTGGCTCCTTTATCAAAGGTAAGGTGACTGTATGTGTGTGGGTTTATCTCTGGGCTTTCTATCCTTTTCCATTGACCTATATTTCTGTTTTTGCACCAGTACTATCCTGTCTTGATTGCTGTAGCTTTGTAGTATAGTCTGAAGTCAGGGAGCCTGATTCCTCCAGCTCCGTTTTTCATTCTCAAGATTGCTTTGGCTGTTTGGGGTCTTTTGTGTTTCCATACAAATTGTGAAAATTTTTGTTCCAGTTCTGTGAAAAACGTCATTGATAGTTTGATAGGGATTGCATTGAATCTGTAGATTGCTTTGGGTAGTATAGTCATTTTCACAATGTTGACTCTTCCAATTCAAGAACAGCGTATATCTCTCCATCTGTTTGTATAATCTTTAAGTTCTTTCAACAGTGCCTTATAGTTTTCTGCATAAAGATCTTTTGTCTCCTTAGGTAGGTTTATTCCTAGGTATTTTATTCTTTCTGTTGAAATGGTAAACGATAGTGTTTCCTTAATTTCTCTTTCAAAGTTTTCATCATTCGTGTATAGGAATGCAAGGCATTTCTCTGCATTAATTTTGTATCCTGCTACTTTACCAAATTCATTGATTAGCTCTAGTTTTCTGGTAGATTCTTTAAGATTCTCTATGTATAGTATCATGTCATCTGCAAACAGTGACAGTTTTACTTCTTCTTTTCCAATTTGTATTCCTTTTCTTTCTATTTCATCTGTGATTGCTGTGGCTAAAACTTCCAAAACTATGTTGAATAATAGTGGTGAGAGTGTACAACCTTGTCTTGTTCCTGATCTTAGTGGAAATGGTTTCTGTTTTTCATCATTGAGAACACTGTTGGCTCTGGGTTTGTCATATATAGTCTTTATTATGTTTAGATAAGCTTCCTCTATGCCTATTTTCTGGAGTGTTTTTATCATAATGTGGTGTTGAATTTTAATGAAAGCTTTTTCTGCATCTATTGAAATGATTATATTGGTTTTATCCTTCAATTTTTTAATATGGTTTATCACATTGATTGATTTGCATATATTGAAGAATCCTTGCATTCCTGGAATAAACCCCACTTGATCAGGGTATATGATCCTTTTAATGTGCTGGTGGATTCTGTTTGCTCGTATTTTGTTGAAGATTTTTGCATCTATGTTTATCAGTGTTATTGGTCTGTTCTTTTTTGTGTGTGTGTGACATCTGTGTCTTGTTTTGGTATCAGGGTGATGGTGGCTTTGTAGAATGAGTTTGGGAGTGTTTCTCCCTCTGCTATATTTTGGAAGAGTTTGAGAAGGATAGGTGTTAGCTCTTCTCTAAATGTTTGATAGAATTCACCTCTGAAGCCATCTGGTCCTGGACTTTTGTTTTTTGGAAGATTTTTAATCACAGTTTCAATTTCAGTGCTTGTGATTTGTCTGTTTATATTTTCTATTTCTTCCTAGGTCAGTCTCAGATGGTTGTGCTTTACTAAGAATTTGTCCATTTCTTCCAGGTTTTCCATATTTTTGCCATAGAGTTGCTTATAGTAATCTCTCATGATCCTTTGAATTTCTGCATAGTCAATTGTTACTTCTCCTTTTTCATTTCTAATTCTATTGATTTGAGTCTTCTCCCTTTTTTTCCTGATGTGTCTGGCTAATGGTTTATCAATTGTGTCTATATTCTCAAAGAACCAGTTTTACTTTTATTGATATTTACAATTGTTTTCTTCATTTCTTTTTCATTGATTTATGATCTGATCTTTATTATTTCTTTCTTTCTTCTAACATTGGGGTTTTCTTTGTTCTTCTTTCTCTAATTGCTTTGGATGTAAGGTTAGGTTACTTATTTGAGATGTTTCTTGTTTTTTGAGGTAGGATGTATTGCTATAAACTTCCCTCTTAGAACTGCTTTTGCTTCATCCCATAGGTTTGGGGTCATTGTGTTTTCATTGGCATTTGTTTCTAGGTATTTTAAAATTTCCTCTTTGATTTCTTCAGTGATCTCTTGGTTATTTAGTAGTGTATTGCTTAGCCTCCATGTGTTTGTATTTTTACAGTTTTCTTTTTTCCTGTAATTGATATCTAGGCTTATAGCATTGTGGTTGGAAAATATACTTGATACAATTTCAATTTTCTTAAACTTACCAAGGCTTGTTTTGTCACCCAATATATGATCTATCCTGGAGAATGTTCCGTGAACACTTGAGAAGAAAGTGTGTTCTGTAGTTTTTGGATGGAATGTCCTATAAATATCAATTAAGTCTATCTCGTTTAATGTGTCATTTAAAGCTTGTGTTTCCTTATTTATTTTCATTTTGGATGACCTGTCCATTGATGAAAGTGGGGTGTTAAAGTCCCCTACTATGATTGTGCTACTGACGATTTCCACTTTTATGGCTCAGCATTTGCCTTATGTATTGAGGTGTTCCTATGTTGGGTGCATAAATATTTACAATTGTTATACCTTCTTCTTGGATTGATCCCTTGGTCATTATGTAGTGTCCTTCTTTGTCTCTTGTAATAGTCTTTGTTTTAAAGTCTGTTTTGTCTAATATGAGAATGGCTACTCCAGCTTTCTTTTGATTTCCATTTGAATGGAATATCTTTTTCCATTCTCTTACTCTCATTCTATATGTGTCCCTAGTCTGAAGTGGGTCTTTTGTAGACAGCATATATACAGGTCTTGTTTTTCTATCCATTCAGCAAGTCTATGTCTTTTGGTTGGAGCATTTAATGCATTTACATTTAAGGTAATTATAAATATGTATGTTCCTATTATTATTTTTTTAATTGTTTTGGGTTTATTTATGTAGGTCTTTTCCTTCTCTTGTGTTTCCTGCCTAGAAAAGTTCCTTTAGTATTTGTTGTAAAGCTGTTTGGTGGCACTGAACTCTCTTAGCTTTTGCTTGTTTGTAAAGATTTTAATTTCTCCTTCAAATCTGAAAGAGCTCCTTGCTGCATAGAGTAATCTTGGTTGTAGGTTTTTCCATTTCATCACTTTAAATATGTCCTGCCACATCCTTCTTGCTTGCAGAGTTTCTGCTGAAAGATCAGCTGTCAGCCTTATGGGGATTCCCTTGTATGTTATTTGTTTCCCTTGCTGCTTTCAATATTTTTTCTTTGTATTTAATTTTTGATAGTTTGATTAATATGTGTCTTGGCGTGTTTCTCCTTGGATTTATCTTGTATGGGACTCTCTTCACTTCCTGGACTTGATTGACTATTTTCTTTCTCATATTAGGGAAGTTTTCAACTATAATCTCTTCAAATATTTTCTCAGTCCCTTTATTTTTCTCTTCTTCTTCTGGGTCCCCTATAATTTGAAGGTTCATGTGTTTAATGTTGTCCCAGAAGTCTCTGAGACTGTCCTCAATTCTTTTCATTCTTTCTTTATTCTGCTCTGCAGTAGTTATTTCCACTCTTTTATCTTCCAGGTCACTTATTCATTTTCTGCCTTAGTTATTCTGCTAGTGATTCCTTCTAGAGAATTTTTAAGTTCATTTGTTGTGTTGTTCATCATTGTTTGTTTGCTCTTTAGTTCTTCTAGGTCCTTGTTAAACATTTCTTGTATTTTCTCCATTCTGTTTCCAAGATTTTGGATCATATTTACTATCATTACTCTGAATTCTTTTTCAGGTAGACTACCTTTTTCCTCTTCATTTTTTTGGTCTGGTGGGTCTTTACCTTGCTCCTCATCTTCTGTTTATTTCTCTGTCTTCTCCTTTTGCTTAGCTTACTGTCTTTGTGTTCTCCCTTTCACAGGCTGCAGGTTTGTATTTCCCATTGTTTTTAGTGTCTTCCCCCAGTGGTTCAGGTTGGTTCAGTGGGTTGTGTAGGCCTTGGTGGAGGAGACTATTGCATGTGTTCTCATGGATGAGGCTGGATCTTATCTTTCTGGTGGATAGGAATGTGTCCAGTGGTGTGTTTGTGGTCTGTGAACTTAGTATGATTTTAGGCAGCCTCTCTGCTAATGTGTGGGGTTGTGTTTGTGTCTTGCTAGTTTTTTGGCATGGAGTGTCCAACACTGGAGCTTGCTGGTCATTGAGTGGAGTTTGGTCTTATTGTTGAGATGGCGTTCTCTGGGAGAGCTCTTGCCTATTGATATTACATGGGGCCCGGAGGTCTCTGGTGGATGAATGTCCTGAATTTGGCTCTCCCACCTCAGAGGCTCAGGCCTGACATCTGGCCAGAGCATCAAGACCCTGTCAGCCACACAGCTGGTGAAGATGGGCTAGGAGCTGGGTGTCAGCTGCTGCCCTGTTGTAGCTCTGTCTCAGCTGTTTGCAAAGGTCACCCAGTTACACTGGATTATTCCACCCTTCCTCCAAACTTGTACATGCCAATCTGGGATCTGTAGATGTCCTCCTCATAATCTTCATTGAAATACCTTGCATTCATGGTGTTGAGAGATATGCTAATAATGTTGGTTCTCTTCTGTTCAGAGACTGGCACAGTCTAAGCCTTCATGTTGCCAAGTCAAGAGCAGTTGTCCAATGGTCCAAAAGTGATAACATGTCAGATTCCAATAAGGCTTTCTGCAGTGTACGAGCAGTAGTCCCAAACAGCTGCAGCACTCTGACCAGGGAACTCGGTGGGACCCTCAGATGAAGATTTCTGCTGGCCCTAGAGTGTGACTTGCCCACCCAGGCAAGGAGCTGGGGAGAGCTTCTCACTGCTCCATCTCACCAGAGGAGTGGACACCTGGGCACTCTTTCTTTTTTTAATTGAAATATAGTTGATGTACAATATTATGTTAGTCTCAGGTGTAACACATAGTGATTTGACATACACATACATTATGAACTGATCACCACTATAAGTTTAGTAACCATCTTTCCCCATAAAAATATTTATAGTATTACTGACTATATTTCTTATGCTGATATTACATCCCTGTGGTTTATTTATTTTATAACTGGAAGTATCTCTAAATCCCCTTCACTTATTTTGCTCAACTCCTCATCCCCCTCCATTCTGGAAATCACCCATTTTCTCTCTATGAGTCTAATTTTGTTTCATTTTCTTGGTTTGTTTGTTTTGTTTTTCAGATTGAGATCATAAAGTAATTGTCCTTTTCCGTTTGACATTTCACTTAGCATGATACCTTATAGATCTGTCCATATTTTCCCAAATGGCAAGATTTTATTTTTAATGCCCGAGTAATATTCCACTGTGTGTATGTGTATGTGTGTGTGTGTGTGTGTGTGTGTGTGTGTGTGTGTGTGTGTATGTATATCCATCTATCTATCAATAAACACTTAGGTTGCTTCCATATCATGGCTATTGGAAATAATGATGCAATGAACATTGGGGTACATGTGTCTTTTTAAATTAGTCTTTTTCTTTATTCACCTAAAGTAGAAGTAGAAGTAGACACACTAGATTATATGATAGGTTCATTTTAAGCTTTTTGAGGAATTCCCATGCTGTTTTCCATAGTAGTTGCAACAATTTATAATCCTACTAACAGTGAATGAAGGTTCTCTTTTTTCCAGATCTTCACCAATGCTTTTTATTTGCCATCTTTTTCGTAATAATCATTATAACAGGTATGAGGTGATATTTCTTTGTGGTTTTGATTTGCATTTCCCTGGTGATTAGTGATACTGAGCATTTTTTCATGTGCCTGTTGGCCATCTGCATATCTTTTTTGGAAAAATATCTATTCAGGTCCTCGGCCCATTTTTAAATTATCTTTTTTTTTTTTTTTTTTTTGACGTTGAGTTGTATGAGGTTTTTTTTGTATATTTCTTATATTAACCCTTAATTGAATAGATTGTTTGCAAATATCTTATCCCATTCACTAGGTTGCCTTTTTGTCTTGATGATGGTTTCCTTTGTTGTGTAAAGCTTTTTAGTTTGATGTAGTCACATTTGTTAATTTTTGTTTTGTTGTCTTTGTCTGAAGAGATAGATCAAAAAAGAAAAAAATATATTGCTAAGCCCAATGTCAATGAGTATACTTCCTCTGTTTTCTTCTAGGGGTTACATGGTTTCAGGTCTTACATTCGAGTCTTTAATTCATTATGAGTTCATTTTTGTATGTGTTATGTGTAAGTAGTCATGTCTTATTCTTTTGCATGTATGCATTAATTGATCATAAGTGCTCAGGTTTATTTTTGGGCTCTCTATCCTGTTCCATTGATCTATATGATCTAATTTGTTAGCTTTAATAGTTTTTTGGTGGCATCTTTAGGGTTTTCTGTATATAGAATCATGTCATCTGCCAACAGTGACAGTTTTGTTTTTTTCCAATTTAGGTGCCTTTTATTTCTTTTTCTACCATGAATACTGTGGCTAAGACTTCCAATAAATATTATATTGAATAAGAGTGGAGAGAGATGCTATCCTTGCCTTATTCCTGTTCTTAGAGGGAAAACTTTTAGCTTTTCACCATTTAGTATGTTCTCTATGGGCTTGTCATATACGGCCTCTATTATGTTGAACTATGTTCCCTCTATAGCTACTTTTCTGATAGTTTTTGTGATAGATGGATATTGAATTTTGTCAAAAGCATTTTCTGCATCTATTGAGATGATCATATGACTTTTATCCTTCATTTGTTGATGTGGTGTATCCCATTTATTGATTTGCAGGTTTTGAACCATCTCTGTATCCTTGGGATAAATTGCACTTGATCGTGCTGTATGATTCTTTTAATGTTCTTGTTGAGATTTTTTGCATCTACGACCATCAGTGATATTAACTAATAATTTTCTTTTTCTATTATGCTTTTGGCTGTTTTTGGTATCAGGGTGTTATTGACCTGGTAAAATGAGTTTCTTTCATTTTTTTGGAATAATTTGAAGATAGTTGTTAACTCTTCTTTTTATGTTTGGTAGAATTCCTCTGTGAAGCTGTCTGTTTGTTGGGAGACCTTTTTTTTTTTATTACTATTTCAATTTCAATTTCAGACTGGTGATCAGTCTGTTCATATATTCTATTTCTTTTTGTTTTGGGAGATTGCATGTTTCTGGGAATTCATTTATTTCTTCTAGGTTGTCCATTTACTGGCACATAATTTTTCAGAGTAATCTCTTATGATCCTTTGTATTTCTGTGTTTATAACTTATACTCTTTCTGATTTTTTTTTTTTTTTTTTTTGTGGTACGTAGGCCTCTCACTGTTGTGCCCCCTCCCATTGCAGAACACAGGCTCCGGATGTGTAGGCTCAGCAGCCAAGGCTCACGGACCCAGCCACTCCACAGAATGTGGGATCTTCCTGGACCAGGGCACAAACCAGAGTGAAGTAAGTCAGAAAGAGAAAAACAAATACCGTATGCTAATACATATATATGGAATCTAAAAAAAAAAATGGTTATGAAGAACCTAGGGGCAAGAAGGGAATAAAGACACAGACCTACTAGAAATGGACTTGAGGATGCAGGGAGGGGGATGGGTAAACTGGTACAAAGTGAGAGAGTGGCATGGACATATATACATGAGCAAACATAAAATAGATAGCTAGTGGGAAGCAGCTGCATAGCACAGGGAGATCAGCTCGGTGTTTTGTGATCACCTAGAGGGGTGGGATAGGAAGGGTGGGATGGAGGGAGGCCCAAGAGAGAAGAGATATGGGGACATAAGTACATGTATAACTGATTCACTTTGTTATAAACCAGAAAGTAACACACCATTGTAAAGCAATTATACTCCAATAAAGATGTTTAAAAACAAAGAATTTGAAGGTGGCTTGGGGAAGATTCGAGAATTTCAGACTCACAGATGCATGTCTTTCTTGTCCTAAATATTTTCTTTTTAGAGATCTAGAAACAGCCCTTGACTGTTATGAGACAGCCCAGGCCCTTCTTGAGCCAGTCACTGCCATGAACCCAGGGTGATGTGATGTAGTGAGACTGCCTGACCAGCATTTCATACTTTACCTGAGACAGAGCTGGGCATGGTCCTCTCAGGAGTTCCAGGACAGGAACTTTCTCTAATTCTAATTTCACAGTGAGGACCGCCTGTACTTTATTTACCCTATATTTTATTTCTCATATATGCATGGGTTCCTATACTGCTTTAATAATATACTGATGTATTATAGCTTAGCAGATTTTTCTTAAACAAAAAAGTATAGTAACATTAAAATGAGGTAATCAATAAATATTTTTCAATTAAAAAATCAAAAGACCATTGATATTATTAGTGAAGTCCTTCACTAGTCCTCCAGGTAGAACTAAACATGCTCATCCTTGTTGCAACCATGAAATCTGAACACACATCTATCAGTGTACCTATAAAGTATTAATTTTTTTATGTTCATTCCTTTTTACTAATTTCTTTGCTATTGCTGTTAAAAATATCTAAAGGTTAATATTAGATAGTATTAGTCCAGTTTCTTTTTTTTTTTTTTTTTTTGTGGAGCACAGGCTCCGGACATGCAAGCTCAGAGGCCATGGCTCACGGGCCCAGTCGCTCTGCGGAATGTGGGATCTTCCCAGACCAGGGCACGACCCCACATCCCCTGCATTGGCAGGCGGACTCTCAACCACTGCGCCAACAGGGAAGCCCTAGTCCAGTTCTTAATAAATCATTTTACAAATAGAAAAATAATTCAAACACATGTTGAGGCAATACATATTATATGATTATATTGCATTTATATATAATAGATAATATTTATATTTAGTAATATTAAATAATATATAATTATAAATTACATGTTAATATATATTAATAATATAACAATATTATGATATTATATATATCAATATATATTAATATAATTATATTGCATGATAATATACTATATATATATAAGATATGTGGTTTCATTACATTAAAAAAAACATAAGCTGTATGACATATTGATTTCAACAGAATCTGTTTAATTGTACCTTAATGTCAACACTGGCTTCTCTATGTTTTTGCAGTAGGTACCTAAAATAAGGAAGTGAACTGGTGACTTTCATATTTTTTATGTAATTTTTCCTGATGGCAGGCCTTGCAAGGAAGTAAAAACTCAGATAGAAATCTACACTCTTATACGCTTGAATAATACATAAAAAAAGTATGGGGATAGCACAGCAGCTGAAATTTCTGATGTTGTCCAACTGCAGATAATTCCAGATGTCTTCTTGGCCAATGCTGGGGAACATCAACAACTTTACACACAACAGACAGTGGAGCTGGAAGTAGTTTCCTTGGCAGTGGATAGTGAATCTGGAGCTCCAAGAATAAGGCTGCATGTGTCTTGCCAACTTTGTTTCCAAAGGCACAGAATTTTCTCTTCATTGTTCTGGTTCCTGACCATAGTTCTTTGTTTAACAGACTGACAGTCCAGAAAGACAATAATCCCATCTAACTTACTTTGATGCTTGCTACAATAATTTACTCTGGTCACTGTCTCATAAATAGACTTTTTCTTCATGTTGGTTTAGGTCCCTTGAACTTTAAAGGTAAGACCTACACATGCAGCTAGATCAATTCCCAACACAACTTGATTATGTGCTCTTTAATCCCTCCTTTTCTATTGGCCATGGTTGCTGAAAACTTGTGTGTATTGGACCTGTATGTCTGCTATGACATTTTTATTTCTGAAAAACGAGGAACTCACTATAGTTCTCCCAAATAGGATGACCAAAACTTAAAAGGTTACTTTAGTTCTCTTTCTTCCAAAATTTATCTTCCCACCTTGTACATTAGATCAGATCTGTTTACTGCCTCAGAGTTATTGGTAGTGGTGCTGGTTTGTTTAACTGGACCATGTCATGCAGAATTGGCACACATAATTTAAAGGTTATTATATGTTCTCTTCATTGGTCTAGGCTTAAATATTTAATAAACTATTAGCATCTGCAAATCTATAAATAGAAGAACTGAAACCTTGCTAAACATCTGACCACATGGTGCCCTGTATCAACCTATTTTGTTATCCCATGCCCTAAATTGACCATTACCTGGAATACTTTGCTATTCTTGTTATAAAGTTTTATATATATATATATATATATATATATATATATACAATTTTTTCATATATTCTATTAAACTTATAATTGAAACATGTTTTAAGAGTATAATACATTTCTATATGTGAATATATGTATATTCCTTTAAAAGTATAATAATTTTTATGTAGTAAATTATTCTTAAAATTTGTAATTAGTACTATGCTTTATGTATTTTGGGGGGTTTACTTATCTCAGTTAATATTGTTTTACTAGCACTTAGGAATATTATGTGGGTCTCTGTAGTTCATTCATTTTGAGCATTGTATAATATTCCATTGTCTGAATATACTGTAGTTAATTTACTATCTTTAATAAACATTTGATTTGTGCAGTAGACAGACATTTAGATTGCCCCCAGTGACCCCTTGGTATTCATGTGACTGTGTATGTGAATATGAGTATGGACTCTCTCCTAACAAATAAAATATGGTAAAAGTAATAGGACATCATTTCCAAGAACAGGTATAAAAAATTGTGACTTCTGCCTTGGTCTCTTTCCAGAGCTCTCACTCTGGGGGAGACAAGCTGTCATATCGTGAATTGCTCTGTGAAAAGACTAGCATGATAATAAACTAATGTTTCCAGACAAACACTAGTAAAGACCTAAAAACTGCCAATAGTCAGAAGATTGAGACTAGAAGACAACTGCCCCTTCATTGAGGCTTAAAATAATTGTAGCTCTGACCATCACCTTGATTGCAGCCTTTTGAGTTACCCTGAACCAGAGGCATTCTAACTCAAACTGTGAAATAATAAAGTGATTTGTTTTAAGTCACTACATTTTGGAGTAATTGTGAACAAAAAAATAGATAATACGGTTTGATTTGTGGTTTTGTTATTGTGAACACTAGCAATATAAATATTCTTGTACCTGTCTCCTGTTGAATATGTATAAGAAATTAGTTAAGAAAATATAGCAAGAAGGAAATAAGATACATGAAAAAAGTCAACCATTGGAGACAATACTATGTACTCTCTGAAGAAGCTACTCAAAAATCTACACTCTCACTAAAAAAGTGTAACTTTTACAATATAGCCACATCATTTAAATTTTCCCCATGTAATGAATATCAAATTGTATATCTCTATGGTCTCGAGTTACATTTCCCTAGTTGTTGTTTAATATCTTGTCTTATGTTTATATTTGTTTCCTCTTCTGTTAAATATTTATGTATCTTACACACTTTTCTACTATAGTTACATGAGCTCTCCTTATTGACTTGTAGGTGTTGGGTATAGCTTCTTGATAACCAATCCTTTGTTAATTATGGGTATCAGAAATCTATTTTCCAATGTTTGCAATTATGTTTCCACTTTCATTAAGGTATTCTTAAATGAATAGGAATAGCTAATTTCTGTCTTTTCTTTTACAGCCAGTAGTTTTGTGGCATGCTAAGAAATATTTACATATTCCAGGTTGTAAAGTATACTACCCTAGATATTCTAATATGAGTATTCAAGTTTAATTTTGACAATGAATTCTTTATTTATTTTTTTCTGAGAAAGGGATCTAATTTCATATCACTTAAATATAAATAAGGAAAATTTTGCAATTCCATTTTATTGAAAAGGGCTTTATTTCACCACTGATTTTAAATTCCTCCTTCGTCCATATGCCAAAATTCTATCTGTGTATGGGCTTGGTTTGGGGCACTTAACCTGTTGCACTATGAACTCATTGAGAGATGCACTAATACCACACTTAGTATGTCTTAAGAGCCATAACTTCATAATATATCTGGTAGATAAAGCCCTGCTTTTCTTCTGAAGATTTCTCTCAATAATTTGCACTTTTCTTTTGTGTATATATTTTAGAATCATCCAATAAACTTCCATGAAAACTCTACTAGGGGTATTATTGGAATTATGTTGAATTTCTTTGGCAATTTGAGATTAAATAACAACTTTAAAAATAGTATTTTTATTAATAAACATTGTATATCTCTTCAATTATCTAAATAGTTAATTTTACTTAGTAAAGTTCTATGCTTTCTATACATAGAAATCTTGAATATCTTTTGTTATAGCCATAGGTAACTTACATTCACTACTACCAATAAAAAATGTCTTTTTTCATGTTTTCAACTTGCTTTTCCACTAAACTTTTTGTTTCATTTGCTTTAAATGTTTATTTATTTCAGCACTTTTCTTGGGACTGGTTCTGCCAAATGCTTAACATTTTTGAAATAAAAAAAAAAAGTTTAAATATGTTATATAATTCAAAAGCTGCACAACAGGACATTTGGAATTTTTAAAGTTAATTGCATTATACAGAACATTGCAAAGACTTCCATTGGCCTTGAAGATAACGGTATTGGAGGCAGGCTAATTTGAATAATGATTTAATTTGTGTATATATGTGCTTGCCTCAAATGTACTTTCTTTCAACCAAAGATACAAAAGTATGTTATGAACATCCTTATTTCTCCCTTCCTTCCTCCCCTCCTTCCCTCTTTTACTTTTCTTTTTAAATTTTTATTTGCTTACTTAATGGTTGAGAAGGAACAGAGATGTCAGGACATTTCCAGACCGGACCTCCAGAGCCTGGAGAATCCCAGCTGCCTCTCCTCCTTCTCCATCCCCTTCTCCCCCTCTGCCTCCTTTTCCTCTTTGCTTTTCCCCCTGAAATAACAATGTAAGTAAAAGGAAAATCACAAGTGTTACAAATCTGCAATATCTATTTATGCTGAATAATTTAATAAATTAAAATGTTAATGAAAAACTAAAATGAAGTATAATTGTTTGATCCATAGAATTATTACAGGAATTTCATATGTAAAATAAAACATGTTGCAGGTCAGGTAATGTCATCTTTAATGGGCATTTAAAAGATGTATCATGAGCATTTTTCAAAACTTAATGTTGCTCTGTGACTCCATGATCATGACTTTGCAAAATACCTCGAAAGGTCTTACATGAATGTGACTCAGAATAAATGACAATTCTTGCCCTCTCTTGTCCTCATCCCTGTGATAGGCATGTGCCTGGCCCCGCCAGGGATACTTAATACAGCAAGTGTCCAAAGTAAAATCACACCTTGGCAAGGACATTCTTACATTGAAGGAGGGCACTTTTACTTGTGATTTAGGTGAAGTTGACTGGAAAAGACCATCAATGTTGCTGAAATTAGACAAATAACCCTATCAATATTGGCAAGCTCATGTGCCCAAAACCAGATATGTCATTTATAACATTTGTGATGTTTTACCAATGCAGTGATCAGAGTTGAGTAATAAACCAAGAGAGAAGAACAGATATAATCAATTAGAAAGGAGGAGAAAAAAATGACCTTTGACAGCACTTGTGCAACACATCCAATATTGTTCCAGTGATTTCATTGCTGCAGAGACAATTAATTTATCAAGTTCATTGGGATGCATTTCCCAGCAGTATCCTTAGACTGGTATGGCATGAGAAAACATGTTTTTCTTATTTACTTGGAATCCTTACCTGGTATAATTATTCTTTGCCCTAGGTGAGTGGTTTTTAGGACTGCATTCTGAAGACAGAACTTTAAGAATTTTTTTTTTTGAAGTAATAGTAAGTACAAACCTTAAAGCTCTTTAGGAAAAGCTAAAAAGTTAAATTTAATCTGATCTGTCAGTCCGCAAGTTAATTTGGCATCACAGCCACATAGACCTGCTCAGAAATGAAGGCAAATGGGATGGGCATGGATACAGATATTGACTAACCTTTTTGGGTGATGATCGAAATCATGAATCCTGGAGCGAGATAATCCCAATTCAAATATTAGCCTAGCCATCTACCAGCAGTGTGACCTGGGATAATATTTTTAAACTTCCTTAAGTTTTAGTTCCCTCTTCTGTCAAATATGAATAAGCACTAATCTTTTGGTGAAGACTAAACAAATGCCATGGTGTTAATAACCTAGAAAATAAATGTCAACCACTACTATTATTTTCTATTATTATTGTTGTTGATATTTTTATTATTATTTATCATTGACATACAGTAATAAAACAGGAGACTACAACTGGTTTGTACTTCCTGATGCAAAAATATTAAATCCAAAGGGTTTACATAAAATTGACTTCCAAGGAGGTGTGGAGTCCAAGGTAAATCATATTTTGCATTAAGTGAACATAAAATCGTAGTTTTAAAGAAAAAATAGTCAATAGGAAAAGCAAAGTTTGAGAGATTAACAATTTAATATCAACTACCTTTTGAATATCATTATGAACTTGGTATTTTTTTTTTTTTCCTTACAACAACTCTGGAGTGCAGAATTGTTATCCTCTTTTGGCAAATAAACACACTGACGCTAATGGAGGGTATTCGACTTGCTGAAATTCTTAACAAATAACAGGTGAAAGACTCAGGACTCAAATTACTACACCAAATAAGAAAACTAGTGCTTTTTCCAGCCCTTAATGTGGGAAATGAGAGGGGCTTCAAACTACTTTACTTTGGTTATGGAATGACATGAATCTCGGGCTTATATTATCATCAGTAGGCAGCCTTCCCTCTGAATCCTAAGTCACTGCCCAGATTCCAAGGGACAGCTTGGGCTCACATTTACAACTTTAAAAGAAAAATTAAAAATTATAGTATATTCATACCATCTGTAGTGTATGTTTTAACTACAGAGCAGTGTAATACTTGGGCCAAAATTTATGGTGTGTGTTCATTTAACTTTATTTCTACACATTCATCAGCAGGAACTTAAGATATGTTCTAGTGGGTAGAAAGGTTTTTTTAAATATTTACTTTTTTTTTTTTTTTTTTTTTTGCGGTGCGCGGGCCTCTCACTGTTGTGGCCTCTCCCGTTGTGGAGCACAGGCTCCGGATGCGCAGCCTCAGCGGCCATGGTTCACGGGCCCAGCCGCTCCGCGGCATGTGGGATCTCCCCGGACCGGGGCACGAACCCGTGTCCCCTGCATCGGCAGGCGGACTCTCAACCACTGCGCCACCAGGGAAGCCCTAAATATTTACTTTTTAAAAACTGATTTTCTTTTAATTGTTTGAGTTGTCTAGTGTACTCCAATTTGAGTGTGGAAAGTTAAAATAATCATTGTCATATCACGTTTTGCTTTGGCTGATTTCAACCTGACAACCCAACATCTCAACACTTGAAAATTAAATATATAACTCAAAAACAATTTGAAGCTAAATAAAAATATTGGAGAATCAGAAGTTTGATTGGGTTGAAATTACTCTTTACACATACATATATACATCAACAATATTATTATTATTTTATTTAAAAAATTTCAGACAAGGTTTTTTTCAGCTATCGGTTTTTCAAACAAGTTCATTAGACCTCATTTAGTTTGATAGAAGATATTATACTTTCTATCTAAGTAGCTGTTAATTTGAATTTATAGATTTGATGTAATGCAAACTATGCAATAAACATCATAAAATTAAACCAGTAACAATCAAAATAAATATTTTGTCTTTTCCTTGAAAATCCTCTATATTTTCAAAATTATAACTCTGCAGGTTTTTAGTGTATATTAATTACTGGAAGGAGAATGTAGTAATAAGACTCAATGATATTTATAAGAACAACAACAAAAAAATCACTGGTTACTCATTTCCTCCTTTCTGTCCTTCCCTGAACTATATATATTAGACTTAATCTTTTAGATGCAATTTAATAGAGTGATCCTGAAACTTAAAGTCCCTGTAAGACCATTTGCATAGAATAAATAATGATATTAATTTGTACTGTATGGGACATATCTTTATGTCATGATATTTTTATCTAGCAAAAACAAATAACAGACTATTATTATTTTTAAAAGACTCTCCAGCCTGACTCTGTTATACTGGAACTCTTTGTCTCTTTTTTTGAACATTTTTTTTCCTATTAGTATCAACAGCAGAAAATCTCATCATATTATTCATTTATAAACAATGTAAAAGAAATGTAATTTGTTATTACCTAAGAAGAGGTGATATCTTCACAAAATAAAAATAAAAAATACAAGTAAATAAAAAGTTATTTCCCTGGAGCTTGCTCCTGTCATTCTCTAAGACCTGGATGATGTGGAGGGATGGGAGTATGGCATTTTTATTTAGCTCTACATAATGCAAAGTCACTGCCAAATTGACTCTCTCTTTCTACTAATCTAGCATTTTCCCAGGAGATCTATTAATTGTGTTGATCTCAAATCATTTTCAGGAATTCATACAGAGGGTTTATATTAGGTTTAGGGAAGATCTGAACATATATAAGATTCCTTTTAGGAACATATAAAGTATGTATAAACAAACTTTTTTTTTTTTTTTTTTTTTTTTTTTTTTTGCGGTACGTGGGCCTCTCACTGCTGTGGCCTCTCCCGTTGTGGAGCACAGGGTCCGGACGCACAGGCTCAGCGGCCATGGCTCACGGGCCCAGCCACTCCGTGGCATGTGGGATCCTCCCGGACTGGGGCACGAACCCGTGTCCCCCGCATCGGCAGGTGGACCCCCAACCACTGTGCCACCAGGGAAGCCCAACAAACATACTTTTATTTGAACATTTTGATTATTTAGTGAGGACTGAAACCATCTATACTCAATCAGCTTTTTGCCTACATTAACAACACTTTACTCTTTGGCTCTCTTCACTAATAAAATTCCACTGTCTTCATCAATATGACTTTGTTCTTCCAGAAAGTTTTTATCCAAGAAGATAAAGGTTTAAAAACGTTATTGTTTGTTTCAGGGACTTCCTGACTAACCCATTTGAATACACATAAAATTGTTCAACTTTTCTGTAGATAACAACAAACAACTTTTTACGCTCTAAAGATTTTGAAATTTATATCCATCAATTCTGAAATATTTTATCATGTTCCTTAATATATCCTAATCAAATTGCGGTCTTGAAGCATCTACCTGAAACCAGATCACGAAACCTCATAGAGACTCCCCATTGATACTAAAACTCTGTTGAGGTAGCCCTCTTCCTTACTGCAGCAGGCAATGAGTGCAGCCTTGACTTAGAAATGTGTTGCTTGGATGGTATTTTCAAGAAGCTGGCATTTGACAAACCTTGCTCACTTTTACTTTCTACTTCTATGTGTACAATATTTTTTTGAAGATAAGCAAGCTATTTCAGTTTGCATAATTTTTTTTTGTGGTACGCGGGCCTCTCACTGTTATGACCTCTCCCGTTGCGGAGCATAGGCTCCGGACGCGCAGGCTCAGTGGCCATGGCTCACAGGCCTAGCCGCTCCGCGGCATGTGGGATCTTCCCGGGCTGGGGCACGAACCCATGTCCCCTGCATTGGCAAGTGGACTCTCAACCACTGTGCCACCAGGGAAGCCCTAGTTTGTATAATTCTTAAAGAGAGATTATTAGCAGGATTTTTGTGTGATGTTCTCCTAATACTCATGTCTTCAGTCGGCACTGGCAAATTATTAACATAACTTTTTGTATCACAGTTTGATTTATATATTGAACTTCAAATCAGGATTCATGATAGGTAGAGAGTAGTTTATTATCACACTACCTTCATATTGTAACCAAAAAGCTGATACTAGGAAATATATATTTTTCCAAGGTCATGAATCATGTAAACAGAAAAGCAAGGACAAACCCAGGTGTTTGGACAACTGTATCTGTCATAGTCTACCTCGAACATGTGGTAGGCATGATATTCCATCTGTGGACTTAGTCACCTATGAAATTACTTTAGTCCATTTAAAACATTTAATCATTAAAAAAATAGAATCATGTGTTACAGGGATAAAATTTAAGAATCCTCACTTTTCGATTAAAATGTCTGATCCAAGGACACCATGTCACTTCTGACATGACATGCAATCAAGAAACTGAAACTTTATCAGTTGACTTCACTCCTACTTAAAATATTTAAAAACTAGGGTAATAAACCCATATGTTTAATCAATTTAATTTCCTATTTGATGGAATTCTGTTGATTTTGAATTCCTCTCAATTGAAAACACATTGCAAAGTAATGTTAAGCTCAATCAAGCTTGACTATATCATTTGTCCTCAGTAGGTCATGCTGTTTAATATTTTCTAAAGTTAATTTTTTAGGAAATCATCATTTCTGGTTAAAAAAAGAATACTAACAAACTTGTTAGGGAACAGCAAAACACACCTTAAATTGTGAATTACAGCGGTGCTGCCTAGAATTTTATGAAATTTTGCAGCCATTAATTCTTGGTAACTCTTAAATGAAGGTGAAAGAAAACTGGTTGTAGCTCTTTCTAACACTAAGTCTGTTTAAACAATTTTTTAAACCAAGAAAAAAAGATTTATTTTTGACAAGGTAAGCTGAGATAACGAATAGGCATACACGTGTACAGACTATACATGAGAAGAGGAGAGTTAAAAATAAATGGATAGGGCTTCCCTGGTGGCGCAGTAGTTGAGAGTCCACCTGCAGATGCAAGGGACACGGGTTTGTGCCCCAATCCTGGAAGATCTCACATGCCGTGAAGTGGCTGGACCCATGAGCCATGGCCACTGAGCCTGCGCGTCCAGAGCCTGTGCTCCACAACGGGAGAGGCCACAACAGTGAGAGGCCTGCATACCGCAAAATAAATAAAAAAATAAATAAATGGGTCCTGTAATATTTAATTTTATCTTAATGTGTGTTGCTTAAATTTTAATTTCTTAAATAAGTAGTGTTACAAAGTCACTATCTGGGACTTGATGGTAACTTAAAATGTAGCTGCTCAAACCAGAAAATTGTTCAACCCAAGATCTCTCTGGCAAATGAGTGCACTGCTATGGTTAAGTTGAAAATGATTTGTTTTGCTGAATGACAGTCTAAGGAAATAATCCCTATTACCCATTAGTGAGGCAAATGGAAAGACAACAAATATAAATTACTAGTCAGAAAAAAAATTCAGTGACAGTAGTCAGCAGGTAAAAAGTTCCTTTTAAGAGATCCAAAATTTTTAGAGTATGGTTTTTCCTTCAGAACCAGAGTAGGAGTACCTTGAAGAATTGTACTCTAAATGCCTTCCTCCTGAACTTTGAAAATTTCTTCAGCATGATCAGATTGTAAAAATGAAACATTTCTGGACAAAAAACATTCTTTTTCCTTCTGATGTTTCTCATTGAGGCAATAGGGTATTACATCGTGCAAGGTAGAATTTAGGTTAACATATATTCCAGTTTTAAAATTAATTTAAATCCCAATTTTCCCCCCACAAAGCATTTTCCTCTACCTTGCAGGAAAAAGAGATGACTCTTCCATGGCTCACAAAACAGACCTACTAATGGGCAACACAGACAGCTCATGTAGTGGGAGGGGCAGACCCGAGATGGACTTGGCAATGGGTGGATATTCAAGGCTGAGGACCAAGGAAACTCACCAGAGGCAATTAGTGACCGATATCATATATCAAAACCTTGAGCCTAAAGGTGTTTGTCAGAGTTACTGGTTTCAAGCATTAAAAACTATCCTGTTTTTTTAAACAAAATAATAAATAAACAAAATGCACACAGCCTATCAGGGACTCATAGAATGTGTAGTTGCCTACAGGACCAGACTCGGAAAATAGGTGGGAGACAGGATAACCCTAGAACAACAAGGAATAGAAAGCCCTATAATTATCTTGTATGTGATACACAACACTTTATGTAATCTTATACAGACCTAAACACACATATGGATATGCATGTGTGTGTGCATGTACACACACACACACACACACACATACACACACACACTGAGGTTATTTTTCATTGATTAATTTACATAAAGGAGATTGTATTATACAACCTTTACTGTATTTTTATCATTCATGACACCTTTTGGCAATTCCTTCCTGCCAGGTCTTCTGATGTACCTCTAATGGTCTTTTTTTTCAATAGCTACATAATAGTCCATGTATCATAATTTATTAATCCACTTCATTTAGATGAGTCTTCATATTTTGTATCCTATTAAATAGCTATAATAAACATCTTTGTAGATATTTTCTTAGAAATTGTAGATATTCTTTTATTTCCCTGGGATAGATAGATCCTTGACAGTAGAGTCACTGGAATTAATATTACATACATTTTTAATTTTAAGTAGATTCATTAGTTTCCAAAACTTGTTAACAATTCATATGTCTATCATTGATTTACAAAAATATGCAAATACACTTCCTCCAATTTCCTCCCTCACCCCGTATCCCCTCTCAAGCAATACCACAACCTCTGTGGTTAAAGCAAACAAACATTGACATCCTCTTTGTTCTGGTCTCCTGGAGTTCCAGAGTCCTTGCCTTGACTGTACCAGGCATGTGCCTCTTCTGTGCTTGGGGAATGGGGAAAGGAAGCATTTTTCCACTTCAGCTTCCTTATTATATATACAGTAGGCACTTAATCTCATCCACACCTATGGCAATATATAACAGATGATTCCAACAAATAGGAAGCTAGTAAAAGTTTAAGTTCATTAATAGTGTCTAACCTAAGAGTTATCTGTCTAGAAATTTCAAATTTCCAAGAACTTGAAACGCTATCTACCTATACCTATCCACCCTCAGTCCAGAGGGTCCTGCTTTCCCTAGTGTAGAGAATGTCAGTTCTTGCATTTTATACTGAGCAGCTTAAACTGATTTGAAACAAATAATGAGGATGTTCAAGTACTGGAACTGGCACAATCTCAGATTGTTAGTAAAAGCTTAAGCCACAGAGACAATTATGCTATTAAAACTAGCAAGATTTAGTTTAATCCATTGTCTTGGTGTTTAATTCAGTGCTATAGACATTGTGGATCTATAATTCTTTTTCTGAGGTACAGTTCTGCATATTATGGGATATTTAGCAGCATCTCTGGCCTCTACCCTCTAGATGACAGTAGCAATCTCCACACAGTATAGCAAAGCAAAATGTTTCCAGACACTGCAAAATGATGCCTGGGGAGCAATATTTCCCTTAGTTGAGAACAACTAGTTTATTCTGTAACAAAAAGAGAAGATCAGAGTTTGATAATTTGCCCTGTTAGGCCTATCTAACTCAAAATATGTGGTAGTTCAAGGTTATGTATTTTGTTAATTTTTAGTAACAGCTTATTAAGTGAAAATCTTACCACAATGTACCTCTCTTGAAACAGACAAGTGAAATAAGCAGGTAATAACACCACCTTGATTTTGTACAGATTTTTATTCTCAACTATTTTCTTATTTCTTTCTCTGCAATGTATTTGTAGAAAAGATTCAATTTTAAAGCACCATCACAAGCATGAATAATTCTAGCATTTTTGGCTTAAACGATGGCCAAGTATGAAGGATTTATAGTTATGAAAGTCAAGAGAGTAGTAACTCTAAAGTCTATTGTCAGCAGAATTCTATTAAAACTTGGCAATGCATCTTGCCAAACACCTGAAGGTCTCCACTCTATTGTAAGATGGAGCCTCTATGGACAGAGATTTGCACAATGAAAAGTTGATGAGGAAGGCTGTGTTTAAAAGAGAATTGTTTAAAAAAAAAGAGAGAGAATGGTTTATCCCATAGTCTATTTTTTTATATTTAAAAGGCATGCAAAAACAAAATTAAATATCTATGTGTACATATGTATATATATATATGTATGTATATATATATATCTATGTGTACATATGTATATATATATATATGTATGTATATATATATATATATGTGTGTGTGTATTTGTATTAGAATTGCAGTGTGAACCTTCAGATCATTATCTTTGAATAAACCTTATATATACAATCAGTCAACCAACAGAGATTTATTGAAGACCCAATAAGTTCAGGTCATTATAACAGCTACTGTTGTTGGGGTGGGGGTAAGGAGACTGAAGATCTAAGAAATTAGATGATAGAATCCAATTCCAAACTACATATAGAATGTTGAGGTGGTGGCAAATGTGTCTAAAGATGCTGTATACTGGTCTTTACCATTCATTGTCAAATATGCATCATCCAAAATTCTAAGAAAGTGACTGATATGAACTCCCTTTAGATTTCTTGTGAGTAAATATCATTTAAGAAAATAAATGTGACTGTTGTACATGATCTATAATCATGCTTATGTGTCAGAAATTTCAGTTTTGCTATCCCCGAAGCATTTGACTTATCAAGTTTAAGAATTCCTTTATTTGTATTATCTAATATACTAAACACAAGCAATTAGTTGATTGGTAAAATTATATATGTATATGTATGTATATATGTAAAAATAGACAATATAATTATGTATATGTAAAAATATACAATATAAGTATGTATATACATACATATTTATGTTGATCGTCTAGGTTACTATATGCACAGTAAATTTCTAAGTGCATAAAACCAGGCTCTAAAAGATGCCCCTTTAAATGAATTCAGTTAAACAAATTTGTTCACATGCAAACAATATTTTTTGTATGTGAGACACTTCTCCTTTGTTGTATTATTCAAATTTTTAATTAAGATATGAGTTTAAATCTGTTTAATAAGGTGCTTGTTAGGAAGATTGTTTCAGGATTAAATTGTATTGCTCCAAACTTTTATACATAATACCTTTTCCATCTTAAGTTACTTAAGAATGACAACAGAGGTTTTTAAAAAAGACAAAATAATTATCTGAAAGAAAATTAAATGGCCAGGGAATACAGTAATAAATGAAAACTTGACTTCTATTTTAAAATGACATCTGGTTTCTGGCCAGAAGCCCCCAGCATATTCTTTCCTAACTTTTCATCAGATTTTATATAGAAACAATATAAAAATGAAAACTCACATCACCAGCTGACACTAAGATTAGTTCTGAATCTATCATTAAAGTTCAGCACTGCTCAGAGGTCAATCTACCTGCCTTAAACACTGAGTGAAATGGTCTGTCAGAAAATAGGAAGTAGTTAATCCCAGTTTCTCCTCTACCTACCACCTGAATAAGAAACACAAAGTCCTCATAGAAGTCCATTGCCCTGAAATCTATTCCTGGAACAAATGGTCTTTGGCCATCAGAAAAGCATCTTCCTTGTCTCTTCATATATGCATATCTGAGTTAGAACAATATCTGGAAACTTGTAGGAAAGGATGTGCAAGTGTCTAGGACCACAGATGTATCACAATCTAGGTAGTATAATTTTTACAACTGCCACAAGCCAGAAAAGAAGCATAATGAGAATTTTGGCAGACAATTGTGGTGACATTAATTTTTGATTTACATATGTGTTCAGAGTTAACCAATAGGAGAAGTCTGTATTTCAGACCAACAAAATTACATTAGATCAAAGACTGCTACATGAACTCGGAACTGGCATAAAGTCATGAAATATCTGCTTGCCATCCCTCTTGATCTAATAAGAGATTTGATCTTTACTTACTAATCAGGGAGTTGTGCCAAAGGCAATACTCAAACCTTGTTTAGTAGATAAAATTAATGCAGAAGTTTTATCTTACTGAAAGATGAGAAAACACACCAAAAAACTCACAACGTAAAGCTTATTAAAAATTAAGATAGATTGAGAAAAAATGCATGTCACCGTACATCCAGTAGAAGCAGATAATAAAAAAAAATAATTTACTACAAAAACAAAAAGAAATTTAAAACTTGTTGGATATAAATGGTAAGATAGGTGATAGCATGGCTTCTGTAGAAAATGACAAGTTAAATATAAGGTGAGAGGAAAAGTCAACTAGTTAAAATTAAAAGGAGATAGGTAAGGTAAGGATGAATAGCAAGAAAATTGCAAACACCAAAATCAAATATTAAATTTATTTTTCAATACAGATTGAGTAGAACTGACACTTAGTAAGTGAATTTTGTCTTACCAAAGAAAAACTCCAGTCATTTTCTGATGATTTTCTCCAAAATATCTATGAAAATTCAGAGAAATAAATGATGAGTATGCTTGATATGGTGAAAAGGAAATGAACCATACTAAAATCATCATCATTATTAATCATCATCAGTAATATCACTAATTTTTCCTAAAATTCCTAATTATATCTACTAAAAAAGATTACTCACATCCAAAGAAAAACAATAAGAGAACTATATCTTGACTTATTTCTCTATGTTTTTGAAAGCCATTATTACAAAGACAAATCCCTTAAGATACCTAAGCATTTAAAAAAAAACAAAGTCAAGTTACCTACAAAGAAAAAAAAAAAGAAGGATCTCAGCTGGTGTCAGACTTTTGATTATCACTCCCTATTTGGAATTAGAAAAGCATTTGCAACAAATTCATGGAGGTGTATTGTTTCTGTGCCAATCATTTTTTATCTAGCAATGTTATTTTTCAAGTTTGAAATCAACAGAAGTGAATTTCCCATATAGGCCAAAATGTGCCCTTAATTAGTTAAATACTCAAATAAGTGAATTAACAAGATATTTATTATAATAAAATAATACTGGAGAAATTATGAAATAAAAAACATTGCAGAAATTATTTAATTAATATGGAGATTTGGTCATGTACTGTAAATTGGATGCTATAAACCCAGTGCTGTAGGGTGGCCCTTCAGGGTTTTTCTCAGCTCTCCCCTCTCTTCACGTCTATCTTTATTTTGAACACAGAAAAGTACATACACAATAGCTTTTAGCTTATTGATAGTCACTTATAATAATAGTACAATTTAATCCAAGTATCAAATCATTCAAGGCCAATAAAACAAATCTTAGACTGCCTTATCTAGGGCATATAAATATCTTTATAGTTATTATACTTAGAATTCAATGTAAACTTTTTACAGGCATCTAAATATATACTTGTTAAAAGAGTGATAGGATAAGAGATAACATATTTCATTATATTAACGCTTGCATATATTAAAATGCTTATAATTGTACAATTAAATTTCTTATCAAGAAACAAGTATTATTTTAAAAATTCAGCTTATAGGGCTTCCCTGGTGGTGCAGTGGTTGAGAGTCCACCTGCCGATGCAGGGGATATGGGTTCGTGCCCCAGTCCGGGAGGATCCCACATGCCGCGGAGCGGCTAGGCCCGTCAGCCATGGCCACTGAGCCTGTGCGTCTGGAGCCTGTGCTCCGCAAGGGGAGAGGCCACAACAGTGAGAGGCCCGCATAATGCAAAAAAAAAAAAAAAAAAAAAAAATTCAGCTTATATACATAAACGTAATTGCATTTAAAAATTAAGCAAAAGCACTGGAAAGAAAAGTATCTTAAAAGTCAGCAGTAGTTTTGAGTGGCACTATGAATTAATTATATATATTCAGCTTTTTTTGGAACGTCTATAATTTCGATAATTTAAAAATTGAATTTTATTAAACGTATGCATTTAATGATATCTTTATAAAGTGGAGATATGTAGGGGAAATCACAGAGTTCTTGACATCAAAAGAATATTCTTTAAAGTACTGTCTTTTTAATTTTTGAAAGTTAAGACATGATGTGAAAGCAATAAACAACACAAAACTAAATGAAAACTTGAAGAATTTTCAACATTTAAATATAAGTACATTCACATCTATATCATATATGTACAATGAGAACAACTTAAAGGAACTCTTCATTAGCCCAGATGGATCCCTCTTTATCCCCCATTTAATAATCTCCCATCAAATGTAACAATTATCCTTATTTCTACAAACATAAATTAATCCTATTGTTGAACTTCATGTGAAGTTATTCAACATATTCTCTTCTCTTCTCTATCTTCTCTATCATCTGTCTATATATCTATCATCTTTCCACATATGTAATCATTCAATATATCTCTGAGTTTCATGGAACATAATTTTTAAAAATTGCTGTGTAGTTGTCCATTGTATGACTATATGATTGTAAGCTAATTTCTTCTACTTTTAATAGACATGAGTTGTTTTCAACTTTGGGCTATTAGGAATACAGTTTCCATAATATTCTTATACATGTATTTTTGAGAAAATAATAAATTGTGCCATTTTTGTGTTGAGTGAAAGCTGGGTGTAGTTTTAGTAGACACTGCCAAACAGCCTTACAAAGTGATTCTACAAATTTGTACTTCTATCAGAAAAATATATAAAAATTTCATTTGATCTAAACGCTTGTTGGGACTTGACATTATCAATCATTTCAATGTTAGTTATTCTGGTGTGTTTGCAGAAAAAGAACATTATGGTTATTTTCATTTTCCCGATGGCTAATGATGTTAGATGTCTTTCCATAAATGTATGTTTCATTTAGATATCCTTTTTGAAGTGCAATACTTGTTCAACTATTATGTCCATTTGTAAATTAGTCTTCTTTTTTCTTATTGTTTATAGAACTGCTTTATATTTTTGATATTAGTATATTGTTAAATAAATGAATCACATATCTATATTTAATATGTTCACTGAAAGTTAGAATTTTCCTCTAAGAACAGCTTTATCTGTAAATTATAAAGACTAATATCAATTTCAATTTGATTTTCCTCTCTGATGAATTATGTAAATTGCAAATCTCAATTTGCTAACATCTGGGAATTTGTGTGGTACTTATGATATTGTTTTGTACTTGATTCCACTATCATAGAAGATTCTTACTATGATTTCAATCTTCTGAAATTAATTGAAACTTGTTTTATGATCTAGCTATGGTCATGTTGATAAATAGTCCATGTACAAATATACAGTTGAAAGTATAGTCAGAAATATATACACATAAATAAAATCTAAATATATATGTACTTATTTAAATTAGCTAAACATGTTGAAACTTCAATTATCATGGATTCTATCTGTTTTTCTTTTCAGTTTCATCTGTTTTTTCTCCAATTTTTAGTTATATTTTTAATGTGCATATACCTTTACTATTTTTATAACTTGCCATTGAATTTATCCTTTTCTTTCTTTATTCTTGCTCCCAAATTTCTATTTCTGATATAAGTATAGTTCTACCATGTTTCATTTGGTTAAGATTTTCATGTTGCATATTTTCAATACATGTATATTTAACTTGTGAAATTATATTTAATGTGTGCTTCTGACAAATGGCATCTTCGAAGGTTTTGTGCTTTTTAACTGAGTGCTAGATATGGTGTATTAAAATCATAGAGGTATGATCTTATCTTCATATTTAGAGGTTTCCATTTCCTTTTTAAAGGCTGATAGAGCACAGTTAACCTTTAACTCTTTCATAATTTGAAGTTAGGCTTTTAAAATGCTGTTATTTCAGTTTTACCTTTACTACAGCAGTTAGTTCTTCTGAAATCTCTACTGAAATCCTGGCATGTGCTGCCGGGCCTTTCCACCTTGGTAAACTTTGAGCTAACATCTCCATCTCCAGCCTTATATGGCTGCTGAATTCTTTGCTGGATTGTTTATGTCCCCAGCTCTGCTTTCTGCGTACATCTCAATAACAGCTAACACACAGATATTTGGGCTCACTTTCCTATTGTCACCTTCTCTAGAGAATCTTGTCCTTCAATTCCCAGTGAATTTGGCATCTCCAAACTTAGATTTTACTAGGACTCTCTTCTGCCATAACTTTAATTGGCAGGTGTTCTGAGGAAAGAGATTGGATTAATGTGACATTCAGATTGCTGTTCTTCCCTAACTTCCAGGAATTGAGCCCGTCTAAGTTGGAACCATTGATTCTTCTCCAGTGCCACCAAGTCTTTATGTTTGTTGTTTAGCATTTGTAATTGTTTTTGGAAGAAGAGTAGGCCAATGTAGGGTTCTCCATCATGACTAGAATATTTTAAAATTGTATTTTTGAAACTTTATCAAGTTCTATAAAATATTAATTGATTATAAGCATACCAGAAGTATTTAAAATTATCTGATAATAGTTTCTTCATAGATACTAATATAGGAGATAAGTAATTTTTGATTAGAGGTATTAGAAGCAATAATGATTAAAAGAGAAAAGCAGGTGATTTTTCTCTATTATCTCCCAGGCACGATTAAAAAGTATTTCTAAATATTTTTATAAGAACTTTAAAAACTTTAATAATAATAAACTTTGTTGAAATATGTATATTTGTTTTATTCTCTACATTGTCAAATAATTTAGCTTTTTATTCAAAACTTGACTCTAAAACGAAGTCTTTCATTTCTTGTCAATTATTTTAAAATAATATATATTATAAGATGATATAACTAGAGGATTTAAGACCCTTTAATAACTAAAGACCTCTTTTTAAAAATAAGAAAATAGTTTTCTGTAAGTAAATCTTTATAATACTATCACATATATCCAATGCAATGCAACATAATTATAAATAAGCACAGAAATTTCTGAGTTATAAATTTCATTCAAAATACATCAAATAAAATTTAAAGTATCTTCATTTAGAGTTTTCCTGTGAATTCAGTATCTTTGCTAACTTTTATCATTTCTCATTTTACAACTTCATTCATTTGATTATTTTTTCTTTTCTAAGTTTAAAATTTTCTATTCTTTTTTATCATAATGTAAATATCTTCTTGAGAATATCTACTTCAAATTTTGTTGTCTTACATTTTCCCTCTGTTTCATGAATTTCTTTTGGAGGGGGTGGGTGGGTAGGAGGATTAAGTTTTAAGCAGTCCCATTATCATATGAGGACCAATCAAGCACACTTTTGTTCATCAAAATTTTCTTCTTTGATCAGCCTGTAACATTTTAGTCCCTAGGATGGAAAGTTGTTTTGACCATTACATGACACTTTTTTCCTAATCTATTTGGTTTGATACATCCAAAACATAGGTAGCTGTTTTAAGACTAGATATACCAAGAAGAATCTCAAACAAAGAGCTAACTTAGAGATTCTGTACCAAGATTTTAAAAAAGAAACTAAAGGGTCCTAGAATTCCTTTGTGTATGTCCACAATGACTAGATTTATTTTGTTTGATAAAAAATTAATATCACTTAAACCTGTCATATTTTGAATTATATTAGAAAATACTGAATTTCCAAGCCACATGATTTACTTATAACTACAAACACACATACACACATGCACACACACACAAATAAATTTAAAAAAAATTAATCAATGAACATATATACTGATTTTTTAACTTTTTCTTCATGGTAATTAAATACCTATGAGTTTTATTAAAATAATTTCAAAATTATTATAATAATAAATGTTTGATGATGCTCTGTGGTTGATAAACATCAGCCTCACTTGCTATGGATTATGTGAGTTTAATCTGGATCTAAGATTTTTTGCCTCCATTTTTTAGCATCTCCCCAGGACTTAGTCCTAGGATGAGACAATGTGTATCCTTCTATATTGCATATGTACAAACACATATATTTAATTTAAAAGATCCCGTGTGGGATGAAATTGTCATACCAACTTAGAATGAGCTTCTTACATTTATTATTAACATAATTGCAATTTAAAAATTTAACATAAATGATTTGACCTATTGACTCTAGACATGGAGATTTTCAGTGGCCAAGTGTTCAGTAAAATAAATGTGCTTCAGTGCTTATGAAATGACGGTCAAAATATATCAAAAATACCCTAGGAGGAGTTGTACTTAGTCTTCCCCATATTTTCTATTAATAAAATAAAGTAGCAGATTATACTCTTTATCATTCTCCTGATAATGATACGGAAAGTAAATTTTGGGAAAGGTGTTGAACTAAAATTAAGAAGCAAAATGTGAAGTATGAAATACTGCACTCAAAGGAGTTTGGAGAGTTTTGGTTTGTTTTATTCCTTTATATTCTTTTTCTTGTATTAGTTTTGTACATTTAAGAGGACCTAGTCTCACTCACATGCTTGACTTATCAGTGAGGTAAGTACAACAGTAACTCTTTTTTCTCTCCAGCTCCACCATGTTTATTGTTTTATAGACAAGACAATTAAGGCTGATGAAGTGTTAGGGCTTTTCCCAAGGTTGTACAATTAATAATTGACAGAAATCACACCAAACCATAATGTTTGCTCCAAATCATATGATTTTCTGCACTATATCTGAGGAATAAATGAGCTAAAAAAAAAAAAAAAGTGCTTTTCCTGAATGATTCTCCTGTAGTTTTTTACTCCTTTATTGAATCACATATCTTTAATATCTAAGCTAAAATGTTGAGTTTTGACATTATGCTTACAAAGAGCCCTGTGTTCCCTATATGACCTCAAAGCAAATGGGTATAAAGTATGCCCATCATCTTCATGTGACCAAGCAGTCACATCCCTGGAAACAGCCTGCAGAATTTTCCTTTTGTGCCAGTATATTTCTTTATTTTTTTAATGCATCTTAATTGGAGTATAATTGCTTCACAATGCTGTGTTATTTTCTGTTGTACAACAAAGTTAATCAGCCATATGCATACCTATATCCCCACATCTCTTCCCTCTTGCATCGCCCTCCCGCCCACCCTCCCTATCTCACCCCTCTAGGTGTTGCAAAGCACCAAGCTGATTGCCCTGTGCTATGCTGCTGCTTCCCACTAGCTATATATTTTACATTTGGTAGTGTATATATGTTGTTGCTTCTCTCACTTTGCCCCAGCTTCCCCCTCCCCACCCCTCTGTGTCCTCAGGTCCATTCTCTATGTCTGTGTCTCCATTCCTGCCCTGCCACTAGGTTCATCAGTACTAATTTTTTAGGTTCCATATATATGCATTAGCATACGGTATTTGTTTTTTTCTTTCTGTTGCTGTCTGTTTTACTCAGGGTTTTCCAGAAAGCCAGAAACAATAGGATGTATATATTTATACATATATATATATATATATATATATATATATATATATATATATATATATATACACATTTAAAGAGAAATTTACTTTTAGGAATTGACTCACATGATTTTGGGAGCTGGCAAGTGTAAAATCTGCAGTGCAAGCCAGGAGACTGGAAATTCTGCCAGGAATCAACATTGAAGTCTTGAGTCCAAAGGCAATCTAGAGGTTGAATTCCTTCCTTTCTGGGTCCCTCAGTCTGTTCTTTTAAGGTCTTCAACTGATTGGATGAGGCCTACCCATATTATGGAGGATAATCTTTACTCAGAGTCTATCAATGTAAGTGTTATTCACATCTAAAAAATACTTTCACAGCAACTTCTAGAATAATGTTTGACCAAACAGTTGGGTACCATAGGCTAGCCAAGTCTACATATGAAATTAACTATCACATAGTCTAAAGATTCACATGGTCATTGTAAGCTTGATAAAAGGCGGCCTTGGACTAGTTTTTCTTAACACTCCCTACACCAAATTACACACATAGCATAATGTGCTGTAATGTGTGTTTGTTGATTGAATGGAAGGAAGACAAATAGATTGTCATAGAATATTTTCATTATGCTATAAGAAATTCATGAGAGGAAAATGAAGATGTCTCTTTAAATGTAATTAATATATTTTTCAATGCAAAAAATTAAATTAAATAGAATTTAAAAACTGAGCCTCCTTCCCGTGTCAAGTCCATTCTCTATGTCTGTGTCTTTACTCCTGTCCTGTCCCTAGTTTCTTCAGAACCTTTTTTTTTTTTTTGTAGATTCCATATATATGTGTTAGCATATGGCATTTGTTTTTCTCTTTCTGACTTACTTCACTCTGTATGACAGTCTCTAGGTTCATCAACCTTGCTACAAATAACTCATTTTCATTTTTTTATGGCTGAGTACGGGTAAGCTGGGATGAAGTGAGAGAGTGGCATGGACATATATACACTATCAAATGTAAAATATATAGCTAGTGGGAAGCAGCTGCATAGCACAGGGAGATCAGCTCAGTGCTTTGTGTCCACGTAGAGGGTGAGATAGGGAGGTGGAGAGGGAGACGCAAGAGAGAGGAGATATGGGGATATATGTATAGCTGATTCACTTTGTTATACAGCAGAAACTAACACACCATTGTAAATCAATTATACTCCAATGAAAATGTTAAAAAAAAAAAACTGAGCCTCTAGCTTTGCCATTGTGAGCAATGTGAGTCATATTCAATGACTTTATTCTTATATACAGAAGATGTATTCAGACATATATGCATACACACACACACACACACACACACACACACACACACACACACACACACACACATATATATATATATATATATATATATAATTTCCCAACCTTTAAATTTGTGATCTTCATTCTCAGACCCTCATCCTGATCTGTTGGCATTCTGCAGTATCTTTCATTCTGGCGGTACTCTTGGAAGAAAGTTTAGATTAGTTTACATTGAATGGAATTGAGGGAATAATGAAACTTACATAATATTAATCTCACAACAGGAGTAGGTGTTAAGTTCATAAAGAACAAGAACAAGTTGAAGAAGAATAAGAAAGAAAAAATATTAAGAGTACTATCAATATCTTAATAGGTTATGTGTGATAAAATATTATGGTAAATAAAGATTATTCATATTAATTATAGAAGAGTTTATTTTTCTCTCTTCATGGAAATTGTGTGATTTTTAAACGATTGTATTTCAAATTTTACCAAGATTTATATTTCACAAATTTTATTGGTGATATCAAATTCTTTTGACCATTTGATCTCCTCCCCACCAGCTATAAAGCATTCTACATCTGCTTCAAAAAGTTAAACTGAATATTTTCCTTCCCTTTGAATATGTAGTGCTATATAAATAATTCCAATCATTTTTTAAACTATCTACCTTATACCACTGCCTTAATAATCAAGTCTGTCTTCAACATTGCTGCCAAGGGTTATGTCTACAACAAAATTTTTATTGTGGAATGTCTTGCTGAGACTCTGCTCTCTGCCACACAGAAGTTAATATAAAGTATCTTGACATGGTATTCCTGTACATGATATTTGGAGTATTCTTTGATATAACATTTATGGTATTGCTATTTATGACAGTCCTTTATAATATGTATTATTTCAGTGTTACAGTCACACACCATATGCTGTTCAGTTACAATGAATGAATCACAATCTACAAACTCAACAATTCCACTTCACATGTTAACCCTGAGCTATGGAAATCCTCTCAACCCTCTGTCTGTCAGCCTGTTGAATTTCATCACTGAAGAATCAGTTCAAATGTCCCCTTACTTGTAAAACACTTCCTAATCACTTTCTTCTTTGAGTGGTAAGGTGCTTGCTCTCTTTTCCTGATGTCAAAAATACTTGAGAAAAGTTTTCCTCATAGTAAGGCAAGCCCTTGTTTTGTTTCTTCTATGTGAAGTTACAACTTCATTTCTAAAGTGTGGGAACTGTGCAGGTAGTAATTTTTGGTATACATAATCACATGCATTTGGAGTGGAATATTCCATTACACTCCCTGAGTCTTTTATTCCCTCAACAGTGGAATTATTAGAGTTTAGAAAGACCTAACACAAGTGATTACACTTTTTTTTTTTTTTTTTTGCGGTACGCGGGCCTCTCACCGCTGTGGCCTCTCCCGTTGCGCAGCACAGGCTCCAGACGCGCAGGCTCAGCAGCCATGAGTCACGGGCCCAGCCACTCCGTGGCATGTGGGATCCTCCCCGGATCGGGCACGAACCTGTGTCCCCTGCATTGGCAGGCAGGCGGACTCTCAACCACTGCGCCACCAGGGAAGCCCCGATTACACCTTTTTTATTACATAGGATATATTCAGGAGATCCAGAAAAATTATTTTACTTTCCCTCATAACTTCCTGATCAGTGTGAACAGAAAATCTATTTAAAAATCACAAAAAATATGGCTCAATAATGATATAAAAGTTTAAATTATACAGAAAAAGGATTGCATTGACGTAATTGCACACTAAATTGGAAATTACTACTATAGAGTTCCTGAGTTAGGATACAGGGAAGAGAAGTAAACACAAAGACTCTAGCAAATTAATATGGTTATGGGACACTAAGGGTTGCTAGGTCATAAATAAAGAGTGAGTCAGGGAAAGAAAAGTCTACATGGCAATTTCATTGGTTATGTCAGAAAAACTGAAGATGAGAAAGAAGAAATAAACAGGCTATGTTTTTCCTAACAGATTCTAATTCTTCTTCTTTTTTTAAATTACACCTATGGGGATAACAGAAGAGAAAATTTGAAATGAAATCATCAACATTTTCATTTTAAAGTATAAGAAATATGTTCAAAGCATTTGTTGTTTTCTTTTTTTACATAATATAGCAACTTTTTATTCAAATAAATTCTACACTTGACAACATAGTTCCTATTCCTAGCTATAAAACAAATGCAGAATTAGTGTCATTTGTACCTCATTAGATTAGTCACTAATGCCTGTTGTTTAAATTAGAAGCCATGTAATTACTGTTACCATTTAATGGAGTCACATAATATGTTAGTAATTCAATTAATATGCTTCCTGTTAAGATCACCAGTGGTTCAACATAAGGTATTCTGTCCCATTTATCTGAGAGAACACATGGCTGTTAAATGGACAGTTGTGGAGGTATGTAACTCAACGATCCCGTGTGGTCAATGACTTATTCATTGCAGTGGAAAAGATTAGTTCAAATGGATATTTAATCCCATGGAAGAGAGTAGAGTTTACAAAATACTTCAGAGATGAAATAAGGCTGTTTATCATGGCAGTAGAATTGCCTGATTTACCAACTGGCCTATGAGATAAGAATTGTTTCCATTAATTCAACAGCCCACTATAATGTAATTTCTGAAAGAAAAAAATGTCTTCCTATTTTTATATATCTGTTTCTCATTACTCATATCTAAACTCAGTTTCCTACACTTACCACATATATAGCATATTCTTCAGATATTAGTAAAAGATCCTTTCTGTATTTCTTTATTTTTATTATTTAATAAACCCTATCATCCTTCAAAACGTAGGCCACCCATTCCCTTTATGATAAAGTTTTGCATGAATATAATTAGTTTCCTTTCTTGAATGTTTGTTTTGCTTATCACAATGCATGACACATTGGGATGACTGAATGGTTGGTAAATTATTTCATCTCTATTTTCTGCCAGCTTCATGGTTATCATCTGAAGTATCATTTCTTTCTTTTGTCTGTTCTCTGAGTCCACCCATTAAGGATCTGCACAATATACAAAGTTTTCTCTAATCATTCAAGCCTTGTAGTATGCAAGGTCTAAAGAAAGAACAAAGTTTTGAAAACAAAAGACCAGATTGAAAAAATTAACTCTACCTACCACATCCAAGAACCAAAATTTCCTTAGATTTCTTTATATATATATCTGTATCTTTATCTATATCTTATCTATATCTATCACTAGATATCAAATAGTATCTATTGAGATAAAAATAAGACATTATAGTTAAAATTCTCTTTGAACTGCAAAACTTTTAGTAAATTTTATCACATTTTAATCTTTAGACACTATATATATATATATATATATGTATATATCTTTTTACAATCATGTATCTTCTTTCATTGTTCAAATAAAGAATATATAGGAATACAAGATACAGACATATCGCTAAGAAATTGCCGGTTCAGTTTCAGTAACCATTACTGACTGACTGACCAGGGTGGTGGTTGCTGAAGGGTGGAGTGGCTGTGGCAATTTTTAAAACATAAGACAACAATGAGGTCGGCCAGCATTACCGGACTCTTCTTTTCAGGGACAATTTCTCTGTAGCATGCAATGCTGTTTGATAGCAATTTACCCACAGTAGAACTTCTTTCAAAACTGAAGTCAAGTCTCTCAAACCCTACCACTGCTTTGTCAATTAAGTTTATATCTTTTGTTGTCATTTCAACAATCTTTGCAGCATCTTCACCAGAGTAGATTCCATCTCAAGAAACCACTTTCTTTGATCATCCATAAGAAACAACTCCTCAGCTATTAAAGATTTATCATGAGATTACAGCAATTCAGTCACCTTTTCAGATTCCATTTCTAATTCTAGTTCTCTTGCTATTTCTACCATATATTATTTACTTCCTCCACTGAAGTCTTGTAATCTTCAAAGTCATCCATTAGAGTTGGAATCATCTTCATCCAAACTACTATTTACTTTGATCTCTTCTCATGAATCACAAATTTTCTTCACAACATATGGAATGTTGAATCTTTTCCAGAGGTTTTCAATTGATTTTTTCCAGATTCATCCAATGAATCATTATCTATGGCAGCTATAGCACTATGAAATGTAATTTTTAAATAATAACACTTGAAAGTTGAAATTATTCCTGGAACCATGGGCTGCAGAATGGATATGTTAGCAGGCATGAAAACAACATTAATCTCATTGTACATATCTATCAGAGCTCTTGGGTAAACAGGTTCATTGTCAATAAGCAGTAATATTTTGAAAGGAATTTTCTTTTTTCTGAGTAGTGGGTTTCAACTGTAGGCTTAAAATATTCAGTGAACCATGTTTTAAACAGATTTGCTGTCATCCAGACTTTGTTGTTCCATTTATAGAGCACAGGTAGAGTAAATTTAACATAATTCTTAAGGACTGTTAGGTTTTTGGAATGGTAAATGAGCATTGGCTCCAACTTACAGTCAACAGCTTCATTAACCCCTAACAAGAGAGTCAGCCTGTAATTATATTATGGAGATGACATTTTTACTTAAACCACATGAACAAACTTCTGCTTGCTTCAAACTTTTCTTCTGCATCTTCCTCACTTTTTTCAGCCCTCATAGAATTGAAGACAGTTAGGACATTACTCTGGATTAGGCTTTGGCTTAAAGGAATGTTGTGGCTAATTTGACGTTCTATCCAGACCACAACAATTTTCTCCATATCAGTAATAAGGCTGTTTTGCTTTCTTATCATTCATGAGTTCACTGGAGTAGCTCTTTTAATTTCTTTTAAGCATTTTTCCTTTGCACTCATAACTTGGCTAACTGGTGCAAGAGGCCTAGCTTTTGGCTTATTTTGGCTTTCAACATGCTTTCCTCATTAAGCTTAATCATTTCTAGATCTTGATACAAAGTGAGAGATGTGTGAATCTTCCTTTTACTTGAACACTTGAACACTTAGAGGCCATTGTAGGGTTATTAGTTGACCTAATTTCAATATTATTGCATCTCAAATAATAGGGAGGTCAGAGGAGAGGCAGATAAATGAGGGAACACCCAGTCAGTGGAGCAGTAAGAACACACATTTTATTGATGAAGTTTGCCATCTTACATGGATGCAATTTTTGGTGCCCCTCCAAATTACAATAGTAACATCAAAGATCATTGCTTGCAGATCACCATAACAAATATAATAATAATGAAAAGTTTGAAATATCACAAGAATTACCAAAATGTGAGACAGAGACATGAAGTGAGAAAATATATTTGGAAAAAAATGGTGCTGATAGGCTTGCTCAACACAGGGTTGCCACAAACCTTCAATTTGTAAAAATGCAATATCTTGGAAGCACAATTAATTGAAATGCAATAAAATGAGGTATGCCTGTATTAAAATATAAACTAGAACCTTCAAAGAATAAGTCTCTGACCATTCAATATTTTAATTTTTCTTTGGAATTCTAACTCTGTGTAAAAATTAGGCTAAAGAATTTACTCTCCCACTAAGAATAGTGATTTTTCAATCTTCCAGTACTTTGACATGTTCTTCATATTCAAGGTAGGATAGACTCATAAACTTCCCACTAAGGTTCAAGAATTACTGGGAAACAATTAACAATTTATGTCTCCCCCTTTTGTATGCAAGTGTTTATTGGAGTCACCTGTGCCTATATTACTATTATATATTACATATACAGAGAGCAGATTGATTAACTTTAAGAATTTTGATCTTGGATCAAAAGGAGTCTATCATGTTTACACTGAATGGGATAATTATTTGCTTCACTGAGGAAAGGTTAAGTGCAATTGTTAATAAGAAGAATGGACTCAGATGATTTCTAAACTTTCCTGACCCTTTGAGTTAATGTGTGGCCATGTGATTTACTTAGGTTGAGGAAATAAAAAGAGATGTGCTATGTGTTACTTCCATGCAAATGCTTTAAGAGTTGTTGGTGTGCTATTGATCTTACTCTCACTCTTGTTCTTGTATTCTCTCTCATTTTCTACTGCTATTATAATTATTGAAGCACAAGTCAAGAGGAAACTCTGTGAGGCTGGATCCCTGATGGATTAAAATGAACAGATCAAGATGGCCAACTATTGTTCAACTTGTAGTATAAATGAGAAATAAATTCTGTAGCATTATGCCACTGAAATTTTGGGATTATTTGTTACTGCAGCATTACTTGCTTATCCAGACTGTCATATATACTTTTACAACCTGATCCTACCTCTTTCCCACCCTGTTTCTCGTTTCTCTTTAGCACTTAACAACTTCCTAACACATGAAGCACTTTTCTTATTAAAATTTGCTTATTTGTTTCCCAGCCTTCCTCCAACAGCAAGAAGAAAATTGAACCAGAGGGTTGCATGGGTTATAAGAAAGTACTGTCATGTAGGGAAACATATAAATTATACTAGGAAATCAGCTTAACTGTTGACTGTAAAAATAAATTTATGTTTTCACTTTTTTACCCAAAGATGTTAAAAGTAAAGCTCAAGACCAGTGCTGTTCAATATGAAAGTCACTAGACACGTGCGATTATTTCAATTTAATTTATCATTTAAAAATTAAATTAAATTTCACTTCCTCAGTTACACTGCTCACATTTAAAACCCGCTCTAGCCAGATGGAATGATTCAATGACTATCTATAAACAAGTGAAGATATAGAATATTTCTATCATTGTAGGGCATCCTGTTGGGCAGCATTGTTCCTGACAACAATAACAGAGAGAAGAGGATGCTCAGTCAGGAGTTGAAGCAACTTCACCATATTGTGGGTGAGACAAGTAATAAATACGTTATTAAGAAAAATAAATAATGTAGAAATTGAGTGCTGACTCCCAAAAGAACAGAAATAACTTCCAAAGTGGCAGTTTATTTTTTTTTTAATTAGAAACTTAATAGCAATAGCAGAGTGCAGTGCTTAAGACTATGGACGCTGTAGCCATATTCTCTAGCTACTAGCTTCATGACCTTGAAAACGTAGATTTCTATGCTTTGGTTTCCTCATTTGTAAAACTGGGATGATGAAACTACCTACATTATAGGCTCAAGTGAGGATTAAATGAATCATTATATGCAAAACTCTTAAAAGTGTGAACATCTTGGTATCTTAAGAAGGAGGTAAGCTATAGATGACATTAAAACTGGATTAATGGATTTTTAATAGCACTAAACTTTCTCTGGCTTTCTACAATGTGCAAGTAAGAGCGAGCTTGTGTGAGCTGCATCCCCAAATGAAACAGAGACCCTTGTGTTTATGAGGTCAGCAGATGACAAGGCACTTTGGGGACACCTAATTGAAGAATAAAGGAGATTTAGGGTGCACTGTTCCACTTTCCCCATGGAATGAATAAAAACAGAGATATATTAAGAACTTTGTTCAATCCTTGCAAAATTTTCCAGACTGACAGAAACTTGAAACAGCAATTAATCCATCTCTTGAATCAGTTAAATTATTTATGTGAACCTATTGTAAAAGTTTAAAATGATTATCTCAGGCATTTACTAAAAATTCCTAGGAATATTTTTTTGTTTTTCAAATGCATTTCAGTAACCAGCTAAGAGTCCTTCAAGGAGGCTTCAGATTCAAAGCCTGGCAGGTGAGAATCCTAGATGTTAAGGGAAATGTGCTCTGCTATATAGTTTTTATTTGTTATTTGGGAGATTATATAATCTTCTATAAATACTTCTTCATCCTGAGAACTATATTCACGCAGGAATTTATTTTGTTGGTTATTAACATAGGACACATCCTTAAAATAAGCACTGCTATTAAAACTAAAATTCAGATTTGAAATAAGTTTAACATCTTCAAGTAGAAATCCTCACTTTTATCTTTTGTACTTAGAGGGTAAAATAAAGTAAGTAGCTAATAGTAGAATAAAATCACAACAGGGAATGCTGAACAGAGACTAAAAGCCTCTTGAGAACAGTAGATGGCTTGAGGAAGTATTATCATATATGTCATCTCTTTGTATTGAATTAAATGACATAAAGGCACACATAGTTTGTGATAATCAAGTTTGTTTCCCACATATTTAGTTTACAAAACATCATCATGAATAGCAAATATGCCCAACAATATATATTTATGTTTATATTTATTTCAAACATGTTTTGGTAATGTGTCCATATTATGTAGAAGTCAGTAATTTAAAATTGTGCGTTTGTAAATCTGGGCAAATAGTAAAATGTTGTACTTTCAGAGATTCCCAAATGAATTGGTTTTGGAATGGAATTACTGAATTTTATCACCCAGAAGCTACTGAAGAAAGATTATAGCTACTGCAGAGAGAATGTAAAATGCCTGCAACTTCTGGATACTCTGAATATATCTTTCCTATCTATGGCTGTCCATATAGTACAAAAGAAGGGCTAAACATTAATCAAGAATAATTTATACATACACACACATACTCACAAAACAGAAACAAACCATAAAAACATACTCTATTTTCTAGAGAAGAAAGATGCTGGTTTTGATTATTAAAATTACTTCTTTACACAATACATATAATAGTGGCCCATTTGTATTACATTCTACTGAAACAGATGTAAATCTGAAATAAACAACTTTGCCATTAAAACATGTGAATGTGTTTTCTGGCTTAAAATGATTGATATTTCATACCCATGCTGTCATGGTTTCTGGAAAATCAGAGAGACATATACATATGGGAATATTGACACAATCAAATGATCTCAAAGATCTAACAAACATTCTACAATTGATTTTGTAGTGGTAATTAATCCTCAGTAAAAATATATTTAATTTGATATTAAAATAAGAACAAATCTGTTAGCTTCTTCTAGGTAACAAAACTGGTTAAGGTGTAATGGTCTTTGTGTAAATACTGCCACAGACCTGGGCACACTAGACAGTTAATGATGTTGATGATTATGAAGATGAAGATAATATATCAAATCATAAAGTAAATGTTCAATATGTACAGAAAGCTCCATATACAATTGTACATATCCAGATTAAAAAGATGTCTATACTTTTGTATTTATGCAAACACTCTACTAATGATTTAATTTTAAATTTCTACAAGGTATCTTCTTATTACAAATAACTCACTGAAAGAAAATAAATCAGGGAAGATATATAATAGGTTGCTAGAAATAGAAGAATGAAATATAAGAAGCAAAGGTATATATTGGAAGACCATATATTAAAGTTACAGTTATAGTAAATAATAAGAGAAGTTTTAGAGATAATATGTTAGCATAATTTCTTTTTTCTAAGTACCTGCAATGAGAAAGTAGAAGCACATAGAACAAAGAAATTAAACAAGATACTGACATTAATAAAAACAAAACGTTGCATAAGAAAACATAGGCTTATTTAGATTCAACTGAATGACATAGTTATAGTCATATAAATTAATTATTAAATTATTCAGAAATTATCTACTAAGAATTTTGAGAGAAAGGATGGGAGATACTCTGCTCACTTGACAAAATAAAAGGAACAGAGACATGATGTAAATAAGGTTGTAGATGGAATGGCAAGTTGTAAAAGAATCAGGGTGATATCCTCTATCACTTTTCTAGGACATTTGATTTAGAGCTGTTTTCTGGGAGTGAGTGCTGAGATAGGAGACAGAATCTGAAGGCCCCATGGGGGCAGACCCTGTGGCCATTCTATGTCCTGTTGTATCTCTAGTATGCTACATCAAGTCTTCCATACAGTGCCCAATATACAGGTTTTAGATGAATATATACAAAGACAAAACACCCCTAAAGTAAAAGAGAAAAAAACTAAATCTGGCTATGCAAATTTTAACAAATGTGTTACCAAATTTGAGGCTCTGATTTTTCATCGTTTTATTTCATTTTTCTATCTTCAAATGTTCTGAAAAGTAGAGACAGGGCTAGCATCACAGACATCTGATCTCTGTGGTTGTTCAGGACCCTGTGTGATCTGGAAGGCCAGAAATGGATTTAATGCTCTGCTGTTACAGACTTGAAATTCTTAAAAAAAATTGAACAAGGGTCCCAAATTTTCATTTGGCAGTAGACCCCACAAATTATGTAGCCATTCATCATTAAGGGATCAAGGAGAAAAGTTTCCTGCCATTAGAAGATTCTTTCTTTGTTGTGTAAATCAACAATGGTGGTTTTTAAATCAATACTATTTACATTAAATAGTTTAATCAAGAATATTTCTTTGTGTACTTTAATATTTCATAACACTTGAATCTGCTACAAGTGTATAATAAGCACATTATTATCAAATACATTTCTCCATTATAATGATGTTATATAATTAAAGGTTAATATCCTTCACTTGACCAAAAACCATAGATATACTTGCCCAATGCTTGAAGATTTCTCACTTTCTTCTTCCCACAATTCTCCCCCACCTCTCATCTCAAATGTTTGAATCTGTCTCTTTGGACTTTAATTTTAATGTTTTACGTCATGAGCCCTTTTGAGAAGAGAGCTTAAATCATTAGATTCTCTCCTAAATACATGCATGCATGTATATGACTAATACAAACAGCTGAGTACAGTATTTGTTGAATCTCAAAACATGAATTTACAAAATTTATAATCAGAAACATCCATTGTTTCTTCTGATCATGAGTTCTGCTCTGTCCTATGCCTTTTTCACTCTAGTAATGCATTAAACTAAACAGAACTAGTAAAATTTGTGCCTAATACAGAACTTATTGAAAGAGGAACAATTCCAGTTACAGAATGGTGTTTTGAGTTCTGAAATTCTAAACTGTAATTCAAAGTAAAAACTGGCATGCACCTAAAATCTATACCCTTCACACCTTCTCCAACCTATTTGTTAACTTTCCACCTCTTGTAAACACTTGCAGTGCTGAGTATAAATACATTTCTCCCCAAGAAATCTGAGTTTTGGAACTTGCAAAATATATCTTGCAAAATATATTTCTACAAAGGGAATGGATTTGGAGAGAAAGCTAAATCCTTTCTGAGGAGCTGCATTTTGTCACATGCAATGATTAATTCTGTCAGGAAAATAGGTTCTATGAAGTACTGTAAACCCCTTTGGCAAGAAAATTCATTTAGTCAAAAAGTTTAATCTATCTTGGTGACAAAATTCTCTTTAGTTTATTGCTTAAAAATTGAGTTTTATAATTTCCATGCACTTTTGTAAAAAAAGATTGCCATTTTATGATGATTTTATGGCAATCCTATGTCGCATAAAAAGTAATTGATCACTATGTAGGAATTGAGATTTTGTATATTAAAAATGGATGGTTAGTATGATGTAAATATGTATTTTTCTCTAAAATATGTAAGTACTTTAATTTATTCATCATGAAGTTTTAAGTCTGCAGATCTCAAAACAACCACAATATCTTTAATGATATAATGGTCATTAAAGATTGTATGCTAACTAAGTTTTCTAATTCCCTTTAAAAAAACTAAAGTTAAGTTCTTTGTTCAAGTCACTTTTATTATCTAAGTCACAGTGCTTTTATCCACAGAATAAATTCCAAATGTCTTGGTCTGGTTTCTAAATCAGGTACAATGTTTTAACTATTTTGTTTTCTTTGTTTTTTTTTTTAAGTTTACCTACTTTCTTTTATAATTTTTTAAAAATTTATTTAAAAAATAAATAAAACATAATGGTACAAAAAGGTTGAAAGTAAAATAATTGGAAAAGATATACTGTGCAAATATAAACCAAAAGGAAACTATATAATAACAGATACAGTAGACTTGAAAGCAAAAACGTTACTAGAAATAAACAAGGGCACTTCATATAAACAAGTCCAATTTACCAGGAAGTTTTAAATTTCTATGCACTTATCTTCAAATTATATAGAGCAACAGAGCTACAAGGAAAAAATAGACAATTTCACTGTCATAATAGGCGATTTAACATACTGCTGTCATTCACTGATAGAGCATACCTCTTACAAAACCAGTAGACACCCCACAAAAAAAATTAGTAAGGATATAAAAAACTTAAGTAACGTGAGCAGCAAATTTGATTCAACAAGCAGATATATAGTCACTATACTCCAAAACTTTAAATTACAAATTATTTTCAAGCACACTTGGAACATTTTTAAAACAGGCCATGTTGTGCTATAAGGAAAATTTTAAGAAATTTCAAAGTATTAAAATTATACAAAGTGTGTTTCTTGACATGTAGTTAAACTACAAATCAGTAACAAAAAATTAACTAGAAGTTATGAAAAACACTACTTCTAAGTAACCCCCCAAGAAACATATCACAATTGGAGTTAGAAAATAATTTGAACTGAATGATAATAAAAATATTACATACCAAAACTTGGATGTGACTAAAGCTGTACTTACAGGAAAATGTATAGTCTTTTTTTTTTCAAGGTAATAGTAGTGTTTTTTTTTTAATTGCACACATGTCTATAAACTTAATAAATAGGTTTTCCCTATTTTTTTTTATACAGCAGGCTCTTATTAGTCATCAATTTTATATGCATAAGTGTATACATGTCAATCCCAATCATCCAGTTCATCACACCACCTTCCCACCCCACCTTGGCTTTCCCCCCATAGGTGTCCATATGTTTGTTCTCTACATCTGTGTCTCAATTTCTCCCCCTGCAAACCAGTTCATCTGTACCATTTTTCAAGGTTCCACATATATGCATTAATATACGATATTTGTTTTTCTCTTTCTGACTTACTTCACTCTGTATGACAGTCTCTAGATATATCCACGTCTCAACAAATGACCGAATTTCATTCCTTTTAATGACTGAGTAATATTCCATTGTATATATGTACCACAACTTCTTTATCCATTCATCTGTCGATGGGCATTTAAGTTGATTCCATGACCTGGCTATTGTAAAGAGTGCTGCAATGAACATTGGGGTGCATGTGTCTTTTTGAATTGTGGTTTTCTCTGGGTATATGCCAAGTAGTGGGATTGCTGGATCATATGGTAATTCTATATTTAGTTTTTTTAAGGAACCTCCATACTGTTCTCCATAGTGGCTGTATCAGTTTGCATTCCCACCAACAGTGCAAGAGGGTTACCTTTTAGCCACATTCTCTCCAGCGTTTGTTGTTTTTAGATTTTCTGATGAAGCCCATTCTAACTGCTGTGATGTGATACCTCGCTGTAGTTTTGATTTGCATTTCTCTAATAATTAGTGATGTTGAGCAGTTTTTCATGTGCTTCTTGGCCATCTGTATGTCTTCTTTGGAGAAATATCTATTTAGGTCTTCTGCCCATTTTTGGATTGGGTTGTTTGTTTCTTTAATATTGAGCTGCATGAGCTGTTTATATATTTTGGAGATTAATCCTTTGTCCATTGATTCATTTGCAAATATTTTCTCCCATTTTGAGGGTTATCTTTTCATCTTGTTTATGGTTTCCTTTGCTGTCCAAAAGCTTTGAAGTTTCATCAGGTCCCATTTGTTTATTTTTGGTTTTATTTCCATTACTATAGGAGGTGGATCAAAAAAGATCTTGCTGTGATTTATGTCAAAGAGTGTTCTTCCTATGTTTTCCTCTAAGAGTTTTATAGTGTCTGGTCTTACATTTAGTTTTCTAATCCATTTTGAGTTTATTTTTGTTTGTGGTGTTAGGGAGTGTTTTAATTTCATTCTTTTACATGTAGCTGTCCAGTTTTCCCAGCATCACTTATTGAAAAGAATGTCTTTTCTCATTGTATATCCTTGCCTCCTTTTTCATAGATTAGTTGACCATAGGTGCGTGGATTTACTTCTGGGCTTTCTATCTTGTTCCATTGATCTATGTTTCTGATTTTGTGCCAGTACCATATTGTGTTGATTACTGTAGCTTTGTAGTGTAGTCTGAAGTCAGGGAGTCTGATTACTCCAGCTCCTTTTTTTTCCCTCAAGACTGCTTTGGCTCTTTGGGGTCGTTTGTGTCTCCAAACAAATGTTAAGATTTTTTGTTCTAGTTCCGTAAAAAATGCCATTGGTAGTTTGATAGGGATTGCATTGAATCTGTAGATTGCTTTGGGTAGTATAGTCATTTTCACAATATTGATTCTTCCAATCCAAGAACATGGTATATCTCTCCCTCTGTTGGTATCTTATTTAATTTCTTTCATCAGTGTCTTATAGTTTTCTGCATACAGGTCTTTTGTCTCCCTAGGTAGGTTCATTCCTAGGTATTTTATTCTTTTTGTTGCAGTGGTAAATAGGAGTGTTTCCTTAATTTCTCTTTCATAGTTTTCATCATTAGTGTATAGGAATGCAAGAGATTTCTGTGCATTAATTTTGTTTCCTGCAACTTTACCAAATTCATTGATTAGCTCTAGTAGTTTTCTGGTGGCATCTTTAGGATTCTCTATGTATAGTATCATGTCATCTGCAAACAGTGATAGTTCTACTTCTTCTTTTCCAATTTGGATTCCATTTATTTCTTTTTCTTCTCTGATTGCTGAGGCAAGGACTTCCAAAACTACGTTGAATAATAGCGGTGAGAGTGGACATCCTTGTCTTGTTCCTGATCTTAGAAGAAATGGTTACAGATTTTCACCATTGAGAGTGATGTTTGCTGTGGGTTTGTTGTATATGGCCTTTATTATGTTTAGGTAGGTTGTCCGTATGCCCACTTTCTGGAGAGTTTTTATCATAAAATTGTGTTAAATTTTTTCAAAAGCTTTTTTCTGTTTCTATTGATATAATCATATGGTTTTTATTCTTCAATTTGTTAATATGGTGTATCACATTGATTGATTTGAGTATGTTGAGAAGAATCCTTGCATCCCTGGGATAAATCCCACTTGACCATGGTGTATGATCCTTTTAATGTGTTGTTGGATTCTATTTGCTAGTATTTTGTTGAGGATTTTTGCATCTATATTCATCAGTGATATTGGTCTGTAATTTTCTTTTTTTGTAGGATCTTTGTCTGGTTTTGGTGTCAGGGTGATGGTGGCCTCATAGAATGAGCTTGGGAGTGTTCTTTCCTCTGCAATTTTTTGGAAGAGTTTGAGAAGGATCATGTTAGCTCTTCTCTAAGTGTTTGTTAGAATTCACCTGTGAAGTCATCTGGTCCTGCACTTTTGTTTGTTGGAAGTTTTTTAATCACAGTTTCAATTTCATTACTTATGATTGGTCTGTTCATATTTTCTATTTCTTCGTAGTTCAGTCTTGGAAGGTATACCTTTCTAAGAATTAGTCCATTTCTTCCAGGTTTTCCATTTTATTGGCATAGAGTTGCTTATAGTAGTCTCTTAGGGTGCTTTGTATCTCTGCAGTGTCTGTTGTAACTTCTCCTTTTTCATTTCTAATTTTATTGATTTGTGTCCTCTCCCTCTTTTTCTTGATGAGTCTGGCTAATGGTTTATCAATTTTGTTTATCTTCTCGAAGAATCAGCTTTTAGTTTTATTGATCTTTGCTATTGTTTTCTTTGTTTCTCTTTCATTTATTTCTGCTCTGATATTTATGATTTCTTTCCTTCTGCTAACTTTGGGTTTTGTTTGTTCTTCTTTCTCTAGTTCCTTTAGGTGTAAGATTAGATTATTTATCTGAGATTTTTCTTGTTTCATGAGGTAGGCTTGTATTGCTATAAACTTCCCTCTTAGAATGGCTTTTGCTGCATCTCATAGGTTTTGGATTGTCATGTTTCATTGTCATTTGTCTCTAGGTATTTTTTGATTTCCTCTTTGATTTCTTCAGTGATCCCTTGGTTATTTAGTAACGTAGTGTTTAGGCTCCATGTGTTTGAGTTTTTTATGTTTTTTCACCTGTAATTCATTTCTAATCTCATAGCATTGTTGTCAGAAAAGATGCTTGATATTATTTCAATTTTCTTAATTTTACTGAGGCTTGATATGTGACACAAGATGTGATCTATCCTGGAGAATGTTCCATGTGCACTGGAGATGAAAGTGTAATCTGCTGTTTTTGGATGGGATGTCCTATAAATCTCAATTAAGTCTATCTGATCTCTTATGTCATTTAAATCCTCTGTTTCATTATTTACTTTCAATTTGTGTGATTTGTTGATTGGTGTAAGTGAGGTGTTAAATTCCCACACTATTATTGTGTTATTGTTGATTTCCTCTTTATAATGGTTAGCAGTTGCCTTATGTATTGAGGTGCTTCTATTTTGGGTGCATATATATTTATAATTGTTATATCTTCTTCTTGGATTGATCCCTTGATCATTACGTAGTGTCCTTCCGTGTCTCTTGTAACATTCTTTATTTTAAAGTCTATTTTATCTGATATGAGTATTGCTACTCCAGCTTTCTTTATTTCCATTTGCATGGAATATCTTTTTTCATCCTCTCACTTTCAGTTTGTATGTGTCCTTAGGTCTGAAGTGGGTCTCTTGTAGACAGCTAATATATGGGTCTTATCTTTGCATCCATTCAGCAAACCTGTGTCTTTTGGTTTGAGCATTTAATCCATTCACGTTTAAGGTAATTATCAATATGTAAGTTCCCATGACAATTTTCTTAATTATTTTGGGTTTGCTTTTGTAGGTTCTTTTCTTCTCTTGCGTTTTCCATTTAGAGAAGTTCCTTTAGCATTTGTTGTAGAGCTGGTTTGGTGGTGATGAATTCTCTTAGCTTTTGCTTGTCTGTAAAGCTTTTGATGTCTCCATTGAATCTGAATGAGATCTTTACCAGGTAGAGTAATCTTGGCCGTAAGTTCTTCTCTTGCATCACTTTAAGTATATCATACCACTCCCTTCTTGCTTGTAGAGTTTCTGCTGAGAAATCAGCTGTTAATCTTATGGGAGTTCTCTTCTGTGTTGTTTGTCCTTTTTCCCTTGATGCTTTCAATAATTTTTCTTTGTCTTTAATTTTTACCAATTTGATTACTATGTTTCTCGGTGTGTTTCTCCTTGGGTTTATCCTGTATGGGATTTGCTGAGCTTCCTGGACTTGGTTGCCTATTTCCTTTCCCATGTTAAGGAAGTTTTCGACCATAATCTCTGCAAATACTTTATTGGGTCTTTTTTGTCTCTCTTCTCCTTCTGGGACCCCTATAATGCGAATGTTGTTGCATTTAATATTGTCCCAGAGGTCTCAGGCTGTATTCATTTCTTTTCATTCTTTTTTTTTTTTTTTTTTTAATTCTGTTCTGCAGCAGTGAATGCCACCATTCTGTCTTCCAGGTCACTTATCTGTTCTTCTACCTCAGTTATTCTGCTATTAATTCCTTCTAGTGTAGTTTTTGTTTCAGTTATTTTATTGTTAATCTCTGTTTGTTTGTTCTTTAATTCTTCTAGGTCTTTGCTAAACACTTCTTACATCTTCTCGATCTTTGCCTCCGTTGTTTTTCCGAGGTCCTGTATCATCTTCACTATCATTATTCTGAATTCTTTTTCTGGAAGGTTGCCTATCTCCACTTCATTTAGTTGTTTCTCTGGGGTTTTATCTTGTTCCTTCATCTGGTACATAGCCCTCTGCCTTTTCATCTTGTCTATCTTTCTGTGAATGTGGTTTTTGTCCCACAAGCTGCAAGATTGTAGTTCTTCTTGCTTCTATTGTCTGACCTCTGGTGGATGAAGCTATCTAAGGGGCTTGTGCAGGTTTCCTGATGGGAGGGACTGGTGGTGGGTAGAGCTGGGTGTTGTTCTGGTGGGCACAGCTCAGTAAAACTTTAATCTACTTGACTGCTGATGGGTGGGGCTGAGTTCCCTCCCTGTTGATTGTTTGGCCTGAGGCAACCCAACACTGGAGTCTACCTGGGCTCTTTGGTGGGGCCAATGGCAGACTCTGGGAGGGCTCACACCAAGGAATACTTCCCAGAACTTCTGCTGCCAGTATTCTTGCCCCCATGGTGAGACACAGCCATCCCCCGCCTATGCAGGAGACCGTCCAGCACTAGCAGGTAGGTCTGGTTCAGTCTTCCCTGGGTTCAGTGCTCCTTCCCTGGGTCTCAATGCGCACACTACTTTTTGTGTGCCCTCCAAGAGTGGAGTCTGTGTTTACCTCAGTCCTGTCAAAGTCCTGCAATCAAATCCCACTAGCCTTCAAAGTCTGATTCTCTAGGAATTCCTCCTCCTGTTGCTGGACCCCCAGGTTGGAAAGCCTGTTGTTGGACTCAGAACCTTCACTCCAGTGGGCTTCTATGGGTGTAAGTGTTCTCCTGTCTGTGAGTCACCCACCCAGCAGTTATCAGATTTGATTTTGCTGTGATTGCGTCTCTCCTACCATCTCATTGTGGCTTCTCCTTTGTCTTTGGATGTGGGGTACCTTTTTTGTAGAGTTCCAGTGTCTTCCTGTTGATGATTGTCCAGCAGCTAGCTGTGAGTCTGATGTTCTCACAAGCGGTAGTGAGAATACTTCCTTCTACTCCGCCATTTTGGTTCAGGCTTCCAATATATGCACTATTTTTGAACTCTTAATAGTATCCTCACTTCTGTACCCATCTCCAAGCTGAGTTAACAAATTTATGTCTCTTAACTTGGACATTAGAATATGATTGTTTTCTTTTACAATCCTAGGTATTTATTTATTTATTTATTTATTTATTTATTTATTTATTTATTTTGAGGTATGCAGGCCTCTCACTGTCGTGGCCTCTACCGTTGTGGAGCACAGGCTCCGGACATGAAGGCTCAGCGGCCCTGGCTCACGGACCTAACTGCTCCATGGCATATGGGATCTTCCAGTACTGGGACATGAACCCGTGTCAACTGTATTGGCAGGTGGACTCTCAACCACTGCGCCACCAGGGTAGCCCCTAGGTATTTAAGTTAAAACGTTATTCTGGGTAAGTTTCCACAGATTTTACCAGACTGCTAGAAGGGTCTATAAAACAAAAAAAAAATGGTAAAGAACCCCTACCAGGAAATCTGTACTTATAAGTAAGCTTATTCTATGTAGAATCTAAAGAAAAATTGATACAAATGAACTTATGTACAAAACAGAAACAGACCCACAGACATAGAAAACAAACTTATGGTTACCAAAGGGGAATGGGGTGAGGGGAGAGGGATAAATTAGGGGATTAACATACATACTACTATATATAAAATAGATAACCAACAAATACCTACTGTATAACACAGGAAGCTATACTCAATATTTTATAGTAATGTATAAGGGAAAAGAAACTGAAAAAAATAGATACATATGTATACGTATAACTGAATCACTTTGTTCTACACCTAAAACTAACACAACTTGTAAATCAACTATACTTCAATAAAAATAAGTAATATTTTTTTAAAGTAAGCTTATCCAAGATTGCTATGCATGTCTTTTATAGAACTCAAAGTCATTCACATTGGATTCATTTTATTTTTCTCTTGGCCCAATCAAGACCATATTTATATGTGTAATATTATAAATATATTATTTTCTTTCCTTCAGGATTTACACCACTGAGCCCCTAGATCTTTTATATTAGTCTCCTAGCTGCATAATGCCACTGAATCATTTTCTCCTACAATTTTGAGTGGTCAATAAGGAATTACTAGAATTACAAGGCACCATGCCATCAAAGCTTCCAAAAGCCTAAAAACACCCTCCCTTTGCAGGTGTGCCAGCTCTGCTAAGGGAGTTTTGAGATATCAGACCTTATTCCTGACTGCAAAGGAATGTCCTATGCCAGAGATAACTCATTCTTTTTGTAGACAGGCTTGTATTAAGACACACAAAGCATCAACTTTTAAAAAGAGCCATGATGTTTAAAAATGTTAATTTGATAGTAGACATAAAGAATAAAGCAACACATTTTCTGTGGCCTTATGGCCCACTGTTTAAAAATTGTCTGGACCTCAAAAACCACTCTAAACCCCTAACTGCCATGAGGAATCCACAATAGGTCTGCAGAATCTTCTACAGCTAGGTTCAGTGACATGCCTTTCTATGAAATACAGGATCCTTACCATCCGACCTGAAATAGAACACTGATATTTGTAACACCAGTTTGGGAAAATGCTCAGAAACTATCCTCAAGATGAACTCATAGAGCCCTTTACTCCACTATGCCCTTTCTTTTTTTAAAAAAATCCATATATAGATTTCTGGATTATAAGGGAACCATTCCAAGTCATAAGTCTGTATATATGAAGCCCATGCACATACTACTTCTGTTTCTTGAGCCTTGACATGGCAGGAACTATATCACCTAGCCAACAACTGAGGGAGCATACACTTCTAGTACATCAACATTTTAACATCATGCTTACCAGTTTCCACCTTGGGTCAATTCATACTTGCCATCTCTTTCGCTACTAGCTGAAGTAAGGAGCTCACAAGAAAGTAAAAGATTTATTTTCTGATACCTATTATTCTACCATGTTGTGTATAAATCGAAGACCCTTGAAAGTATATTTAAGTTAACATTTAAAAAATCCTACAGGAGGGCTTCTCAATCCTTTGCTCAAAGACAAAAAAAGAATAGGCAACTGTGATTTTGTTGGAACTAAGAAGCTGATTAACACTGCTTCTCAGATACCTTCATGAAGTGGAACAAAAGTAGAAACTATTCTGTAGGGATGTTTTAAGCATTAAATACATACTTGTAATGTTCTTAGAGGAGTACATGCCAGAAATATACAAATTGCTTTATGATTGTTGATTTTCTTGATTCTGTATTATTGTTGCTGTTATCATTATTAGTTATTATTTATCCCCACTAATACGCACATTTTGGAACAATGTCATAGATTCTGAATGTTAGCAAATTAGCTTTCCAGAACAATACAATCCTATTGGTGTCAGGGAACATGGTTTTCCAGTTAGGTCATGGCCAGCATGGCAGCCATGGTGTGACTTTTGACTTAGGAAGTGACCTGGCTCTCTACCAACTTTGATTATGAGTGCCTTCCATGGCATTTTAGACACTTCTTATAATCTGTTGACTATCATTAGGATCTACTTCCTAAATAAAAATCGTGAAACTGAGTTCCGCTAAAATCTAGTTCCCTTACTGAGTGTATGATTAATCTTTCTATCCAAAACTTTATTTCCTTCTTGTTCCCTCTGACCTCAATCCTGTGCTAACTGAACACTAATCAACCAGAGTCAGATGACTAAAATCGCTGTTGTCGATTATATCGTTAATGTATAACTAAAATTACTATTATGGACATCATCACCATATGAACTCAGGTTGTTTCTCCCTGGCAACATGAGCTAACAGACCCCCAAGCCATGGACCACCTGACCTGTGAATCGTAAACCAGAGACATTCTGGCTTCCAAAAGACAAATATCATATGATATCACTTATGTAGAATCTAAAAAAATGATACAAATGAACTTATTTGCAAAACAGAAATAGACTTACAGACATAGAAAACAAATTTATGGTTACCAAAGGTCAAGAGGAGGAGGGATGAATTAAGAGTTTGGAATTAACACATTACCATATATAAAATAGATAAACAAGGACCTACTGTATAACATAGGGAACTATATGCAGTATCTTGTAGTAACCTATAATGGAAAAATGTCTGAAAAATAATATATATAGTCAATGTATAGTCAATATATATGTATCTAAATCAATTTTTTATACACCTGAGACTAACACAACATAGTAAATCAACTGTGCTTCAATTAAAATAATAAAAATGTCACAAGATAATGATTAATCCCAGCCTCCTTGTTCTTCACCCTTTAAAAAACAAACCCTAACTCAAACAAGTTGGAGTGGATCTGAGGCTTGCCTCCCACTCCCTTACTTGGCATTCTGCAAATAAACCCTTACTTTGCTGCAAACACCCACTGACAGGGTTGGGATTTCTGTGCCACAGGTACACCAGCCCTTGTTTAGTTACACTTTTATAATTCTTGGCTTTGAGAAAAGCTTATTCTGTAGCATTCATGTCAGGATAATAAATTCAGAAAGTATAAGAGAAGAATTGAGGAAGAGATGCACCTCTTCCCAATGTTCAATTGAGGAAATATGATATTTCCTGTTCTTTAAACATTACTGTTGGTTTGTTCAGGACAACCCTTGCTTATATTTACTGTTTTTAAATTAACTCTGAGATCTTTTTTTGTTGAACATTTACATTTTTCTGTTAAAATTTATAAATGTCTATTTCATTTCTGCATGTTTTCTTAATCTTACACAATTCCTATGTTTTCTGTCTTTGTAATATAGTCAGTGTTTGCTTAGATTTTTTCCATGTCCATTAATTTGGAAAATATTCTGTCTTTGGGTCCTGACACCACATTACATAATATACATAAATCTATATATTTACCTTTATACAACTGGTTTATGAGTATGGTGATATATTTTATAGCTTTATATATTTTAAATCTATCTCCTTATGATAGTTGATGTCAATAATATAATACTATATTTGGACACTGAATATGAAACAGAAATTATTGAATATCTATATATCCATATTTAATGTTCACTGCTATTTTTTAATCCATTTATTCTGGAATTTGGGCTGTGTGTCAATTATTGTTAATGTATAGTTATTTTTTAAATTATGTGTCTTACTGTATTTTTGTGATAACTAAACCAATTTTTGTTTTTCAAAAATATCTCACATTGACGTCATTAAACTACAGTCTACCTTTATCTGTATTAAATATACTGTTAATTATTTCACACAGAAGCTTCACAACTTGTTGATTCCTTTGTTTCATTTTTCTTTATATAGAATCTCCACGGAAATAGAAGGAGTAATACATTTCACAATTTCTTGATAACTGGTACTATGTAACTGTTAACTTTATGAAAAACAATAATTTGGTAAGATTTATCTTGTGACTTGAACTCTTGAAAGATACTCTTTGTTGTCAATTATTTGTATACAACACATATAAAAAACTATGCTGATTTTCTTCCCTCTTAACATTTTTCTTATAAGTGAGTGCTTATTCATTTAATTAGAAAGGATATATTTCCATTCCATTTGTTGTTTGTTAACATTTTTAGGGAGAAAAAAAATAAAATATTAAGGCTGCTAATACAAATACTTATAATCTTATGTTTGAGAAAATTTCCTGTATGTATGTATGTATATGTATATATGTATATATTTTCTTCCAAGAATGTTTACTATTCTTCATCAGTTATCAGAAACTTTAACATAATGGATATTCATCTATGTCCTCCAGAGTTATAGCTTACTTTTTTTTTACTTATATAAACAGAATTATTATTTGTAGTATTTACACACATAGCCTTCCATGGTAATGTTAAAGTTACCATTTTCCTCAAATGCCCCGCAAAATAACACATTTTGCCTTCCGAAGTGAATCTTGGACAAGGATATTCAGTGAAAGTGATCTACTCATGACTGTGTCCAATGTCTCTCTCTGTTTTTTTTTAACATATTTATTGGACTATAATGCTTTACAATGGTGTGTTAGTTTCTCCTGTATAACAAAGTGAATCAACTATATGTGTACTATATCCCCATATTTCCTCCCTCTTGCATCTCGCTCCCACCCTCCCTAACCCACCCGTCTAGGTGAAAACAAAGCACCAAGCTGATCGGCCTGTGCTATGTGGCTGCTTCCCACTAATTATCTATTGTTATATTTGGTAGTGTATATGAGTCATGAGACCCTCTCACTTCACCCCAGCTTACCCTTCGCCTCTCCTGGTCCTCAAGTCCATTCTCTATGTCAGCATCTTTACTCCTGTCCTGCACCTAGGTTCTTCAGAACATTTTTGTTTTGTTTTGTTTTAAAATCCATATATATGTGTTAGCATATCATATTTCTTTTTCTTTTTCTGCCTTACTTCACTCTGTATGACAGTCTCTAGGTCCATCCATCTCACTACAAATAACTCAATTTCGTTTCTTTTTGTGGCTGAGTAAAGTTCCATTGTATATATGTGCCACATGTTCTTTATCCATTCATCTGTTGATGGACACTTAGGTTGCTTCCATGTCCTGGCTATTGTAAATAGTTCTGCAATGGACACTGTGGTACATGTCTCTTTTAGAATTATGGTTTTCTTAGTGTATATGCCCAGTAGTGGGATTGCTGGGTCATATCGTAGCTCTATATTTAGTTTTTTAAGGAACCTCCATACTGTTCTCCATAGTGGCTGTAAAAATTTATATTCAACCAACAGTACAAGAGGGTTCCCTTTTATCCACACCCTCTCCAGCATTTATTATTTGTAGACTTTTTGGTGATGGCCATTCTGACTGGTGTGAGGTGATACCTCACTGTAGTTTTGATTTGCAATTCTCTAATGATTAATGATATTGAGCATCCTTTCATGTGTTTGTTGGCAATCTGTATATCTTCTTTGGAGAAATGTCTATTTAGGACTTCTGCCCATTTTTGGATTGGGTTGTTTGTTTTTTCAATGTTGAGCTGCATGAGCTGCTTGTATATTTTGGAGATTAATCCCTTGTCAGTTGCTTCATTTGCAAATATTTTCTCACTTTGTGAAGGTTGGTTTTTCATCTTGTGTATCATTTCCATTTCTGTGCAAAAGCTTTTAAGTTTCATTAGGTCCCAATTTATTTATTTATTTATTTTTATTTCCATTTTATTAGGAGGTGGGTCAAAAAGTATCTTGCTGTAATTTATGGGATAGAGTGTTCTGCCTATGTTTTCCTCTAAGAGTTTTATAGTGTCTGGCCCTACATTTAGGTCTTTAATCCATTTTGAGTTTATTTTTGTGTGTGGTTCTAATTTCATTCTTTTCCATGTAGCTATCCAGATTTCCCACACCACTTACTGAAGAGGCTGTCTTTTCTCCATTGTATATTCTTGCCTCCTTTATTAAAGACAAGGTGACCATATGTTTATGGGTTCCTCTCTGGGCTTTCTATCCTGTTCCATTGATCTGTATTTCTGTTTTTCTGCCAGTACCATGCTGTCTTGATTATGGTAGCTTTGTAGTATAGCCTACAGTCGGGGAGCCTGATTCCTCCAGCTCCGTTTTTCTTTCTCATGGTTGCTTTTGTTATTCGTGGTCTTTTGTGCTTCCATACAAATTGTGAAAATTTTTGTTCTAGTTCTGTGAAAAATGCCACTGGTAATTTGACAGGGATTGAATTGAATCTGTAGATTGTTTTAGGTAGTATAGTCATTTTCAAAATGTTGATTCTTCCAATCCAAGAACATGGTACATCACTCCATGTGTTTGTATCACCTTTCATTTCATTCATCAGTGACTTATTGTTTTCTGCATACAGGTCTTTTTTTACCTTAGGTAGCTTTATTTTTAGGTATTTTATTATTTTTGTTTCAATGGTAAATGGGAGTGTTTCCTTAATTTCTCTTTCAGATTTTTCATCATTAGTGTATAAGAATGCAAGAGATTTCTGTGCATTAATTTTGTATCCTGCTACTTTATTAAATTCAGTGATAAGTTCTAGTAGTTTTCTGGTAACATCTTTAGGGTTCTCTGTGTATAGTATCATGTCATCTGCAAACAGTGACAGTTTTACTTATTTTCCAATTTGGATTTATTTTATTTCTTTTTCTTCTCTGCTTGATGTGGCTGAAACTGACAAAGCTATGTTGAATAATAGTGGTGAGAGTGTACAACCTTGTCTTTTTCCTGATCTTTTTGGAAATGGTTTCACTATTTCACCATTGAGAATGATGCTGCCTGTAGATTTGTCATATATGGCTTTTATTATGTTGAGGAAAGGTCCCTCTATGCTTACTTTCTGGAGTGTTTTTTATCATGAATGGGTGTTGAATATTGTTGGAAGCTTTTTTGCATCTATTGAGTTGATCATATGGTTTTTCTCCTTCAATTTGTTAATATAGTTTATCACAGAGATTGATTTGCACATATTGAAAAATCCTTGAATTATTGGGATAAACTCCACTTGATTGTGGTACATGATCCTTTTAATGTGCTGTTGGATTCTGTGCTGTTATTTTATTGCTATTATTTTCTTGAGGATATTCGCATCTACATTCATCAATGATACTGGCTGGCCTGTAGTTTTCTTTTTTGTGACACCTTTTTTCGGTTTTGGTATCAGGGTGACAGTGGCCTCATACAATGAGTTTGGAGTGTCCCTCCCTCTGTTATATTTTGGAAGAGTTTGAGAAGAATAAGTGTTAGCTGTTATCTAAATGGTTGATAGAATTTGCCTGTGAATCCATCTGGTCCTGGGCTTTGGTTTGTTGGAGGATTTTTAATCACAGTTTCAATTTCAGTGCCTGTAATTAGTTGGTTTATATTTTCTATTTGTTCCTGGGTCAGTCTTAGAAGGTTGTGCTTTTCTAAGAATTTTCCCATTTCTTCCAGGTTGTCCATTTTATTGGCATATACTTGCTTCAACTAATCTCTCATGATCTTTTGTATTTCTGCAGTGTCAGTTGTTACTTCTCCTTTTTGACTTCTAATTCTACTGATTTGAGTCTTCTCCCTTCTTTTCTTGATGAGTCTTGCTAATAGTTTATCAATTTTGTTTATCTTCTCAAAGAACCAGCTTTTAGTTCTACTGATCTTTGCTATCATTTCCTTCAATTCTTTTTCATTTATTTCTGATCTGATCTTTATGATTTCTTTCCTCTGCTAACTTTGAGGATTTTTGTTCATATTTCTTTAATTACTTTAGGTATGAGGTTAGGTTGTTTATTTGTGATGATTGTTGTTTCTTGAGGTATGATTTTATTGCTATAAACTTCCCTCTTAGAACTGCTTTTACTACATCCCATAGGTTTTGGTTCATCATGTTTTCATTGTCATTTGTTTCTAGGTATTTTTAAATTCCCTCTTTGATTTCTTCAGTGATCTCTTGGTTATTTAATAGTGTATTGTTTAGCCTCCATGTGTTTTTTTTGTTTGTTTGTTTGTTTTTGTTTTTGCGGTACGTGTGCCTCTCTCTGTTGTGGTCTCTCCCATTGTGGAGCACAGGCTCCGGATGCGCAGACCCAGTCGCAATGGCCCACAGACCCAGCCGCTCTGTGGCATGTGGGATCTTCCTGGACTGGGGCACGAACACGTGTCCCCTGCATCGGCAGGCAGACTCTCAACCACTGCGCCACCAGGGAAGCCCCATGTGTTTGTATTTTTTACTGATTTTTTCCTGTAATTGATATCTCATCTCATAATTTTGTGGTCAGAAAAGATACTTGATAAAATTTCAATTTTCTTAAATTTACCAAGCCTTGATTTGTGACCCAAGATATGATCTATCCTGGAGACTGTTCCATGAGCACCTCAGATAAGGTGTATTCTGTTGTTTTTGGATGGAATATCTTATAAATATCAATTAAGTCCATCTTGTTTAATGTGTCATTTAAAGCTTGTGTTCCCGTATTTATTTTCGATGATCTGTTCATTGGTGGAAGTGGGATGTTAAAGTCCCCTACTATTATTGTGCTACTGTCGATTTCCCCTTTTATGGCTGTTAGCATTTGCCTTATGTATTGAGGTGCTCCTATGTTGGGTGCCTAAATATTTACAACTGTTATATCTTCTTTTTGGGTTGATCCCTTGATCATTATGTAGTGAAGTTTTTTGTCTCTTGTTATAGTCTTTATTTTAAAGTCTATTTTGTCTCACATGAGGATTGCTACTCCCATGCTATTTTGATTTCCTTTTGCATGGAATATCTTTTTCCATTCCCTCACTTTCAGTCTGTATGTGTCCCTTAGTCTGCAGTGGGTCTCTTGTAGACAGCATATATACAGGTCTTTTTTTTTTTTTTTTTTTTTTTTGGTATCCATTTAGCCAGTCTATGTCTTTTGGTTGGAGCATTTAATCTATTTATATTTAAAGTAATTATGAATTACCTTATGAATGCTTCTGTTACCATTTTATTAATTGTTTTGGGTTTCTTATTGTAGGTCTTTTCCTTCTCTTGTGTCTCCTTCCTAGAGAAGATTTTATAGCATTTGTTGTAAAGCTGGTTTGGTGGTGCTGAATTCTCTTAGCTTTCACTTATTTATAAAGGCTTTAATTCCTGGTCAAATCTCAATGAGATCTTTGTTTGGTAGAGTAATCTTGGTTGTAGGTTTTTCCCTTTCATCACTTTAAATATGTCCTGCCACTCCCTTCTGACTTGCAGATTTTCTGCTGAAAGATCAGCTGTTAACCTTATGGGGATTCCCTTTGATATTATTTGTGGCTTTTCCCATGCTGCTTTTAATATTTTTTCTTTGTATTTAATCTTTACTAGTTTGATTACTATGTGTCTTGGTGTGTTTCTCCTTAGATTTATCCTGTATGGGACTCTGCGTTTCCTGGACTTGATTGACCATTTTGTTTCCCATATTAGGGATGTTTTCAATTATAATCTCTTCAAATATTTTCTCATTCCCTTTTTTTTTCTCTTCCTCTTCTGGGACTGTTATAATTAGTATGTTGGTGTGTTTAATGTTGTCCTAGAGGTCTCTGAGACTGTCCTCAATTCTTTTCATTCTTTTTTGTTTATTCTGCTCTGCAGTAGTTATTTCCAGTACTTTATCTTCCAGGTCACTTATCTGTTCTTCTGCCTCAGTTATTCTGTTTTTGATTCCTTCTAAAGAATTTTTAATTTCATTTATTATGTTGTTCATCATTGTTTGTTTGCTCTTTAGTTCTTCTAGGTCCTTGTTAGGCATTTCTTTTATTTTCTCCTTTCTAATTCCAAGTTTTTAGATCATTTTTATGGTCATTACTCTGAATTCTTTTACAGGTAGACTACCTATTTCCTCTTCATTTTTTTTGTTGTGTTGGGTTTTTACCTTGCTCCTTCATCTTCTGTGTATTTCTCTGTGTTCTCATTTTGCTTAACTTAATGTGTTTGGGGTCTCCTTTTCACAGGCTGCTGATTCATAGTTCCCATTGTTTTTGGTGTCTGCTCCCAGTGGTAAGGTTGGTTCAATGGGTCATGTAGGCTTCCTGGTGGAGGGGACTGGTGCCTCTGTTCTGGTGGATGAGGCTGGATCTTGTCTTTCTGATGGGCAGGACTGTGTCCAGAGGTGTGTTTTGTGGTGTCTGTGAAATTATGATTTTAGGCAGCCTCTCTGCTAATGTGTGGGGTTGTGTTCCTTTTTGCTAGGTGTTTGCTATGGTGTGTCCACTACTGTAGCTTGCTGGTCATTGAGTAGGGATGGGTCTTAGCATTGAGATGGAGATGTCTGGGAAAGCTTTTGCTGTTTGATTTAACGTGTGGCAGGGAGGTCTCTGGTGGTGCAATGTTCTGAACTTGGTTCTCCCACCTGAAAGGCTCAGGCTTGATACCTGGCCAGAGCACCAAGACACTGTCAGTCACATGGCTCAGAAAAAAAGGGAGAAAAAAGAAAGAAAGAAAGAAAGAAAAAATAAAATACCAAAAAAAGAGAAAGATACTACCAATAAAGAAAATTACAGATCAATAATCCTGTTGTATATAAATATAAAAATCCTTAACAAAATACTAGCAAACAGAATGCAACAACACATTAAAAGGATGATACAACATGATCAAGTGGCATTTATCCCAGCAATTCAAGGATTTTTCAATATACACAAATCAATCAATGTGATAGATTATATTAACAAACTGAAAAAGAAAAAAAAATGATTATTTTAATAGATGAAGAAAAAATTTTTGACAAAATTCAACACCCATTTATGATTAAAACTCTCCAGAAAGTGGTCATAGAGGGAATCTATCTCAACACAAAAAGCCCATAATTGACAAACCCACAGCAAACATCATTCTCAATTGTGAAAAACTGAAAGCATTTCCTTTAAAATCAGGAACAAGACAAGGATGTCCACTCTCACCAGTATTATTCAACCTAGTTTTGGAAGTCCTAGTCACAATAATCAGAGAAGAAAAAGAAATAAATGGAATCCAAATTGGAAAAGAAAAGTAAAACTGTCACTGTTTGCAGATGACATGATATTATACATAGAGAATGCTAAAGATACAACCAGAAAACTACTAGAGCTAATCAATGAATTTGGTAAATTTGCAGGATACAAAATTAATTCACAGAAACCTCTTGCATTCCTATACACTAACAATGAAAGTTTAGAAAGGGAAATTAGTGAAACAATCCCATTCACCATTGTAACAAAAAGAATAAGATACCTAGGAATAAACATACCTAAGGAGGTAAAAGACCTATACTCAGAATACTATAAGACATTGATGAAAGAAATCAAAGATGGCACAAACAGATGAAGAGATATACCATGTTCTTGGATTGGAAGAATCAATATTGTGAAAATGACTATACTACCCAAAGCAATCTACAGATTCAATGCAATCCCTATCAAATTACCAGTGGCAATTTTTACAGAACTATATCAAAAAATCTTAAAATTTGTTTGGAGACAAAAAAGTCTCTGAATAAACAAAGCAGTCTTGAGAGAAAAAAACGGGGCTGGACAAATCAGACTCCCTGACTTCAGACTATACTACAACACTACAGTAATCAAGATATTGTGGTACTGACACAAAAACGGAAGTATAGATCAATGGAACAGGATACAAAGCCCAAGGATAAACCCATGCACCTATGGTCAACTAATCTATGACAAAGGAGGCAAGAATATACAATGGAGAAAAGACAGCCTCTTCAATAAGTGGTACTGGGAAAATTGGACACCTACATGTAAAAGAATGAAATTAAAACACTCTCTAACATCATACAGAAAAACAAATTCAAAATGGATTAAAGAACAAAATGTAAGACGGGACACTTTAAAACTCTTAAAGGAAAACATAGGAAGAACACACTTTGACATAAATCACAGCAAGATCTTTTTTGATCCACCTCCTAGAGTAATGGAAATAAAAACAAAAATAAACAAATGGGACCTAATGAAACTTAAAAGCTTTTGCCAAGCAAAGGAAACTACAAACAAGAAGAAAAGGCAACCTCAGATTGGGAGAATATATTTGCAAATGAATCAACAGACAAAAGACTAATCTCCAAAATATATAAACAGCTTATGCAGCTCAATATTAAAAAAAAAACAAACAACCCAAACCAAAAATGGGCAGAAGACCTAAAGAGACATTTCTCGAAAGAAGACATACAGATGGCCAAGAAGCACAGGAAAAGCTGCTCAACATCACTAATTATTACAGAAATGCAAATCAAAACTACAATGAGGCATCACCTTACACCAGTTAGAATGGGCATCATCAGAAAATCTACAAACAACAGTGCAGGTAGGGTGTGGAGAGAAGGGAAACCTCTTGCACTGTTGGTGAGAATGTAAATTGATTCAGCCACTATGGAGAACAGTATGGAGGTTCCTTAAAAACTAAAATAGAATTATCATATTATCCAGCAATATCACTGCTGGGCAAATACCCAGAGCAAGCCATAAATCAAAGAGTCATGTACCACAATGTTCATTGCAGCTATTTACAATAGCCAGGTCATGGAAGCAACCTAAATGCCCTTCAACAGATGAATGGATAAAGAAAATGTGGTACATATACACAATGGAATATTACTCAGCCATATTAAAGGAATGTAATTGTGTCATTCCTAGAGACTGTCATACAGAGTGAAGTAATTCAGAAAGAGAAAAACTAATATCGTATATTAATGCATATATGTGGAACCTAGAAAAATGGTACAGATGTACTGGTTTGCAGGGAAGAAATAGAGACACAGATGTAGAGAAAAAACGTATGGATACCAATGAGGGAAAGTGGCAGGGGGGATGGTGGTGGCGGCATGAATTGAGATATTGGGATTGACAGATATACACTAATGTGTATAAAATGGATAACTAATAAGAACCTGCTGTATAAAAAAAATAAATAAAACAAGTTTCAAAAATTCAAAAAGAAAATAAATAAAAGAAAGATTAAAATAAAAAAATTAAAAATATTATTAAAAATAAAAAAAAAAATAGGGCTTCCCTGGTGGCACAATCGTTGAGAGTCTGCCTGCCAATGCAGGGGACATGGGTTTATGTCCCTGTCCGGGAAGATCCCACATGCCATGAAGCAACTAGGCCTGTGAGCCATGGCCGCTGAGCCTGTGCATCCGGAGCCTGTGCTCTGCAACGGGAGAGACCACAACAGTGAGAGACCCGCGTAGCGCAAAAAAAAAAAAAGTAATAGAAAGTAAAAATTTAAAAAAGAAAGAAAGGAAGAATAGAACAACCAAACCAATAAACAAATCCACCAATGATAGCAAGGGTTAAAAACTATACTTAAAGAAAGACAGACAGAACCCTAGGACATATGGTAAAGGCCAAGCCATACAGACAAAAATCTCACAAAGAAGTATACACATACACACTCTCAAAAAGAGATAAATGAAATATATATATATATATTTAAAATAAAAGGAGAGCAATCAAATTAATAAACAAATCTACCAATGATAATATGCTGTAAATACTAAACTAAAATAAACATAAAACCAGAAGAAAATTAGATGCAGACTGCAAAGACCAAGTCTACAGTTGCTCCAAAAATCCACTGCCTCAATTTTGGGATGTTTACTTTTCTATTCAGGTATTCCACAGATGCAGGCTACATTAAGTTGACTGTGGAGATTTAATTCATGGCTCCTGATTCTGCTGGGAGAAATTTCCCTTTCTCTTCTTTGTTCACACAGCTCCTGGCGTTCAACTTTGGATTTGGCCCCGCCTCTTAATGTAGGTTGCCTGAGGGCATATGTTCTCAGCCTAGACAGGACGGGGTTAAAGTGGCAGCTTATTAGGGGCCTGTGGCTCACTCATGCCTGGGGGAGGGACGGGTATGGGATGGGGGGGTGAGCCTGCGGCAGCAGAGGCCAGCATGTGGTTGCAGCAGTCTGAGGTGCACTGTGTGTCCTCCCAGGGAAGTTGTCCCTGGATCAGGGGACCCTGGCAGTGGCAGGCTGCACTGGCTCCCAGAAGGGGAGTTGTGGATAGTGACCTGTGATTGCATGCAGGCTTCTTGATGGCTGCAGCAGCAGCCTTAGCATTTTGTGACTCTCTCTGGGGTCCGTACTCATAGCCATGGCTCATGCCCATCTCTGGAGTTCGTTTATGGAGTGCTCTGAATCCCCTATCCTTGAGCACCGGAAACAATGGTCTCTTGTCTTTAGGCAGTTCCAGACTTTTTCCCGGACTCCCTCCCAGCTATCTGTGATGCACTAGCCCCCTTCAGGCTGTGTTCATGCCGCCAACCCCAGTCCTCTCCCTGGGATCTGACCTCTGAAGCTCAAGCCTTAGCTCTCAGCTCCCACCTGCCCAGGCTGGTGAGTGCTGGTCAGCACCAATCCTCTCTGTGGGAATCTCTCCACTTTGCCTTCTTCACCCCTGTTGCTGAGCTCTCCTCTGTGGCTCCGAAGCTTCCCCACCACAACCCCCAGTCTCTGCCAGTGATGGGGCTTCCTAGTTTGCGGAAACTTTCCTCCTTCACAGCTCCCTCCCAGAGGTGCAGGTCCCATCCTTATTCTTTTGTCCATTTTTTCTTTTTTCTTTTGCCCTACCCAGGTACATGGGGAGTGGTCTTGCCTTTTGGGAAGTCTGAGGTCTTCTGCCAACATTCAGTAGGTGTTCTGTAAGAGTTGTTCCACTTGTCAATGTAGTTTTGATGTATTTGTGGGGAGGAAAGTGATCTCCACATCTTACTCCTCTGCCATCTTGAAGGTCCTCTATAGCTTACTTTTTACTATCATTTATTTATCAATCTTTAAATTTATAGACCATGTTTTTAGTGTCAGATCTAGAACTCTTAGGTCCTGGATCCTGAAGTTTGTCTCACATTTTTCTAAAAGTTTTATAGTTTTACATTTAAATTCATGATACATTCTGAGTTAATATTTATGTAGCACGTGAGAGTTACACCTTGTCTCATTTTATTTTTTGCTTATATATGTACAATTCTTCAAGCCTCATTTGTTGAAAAATTTGTCCTTTTTCCATTTAATTTCTTTTGTATCAAAAATAAATTGAGCACATTTTTTTGGTTCTTTTTCTGGGTTCTCTGTTCCTTTCCACTGACTTACATGTCTATCTATCCTTGGCCAAAACCACACAGTTTTAATTTTTGTACTGAACAGTACTGTACTATATATACAGTAGTTTATACATAAATCTTGAAATTAGTAGATGATTCATTGCACTTTGTTCTTTTTCAAAATTGTTTTAGATATCTAGTCCTTTTGCCTTTTCATGTCAATTTTAGAATATCCTTTTCTATTTCTACAAAAAATACTCACTGGGTTTTTTGAGAGGAATTTCGTTAAATCTATAAATCAATTTATGTATAATTGACATAATTACTGTGTTGAGTCTTCCTATCCATGGACATAGTGTATCTATTGATTTATTTAACAAATCGTTTTGATTTGTTTCATCAGCATTTTGTAGATTTCCACATACAAACACTATACTTGTTTTTTTTTTAGATTTATACCTAAGTATTTTCTTTTCAAGTGTTTGTAAATATTATCATATTTTTAAACTTTGGTTTACTGCATATTCATTGTTGGTATATAGAAATGAAATAGACTTTGGTGCATGATCCTGTGTCTTGTGACCTTCTTAAAACATTTATTAATTCCAGGATACTTCTTTTCCCTTTTAGGTTCATTGGGATTTTATACACAGACTACCATATCATCTGCAAATGATAATTTGATTTATTTTTTCTTTCCAATATATATGCCTTTATTTCTCCTTTTCTGCTTGTGGTGATTAGAACTTCCAGTTCTATGCTGAATATCAGTGATTAGAGAAAATATCTTTGCCTCTTTGATAATAGAGAAAATAAACATTTAGTTGTTCACCATTAATTATGGTATCACCATTAGGTTTCTGTAAATGTTCTTTTAAAGTTGAGGAAGCTCCTCTCTATTCCTATTTTCCTTGGAGTTTTTATCATGAATCATGTTGAATTTTTTCAGTCTTTCTGCATCAATTCATATGAGTCTAGAATTTTAATTCATTACCTTGTTAATATTGTGGTTTACATTAACTGATTTTCAAATATTGAATGATTATTCCATCTCTGGAATAAGCTTCACTTGGTGTTGGTACATAATTATTTCTATATACTGCTGAATTCTGTTTAGCAATTTTTTTATTAAGATTTTTACATCTATATTATTGAAATATGATAGCCTATAGTTCTTTATTTTTTTTTTAATCCTGCCTTTTTCTGGTTTGGGTGTCAGGTAAATGAGATGGGGAGTATTCCCTCCACTTCTATCTTCTGGTAGAAATTGTGTAGACTTGGTGTTAATTCTTTATTAAATATGTAGTTAAATTCTCTAGTAAAATCATTTGGGCTTTGAGATTTCTTTTTTGTGATTTTTTTTATTCCGAAGTCTAACTTATCTGACATTAATATAGTCACTCTTGCTTTTCTTTGATTGCCTGCATGGTATATCTTTTTCCATCTTTTTACTTACAACCTATGTATATAATTATATTTGAATTGAGCTTCTTGTGAACAATTAAGTGATTTTTTTCTTTCTTTCCCTTTCTTTCTTTCTTTCCTTCTTTGTTTTTTTTTTTTCTTTTTTACTCTGACAATCTGTGTCTTTTTGTTTTGTTTTGTTTTTGTTTTTTGTTTTTTTTGTGGTACGTGGGCCTCTCACCGTCTCCCATTACAGAGCACAGGCTCTGGACACGCAGGCTTAGTGGCCATGGCTCACGGGTCCAGCCGCTCCGCGGCATGTGGGATCATCCTGGACCGGGGCATGAACCCGTGTCCCCTGCATCGGCAGGCGGACTCTCAACCACTGCACCACCAAGGAAGCCCCAATCTCTGTCTTTTAATTGGTGTGTTTTGACTATTTACATACAATGTAATTATTAGTATGGTAGGGAATGAGTCTGTCATTTAATTTTTGTTGTTGTTTTCTCCTTATTCTCTCTTTCTCCCTCTCCTGTTTCTGCCCTTGCTGTGGATTATTGGAAATTTTTATAATTTCATATTGATTTATTGATAATGTTTCAGAGTGATATGTTTTACAGAATTTTTTAGTGGTTGCTTTAGTATTTATTATACATACATAATCTATAGCATTCTATTCATTCTATTGATGGTAAAGATTTTACCCATTCATGTGGAATATAGAAATCTTATCTCTCTTTCTCCTCTTTTTATAATATAATTTGTATACACATTTTCTCTCTGTATGTGGAGAACCACATTAAACAATATTAAAATGTTTGCTTCAATAATCAAGCATAATTTACAAAACACAAGAATAGAAGTAAAGTCTATTTATTTATTAAGAACTGTGCTCTTTCCCTTATCTTTTCTTCCTTTCTGATGTCCATGGTTCTTTCTTTTGTCCTTTACTTTTTTTAGGAAATGTACTTTAGCTGTCCTTTTAGGATATATCTATCAACAAATTCTCTCAGTTTTCATTCACCTGAAAATGTATTGATTTGCCCTTTCTTACTCAAGAATATTTTCACTCAATATCAAATTCTGGGTTGGCAGTTCTTTCAGCACTTAAGATATGCACCATTTTATTCCAGTCTACATAGTTTCTGTTGAAATATCTGTTATTCAAATTGTTTTTCTCTTACAGGTAATGTATTGGTTCTTTTGGACTGCTTTCAAGATTTTATCTTTTTTTCTAATTTTCACAGATTGAACTCTTATGTGTCTTGACATGAATTTTTTAAGGTATCTAAATTGGGGTTCACTTAGCTTCCTGTATCTATAGTTTTATGTCTTTGCTAAATTGGGCAAATTTTCACTATTAAATGTTTGATTTTTTTTTTGATTATACTTCTCTCTCTGAGACTCCAATGACATAAATGTTAAATATTTGTTATAGTGTATTTCAAAACACCTCTGAAACTCCTCAATTTTTCTCAGTCTACTTCTCCCTTTTGTTAAGGTTGTTTAATTTCTATTGTTCTGTCTTCAATTTCACTAATATTTTCTTCTGTCCTCCACATTCCACTGTTCAGACATTCATGGAGTTTTGTGTTTTTGTTTTGTTTTGGTTTTGGTTTTTGTATTCCTTAATTCTAAACTGTCTATGTCTTCTTTGTATCTCCTATTGATTTGCTGAAGCTTTTCATTCTTTAGCATTTGTTTTAAATATGCCTGTAATTGCTCACTGAAACATTTTTATAATGTTGCTTTAAATCCTTGTCAGATAAGTCTAACATCTGTGTCACCTTGGTGTTATTTCCTGTTGATCGTCTTTTCTCATTCAAGTTGAGAACTACATTGTTCTTTGTATGATGAATGACTTTTAACTAAAATCTAGGCATTTGTGGTATTATGTTAAGAAACTCTGGATCTTAATTAAATTTTGTCCATTAGCTGCACATTCAGACACTGTTGTTGCAGAAGGAGGTGCTGCCCAGTTGTCGCCATACGGGAGAAAAATTCCAGGTTCTCCCCATTGACTTTCATTGACATTGGGAGAGGGAAGAAATCCTTGTTACTGCTTGATGAGAGTGGGATTTAGGCTCCCTGCTAATCCTCTGCTAATAACTCCCTGACTAGGATGGGAAAGGACACCTTATTGTTGCTCCTCACTTTGCTTCCACCAACATTGAAAGGAGAGTGTGTTCCTACCACTAAGCAGCTCTGAAACTCCTGACATTTCAGTAGGCTTTGCCTGAAGTAACCCCAGTGGAGTGAGGGGAGAAGGGACATCTTATTACCACTAGGTAGGGGTTGAATCTAAGCTCCCCACATGGTCTCCACTGGCATGTCAGGGTGGGGGTTCTTGTTAAGTTGAGTTTGGAATGAAGTCTTCTCTCCTCACTCACCTTTCTTTGTTGCTTCCCCATTGCTGGAGTACTGAGGTACCTCTATACAGCCTGATGAGTGCAGAAATCTAGAGTCTCTACCCAACTTTTGTTTGGCAGCTTTCTGATTTCCTGGATTTTCCAATATCCCGAGTGGGGACTCACCATTATGTCATTCCTACAACAAGTTTCCAACAGGTTTTTCACCTTCTCTCTATTTTTAACAGGTTTTTCACCTTCTATCCATTTTTAAGAATCTCCTTATGTTTGTTTCATTTATAATATTCAGGGTTTTTAGCTCTATTTCATGAAAGTAAGAGGGATATTTTCTTATTCCTATGTCCTAAAGTGGACATATTTGTCCACTTTATTTTTCCATAACTAGGATTTATAAGAATATTTTTGTGGAAAATATTTTTACTCATGAGAACTGTGACTTTTTACTGAGAGTAGAAATAATATTTTTACCTCAACAATATGAATTATATACTTATTAGTGTGCAAAAAGGCTGGAAGCAAGATTTGAATATGAGTCAAAAAAGGAGAGTCCTAAATAACTGAGAGGTAAAAAAGTAAAAACAAAACAAAACAAAACAAAAAAGATACTTAAGAAAATATTGAGTGTCAATTTGGTGTAACTAAAAATATATAATCGGTTCAACAGAAAAAGGAAAAAATCACAGTTGGGCATCAGATTAAAATTTTAGGATCACAACCAAAAATCAGTACAATAAACTTAGTTAAAAATAAATAAAAGGTAATTGTCCTTTGTAATTTTTGATTACTAGTACTTGTTTTATGGATGTCAATAATCTGTCCTACCAATCCCACCCATTTTCCTCCTAGACACAAACTATTCATGGATAATTTGCTTATATCTATTCTCTATTCAGAGATTCTTTTCTAACAGCCTATGCAATGTAGGAAATAAAATGAATTATTCCATTTCTTGGGCACAGTTCTATAGAAAAAGAGATAAGATATGATTCAAACTGGTTGTCTTTTTTGACACTTTGGGATTATAATTAAAAAAAAAATACTGCACAGTCTGTTGAACTTTTGATCTGAGAGGCTGTGTAAAGCAGAGATAACTGAAGCAAAGCACACCTCAAATCCAAATAGTGAATCAATCTCTCTGAATAAAGTTCAAGACTTGTGTGGCCCTGGAACCATTGGGAAAATAATATGGCTCCTGACTTACCAGTTTCTACAGCAAATCTTTAGAAGCCACATTTTAATTTTTGCCTGTGGGTTTTATAACATATCTCTCTTTGTTTATGTAAATTAGGTTTTAAAAATATTAATGAGACTCTCTCATTTAGGTAAATGTTATTCTCTAAGTTCTCAAAATTTAATACAGAACATGTTTTTTTCACATATTATCACTTGACTTTTACTCTAAGATTTAAACTGTAATTGATAACTTTTACTTTGAAAACTTATACATTAAAAAAGAGTAGAGCATAAAGAAAGGAGAGGGATAAGGAGGGTGGGAGGGAGATGCAAGAAGGAGGGGATATGGGGATATATGTATATGTATAGCTGATTCACTTTGTTATACAGCAGCAACTAACACAACAATCTAAAGCAATTATACTCCAGTAAAGATGATAAAAACAAAACAAAACAGAACAAAAACTATAGTCCAGGATTGCAAGCAAAAAAAAAAAAAAAGAAAGAAAGAAATAAAAAGGAACGGGAGAAATCCAAGGCTTGTTTTGAAATTTATCAGCATATAAAGTGACTCATTTAAAAAAAAAAACTATATATATTGTGAGTGATAAAATACACAGTGGAGAGCACTTTCCAGAAAAATCTAATCAACTCAGAAAAAAGTAAAGTACAACAAGGCAGGATAAATAATAATTTGTACATAAATATCTGTTCAGTACAAGGTGAGATATTATAAGTCAAATTAATTAAGAATGATTACCAAATACAATGAATGTAATAAATAATTTGGGAGATAAGAGTTGGAGAACTACATTAGTCTCAGAGCACTTCATGGATGATTAAGTCAGGCTGGGGGGAAAATGGAGGAAAAAATTTACACTAATTTTCAAGTGAGAGTATTAAAATTAATATTTCTAAGTTTGAAATACCAAAAGTATAGATATACAATAACTATAAAGAATTAGAGGATTATGGAATCTAGAAAGGAGAACTGTCACCCAGGGAACTCATTTTAACAAGGGAAAATTTCTATTTTTGAAAAATAAATAAATAGATAATGCCATTAGTCATGTAGTAAGGTATACTAGTAGAAGAAAAGTCTGGTTCTGAGTAGGTCATCAGAGGACACTAGTCAGTAATATAATGCAGTTGTATGATGATACAATTGTAAAAATATGGTACTGATCAAGAATGCTTGCTCAGTGTCATATAACTGATGCAGTGTGAGCTCATAATTGTTACTGTATTTCCACTTGCTGGTCTTTTGGGTTGACTCTCATCCCATCCCCACACTTTTGTGGTACTCTTTTGGACACGGGGAATTTTTGCTTAGAAAAGGAAAGTAGCTAGCTCTTATGGAAACATGCCACAACTTTGATTACCTTACTGTTGGATTCTTTCTTATGAAAAGCAGAAAAAAAGCACTCCATTCTACAAAAATATTTGGCATGGTGTTTTGTTTTATTATGGCATCATTCTATACTTATAAAAGGATGAAACAGTCATCACTATGGAAGAAAAAATAGGGTGTAGTTATTCCATTTATTTATCAAGTTACACCAATCCAAATATGGTTATTTTTTCTAATCACCATTTTTTTATTGATAAAGACTTGTATCTGAAAAATGTGAAATAAAATTTTGCATTCATCATTCTGCAAAATGAATGTTTCTACTCATTAAGCCCTTATGCCTATATTTTGGATGCATTAGACCAGGATTTTAAAAATTGTCCAAAAATATTTCAATATGAGGAGATAAATGGCTTGACAAAAATATTTATATTAACTGTTCATGCTTCCACATTTATAATCAGATGTACTCCCCTTAAAAAAGAGAATACTGATGAAAAATTATTCCCTTGAAGTTGACATTCCAGAGCTAGGATCTAGAATTATGATTCTTAAGCTAGAATGCTCTAACATAGGAGAATGAATCTAATGTTGTTATTGGAATAAACTGATTTATCCATCTTGTAAGGAGTAAAAGTAAAACTGAAAACATTATAAAATTCTATATTGTGATATATTGGACTCTAGAAAAGAGAATTCAATTTCCAAAAAAGAAGATAAAAATTAGTACTTTTTGGAAAGATTTTATATCCATCATGCTAACTCCATATGACCTCATCAGACATCATCATGCTGGACAATATGCAGTTGAAATAATATCATTCTTTAAACGTACCTTGCTTTTAAATTCTTTTGAAAATCAAAATGTTTACAGATACTCTATGAATTATTACATGTAACTATTTTATAAAATTCAAACCAACACACTTTCACAGAAAATATAGAAATACAAATTGAGTGCAGACTCAAATGAACTCAGAAAGTTAATAAAAGAGCTGTTTACTATAAGGTCACTACTATACCAATATCTTAATTTCTATAAACTTCTATTTACATTGTCCCAGATACAGGCAAAAAAAGTTGAGTTTTATAACACATCAACTCTCACTTGATGATGGATGGTAGCAAGGAAAATATATCTGGAATCTTAAGGAGAGAAAGAGAAAGTCTTCAGAAACATCAAAAATTCTTTAAGAGTGGCAAAGGATAAATCGTTGCTGGAGAGTTTTAATAATAAAGCATTTTGTAATAAAAGGTCTATGTATTTAGTTTGGCTAACAATGTGAAAGTCATTCTAGATTTCTTCTTTTCCCTTACCCCATCATGTACCATGCTCTTGTTCCATGTAATTTTTACTCACTATAAAAAACCCTTTCCAATGCTGATTCATCATCTCTCACTTGAGCTACAGTGATAGCTCCCCAACTACTATCCTTGATTTCAATTTATCTCCTCCAGCACTCTCACTTCATTTCCACCTTCAATCCACTGTTGACAACCTCCAAGTATTTTTCCAAAGTATATCTTCAGCCACCTAGTTTTATCTCCAATGAATTTCAAAGACACTCAACAACCTGTAAAAGCCTGAACACATAGATGCTGTAATGAAAAACTTGAATTGACAAAATACTATTGAAAAGAAAAGAAAATGTATACAACTAATGCATCAGAGTCTCAGAGAAATTGGTAAAATTTAGAGCAAAGGTGTAATCTTATGATAAATTTAGGAGATACTGTGATATAAATACATTTGAATATACTTTAACATACATTATTGAACACTTTACTTAAGTACATAGAATACAGGGATTAATAAGGATCCTTTTTTTCCTGAATTGTTTCACATTTAGCAGGGAGACAAAATTCATTTTAATAGGCATTATATAATCAGGAGACTATGAGGTCAGAAGATGCACAGAAGAATGACAGCTCAATTCAACATAGGGCAGTCAATAAAACTATTGCCCTTTACAGGCATGAGCTTATGAAGTGACATTTTGGGTTCAACCTCAAAGATGAAAATTATGTCTGGGTGTTGCATCAAAAGACCACATTCAGCTGTTACATAAAGGCATGCTCTACCTGTTTATTTCAAGATTCTTAACATTTAAAAGGTAATCATGGTTTCTAAATTATTTAAACTTTCTTTAAAAATATATATTTTAAATAATATATATGTAAATTATATACAATGCATGATTACACAAGTATATATTATGTAAACATTTATAAAATATACAATTATCCAAATATAATTTTTGAATGATTATAACATATCTCACATTTTAATTCTTCTAACCCATCAACTTCTCTAAAGCAACTTTTCACTTCTCTATCAAGCCAGTAATAGTGGTACATCAATGAATTGAGATAACAGGAAGCTATTAAACAGAATCTTTTGATAGGCAGGGTAATAAAGAAAAGAGCATGGTTTTTTGAATCTTTGGAGGCAGAGATACTTGTAACTGAGCCTAATTCTGATGATCATTATACAAATACTTGCTTCTAGTTTTTATCGTCTCAATTTTGTGCTTTCATTTATTTTTGAAATGCAAGACTAATATTTACCAAATGGGTGCTTTTGATTTAAATGAACTTGCACAAATAAAATGCGACACCAAGTTCTTTCACAGAGTTGCAACACTAAACATGTATTAGCCATCCCCCACCCCCAACCATTCCTAAGAATATTTGTTTAAGAAAACTGAAGACTCTTTTTTAATAATTTGAAGAATTCTGGACACCAATGTTGATAGTATAGTTTGGATTTCATTCAAATGTAAAACTCAGTGTATGCCATATATTTAGGTATGCTATTTCCTCCGTTACATACTTAGCATTATCATTATTCCATAGCATTTTTTCTCAGATGTATTTGTGTTGTTCTTGGGATACAGGGAGCACAGTGGTTAACTAAAAGTTTCTTGAGTCAAACAGCCTATCTTGGATCCTGGCTCTACCTCCTGGTATTGGAAAAGTAACTTAACCTCTTTGCTCTGAAGTTTTCTCAAGTGTCAGAGAGATATAGAATGTTCCAACCTACTTCAGTAGGTTGATGCAATCATTAAATATGATGGTATGTATAAAGGGCTTACCACAATATCTGGCATAAATAAAGGGCTCAATAAATATCGCCTGCTCCTGCTCTTGTTGTTTCTATTGCTGTTGTTTCAAAGGATCATTCTCCTCCATTGAGGCACATCAAGATATCCCGATGTGATTATCTACCCCAACCCGTCTCATTTTGACCAGGAAAAAAACCTGGTGTGTGTTGATCTAGGTGCACACCATTGGATATATATATATATATATATATATATATATGTTTGGATTCAGTGGAGATTGTAAGGAGAGCTATGCCAGTGCCACACATGCCTCAAAGCCACTCTTTGCAGAGCTGAACTGTAAGGTTGAACTCTGCGGAAGAAGGGTTCTCTCCCACAGGAAAAAGAGAGCAGTAAGTACCCAGCTACCCGCGTTGTACAAGGACCTAGCTGGAGAAACCCATTTCTCTCCATCATCATCCAGAGTACTGAGACAGAACCTCCATATCTTGGGGGAAGGAGGAGATAGGAAAAGAGGCAGATAAGAATATCAAAGGGCATTAAAGGCAGAAAGTTTCTGCTGCCTACATCCAGGACTTCAGCAGGAAGTCTGGTCGTTCTGGGAGTACCCCAGCCAAGGATCCACCCACTGAGTACTTGGGCACCCTCAACCCTGAGTGCAAAACCCACACCTGCCCCCACTCTGCAGTGGTTCCTTGTGTGCACTCTCAAGTGCAGCAGAGAGATCAAGTCTGATAAATGGAATGCTAGCAAACAGACCACAATCTGTGGACTGAAAGTAGAACAAGCAGAAGAGTCATATGAGGAGTGGAGGAATTGGGGAGATATTGTTTAAGAGTAAAGATATGGGGCTCCCCTGGTGGTGCAGTGGTTGAGAGTCCGCCTGCCGATGCAGGGGACACAGGTTCGCGCCCCAGTCCGGGAGGATCCCACATGCCACGGAGCTGCTGGGCCCGTGAGCCTGTGCTCTGCAATGGGAGAGGCCACGGCGGTGAGAGGGCCGCATATCGCAAAAAAAAAAAAAAGTAAAGATCTGCAGCTACTAAATATATAAGTCCTGGAGAGCTAATGTACAGCATAGTGATTATGAACAATCATACTCTTTATATACAAATAATTGCTGAGAGAGTAAATCTTAATTGCCATGATCACAAAAAATAAACGATAATGATGTGACATTATAGAGATGTTAGCTAATGCTACAGTTGTATTCATATTGCAATGTACAAATGTATCAAATCAACACTTTTGGTAAACCCTAAACTCACACAGTTATATGTCAATTATCTCAATGATAATATAAATAAATACATACATACATACATAAAATTATGCAATTTCTCTGAACAAAACCCCTAGTGGTTTACCATCCCATTCCAAATAAAAGTTAAATTTCTTACAAAGTGTCTAGTCCCAGGTATGTCTCATGTTCTCTATCTTGATACTCTAATACTCAAACACTAACTCTTCTGCAGAAAAACTGGTCTCCATATCTTCCCTGAAATATATAAGGTGTTTCCCCACCTTAAGAATAAAAGCATAGAGTAAGTGATGCACGTCAAAAGCATTACAGGTGAGGGCTTCCCTGGTGGCGCAGTGGTTGAGAGTCCACCTGCCTATGCAGGGGACACGGGTTCGTGCCCCGGGCCGGGAAGATCCCACATGCTGCGGAGCGGCTGGGCCCGTGAGCCATGGCTGCTGAGCCTGCGCGTCCGGAGCCTGTGCTCCACAATGGGAGAGGCCACGAGAGTGAGAGGCCCGCGTACCGAAAAAAAAAAAAATGCATTACAGGTGGAAGGAGCAGAAAGAATAAAAATCCTAATATTAGGAAAGGGTCACTAACAAAGCTTCCTTGAGTCATGTGGAGCTTATGCAACAAATTGGAAAATTGAGGGTCTCCAAATGAATGGCTGATTTTCTCCATGAGACATTTGTTGAGTCCCATAGAAATTACTTGCAATCTGGGAAGGTAGTAAGCTACAATAAAAGCTTCTAAAACATAGAGTTAAAAAACTCATTTCTGTAATGAAAACTATAATCGAGCACAAGAGCAAAACAAACAAACAAATCATGAATGTAGTATGGATACAGGCTACAACATAAATGAATTTTGAATACATAAGGCTAAGTAGAGGATTTAGTCACAAAAGACCACTTATAGTATGAATTTAAATATATGAACTATCTATAATGGGCAAATCTGCAGAGATAGAAAGTAGATTTGTGGCTGCTTGTGGCTGGGGGGAAAGGAGGTTTGGGATCAGGATTTCTTATGAGGGTAAAGAAAAAGTTATAAAATTGATTGCAGTGAAGGATGCACAATTCTGAGAATATATAAAAATCCACTGAATTGTACATTTTAACTGTGTGAATCATATCCTGTGAGCCATTAACTGTATGTATCCTGTAGGTCTCAAACTGATCTAGGTTATTTTTTTTTAAACACCTTTATTGAAGTATAATTGCTTCACAATGTTGTATTAGCTTCTGCTGTATAACAAACTGTATCAGCTATATGTATTCATATATCCTTATATCCCCTCCCTCTTGCATCTCCCTCCCACACTCCCTATCCCACCATTCTAGGTGGTCACAAAGCACCAAGCTGATCTCCTGGTGCTATGCAGCTGCTTCTGACTAGCTTTTATACATTTGGTAGTGTATATATGTCAGTGCTACTATCACACTTTGCCCCAGCTTAACCTTCCCCCTCCCTGTGTCCTCAAGTCCATTCTCTATGTCTGTATCTTTATTCCTCTTCTGCCCCTGCCCCTAGGTTCATTAGAAACTTTTTTTTTTTTTAGATTCCATATATATGTGTTAGCATATAGTATTTGTTTTTCCCCTTTTGACTTACTGCACTCTGTATGACAGACACCAGGTCCATCCACCTCACTATAAATAGCTCAATTTCATTTATTTTATGGCTAATTTTCCCTTGTGTATATGTGCCACATCCTCTTTATCCATTCATCAATCCATCCATCTGTTGATGGAAACTTAGGTTGCTTTCATGACCTGGCTACAGTAAATAGTGCTGCAATGAGCAATGCAGTATATGTCTCTTTTTGAATTATTGTTTTCTCAAGGTATATGTCCAGGAGTGGGATTGCTGGGTCATATGGTGGTTCTATTTTTAGTTTCTTAGGGAATCTCCATGCTGTTCTCCATAGTAGCTGTATCAATTTACATCTGCACCAACAATGCAAGAGGGTTCCCTTTCCTACACACCCTCTCTAGCATTTATTGTTTGTAGAGTTTTGATGAAGGCCATTCTGACTGGTGTGAGGGAATATCTTACGGTAGTTTTGATTTGCATTTCTCTAATGATTAGTGATGTTGAGTATCCTTTCATGTGTTTGTTGGCAATCTCTATATCTTCTTTGGAGAAATGTCTATTTAGGTCTTCTGCCTATTTTTGGATTGGGTTGTTTGTTTTTTTGATATTGAGCTACATGAGCTGCTTGTATACTTTGGAGATTAGTCCTTTGTCAGTTACTTTGCTTGCAAATATATTCTCCCATTGTGAGGACTTTCTTTTCATCTTGTTTATGGTATCCTTTGCTATGAAAAAGCTTTTAAGTTTCATTAGGTCCCATTTGCTAATTTTTGTTTTTATTTCCATTTCTCTAGGAGGTGGGTCACAAAGGATCTTGCTGTGATTTTTGTCATAGAGTGTTTTGCCTATGTTTTACTCTAAGAGTTTTGTAGTGTCTGTCCTTACATTTGGGTCTTTAATCCATTTTAATTTTATTTTTGTGTATGGTGGTAGGGAGTGTTCTAATTTCATTCTTCTCCATGTAGCTGTCCAGTTTTCCAGGCACCACTTATTGAAGAGGCTGTCTTTTCTCCATTGCATATCCTTGCCTCCTCTATCAAAGATAAGGTGACCATATGTGCATGGATTTATCTCTGGACTTTCTATCCTTTTCCATTCATCTATATTTTTGGTTTTGTGCCAGTACCATACTGTCTTGTTTACTGTAGCTTTGTAGTATAGTCTGAATTCAGGGAGCCTGTTTCCTCCACTCCATTTTTCTTTCTGAAGATTGCTTTGGTTATTCGGTGTCTTTTGTTTTTCCATATACATTGTAAATTTCTTTTCTACTTCTGTGAAAAATGCCATTGGTAGTTTGATAGGGATTGCACTGAATCTGTAGATTGCTTTAGATAGTATACTCATTTTCACAATGTTGATTCTTCCAATCCATGAACATGGTATATCTCTCCATCTGTTTTTATCATCTTTAATTTCTTACATAAGTGTTTTATAGTTTTCTGCCTACATGTCTTTTGTCTCCTTAGGTAGGTTTATTCCTAGGAATTTTATCTTTATGTTGCAATGGTAAATGGCAGTGTTTCTTTAATTTCTCTTTCAGAATTTTGTCATTAGTGTATAGGAATGCAAGAGATTTCTGTACATTAACTTTGTATCCTGCTACTTTACTAAATTTATTGCTTCATTAGCTCTAACAGTTTTCTGGTATTATCTTTAGGATTCTCTATGTATCGTATCATGTCATCTGTAAACAGTGACAGTTTTACTTCTTCTTTCCCAATTTGGATTCCTTTTATTTCTTTTTCTTTGCTGATTGACATAGCTAAAACTTCCAAAACTATGTTGAATAATAGTGAGACTGGGCACCCTTGTCTTGTTCCTGATCTTAGAGGAAATGGTCTCAGTTTTTCACAAATGAGAATGTTGTTGGCTGCGGGTTTGTCATATATGACCTTTATTATGTTGAGGTAGGTTCCCTCTATGCCTACTTAGTGGAGAGTTTTTATCGTAAATCCATGTTGAATTTTGTTGAAAACTTTTTCTGTACCTATTGAGATTATCATATGGTTTTTGTCATCAAATTTGTTAATATGGTGTATCACATTGATTGATTTGTGTATACTGAAGAATCCTTGCATTCCTGGGATAAACCCCACTTCATCATGGTGTATGATCCTTTTAATGTGCTGTTGGATTCTGTTTGCTAGTATTTCGTTGAGGATTTTTGCATCTATGTTCATTAGTGATATTGGCCTGTAGTTTTCTTTCTTTATGACATATTGTCTGGTTTTGGTATCAGTGTGATGGTGGCCTTGTAGAATGAGTTTGGGAGTATTTCTCCCTCTGATATATTATGGAAGAGTTTAAGAAGGATAGGTGTTAGCTCTTCTCTAAATGTTTGATAGAATTCGCCTGTGAAGCCATCTGGTCCTGGGCTTTTGTTTCTTGGCAGATTATTAATCACAGTTTCAATTTCAGTGCTTGTGATTGGTCTGATTATATTTTCTCTTTCTTCCTGGTTCCGTCTCAGAAGGATATGCTTTTCTAAGAATTTGTCCATTTCTTCCAGGTTGTCCATTTTATTGACATACAATTACTTGTAGTAATCTCTCATGATCCTTTGTATTTCTGCAGTGTCAGTTGTTACTTCTCTTTTTCATTTCTAATTCTGTTGATTTGAGTCTCCTCCATTTTTTTTCTTCATGAGTCTGGCTAATGGTTTATCAATTTTATTTACCTTCTCAAGAACCAGCTTTTAGTTTATTGATCTTTGCTATCATTTTCTTCCTTTCTTTTTCATTTATTTCTGATCTGATCTTTCTGATTTCTTTCCTTCTGCTAACTTTGGGTTTTGTTTGTTCTTTCTCTAATTGCTTTAGGTGTAAGTTAAGGTTGTTTATTTGAGATGTTTCTTGTTTCTTGAGGTAGGATTGTATTGCTATAAATTTCCTTCTTAGAACTGCTTTTGCTGCATCCCATAGGTTTTGGGCCATAGTGTTTTCATTTTCATTTGTTTCTAGGTATTTTTTGATTTCCTCTTTCATTTATTCAGTTATTTAGTTGCATATTGTTTTGTCTCCTTTTGTTGGTATTTTTTACATTTTTTTCCCTGTAATTGATATCTAGTCTCATAACATTTTGATTGGAAAAGATACTTGATAAGTTTTCACTTTTCTTAAATTACCAGGGCTTGATTCATGACCCAAGATATGATCTATCCTGGAGAATGTTCCAGGAGCATTTCAGAAAAAAGTGTATTCTCTTGTTTTTGGTTGAAATGTCCTATAAATATCAATTAATCCATGTTGTTTAATGTATCATTTAAAGCTGTGTTTCCTTATTTATTTTCATTTTGGATGATCTCTCCATTGGTGAAAGTGGGGTGTTAAAGTCCCCTACTAATATTGTGTTACTGTTGATTTCCCCTTTTATGGCTGTTAGATTTGTCTGATGTATTGAAGTGCTCCTATGTTGGATGCATAAATATTTGCAATTGTTATATCTTCTTTTTGGATTGATCCCTTGGTCATTATGTAGTGTTCTTCTTTGTCTCTTGTATTAGTCTTTATTTTAAAGTCTATTTTTCCTGATATGAGAATTGCTACTCCAACTTTCATCTGATTTCCATTTGTGTGGAATATCTTTTTCCATTCCCTCGCTTTCAGTCTGTATGTGCCCCTATGTCTGAAGTGGGTCTCTTGTAGACAGCATATATACAGGTCTTGTTTTTTATCCATTCAGCCATTCTAAATCTTTTAGTTGGAGTATTTAATCCATTTACATTTAAGGAAATTATTGATATGTATGCCCCTATTACCATTTTCTTAATTGTTTTGGGTTTGTTATTGTAGGTCTTTTCCTTCTTTTGTGTTTCCTTCCTAGAGAAGTTTTTTTAGCATTTGTTGTAAAGCTGGTTTGGTCGTGCTGCATTCTCTTAATTTTTGCTCATCTGTAAAGGTTTTAATTTCTCCATTGAGTCTGAATGAGATCCTTGCTGCATAGAGTAATGTTCGTTGTAGGTTTTTCCCCTTTCCTCACTTTAAATATGTCCTGCCACTTCCTTCTGGCTTACAGAGTTTCTGCTGAAAATTCAATTGTTAGGCTTATGGGGGTTCCCTTGTATGTTATTTGTTGCTTTTCCGTTTTTGCTTTTATTATTTTTTTCTTTGTATTTAATTTTTGATAGTTTAATTACTATGTGTCTTGGCATGTTCTCCTTGCCTTTATCCTGTATGGGACACTCTGTGTTTCCTGGACGTGACTATTTCCTTTCCCATGTTAGGGAAGTTTGCATGTATAATCTCGTCAAATATTTTCTCAGATCATTTCTTTTTCTCTACTTCTTCTGGGACCCTTATTATTCTAATGTTGGTGCATTTAGTGTTGTCCCAGAGGGCTCTGAGATTCTCCTCAATTCTTTTCATTCTTTTTCCTTTATTCTGCTCTGTGGCAATTATTTCCACTCTTTTATCTTCCAGGTCACTTCTCCGTTCTTCTGCCTCCATTATTCTGCTACTGATTTCTTGTAGGGAATTTTAAATTTCATTTATTGTGTTGTTCTTCATTGTTTGTTTGCTCTTTAGTTCTTCTAGGTCCTTGTTAAACATTTCTTGTATTTCCCCCATTGTATTTCCAAGATTTTGGGTCACCTTTACTATCATTACTCTGAATTCTTTTTCAAGTAGACTGCCTAATTCCTCTTCATTTGTTTGGTATGGTGGGTTTCTACCTTACTCCTTCAGCTGCTTCATATTTCTCTGTCTTCTCATTTTGCTTAACTTACTGTGTTTGGGTTCTCCTTTATGCAGGCTACAGGTTTGTAGTTCCCATTGTTTTTGGTGTCTGCCTCCAGTGGGTGAGGTTGGTTCAGTGACTTATGTAGGCTTCCTGGTGGAGGGAAAAGGTGCATTTTTTCTGGTGGTTGGAGAAGGTCTTATCTTTCTGGTGGGCAGGACCATGTCTGGTGGTGTGTTTTGGGGTGTCTGTGTACTTAGTATGACTTTAGGCAGCCTCTCTTATAATGGGTGGGTTTGTGTTACTGTCTTGCTAGCTGTTTGGCATGGGGTGACCAGCCCTGGAGCTTGCTGGATGTTGGGTGGAGCTGGTTCTTAGCACTGAGACAAAGATCTCTTGCAGATCTCTCATCAATTGATATTACATGGGTTGGGAGGTCTCTGGTGGTCCAATGTCCTGAGCTTGACTCTTCCACCTCAGAGGCTCAGGCCTGACAACAGGCTGCAACACCAAGACCCTCTCAGCCCCATGGCTGAGAAGAAAATGGAGAAAAAAATAAAGAAAAAAAATGAAAAAATAATAAAATTGAGAAATTAAAAAAATAAATTAAAATAAAAAACAAAATTAATATAAAAGAAGAGAGCAACCAAACCAACAAGCAAGTCCACTGACGATAACAAGCACTAAAAACTAAACTAAGATAAACATAAAAATCAGAAACTAATAAATTTTAGACTGCAAATCCTATGTCTATATTTGCTCCCAAAGTCCAATACCTCAATTTGGGACAATTTGTTGTCTCTTCAGGTATTCCATAGATGCAGGGTAAATTGGATTGATTGTGGGATTTAATCCACTGCTCCTGAGGCTGCAGGGAGAAATTTCCCTTTCTCTTCTTTGTTTGAACAGCTCCTGGATTCAGCTTTGGTTCTGGCCCCACCTCTGAGTGTAGGTTGCCCTCAGGCATCTGTTCCCCTCCCAGACAGGAGGGGGTTAAAACCGTGGCTGATTAGGGCACTCTTGCTCACTGAGGCTCATGAGGAGGGAGGGGTTTTGTAGTCATAATTGGAAGTCCAGTGAGACTGCATTGACAGAGGCCAACGTGATGTTGCAACAACTGGAGGCATGCCATGTTTTCTCCCAGGGATTTTGTCCCTGGATCACAGAACCCTGGCAGTGATGGGCGGCACAGGCTCCCTGGGAAGTTGTGGATAGTGACCTGCCCTTGCATACAGGATTCTTGGTGGCAGCAGCAGTAGCATTAGTGTTTCATGCCCGTCTCTGTGGTCTGAGCTGATAGCCGCAGCTTGCGCCCATCTCTGCAGTTCACTTAGACGGTGCTCTGCCTTCTGTGGGCACATGGGGAGGGAATCGCTGTGCTCAAGTACCCTGAAAAAGTGGTCTGTTGCATTTTGGCAGGTCCAGACATTTTCCTGGACTCCCTCTTGGCTAGCTGTGGTGCACTAGCCCCCTCAGGCTGTTTTCACGCAGCCAACCCAAGTCCTCTCTCTGGGATCTGACCTCCAAAGACCGAATCTCAGCTCTCAGCCCCCACACACCCTGGTGGTTGAGAAGACAAGCCTCTCAGGCTGTTGAGTGTTGGTCGGCACTGAGCCTCTGTGTGGGAATCTCTCCAATTTGCCTTCTGCACCCCTGCTGCTGTGCTCTCCTACATGGCTCCAAAGTTTTCCCCCACCCAACCTCTGTCTCTGCCAGTGAAGGGGCTTCCTAGTGTGTGGAAACTTTTCCTCCTTCACAGCTCTCTCCCAGATGTGCACGTGCCATCCCTATTCTTTTGTCTGTGATTTTTCTTTCTTCTTTTGCCCTAGCCATGTACGTGGCAATTTTCTTGCCTTTTGGGAAGTCTGAGGTCTTCTGCCAGCATTCAGTAGGTGTTCTGTAAGAGTTATTCCATGTGTAGGTGTATATTTGATGTGTTTGTGGGGAGGAAAGTGATCTCTATGTCTTATTCCTCTGCCATTTGAAGGTGCCCCTCCTGTTCTAGGTTATTGAGAAATATTAACTGTTTTAAACCTTATTACAACACTATGACATGCATATTGTTTATTATCCTTCTATATAAAAAAGTAAACAGATGCAAAAACATTTGCTCCTTGGCTGCACCCTAGGAAGTGATGAAATCTGTAGATGAAAACATGTGGTCAATGTAGAGTATCCATGCTCTTCATTTTTACAGTATACTGTATTTGTAAGATGGTAATTTAATATATTCATTTATATAATAGCAGGATCCATTTGGATATTCAACATCATGTGGAAAAATAGTAACTGATTTTTTTTTTTTTCCCCACAAGGCCAGGAGGATTACATATATTATGTCTTGCTCTGGTCACATCAGAAACCCAAAGGAGCTATAACTTGGAGCAGAAAACATGCTCTCCCACCATTGCAAGTTATTCTTTTAATCAGAGTTTACTCTGTGCATCAATGACCTGAAACCACCAGCAAAAAGTAATCATGCCTACAATTGTTATCCTGGGCTGCTGGCACTAAGCAGTGGTTTCTTTCTCTTGACACCTACTGCTTAGCTGCTGGCATGACAAGTTGTTTTCTCACTGAAGCTCCAGTAAAACACTATTGATTTTTTCTGAATGGCTAAAAACGTGTCACTATCTTTTTATCTCACTTGCATTGGCCTGGGACTGTAATTTTCCAACCTAGGCATAACATGGCTAAAAATACCAATCTCTTACATTTAAAAAGAGTGAAAACTACTAATAATTTTCCTCTTTTCTTTATTTTTAACCCAATGAATACAATGAAATAAGTAGCTTTTCTCTCGGGTGAACTTCTTAATGATGAGTTATTCAACTTTATAAAGTCCTTCTCAGACAAAGAAATATCATTTTCTGGCCAAAGGGGGAAAAATCCTACTGAAATATAAGTCTAAACTTTCAGAAAGTCAGTGGCAGTCACAGTAAATATTTTTGCCTTTGCTTTATTTTTCCTCACTGCATTTTTCGAGCCTGATGGGGTAAGTCCTTCCATTTTACACATATATCTATTTATCTCAAGGTAAGAACAAAATATGAGTTGTCACAGTTGAATATGTTCATTTTATATAAAAATTTGTGATTATCATAGAAGGGATTTGTACATTGTAGTGGAGATACTAGGAGTGTCTTTCTCCCTGAGAAACTATTCAGAAAGATGTCTTTATAATGAAGCCTGTAGTTCAGTATCCGTTACCCTACATTCTAGCTGAAGACCAGGAGTAGAAGAGAAAAGAAAGGAGAAAAGATAGCCATTGAAATTTATCTCTACCACAATAACTGCCAATACTATTTATTATAACTTTCTATCAAGCACCATCTTAATCACACATATGAATTATCTTGTATACTCCCTACAGAAACACCATGAGATAGATTTTTATTAACTTCATCTTACAGTTGAGAAAACTAATAATCAGAAATTTTAAGGAACTTGCATTTAATTGTACTGTATAAAAAAGTTGAACCGAGATCTGAGTCAAAACTTATATCCTTTAAGCACAATGATATAAACCATAAACCTTATCTGCTCAATTTCTTTATTACTAAATTATGTGGATTGGTCATTTGATGATATTTAAGGTAAGCTTTATTGTTGAATATCCAAAAAAACAATGAAAATAAGAGAACACACCTTAAGGTCAGAGAAGTGTGTGTGCGTGGAGAGGGTGGGGGGTAAAAGAAATGGCAATCAGCAGAGAGAATATGAAATATTTAGATATACCCCATTGTTCCTTAGCAGTAAGTGGTTGTCCATAACATAGAAGCATTCTACGAAAAACAGGGAAATTGACCCAATGGGACCAAATATTTCCTCAGAATGTTTCTCAATATAGCTCTCTTGACAGAAACTAACACTTTTTTATAAGTTATTTCTTATAATTTATTTTTCAAAAAACAATCCAATTGATGAATTTCTAAAATCTGTCTATAATGGTCCTTGTTAGGGTAAATAGTTCTGATTTTCAAGTAAAGAACTGAATCTTAATCTCAGACTGATCATAACCAGCAAAATCTAATAGAATCCATTTCTCAGCCTTATCTTGATGGACATCAACTTCTCTACATTTTCAAAAATGCCATCTGTGGTAACAGTCAGTTAGCAAGATCAAGGGAAGCCAAAACCAGAGCATTCAAAACACAAATTTTCCCATATGTTAAATGCCTGTCAGCATTTTTTTCCATCAATTCCCAAGTTTCAAAATCATCTGCATGTCTTAAATCTAGTATTTTATTTCTTACATGCCCCTGGACCTTCTTTTTCATAATTGTGAGGTAAGTCATTTAATCACTTACTGTTCAAGTTATAATTCTCAAATATCCCTTAGTAGTCACTAATTCCCAAAAAGGTGTTTTTTACATTTTTATTTTATATTGGAGTATAGTTGATTAACAATATTGTATTAGTTTCAGGTGTACAGCAAAGTGATTAAGCTATACATACACATGTATCTATTCTTTTCTTTTTCCATTTAGGTTATTACAAAATATTGAGCAGAGTTCCCTGTGCTACACAATAGGTCCTTGTTAGTTATCTATTTTAAATGTAGTAGTGTGTATATGTCAATCCCAAACACCCAATTTACCCCTCCCTTACCCCACCTTTCACCTTTGGTAGCCATAAGTTTGTTTTCTAAGTCTGCGAGTTTGTTTCTGTTTTCTAAATAGGTTCATTTGTATCATTTTTTTAGAGTTCACATACAAGTGATATATGATATTTGTCTTTCTCTGTCTGACTTACTTCACTTAGCAATGATAACCTCCAGGTCCATCCATGTTGCTGCAAAAGGCATTATTTCACTCCTTTTAATGGCTAAGTAATATTCTATTGTATATATGTACCATATCTTTATCCATTTTTCTCTCAATGGACATTTAGGTTGCTTCCATCTCTTGGCTATTGTAAACAGCACTGCAATGAACATTGGGGTGCATGTACCCTTTCAAACCTTGGTTTTCTCCAGATATATGCCCAGGAGTGGGATTGCTGGATTGTATGGTAGCACTAGTTTTAGTTTTTTAAGGAACCTCCTACTGTGCTCCATAGTGGCTGTATCAATTTACATTCCCACCAAGAGTGCAAGAATGTTCCCTTTTCTCCACACCCTCTCCAACATTTATTCTTTGTTGATTTTTTAATGATGGCCATTCTGAAGGGTGTGAGGTGATAACTCATTGTAGTTTTGACTTGCATTTCTCTAATAACTAGTGATGTTGAGCATCTTTTCATGTGCTTCTTGGCCATCTTTATGTCTTCTTTGGAGAAATGTCTATTTAGGTATTCTTCCCATTTTTTATTGGGCTGTTTGTTTCTTTGATACTAAGCTGCATGAACTGTTTATAGATTTTGGAGATTAATCCCTTGTTGGTCTCATCATTTGCAAATATTTTCTCCCATTCTTTGGGTTGTCTTTTCATTTTGTTTATAGTTTCCTTTGCTGTGCAGAAGTTTTTGAGTTTAATTAGGTACCATTTTTATTTTTGTTTTTATTTGCATTCCTCTAGGAGACAGCTCAAAAAAGATTGCTGTGATTTATGTCAGTGTTCTTCCTATGTTTTCCTCTAATAGTTTTATAGTAGTAGGTCTTACATTTAGGTTTTTAATCCATTTTGAGTTTATTTTTTTGTACTGCGTTAGAGAATGTTGTAATTTCATTCTTTTCCATGTAGCCGTCCAATTTTCCCAGCACCATTTATTGAAGAGATTGTCTTTCCTCCATTGTATAGTCTTGCCTCCTTTGTTGTAGTTAATTGACCATAGGTATGTGGGTTTATTTCTGGGCTTTCTATCCTGTTCCATTGATCTGTATTTCTTTCATTGTGTTAGTATCGTACTGCTTTGATGACTGTAGCTTTGTAGTATATAGTCTGAAGCCAGGGTGCCTGATTCCTCCAGTTCCATTATTTTTTTCAAGATTGCTTTGATTATTCAGGGTCTTTTGTGTCTCCATAAAAATTTTAAAATATTTTGTTTTAGTTCTGTGAAAAATGCCATTGGTAATTTGATGAGAATTGCATTGAATCTGTAGATTGCACAATTTTTTCATATTAACACATGAGTTGTATATTAACAGTTTTCTCTATATAGGTAACTTTGAAATGATGGACCATCACCACTACTAATCTAAAACCTGTTACCTACTATTGAAGGGGGAGGAAATTGAAACCATGAGCATCATTTTGTTTGTTTGTTTGTTTTAATTACCCTATTCAGGATGGAAAAAAAAGAGATTTTGTCTATCTGACAAAAGTAAATTTGTCAAAAAATTCTGATTTTTATCAGATTAGAAATCAATAAATTTTAGAAGAATGAAATGTGAATTGCCTAACACATATTGTTGGTCTTATTTTTAGTATACTTGGTAATGTTAATATTATATCTTAGAAAATAATATTAAATATATATTTGAAACTAGTGACAAGAAATAGAAAAATATATTCCAACACATTCTCTTATTTTTAAGACTTGAAAATCATAATATTTTATTATAAAATTTCTGGTAAAGAACCTGGTAAGTAGATTATAATATGGAACAAGGAAACAGGTAATAAAAGTATTTTAGTCTATTAAATAAGACAAAAAAGAATGAAATAAAAATACTGGTAATAAATAGATTCAGCAAAGGAGTAACGTAGTACAGATAGGCAAGATAACAAGTAATGATAAAAGAATGAGATGCTATGAGTTTGTATAATATATGTTGAATGCTTATGAATATCATAACTATAAAATAAAAAGATATGGGATGATGTTTTACTCAAAAAAATTAACCAGTTATTCTCATTAAAAATAATATCTGATGGGAATTTATAATTCCAGTTAATACTATGTTTTAACAGAGAAGGTATAAGGCAGTTTATAGCAGAGCAGAAAGGGAGAAGAGGGGTACCATATTATTCCCAGTATTTCATTCTCCAGTGTCCAAAGGCACTTAGCAATATTTTTTGCTTAGTGAACTTCGCTTGTGGTGCATCATTTTTAATATGATACTTTTCCAAGTTTGCAAGGTAATAAAATAAAAAAAGCAACTGCAACAATATCTTTATAAAAAGCAGTAAAAAGAAACTTCAATATGGATTACTCATTATAAAAAATATATGTAGGGGAGACCTTCAATATGACAGAGGAATGTGGGGATCACCTTCCTTTCCACAAACACACCAAAAATACATCTACATGTGGAAAAACTCATACAGAACACCTACTGAATGCTGGCAGAAAACCTCAGACTTCCCCAAAAGCAAGAATCTCCCCACGTACCTGGGTAGGGCAAAAGAAAAAAGAAAAAACAGAGACAAAATAATAGGGATGGGACCTGCACCTCAGGGAGGGAACTGTGAAGGAGAAAAAGTTTCCACACAATAGGAAGCCCCTTCACTGGTGGAGATGGGGATTGGGAGAGGGGAAACTTCAGAGCCACTTAGGAGGGTGCAGCAGCAGGGGTGCAGAGGGCAAAGCAGATAGATTCCCACACAGAGCATCTGTGCCAACCAGCACTCCCCAGTCTGAGAGGCTTGTCTGCTCACCTGCCTGGCGTGGGTGGGGGCTGGGAGCTGAGACTCCGGCTTTGGAGGTCAGAGCCCAGGGAGAGGACTGGGGTTGGCTGCATGAACACAGCCTGAAGGGGGCTACTGTGCCACAGCTAGATGGGAGGTAGTCTGGGAAACAGCCTGGAACTGCCTAAGGGCAAGAGACCATTGTTCCTGGGTGCGGGAGGAGAGGGGATTCAGAACACCACCTAAACGAACTCCAGAGACTGGCATGAGCCACAGCTATCAGCATGAACCCCAGAGACAGGCATGAAACGCTAAGGCTGCTGCTGCAGCCAAGAAGCCTGTATGCAAGCAGAGGTCACTATCCACAACTCCCCTCCTGGGAGCCAGTACAGCCCACCACTGCCAGTGTCGGCTGTTGCAGGGACAACATCCCTGGGAGAACACACAGCACACCTCAGGCTGTTGCAACATCTCACTAGACTCTGTCGCTGCAGGCTAGCCCCGCATTCCATACCCCTCCATCCCACGGGCATGAGTGAGCCACAGGCCCCTAATTGGCTGCTACTTTAAGCCCATCCTGTCTGAACAGACGCCCTCAGGTGACTGACATGCAGAGGCAGGGCCAAATCCAAAGCTGAAAGCAAGGAGCTCTGCAAACAAAGAAGAGAAAGGGAAATTTCTCCCAGCAGCCTCAGAAACAGCAGGTTAAATCTCCACAATCAGCTTGGTGTAGCCTGCATCTGTGGTATACCTGAATAGACTAAGAATCATCCCAAAATTGGGGCAGTGGATTTTGGGAGCAAATGTAGACTTGGGCTTTGCTTTCTGCATCTAATTTGTTTCTGATATTATGTTTATTGTAGTTTAGTATTTAGAGCTTATTATCATTGGTAGATTTGTTTATTGATTTGGTTGTTCTCTGCCCTTTTAAAATATATATATATATATTTTTTTTCCTTTATCACTTTTTGTCAGTGTGTATGTGTATGCTTCTTTGTCTGATTTTGTCTCCATGAGTTTGTTTTTACCATTTGTCCTAGGGTTCTCTCTATCCATTTTTGTATTTGTTTTTGTTTTAGTTTTAGTAAAGATTTTAGTGTTTGTTATCATTGGTGGATTTGTTTAATGGTTAGATTGCTCTCATTTTTCTTTCTTTCTTTTTTTGGAATACTTTTTATTTTCTTATTTTTAATAACATGTATTTTTATTTTATATTTTAATAATATTCTTTATTTTATTTTTTTCTTCCTTTTTTTCTACCTTTTTTTATGAGCCATGTGGCTGACAGGGTCTTGGTGCTCCATCCAGGTGTCAGGCCTGAGGCTTTTAGGTGGGAGAGGTGAGTTCAGGATTTGGATGATTAGAGATGTCCCAGCACCACATAATATCAAACAGCGAAAGGTCTCCCAGACATCTCCATCTCAATGGTAAGACCCAGTTCCACTCAACCACCAGCAAGCTACAGTGCTGGACACTCCATGCCAAACAACTAGCAAGACAGGAACACAACCACACACATTAGCAGAGAGGCTGCCTAAAATCATACTAAGTTCACAGACACCCCAAAACACACCAACGGACAAGGTCCTGCCCACCAGAAAGAAAAGATCCTAACTTATGCACCAAAACAAAGGCACCAGTCCCCTCCCTCAGGAAGCCTAAACAACCTACTGAACCTTCCTTACCCACTGGGAATAGACACACAAAAAAAAACAGGAATTACAGACTTGCAGCCTGTGAAAAGGAGACCTCAAACACAGTAAGCTGTGCAAAATGAGAAGACAGAGAAATACACAGCAGATGAAGGAGCAAAGTAAAAACCCACCAGGTCAAACAAATGAACAGGAAATAGGCAATCTACCTGAAAAAGAATTCAGAGTGATGATAGTAAAGATGATCCAAAATCCAATAGTTGCATAAAGATGAATAAAATGCCTAAGAATAAATTTAACCAACAAGGTGAAAGTCTTGTATTCCAAAAACTATAAGACACTAAGGAAAGAAAGTGAACATGACACAAATAAATTGAAAGAAATACCATGTTCAGAAAAAAAAGAAATACCATGCTCATGGATTGTAAGATAAATATTGTTAAAATGTCTATAATACCCAAGGCAATCTGTAGATTCAATTCAATCGCTATCAAAATACCCATGGCATTTTTCACAGAACTAGAACAAATAGTCCTGAAATTCATAGGGAAACACAAAAGAACTGAAATAACCAAAGCAATCTTGAGAAAGAAGAGCAAAGCTGGAGGTATCTCATTCCCCAATTTTAGTCCATACTACAAAGGTATAGTAATTAACTCAGTATGGTACTGACACAAAAACAAACACAAAGATCAATGGAAAGAAAAGGAATTCCAGGGATAATCCCATGTTTATATGGTCAATTAGTCTACAACACAGAAGGTGAGGATATGCACTGGGGAAAAGACAGCCTTTTTAATAAGTCATGTTGTGTAAACTGGATAGCTACACACAAAAGAATCAAACTGGACTACTTTTCACCATATACAAAATAAATGTAAGACTTTATTTTTTTGGTACGTGGGCCTCTCACTGTTGTGGCCTCTCCCATTGCAGAGCACAGGCTCCGGACGCGCAGGCTCAGCGGCCATGGCTCACGGGCCCAGCTGCTCCATGGCATGTGGGATCTTCCCGGACCGGGGCACGAATCTGTGTCCCCTGCGTTGGCAGGCGGACTCTCAACCACTGCGCCACCAGGGAAGCCCAATAAATGTAAGACTTTTATGTAAGACTTAAATGTAAGACCTGAAACCTTACAATTACTAGAAGAAAACATAAGCAGTAAGCTCTTTGACACTGTCTTAGCAACATTTCTTTTTTTTTTTTTTGATCTGTCTCTTCAGGCGAAAGAAATAAAAGCAAAAATGTACAACTGGTACTATGTCAACTAAGAAGTTTTTGCCCAGCAAAGGAAACTCTCAATAAAACAAAAAGGCAATCTTTTAAATGGGAGAAAGTATTTGAAAATGATATATGATAAGGGTTAATATCTAAATTATAGTAAAGAAATGACACAACTCAATATCAAAAACAAACAAACAAGCAAACAAACCAAAAACAAATCCATTTTAAAAATGAGCAGAGGACCTGAATCTCCAAAGAAGATATCCAGACAGTTGAGAAGATACTTCACCTCACTAATCATCAGGGAAATGCAAATCAAAACCAAAATGATATACCACTTCACATCAGTCAGAATGGCTATCATCAATAAGAAATCAAAACACATGTTGGAAATAATGTAAAGAAAAGGGAATCCCTGTGTGCACTATTGGTGTAATGTAAATTGGTAAAGTCACTATGAAAAACACTATAGAGCTTCCTCAAAATATTAAAAGTAGAGCTGTCATATCATCCTGCAATTCCACTTCTGGGTGTTTACCTGAAGAAAACAAAAACAGTAATTCAAAAGGATATATGCAATTCTATGTTTATTGCAGTATTATTTACAATAGCCAAGATATGGACACAACGTAAGTGTTCATCAATATATGAATGGGTAAATAAGATCTGATACACACACACAGCAGAATATTACTCAGCCATAAAAAATAATGAAATCCTGCCATTGACGACAACATGGTTGGACATAAAGCATATTATGTCAAGTAAATAAGTCAGACAGAGAAAGACACATACAGTATGATCATACTTAAGTGTGGAATTAAAAAACAAAACAAACAAAGCAAAACAGAAAAGGACATTGATACAGGGAAACCTGGTGGTTCCCAGTGGTAGAGGATGAGAATTGGGTGTCAAAAGTAAGGGGGATTAAGAGATACAAACTCCTAGTTATAAAATAAATAAGTTGTGGGAACATAATATACAACATAAGGAATATAGCTAATAATACTGTAATTATTTTATATGGTGGTAGATGTTTACTGGCCTTGTCGTGATGTCATTTTGTAATGTGTTTGATTATTGGATCACTATGCTGTATACCTGAAATTAACATAAAATGCACACCTACAATACTTCAATAAAAAATATACAGATGCAAATAAATGTATGAAATAATGCTCATTATATTTGTCATAGGATTTGCAAATTAATACAATAATGAGGGAAAAGAAAACACCTATTTGAATTACTACAAATGGCAATGCCAAATTATAGTGAGGGTGCAGAATAGCAGGAACTCGTATTTATTGTTGGTAGGAATTAAAAATGGTACAACTACTTGATATAAAAAGTGGCAGTTTATTACAAAGGTAAACATGACAACCCATGTTCATGAAAAAAACTTACATGCAAGTATTTATAATAGTTTTATTTATAATAACCACATCTGGAAGTAACCAAGATATGCTTTGATACACATCCATAGAATGGAATATCATTCAATGATAAAAAGAAATGAGCTGTCAAGCCATAAAAAGACATGGAAGAACCTTAAATGCATAGTGATAATTGATAGAATGTTCCTGTCAAAGCTAAATATTGTATGATTCCTATTACTGGACATCCCAGAAAATATAAAATTCTAGAGACAGGAAAAGGACCAATGGTTTCTGGGGGCTTAGAGGGCTGGGATAAAAGGTGAAGCACTGGGAATTATTTGCACAGTAAAATCATTCTATGTGAGATTGTAATGATGGATACAAGATACAATATATTTGTCAAAATCCATAAAGAATCTTCACAAAGAGTAAATCTAAATGTATTAAAGTTTTTAAATTCATTTAGGAGCCAGGGAGAATCCAAGAAAAGAATGAAGATTACCATAGGAAAATGTAACTGATTTACAAATATATGAAACAACTTCACAGAAGGGGATGGAGGAAAGAAATGCTGACCAAAGTATCTTTAGAAATGAGTGAAGTCTATAAAACCAAAGTCAAAAGGAACTGCACATAGATACTGTACTGTAGTTGATAAAATTTTTTCTCATCAGTGTATGATTCAACAATTCTGGTACTACCATATATGTATACTGAAATGACATAATGAAGCAGATGGAGGTCAGATGGTAAAAGTCAAGAGTCCTACTGGTGGAGTCCACCAGATAAACAAGGTGAGGAAACAAGAAAGATCTATGTGGTAATTAACTAGCAATAAAGACATTAGTGTAAACTAATGTTTAGCTTAATATAGATACAGATAGTTACATAATAAAATATTTCTAAATATGTTCACGAGTTAATATAAACACATATTTTTTGCTCCATCACCTGAGGGATGCTAAAGAAGAAATACTCTAGCTTCAATAAATATGACTCACACCCATAACTTGGTTTCTAAAGCCACTCTTAAATTAAAAGAACTTAGGTTCCTTGGAGAAATGATTGAATCTAGAACTAAGGCAGGAAATATACAAGATGAGCCTGAAGTATCTTGAAGAACCAGAAAGTAAGGAAATACTCAAAAACAAAACAAAACAGAAAACAACAGCAATAACAGAAAAACCCTACACACGTTGATGAGGGCATGTCATGGTGGTGCAGAAGCCTATTGAAATAACTCCCAATGCCAAGCTGAAACTATTTGAGCAATAAAATAGAGTATTATTGGATTATAACCCAAAGTATAAAATAAATATCCATGTGTCCAGATTAACGTAAATAAATTACTACATAGATTAATAGAGAAGAGACAAGTCTCCTATGCAGAAAAATTTCAAAGAGCACACCTTAGATGCTGGCTGCATATTTTGACTTTCCTGCAAAGTATACAGTATGGAAACAATGGAAAGGGAGAATGTGAATGCAGTGAGATGACTGACAAATACTAACATAGACAGGTGATCAAGGTCAACATCAATAGCCATAAATCATGTTGATTGTACATACAATTGAAATGATGTGATGAAAATGGCACTTTACCTCCATGGTCTTCCTCCAAGTGATCTACAAACCCAGTCTTGTCATGAGAAAAAATCAGAAAAATTCTAATATTGGACCATCCTATAAAATATTTGACTCCTCAAAACTGTCAAGGTCATGAGAAAACGAGAAAGTCAGAAAAACTGTCACAACCAAGAGTAGCCTAAAGAAACATGAAAACTAAATGTAATACGATATCTTGGATGGAATTCTGGGACAGAAAAAGGATATTAGATGCAGCTAAGGAAATATAAAGAGACAACTGACTTTTAGTAACCAAAAAAAGCTAAGTTAGACTTTTAGATCATATTTTAAAATTACATTTCAAATTTAGTAATAGAACAGCCCAACAAAAATTAGCTTTATATTTTAACAGATATTTTCAAAAGGACACATGTGAATTGTGAATGAGTACTGGAAAAAATTCTCAAAATCTCAATGTGATTAGTAACAAGGAAAATGCAGATGAATAGAGTTCAGAAAGTACTGTTTGAACACTAGAAGATAACATAGACAGAAAACTAGGAGTGAGGAACTGGAAATAATTCCCAACCAGTTGGTCCCTCTGTCACAGATATTTCTATACTTACTGGAGTTTCAGAGTCTGCATCTGATAATTATGGAACTGAGCAGGATTATCTCTGAAGTCTCTTTTAATTCTAATATTCAGTGAATTTATGTTGAGTAACAAGGATAGATAAGTTGTATATTTTTTCTTTTATTTTTCTTCTGACAGTTGCATTAATTCAACTTCTTTGGATAATTGCTGCAAAGTGGTAAGAAGTTATAAGAATACAGATTCATCAACAGTTTGAGCACTTTCATTTGCAATTTGCAGTATAAGCAAAAGTGCTATTACCTTTAAAAGAATTTTATCAGAAAGTGGCAGGAATATGGTCCTTAATTTTCTAAAATGGAAAGTTATAATGTCTCTGTTATTAATCTAAACATTGGAAACTGGAAAATGTATATCCCAAGTGTTACTATAACTTAAAATTTTGCTTAAAATATGTCCCAGAAAATTAAATTCACCCCTGAACTGAGCCCTGGGGCAATGATTGATCTAACTATAAATTTTACACCTAAGGTATAAAACTCTGCGGCTGTTATTTTTTAATAAAAACACTGACAGAACTTTTAAATTTCATTTTTTCTATCCATGTTCTTATGAAATTACAAGTTCCAGTCAATATCTGAAAGTTTAGGTAGCAAAAATAACTTTTTAAGTTTATATTAGTGACCAATATATATCAACAAAATAGAATGTCTTTAATCTGTGCACCCAGGTTGTTCCTCCCAGGACAGAACTGGAGATACTGAAGCTGCTCCTGAACAGCTTAAAAGAAATAAACTCTTCACATTCAAGTTGTTTTATAACACCAACATCATCTATACTGAGCACAAAAAAATATAAGTGTACAAAAAACAGCCCTCAAAAGTCTGTTCATAAAGACATGAAATAGAGTGAAAAAACATTCTATTTTTTCATGATATAACAAATAGATTTTAACACATTAAATCTGCATCATTTGTTTATCAACCATTATGGAGAGCTGTGTTGATTTCCAAAGAAAATACAGTTTCATTGTGTCAAGTTGCATGTCTGGTGTTTTTGTTGCCAACTTATTTGCCTCAAGAAGTTTCATCACACAATAGATAGGCTATAAGACAATTTTACCATAAAAGGTAAAATAACAAAAATTTAATAAAATAAGTATGCAATCTGGCTTTACACTCTCTTACTTCACAAATCCAGTAAGTTTTCTTATCCCAGTATTTTCTAACAAGTCGATACACATAGTTGTTATCATTCACTATTTTAAGACCACCACTTCCACTTGTCACTGTACAGACCATTATGAGGCCTAAGATTTATATAAGTATAAAAATGAGAGTATCGTGTCAATGGAGAAATGGAGCCACATTGTCAACCAGTTGAAACCAAACTGTCAAATCAAAATGTCAACCAGTTATAATTGCCTTACTGCCAGTAAATTTTGTGGTGAAACTGCTAGCAGTAAAGATTATTATGGCAAGAAAAACCCTAGAACCAACAAGTTGAAGTATTTTGCCCTAAGAAGTTGTGGGTCATGTTAGAGACTAAAGCATGAAGATCAGCTAAACCAGGAAACACCAGAAATATTAAATCTAGAGAAAATCTTAAGCAGGCTGAGTTGGTTAATAATAGTAAGAACTAATATCCATCCACCAATGTCAAAAGAAGGATCACAGGGAATTCAGTAAGTAGAGAAGCAAGGCTAGAAAGAAATAATAGGATGACAAAATAGTGAATATAGAAATTGGTAAATATAAAATTAAATCTCGGTAACCACTGATGAAAAAAATAAATTTGAGGGGCAGTGAAAAAACAAAAAAGAAGATGAAACTGTAATACAAATATAAGGGGTAAAAATGAAGATACTATTTAAATTAGGGAATTTTGAAGTCAAATATTTATGTGGAAATTTTAAGAGTTATCAAACAAACAAAAAACAAAGTAGCATATTTAATTTCCAAATCAGAAAGAGAAAAGAGGAAGACCTAGAGAAAACTAAGTAAATCCAACAGAAAACAGCCAAAGAGAATGAAAGCAGAAGCAAAGATAAACTTGCTAATTGTGAGATACAGAGCATAATTTTTGAAATAACACTTATTAGCAATCAAAATAAATTCAGATTTACAAAACAGAAAATTAAGTTAAAGTTTGTAAAACTGATTTTATGGTGAGACACACTTAAAATATTGTGAGAGGAATGTTTTCAGTTAATGTATATAAATATATACTATACAAATATTAACTAAAATTAAGTTAGTGGAATAGATATAGAACTCAGATCTTGATGCTCAAACAAACTGAATCAGGGATCCTTGGAATAAAAGCAGATTTTAGGACCAGGGCAAAAAATATACAAGGTGATCCTAGAGCACTGTGCATTGGTGGAAGAATGTCAAAGGAAAACATGACCCAAATAGAAGAGCTCCCAATGGTTCAAGCCAGAACAACTTGAGCAGTGACAAAAAGTAGTACTGTATTATCACCCAAAGTATAAATATCCATTAGTTCATACTGACACAAATAAATGAGAAAAGTGGAAGGAAGGAAGGAAGGAAGGAAGGGAAGAAGGAAGGAAGGGAGGAATGAAGGGAGGAAGGAAGGGATGCAGGCAGGCAGTCAGGCACAAATCTCTCATGCAGAAAAATTCCAAATAATTTATGTACATCATCTATCCTCAAGAAAGTGGAGTGTAATTCTCCACTTCATAAGTATGAGCCTCACATATTGACTTTCTTCCAAAGAGCATAGTGTTGAAAGGAGAGGGCAACTTTACAGTGGAGAAATCCAACACATACTACCTCAGCCATGTGGTTAAGGACAGTATGAACAGTGATGTCATGTTAATATGTCTTGTTATGATATAATAATAATGACGCTTCACCTCTGTAGTCTTCCTCAGGGTAATCATAAGAAAAACAACAGAAAAATCTCAATGGAATGACGTTCTACAAAATATCTGACCAAGACTCCTCAAAACTCTCAAGGTCTTCAAAACAAGAAAAATGTGAGAAATTGACATGGCTGAGAGAAGAGTAGGGAGAAAAGAGAATAAATGTAAAGTGTATCCTGGATAAGATCCTGGGACAGAAAAAGGACATTAAAAATGAGGAAATCTGAATGAAGTATTGACTTTAGTTAATAACACAAATATTAGAATGTAATTGATGTCACAATATTAATAGCAGACAAAATAGAATTTATGGCAAACAGCATTACTAAGCAAAAGGGATAATTATATTTTCATAAACGGACAATTTCACAAGGAATATGAGTCATTCATTTATATCTACACTCCAAGTATGCAGCTACTAGAAAGAGTAATTTACATATGTAATTTTGATATTTAGATGTTAAGGAAAAATCTGCAGGAAATAAGATCTGGAATTCAGTTAATCAGCATAAAATATAATGACTGAAATATGCAATAATATAGCAAAATATATCCCTGACACATACTTGAGCAGGGTACACTGTTCTAGGAAGAATAAACACTTTATTTTATTTATTTATTGTTTTATTGCTCAGAGACATTCAATCCTGTTGAGGAGTCAGGCTTCCTACAAAACAAAAAGCAGAGTAACAATAAGGTGTATGAACCAAGTCAGGAAAGTGGCCCAGTGAATGAGGGAGTGATCCAATTTGCAGAGTAAGAATATTATGGTTACTTTAGCAACTTTAGATGTTATATTATAATATAGATGGACATCAAGCAGATACTAAGACAATATATAATCCAGATAGTCTGGAGATGATCCTGCCCTGAAAAAACAGATTATTATCAATGATTGCCAACAGGAAACAAAGTACAGCTATCTAGATCATGAAGAGAACTAAAAAAGAAAACTGGCTGAAGCAGTCTAGGATTTTTAATCAGTCAAGTTTTTGCACAGAATCTCCTGCACGTATGTGAGTGCAGACTATCTATTTGAGGGCAAGAAGGTGAGTTGACAGATAAATGCCACTTGTCAGGGGGAAAGGAAATAGAGGTAAGTCAGTGGAAGGACCAAAATTTTTACACCTGATATTTTTAGAGTTAAATATTTTAATTCAGGTACTCCACTTTGAAACTTTAGAAACATCTTATGGGTTTTTTGTGCATTTTTCTCTCTCTTAATGTTGAGTAAATTGTCTGAAAATATATTATTTTAATTTCTTAAATGTAAATCCATAAAATAAATAGAGTCTATCAACTCTTTAGCCAGTGGTTCACAGGTGAGAATTGAGCGGTTTCTATGCCATTGCTTGCCAAGTGGAAGTATAATGGACTGCAAGTAAAAGATTCCAGAATCTTGTAGCAAAATTAATCATTTCTAAATTGATGTCATTTTGTACCACTATATATGTTGAATCCTTTGAGTTTTTCTTTTGAACTCTCATTTATTTCTCCTCTGCCTCAGTTTTTGTGTCTCACCTCCTCTAAGTCATACCTATGGTTTTGTCTTCTAATTTTGGTGTTTTGTTTTCTCCCTCTTGGCCTGACATTGCTCAGTTCAGTGACCCAAGCTCTAGCTTAGCTTGAGACTCTGTTTCTTGAACCTTTCCACTGAGACTGTCACAGCCTTCCTGAGATTTGGATGCTCCACATCCAGGGTGCTGGATACGATGCTCACTCTGGCCAGTAGTATTAAAGAAAACCACATATAGAGCAAAATGAGGAAGATAGCATCTCCTTTGTATGTGGAATGTCCCCTCCCCATCTTTCTCATTGTAGGTAGTGGTGCTGAGCATGTGATGTCCCTAGGGTTGCTTTAATACCTGTTTATATCCTAAGTAGAGCATTTGGCATACTCTGATCCCCCCTGCCTGATTTGAAATGTTCTTCCATTTATCTCTTTACTTATTTAATCTCTCTAGGACTCAGAGCTGTTTACTGTAAAATGGGAATGACTATCCCATGGGATTGCATGACAAAATGAAGATACAGTGTCTTTCATAAAAATTTGTCTCATGTTTCTAATTAGGTTAAAACAAACTAAGGGAAATTATTACCTCTGCCCATGCTCCCTATACCTCATACCAATGTGAATATATCTGAATACCATGGATACTAATGAACCTGTAGATGTACCTACCCAATCGATGTACCAAATGTAATGTTCAAGAGATTATGATAAACTGTATTAAACATTGCTATAATAATAAGCAGATTTAATTTATTTTGTTGCAATTACTTGGTCAAGTTTTTCAGTTATATTTTTTGTTTTCAATGTGTTAGGACAAACATACAAGTTTCTTATATATCTACAATTTTTTGGCACTTGAGAGACCATTCATTACTGTCAAGGAGCAGCTGATGTCATAAGTGAATTTAGTTCAATATTCTAAAACATTTCCCAGAAAGCAGCTAAGTTCCATTGTAAAAATACTGTGTTCACACGGCTAAGAAAGAGTTGTTTTATTAAAGAACCAAAGTATTTTTCTATGATAAGTATGCCCTCAGGAGATTTGATTCCAAACACAATGGTTTTTACTGTGCATTGCTACCCAATAGCACTTCAGGAAAGTTGAGTTATATAGGATTACAATGATGCATGAATGGCTGAGAATTAGAAAAGGAAATGGAATTTTTATGTCAAGGTAGCATTCTTTTTTAGAATTCTGAATTGCTTTGAAGCTTTTCCTGTCTCTTCTAATTTTAGCCTGAGGTCATGGAAACAAAATGTAGCTTATTAAATTTCCATGAACTATAGATGAGACACTTAAAAACTTTTAAATGTCTTTTTTTCTAAAGAAAACAATAGTTAAAGCTTACAACATTATACCCTAGGCATGAATTAACAGTCCATAGAGGCATTATGTGATTCAATGTTAATAAATATAACATCAAATATTCATAACTGTTGAAGTAATATCTTATTAAAAAGCTTACTTTTATTTCCTTTTACCATGAGAACCAGTTTTTACTCATTTGTGGAGATTCCAAAAACAGAAAAATGATATCAGAAACTGTTAATATGGATTAGCCCAACTAGAATTGATTAGAATGTTAATCTACTAGGATTCCAAGACATCACCATCAAATATCATAAATAGAGAACATTTATTCCGCATTTCCATTGGTTATTACTCACAAAATTGTAAAATAAGAATTAGTCTGTTTTCCTCTGTTAACTATAGAAAGAAAATGAAAACCAAGTTAATTTAAAGCAATGGTAAAAAGAACACCCACATTAACACACAAAATCATCTGGCTTTAGACATTTCTGTGGAAGGTGATTCTCTGCACACGTAGATATTGTAAAATGTTATTGTCAGTGGTTGCAGGCACATTATATTTTGATTTTGAATAATGCATAATATGTTTATTTAGAACTAGATATTTGTTTAATTCTCTAAAACTTTAACCTCTTATTATGATTCCCATGGATTTGTCTGGTTCTGACAGTTTCAGAAAATATCAATAATTATTGAACGAAGGAAATATTTTGCCACAATAAGATTTAGGAAAAAAGTATATATTAAACCAGACTTTTAATTGTATGTATGTGAGTTCCTCTATTTTCATGAAAGTAAGTAATTAATGCTACCATATTATGAATAATGTTTGTGGGTAGACATTGATTGTTGTCGACCAAACAGACCCACTCTTCTCCATCTCAACAAAACCCTGGTTTTCTTCTTGTATTGTTTCTTCATAGAGAAGCTTTATGCTTCAGGTTAGGTTCTGATTGGGCTAAGCTTACCACAGTCGTCAAGTTCATCTTACCAGTGATTGTTTAAAGCCTGGAGATATGATAAAATTTGGACCAATGGGATGTGAGGATAAGTTTTATGGGGGATTATTTGAAAGGTTTCTGCACTGATCAGTAGCACACAAGAGGTATCCAAGGAGAGAATGTTTCTCTTACTCTAACTTATACTATCATGTCTGTATATAATTCCTGGTGCTGTGACAGCCACTTTCCTTTCATGAGGGAAAATAGGATGAAGATGACAGAACCTAACATTGAAAAGGAACCAGATGAAGCTGGAGCTGATTTACATAACATAATAAAGTGAGAGTTGTAGCTTAAACAGTCAGATCCTAGCAGCCCAGAACAAGAATTTAGAAGGTTGTGAACAAAAAAATAGAAATTTTAACATCCACACTTTAAATTTAGAACATTCTTCGTAACTTTTTCATATATGTCATGATATTTTTTCTTTCTTATAACTCTAAAATAGGCATATTTTCCTACCATTCTAATGGTAAGGAAACTGAGATTGTGGAGTCTTATATCAATACAAATTTTTGATATCAAGGGCCATGAAAATTGGAAACGTGATCAAGACTGGAGCCCATGATTTCCAACTCTGAATATAATGATTTTTCTATATTCCTATGGTGGGTCATCCTAAGTATAGATAAAAGAATTCCAGTTGACATTATTGGTTCTTAATGACTTAACATAAATACATTGTCATGTCATCAGCCAAAGAGTGAAATAAGAGTAATAATGGAAAAAGAAGAAACTATCATTTGTACTGGGGCAGTTCTTTGAGCAACATACCCACAAATTTCACATCCAGCTTAAGGAATTAAAGAAAACTTTCCAATTAACTGCATTGCTTCATGTTTTGGTCATCCTGTATTTTTAATGTCAATATTCCTAGATTATTTCCCAATGTCTCCCATATACAAATTTGTCTTGTATTATATCTTCCTAATTTAGGCTTTAAAATTTATTTACAAGTGTTCAGTATCCAGTCTTTTCTATCTACATTAGCTTTTTTTTTTTTAACTTGTTTAAGAAATATTTATTATCAGCTATAGTCCAGGTACTGTGGACTCATCAAGGAACAAGACAGACAAAGCCAGTGCTCTCCTGGAGCTGACAGTTGAGACTCAAATAAAAAGCAAGTAAACACAACAAACAAAATAATTATGAAACAACTGATCCAGTTTCTACAATGTTATCTTAAAAAAGGAGAAGGGGTTTCTGCTCTAGATTTATTTTTTTTCTTAGTTATTTTTTTCTTTTATTAACATGTTTATTGCAGTATAATTGCTTTACAATGTTGTGTTAGTTTCTGCCGTACCACAAAGTGATTCAGCTATATGTATACATATATCCTCATATGACCTCCCTCTTGCATCTCCCTCTCACCCTCAATATCCCACTCCTCTGGGTGGTCACGAAGCACCATGCTGATCTCCCTGTGGGATGCAGCTGCTTACAGCTAGCTATCTATTTTACATTTGACAGTGTACATATATCAATGTTACTCTCTCACTTCATCCCAGCTTAATCTTCTCCCTCCTCATGTCCTCAAGTCCATTCCCTACATCTGCATGTTTATTCCTGTCCTGCCCCTAGGTTCTTCAGAACCATTGTTGTTGTTGTTTTTTTTTTTTAGATTCAATATATATATGTGTTAGCATATGGTATTTGTTTTCTTCTTTCTGACTTACTTCACTCTGTATGACAGACTTTAGGTCCATCCACCTCACTACAAATAACTCAATTTCATTTCTTTTAATGGTTGAGTAATATTCCATTTTATATATGTGCCACATCTTCTTTATCCATTTATCTGTCGATGTACACATACGTTGCTTCCATGTCCGGGCTATTGTAAATAGTCTTGCAATGAACATTGTGGTACATGTCTCTTTTTGAATTATGGATTTCTCAGGGTATATGCCCAGTAGTGGGATTGCTGGGTCATATGGTAGTTCTATTATTAGCTTTTAAGGAACCTCCTTACTGTTCTCCATATTGGGTGTATCAGTTTACATCCCAACCAACAATGCAATAGGGTTTGCTTTTCTCCACACCCTCTCCAGCATTTACTGTTTTAGATATTTTGATGATGGCCATCTGACCGGTGTGAGGTGATAACCTCATGGTGGTTTGGATTGGCATTTTTCTAATGATTAGTGATGTTGAGCATCTTTTCATGTGTTTGTTGGCCATCTGTATGACTTCTTTGGAGAAATGTCTATTTAGGTATTCTGCCATTTTTTGGATTAGGTTGTTTGTTTTTTTGATATTGAGCTGAATGAGCTGCTTGTATATTTTGGAGATTAATCCTTTGTCAGTTGCTAGGTTGGAAAATATTTTCTCCCATTAGGAGGGTTGTCTTTTCACCTTGTTTTTGGTTTCCTTTGCTGTGAAAAAGATTTTAAGTTTCATTAGTTCCCATTTGTTTATTTTTGTTATTTCCATTTCTCTAGGAGGTGGGTCAAAAAGGATCTTGCTGTGATTTATGTCATACAGTGTTCTCCCTATGTTTTCCTCTAAGAGTTTTACAGTGTCTGGCTTTTCATTTAGGCCTTTAATCAATTTTCAGTTTACTTTTTTGTGTGGTGTTAGGAAGTGTTCTAATTTCATTCTTTACATGAAGCTGTCCAGTTTTCCATGCATCACTCACTGAAAAGGCTGTCATGTCTCCATTGTATATTCTTGCTTCCTTTATCAAAACTAAGGTGACCATATGTGGGTGGGTTTATCTCTGGTCTTTCTATCCTGTTCCATTGATCTATATTTCTGTTTTTATGCCAGTACCATACTGTCTTGATTACCATAGCTTTGTAGTATAGTCTGAAGTCAAGGTGTCTGATTCCTTCAGCTCCGTTTTTCTTTCTCAAGATTGCTTTGGCTATTCAGGGTCTTTGTGTTTCCATACACATTGTGAAATTTTTGTTCTAGTTCTGTGAAAAATGTCATTGGTACTTTGATAGAGCTTGCATTGAATCTGAGGATTGCTTTGGGTAGTATAGTCATTTTCACAATGTTGATTCTTACACTCCAAGAACATGGTATATCTCTTCATGTGTTTGTGTCATCTTTAATTCCTTTCAACAGTGTCTTATAGTTTTCTGCATACAGGTCTTTTGTCTCCTCTTAGGTAGGTTTATTCCTAGATATTTTTTTGTTGCAATGGTAAATGGGAGTATTTCCTTACTTTCTCTTTCAGATTTTTCATCATTAGTGCATAGGAATGCAAGAGTTTTCTGTGAATTAATTTTGTATCCTGCAACTTTACCAAATTCATTGATTAGCTCTAGTAGTTTTCTAGTGGCATTTTTAGGATTCTCTATGTATAGTATCATGTCATCTGCAAACAATGAAAGCTTTAATTATTCTTTTCTGATATGGATTCCTTTTATTTCTTTTTCTTCTCTGATTGCTGTGGCTAAAACTTCCAAAACTATGTTGAATAATAGTGGTGAGAGTGGGCATCCTTGTCTTGTTCCTGATCTTAGTGGAAATGGTTTCAGTTTTACACAGTTGAGAACAATGTTGGCTGTTGGTTTGTTGTATATGGTCTTTATTTTGTTGAGGTAAGTACCCTCTATGCCTACTTTCTGGAGGGTTTTTACCATAAATGGGTTTTTCTGCAACTATTTGCATCTATTGAGACAATCATATGATTTTATCCTTCAAACTGTTAATATGGTGTATTACACTGATTGATTTGAGTATATTGAAGAATCCTTGCATTCCTGGGATAAACTTCACTTGATCATGGTGTATGATCCTTTTAATGTGCTGTTGGATTCTGTTTACTAGTATTTTGTTGAGGATTTTTGCATCTATGTTCATCAGTGATATTGGCCTGTAATTTTCTTTTTTGTGACATCTTTGTCTGCTTTTGGTATCAGGATAATGGTGGTCTCATAGAAAGAGTTTGGGAGTATTCCTCCCTCTGCTATATTTTGGAAGAGTTTGAGAGGATAGGTGCTAGCTCTTCTCTAAATGTTTGATAGAAATCGCCTGTGAAGCCATCTGGTCCTGGGCTTTTATTTCTTGGAAGATTTTTAATCTCAGTCTCAATTTCAGTGCTTGTGATTGGTCTGTTTATATTTTCTCTTTCTTCCTGGTTCAGTCTTGGATGGTGGTACTTTTCTAAGAATGTGTCCATTTCTTCCAGGTTTTCCAATTTATTGGCATATAGTTGCTTGTAGTAATCTCTCATGATCCTTTGTATTTCTGTAGTGGCAGTGGCTACTTCTTTTTCATTCCTAATTCTATTTATTTGAGTCATCTCCCTTTTTTTCTTGATGAATCTGGCTAATGGTTTATTAATTTTGTTTTATCTTCTCAAAGAACCAGCTTTTGGTTTTATTGATCTTTGTGATCTTTCCTTCATTTCTTTTTCATTTATATTTGATCTGTTCTTTATGATTTCTTTCCTTCTGCTAATGTTGGGGTTTTTTTTGTTCTTCTTTCTCTAATTGCTATAGGTGTAAGGTAATGTTTATTTGAGATGTTTCTTGTTTCTTGAGGTAGGACTGTATTGCTATAAAATTCCCTCTTTAAACTGCTTTTGCTGCATCCCACAGGTTTTGGGTCCTATTGTTTTCATTTTCTTTTGTATTTGGTATTTTTTTAATTTCCTCTTTGATTTCTTCAGTTATCTCTTGGTTATTAAGTAGTTTATTGTTTAGCCTCAATGTGTTTGTATTTTTTACAGATTTTTTCCCTCTAATTGATATCTAGTCTCATAGTGTTGTGGTTGGAAAAGATACTTGATACAATTCCAATTTTCTTAAATTTACCAGGGTTTGATTGGTGACCCAAGATATGATCTATCCTGGAGAATGTTCCATGATCATTTGAGAGGAAAGTGTTTTCTGTTTTTTTTTTTTTTTTTGATGAAATGTCCTATAAATATCAATTAATCCGTCTTGTTTAATGTATCATTTAAAGCTTGTGTTTCCTTATTTATTTTCAACTTGGATGATCTGTCCATTGGTGAAAGTGGGGTGTTAAAGTCCCCTACTAATATTGTGTTACTGTCAATTTCCCATTTTATGGCTGTTAGTTTGTCTTATGTATTGAGGTGCTCCTATGTGGGGTGCATAAACATTTACAATTGTTATATCTTCTTCCTGGATTGATCCCTTGGTCATTATATAGTGTTCTTCTTTGTTTCTTGTAATACTCTTTATTTTAATATCTATGTTATCTGATATGAGAATGGCAACTCCAGCTTTTTTTGGTTTCCATTTGCATGGAATATCTTTTTCCATTCATCACTTTCAGTCAATATGTGTCCCTAGGTCTGAAGTGGGTCTCTTGTAGACAGCGTATATATATATATATATATATATATATATATATATATATATATATATATATATATATATATATATATGTCTTGTTTTTGTATCCATTCAGCCAGTCTGTGTCTTTTAGTTGGAGCATTTAATGCATTTACATTTAAGGTAATTATCAATATGTATGTTCCTATTACCATTTTCTTAATTGTTTTGTGTTTGTTATTGTAGGTCTTTTCCTTCAGTTGTGTTTCCTGTCTAGAAAATTTCCTTTAGAATTTGTTGTAAAGCTGGTTGTGTGGTGCTGAATTCTCTTAGCTTTTGGTTGTCTGTAAAGATTTTAATTTCTCTGTCAAAACTGAATGAGATCCTTGTTGGGTAGAGTAATCTTGGTTGTAGACTTTTCCCTTTCATCACTTTAAATATGTCCTGCCACTCCCTTCTGGCTTGCAGAGTTTCTGTGGAAAGATCAGCTGTTAATCTTATGGGGATTCCATTGTGTGTTATGTGTTGCTTTTCCCATGATACAAATGTGTCTTCACCTGTTTCTCCTTGGATTTATCCTGTATGGGACTCTCTGCACTTCCTGACTTTGTTGACTATTCCTCTCCCATGTTAGGGAACTTTGCAACTATAATCTTTTCAAATATTTTCTCAGCCCCTTTCTTTTTCTTTTCTTCTTCTTGGATCCCTATCATTTGAATGTTGGTGTGTTTAATGTTTCCCCAGAGTTCTCTGAGGCTGGTCTCAATTCTTTTCATTCTTTTTCTTTTATCCTGACCTGCAGCAGTTATTTCCACTATTTTATCTTCCAGTTTACTTATCCGTTCTTCTGCCTCAGCTATTCTGCTATTGATTCCTTCTAGAGAATTTTTAATTTCCTTCCTTGTGTTGGTTATCATTGCTTGTTTACTCTTTAGTTCTTCTAGATCCTTATTAAACTTTTCTTGTATTTTCTCCATTCTATTTCCAAGATTTTGTATCATCTTTACTATCATTACTCTGGATTCTTTTTTAGGTAGACTGCCTATTTCCTCTTCATTTGTTTGGTTCCATGGCTTTTTACCTTGCTTCTTTATCTGATGCATATTTCTCTGACTTCCCATTTTGTTTATCTTACTGTGTTTGCAGTCTCTTTGTGCAGGCTGCAGGTTTGTAGTTCCCACTGCTTTTGTTTTCTGCCCCCAGTGGATGAGGTCGGTTCAATTACTTGTGTAGTCTTCCTTGTGGAAGGGACTGGTGCCTGTGTTCTGGTGGGTCGGCTGGATCTTGTCTTTCTGGTGGGCAGTGTCACGTCTAGTGGTGTGGTTTGGGGTGTCTGTGAACTTAGTATGATTTTAAGGAGCCTCTCTTCTGATGGGTGTGTGTGTGTTGCTGTCTTGCTATTTGTTTGTCATTGGACGGCCAGCACTGGAGTTTGCTGGCTGTTGGATGAAGCTGGGTCATAACGTTGATATGGAGATCTCTGGGAGAGCTCTCACTGTTTGATATCATGTGGGGCAAGAAGGTCTCTGGTGGTCCAATGTCCTTACCTCAGCTCTCCCAACTCAGAGGCTCAGGCCTGACACCAGGCCGGAGCACAAAGACCCCATCAGCCACATGGCGTCCTGAAGGTCAGAGCTCTGAAATGGTTTCACTGGGCTGAAATAAAGGTATTGGCATGATCATGGTCATTCTGGAGGTTCTGCTGAATCAATTAGCCCTGAAAATGGATGGCACTGGAGCATGGCACTGCCAGCATGTTTGCTGGCAGTCAGAGAACATGGGAGAGGGTCTGGAGTGGTGAAGCAGTGTAAGGTGTACCTCTTCTAGAAAATTTTTAATTTCATTTATTGTGTTGTTCTTCATTGTTTGTTTGCTCTTTAGTTCCTCTATGTCCTTGTTCAACGTTTCTTGTATTCTCTCCATTCTAATTCCAAGATTTTGGATCAGCTTTACTATCATTACTCTGAATTCTTTTTTAGGTAGACTAACTCTTTCCTCTTCATTTCTTTGGTCTTGTGTGTTTTTACCTTGCTCCTTCATCTGCTGAATATTTCTCTGTCTTCCCATTTTGTTTAACTTGCTGTGCTTGGGGTCTCCTTTTTGCAGGCTGCAGGTTCATAGTTCCCATTGTTTTTGGTGTCTGCCCCCATTGGTTGAGGTTGGTTCAGTGGCTTGTGTAGGCTTCCTAGTGGAGGGGATTGGTGCCTGTGTTCTGGTGGGTGGGACTGGATCTTGTCTTTCTGGTGGGCAGGGTCATGTCTGTTGGTGTGTTTTGGGGTGTCTGAGAACTTACTATGACTTTAGGCAACCTCTCTGCTTATGGTTGCAGTTGTGTTCCTCTCTTAGTTATTTGGCAATGAGCGTCCAGCACCAGAGCTTGCTTGCCATTTGGTGGAGCTGGATCTTAGCATCGAGTTGGACATCTCAGTGAGAGCTCTTACCAATTGATATTACATGGGACCAGGAGGTCTCTGGTGTTCACTCTCTTGGAATCAGTTCTACCTCAGAGGCTCAGGCTTGACACCCTGCCAGAGCACCAAGACCCTGTCAGCCACATGGTTCAGAAGAAATGGTAGAAAAAAAAAGAAAACAAAAGAAAACAAAAAGAAACAGAACCCCAAACCAAATGAATAAAGCAAAACCCAACAGGCAAAATCACACAAAGAAACATACACACACACACTCATAAAAAGAAAACAAACAAATAAACAACAACAACAAAAATGAACAGTCAGAACCCTAGGACAAATGGTGAAAGCAAACCTAAAACACCAAAATCACACAAAGAAACATACACATACTCACTCACAAAGAAAGAAAAAAGGAAAAAAAAATTAAAAATATAAAAAAAAACTTAAAAAAATTTTAAAAAGAAGATAGAAACCAAACCAATAAACAAATCCACCAATGATAACAAGAACTAAAAACTAAACTAAGATAAACATTAAAATCAGAAACTAATCCATTGCAGCAGCAAACCCCAAGTCTACATTTGCTCCCAAAGTCCACCACCTCAATTTTGGGATCATTCCTTATCTATTCTGGTATTCCATAGATGCAGGGTTCGTCAAGTTGATTGTGGAGATTTAATCCACTCCTCCTGAAGCTGCACAGAGAAATTTCCCTTTCTCTTCATTGTTCACACAGGTCCCGGTTTTCACCTTTGGTTCTTGCCCCACCTCTGCATGTAGGCCGCCCTCAGGTGTCTGTTTCCTTCCCAGACAGGAGGGGGTTAAAGCAGTGGCTGATTAGGGCTCTCTTGCTCACTCAGGCTGCGGAGAAGGAGAGGAACGGTAGTCATATTTGGAATGAGGGGTGAGCCTGCAGCAGCAGAGACTATCGTGACATTTCAACAGCCTGAGGTGTGCCATGTGTTCTCCCAGGGAAGTCGTCCCTGTGTCTCGAGACCCTGGTAGTGGCATGCTGCACAGGCTCCTAGGGGTGTATGGATACTGACCTGTGATTGCACACAAGATTCTTGGTAGCAGTGACGGCAATGTTAGCGGTTCATGCCCGTCTCTGTAGTCCGAGCTGATAGCCGTGGCTCATGCCTGTCTCTGGAGCTCACTTAGGCAGTACTTTGCCTCCTGTTGGCACACGGAGCAGGAATTCCTCTCCTCCCACACCTCGAAACAATGGTCTCTTGCCTCTTTGGCAGGTCCAGACTTTTTCCCTCACTCCCTCCTGGCTAGCTGTGGGGTGCTAGTGCTCTTCAGGCTGTTTCCACACAGCCGACCCCAGTCCTCTCCCTGGGGTCTGACCTCTGAAGCCCAAGCTTCAACTCCTAGCCCCCACCCACCCCAGTGGATGAGCAGACAAGCATCTCAGGCTGGTGAGTGCTGGTCAGCACCAATCCTCTGTGAGGAATCTCTCCGCTTTGCCCTCTGCCTCCCTGTTGCTGTGCTCCCCCTCCATGGCTCTGAAGCTTCCCCACTGCCCCCCTCCAGACCCCATCCCTACCAGTGAAGGGGCTTCTAGTGTGTGGAAACCTTTCCTCCTTCACAGCTCCCTCTCACTGGTGCAGGTCCTGTCCCTATTCTTTTGTCTCTGTTTTTTCTTTTGCCCTACCCAGGTACGTGGGGATTTTCTTGCCTTTTGGGAAATCTAAGGTCTTCTGCCAGCATTCAGTAGGTGTTCTGTAGGAGTTATCACACATGTAGATGTATTTTTGATGTATTTGTGGGGAGGAAGTTGATCTCCGTATCTTACTCCTCAGCCATCTTGAAGGTCTCCCTCTACTTTAGTTTTTATGTATAATCCAGCTATTTCATAAGCCATTTTCTAAGAAATATGTGACATGGACTTCTCTGAGTGTGGTTTATGGATGAGTATATTTTGTTTTAATAAGAAATGTTCCTGCCTGCCCTTGCTTCCTTATTTGCCTCTGGCTATAGAACACACAAACTCCATGTTCCTTTTGCTGTTCCACGAAGACACAGATAGCTGAGCACTCAGAATTGCTTTTGAGTAACTGTTAATGTTCTTGTCCTATTAGTATGCCCCAAGAAGGGCTTTGTAGATGAATCCTGTGGTAAGAAGTAATCACATGATCTAATCAGCTTTTGCTTACAGGCCCGTTGAGACTCCTCTCTCTAGGAAGTCATGCAAATTATGCATTATTTAAGTTAATTTTGAATGAAAAAGAAAAATCAAATTCATCTCTTCTAGAAAGATAACCCTGCAGTAATATTGAACCACAAATATTTCTCATCTCCAAATATTTCCTTTTCTATCCTGCAAATCAGCCTTATTTTCCCATCAGTTAGTCTTTGGAGTAAATCCAATAAGAGTGACGTTAGTTTGGTGTGACAATTGCCATTTTGGCTACTGTCATTTACCTATGTCCATCATGGTTTGTGTCTAAATTCCATGGCTCCAACACCCATTCAACAGTATCTCCTTTCAATTTCTTCCTAACTTTACAAGTTTCCCTGATACCCATTGCCAGAAATGAGAGGGTTTTATCTGCTTAAGTCCTGGTCAAGGGCATATTGGAAGAAACAGGATGTTTCATGGCTGTTTCCTTTTTATCACTCTGTCAGCACCAGTTTTTGGTGCCTACATCCAATCTGGTTTGTTGCGTTGCTAGAAACTATCTGCCTATGCCCTTGCCAGCTGCCAATTCCCTTAATCTGAACAACAGTGCCGGCTGTTGGGTCTGTGTGGCGAAGTTGGTCTTTGAGGCTCACCTGAACAATACCCTATAGTTTCTGAAGTTAGCAATTCTATAGGAACATAGTAACCATCCCTTCCTCTGTTGAGTTATCTGCTTCAAAACTTCTCAGTTGGGCCCCATTACCTCTTAGATAGTCCTTACCTGGGAAGGGTAATAGTTCTTCAGATGCACAAGGAATAAGGGGTCCCTATTGTATGAAGTATGGCTACTTTGGAAAACTTTATGCTTTTCCTAATTCAATAAGCACCGCCTCCACCCCATGGCCGTTTACTTAATTGCTAGTGGTACCAGGGTCTGTCTGCATGTCCTGACACCCAGTCAATTCTATCTGGGAGAAAGATGCTAATCTCTCCTATTTCTAGTTTGACCAACTGACCAAGTGTTCTCTTGATTCAGGAGATTTTCAAAATGTGGGACGTTACTTTTTTTTTTTCTCTTGAGGCACGCGGGCCTCTCAATATTGTGGCCTCTCCCGTTGCGGAGCACAGGCTCCGGACGCGCAGGCTCAGCAGCCATGGCTTATGGGCCCAGCTGCTCCGTGGCATGTGGGATCTTCCTGGACAAGGGCACGAACCCATGTCCCCTGCATCAACAGGCGGACTCTAAACCACTGCGCCACCAGGGAATCCCGGGATGTTACATTTTAAAACAGGGGACATCCTAGACAAGTGGGCCAAGTTGACCACCCTACATGCTCCTATTCATCCTCAAATTTCATAAACATATACAAGTACCTGTATAAGACATTCAAAGCTGAACACAGACTCTCAAAAACTTTCTCTAACAACGGAGCTGTCTCTCTTTCTACTTCCCTTGCCTGGTGTCAAAATTCAGAAAAACACTTCTGGAATCTTAAGGTATTTTGGAAGAATCTGAACCAAGAATAAATGAGAAGCTCAAGTAGTGCCTCTCTTTATTCTCAGGGGTGAGTTGTCAGTTACAACATTATAGTCTTTGGGAGAGCTGGAATATAACACAAGAAATCCCAACCTGACCTTACTTTCCTTTAAACAGTTTTACTTTCAGTTTCCTGGTTTCCCAAATATATTCTAATCATTTTAAGGGCAGAGTGCATTCTTTATTCTTTACTGTTATTGTTAAATTTTGCTTTGTTTTGTATTTTCTAGCCCATTAGATATATTTGTCAAAACCAGCTATGAACACATATTTCACACCCACAAGTATCCACCTAGATCAAGCTTCCTCAGGAGCTTCATCTCTGAATGGAAAGTAACAGAAAGAGTTACTGTGAATAACAGAAAGAGTGCCTTCATATACATAGAACAATTTATTCTTTCTCATTTTTTCTTCCTGCATTTCACATCCTTCCCTTTGCCAGAAAAAATATTTTCTGCTTCTATTAATCCACCACAAACTTTTTAACATATTTCTCCTCACAGTGGCCTTGCTTATCAGACTCTCAAGATGCTTTCTGATATGTGGTCTGTTTCTAACTAAAATGTATTGTATTTATATTGGTGACTGCAATTGCCAGTTCATGTCCATAAATAAACTCCAATTTTAAGCATAGTTCACTGGGGTGATTGATGTTTTATTTAACCTGGACAAGACAAATACCTGCTTTGTTACTGAAGAGCACTGTGCTATAGTCAAGGCAAGTTTGATGGTACTATCTCTTCCTTTGCATTTTCATCTACCCCATCCTCATAGGCATAGTACCATTTCATGCAAGTAAAGAAAGCATAGCTTTTTTTTTTTTTTTTTTTTTTAAGCAACAGTGGGGAAACTATTTTATCTGCTGAAGTCTTTCTGATTACCTTAGACAGCACCTTTCTACCTTCACTGTGTATGAGGAAAATCCTGCTAGGCTGACAACATATTGAGAAATCAAGAATAAAAGAAAGGAGAGAAGACAGGGATTAGACAGATAATATATAAAACATTTACAGAGTTGATAATTGGCTGGTTAACCTGACCTACCCCTTTCCCTAAAAGTCACTTTGCATAGATTAGGGTGCCTTTTAATTTTTTTTTCCTTTTTATTTTCTTCAAGCCCAAGGGAATCAGTCCATTTTCTTTTGCATTATAACACTGCTATTACACGTTGTTACTCAGTACAGAGAGAAATAGTCTCATCAGTTTTACCATTCCTCTGTTTCAAAGCATAAGAATGCATTTTTTTTTCTTTTGGTATTGTCTTTAAGCTATTCTATGTGGGGATACAAGGGTAACATAAATAACATAACAAACTTATAGAAGTTATAAAGGTCCAGGAGTTCCCACTATTTATCTCAGACATGGTTTTAGGGTTCTAGATAAGTCAGTGTTTCTTTCTTCATTTTTTTCTCACCCCAGTTATTTTGGAGAGTGGAGAGCCAACCATTTAATTTTTCATCTATGCATATTTGCTTTTACTTTCCTGCACATATCATGATGTATTGCATGGCAAGATTATGCTTATATTGTCTCCTCTGACTAAAATATCATTTCTAGTCACATTAGTCTGGATAAGTGTCTTAGTCCTTTTGAGCTGTTATAGCAAAATACTGTAGACTGGGTAGTTTATAATCAAGAGAAATTTATATCTCACAGTTTTAGAGGCTTAATGTCTATGATCAGGGTGTCAGGATAGCCAGGTTCTGGTGAAAGTCCTCTTCTGGATTGCAGACTGCCAGCTATGTGTCCTCATCTGGTGGAGGAAGGGTAGGCAGCTCTGTCAGTCTTCTTTTACAAGGGCAATATTTCTATCCACGTGGGTTCTCCTCTCATGACCTAATAACTGTCTAAGGGCCCCAACTCCTAATAGTTTTACATTGGGGGTTAGGTTTCCAACATTTGAATTTTGGAGGGGACATAAACATTCAGACCACAGCAATGACCCTACCTAGTCCTTTAAGACTCAGTTTAAATGCCACCTCTAGAAGGACTTTTCTCACCCAAAGATGGTCTATGTGTTCTCTGTGTGTGCCCATGTAGCACCATGCATATGTACTTATTCTGACTTTATCCTGCATTTTCTCTTTATTAAACCAGGAAATCTTTGATAGCAGGATCGCTGATGTATTTATCCTGCTATCTAGAGGTCTCGGGTAACTGTGATACCTCAGTGCCTGTCACAGTATTTTAGAATATGTATTTATTCTTTCACATCAGTTTCATTGATCCACTTTGTAATCTTGCTGGACATTCTCCTAGGTCTTTCCCCACCTTCCTCTAACTGGTGTCTGTAGAAAGCATATTCATCTCTCCATTCAAGACCAAGGAGTTGTTCCCTATCCCCCCTCCCCCTGCTACACACTGAGCCATACTGCCATCTCTTAATTTACAATTAGTGGAGTTATTACATCTAATTGCTTCAAGGCTTCCCCTCTTTAAACAAAAAGGATGCTTCATAAAGCTGAAAACTTCAGCTTTCAGTAGATTAATAAAATTCTTCCCTTCTTATATGACTCTATGTTCTTTTCCTCTAATTTTGACCCTCAAATTCAGCTCTTCTGAGTTAAGGCCCCCATTCTCATCTTATCAAGATAAAATTTCTACCCCATATAATGTCCAAGTATTTGTTATCATGTCATCCTTTGGAAATATAACTAACAGATAGAAAGGCTCTTTAAGAAGAAAGTTTGTCAAATATTTAAAATAGAAAATATGTATCTTGGAATTGTCTCTTCCAGAAGGAAAACACTCCTAATTCCCTTCAATATTCCTTATCTGAGATATGTATGCATATATATGTGTGTATATATATTTAGTTTGTCTTTATTTTGGGAAAACTTCTCTGATCTCCCTAAGATAAATCCCTCTAGTATAATCCCTCATAATATGTATTTCTTATTCATATCCTTTGTCACAATGTAATTTCACATTTAGTCATGGAACTTTCTAATTAATGGCTCTTCTAGCATTATACTATAAACTCCAAGAGGGCTTGAGTTATTAAAAATGGTTGCTTAGCATATGGTGTAATACAAATATTTGTTTAATAAAAGTAAATATCTATTGGTTCAGTGAAAGTGGATAAATTAATGTTTTGGATCTTTATGCCATTCTTAAAATAAATCTCCAGCCTCTCTGTTCTCCCCTTAAAGTATGGTGTCTGGAATTAAACATATTAAAATGGAAGTGACATGGTGCAAAGTGGAATATGAGCTTCTTTCCTTCTAATGATGCTTCTCTTTAAGCTTACTGATAGCTAAACTATACCACACAGTTGGCTTGTTTCCAACCATAGCTCACGTTTATGTGATTCCATTTTTTCCCCTTGGCCCATTACGATACTCAACAGGATTCTGACCTTATTGTAATATTAATGTTTATTCTCATGAATTCAAGCCACAGTAGATGATGACTCCCATCAGCCCTTGTATGATCTTGATCTTCAGATCTATACATATTAATCATACCAGAAATATTTGAAATCTTATGTATAATTAAAGAGCCCTATATAATAATACTTTAAAAATAACTGTAAATCTTTTTGTGTGTCCTGGCTTATTTTACCACATCGTGCCTATTATGGACTGAATTGGGTCCCCACCTCTGAAATTCATATGTTGAAACCCTAACACCTTGTACCTCAATATATGACTGTGTTTGGAGATAGAGCCTTGAAAGGAATACTCAAGTTAAAATGAGGTCCTCAGGGTCTCTCCTTATCCAATCTGATCGGTGTCCTTATAAAAAGAGGAGATTAAGACACACAAAGAGATCCCAGAGGCATTCCTGCACAGAAGGAAGACCATGTGAAGAAGGAGCAAGAGAACTGCCATATGCAAACCAAGGAGAGAGGCCTCAGGGGAAATCAATCCTGGTGGCACCTTGATTTTGGACTTCTAGCCCCCAGAACTATTAGAAAATAAATTTCTGTTGTTTAAGCCATTCTACCTTTGACATGGTGTCCATCTGCCAACTCAAAAAGAAACCTCAAATTTCCCTTCAGTGGTTCACTTTTTTCTTCATCTACCTCATCTCATTAAATACAAAGTACTTCTGACTCCATAACACTAAAGCCTTTAGACTCTGCCTGTCTCTGTTCATCATGTGTTTCACTTTCAGTGCCAAGACATAGCCCATCCCAGCACGTTCACAGATTTTCTTGACACAACTACCCCTTGACTCTAGGTCTTCTTTTAAAACATCACCAATAATCAACTTTGTAAAATGGAACTCTCTTCAATTCTTCCCCCCATTTAAAGATTTTTAATAAATATATTTTATTTTCAAAATCTCTTTTGCCTATTTTCCTATTTATCAGAGAAGGAAAACCCTTCACACATCAATCCCAGTCTTCTTGAAGTGTCATCTATTGCCCCTTTCAAGTTCCTCCATATGTTATACCCTAATTCTAGAAACAGCCAATTACATAAAGGTACCCTAAATGTCACACATTTTCATGTGACCAGGGTTTTATTCATACCTCCTATGCCATAGTTTGACTTCCTTAGAAATGCCACTGTATATGTTGTATAGTTCCCTATTCTTTAGCTAAGAGGGCTTTTTGCTTTATGGATTTCCATAGAAGGTTACACTTCTCTTTTATATAATAGTCACGTCTCTGAGTTATAACTGTTCTTGCATCCCTTCCTCCACAATTAACCTGGGAGCTCCCAAGAAAGAAACAGGACACAGTTTATTCCTCTTTATTTTCTCAGATTCCTAGGATAGTAGCTGCAACAAAGAAAGGACACAATTCACTGCTGTAGGACTGAGTTCACTTAAACACCTTTTTCAGCAAAGAAAAAAGCAACAAAAGAGATAATGGGCAAAGTGATTTGCTAAGAGTGCATATATTGGTGGGGCAGTTGACATTTTAACTCCTGTCCCCTTATTAACAACATCAGACAGGGTTCAAGCATTATATTAATCAGCATTAAAGAGATGTACAAAGGATTATTACTAGATAGGTCCAATTGTATTTATTATCATGTAGTTCTGTGTTAGAAAACTGTCCCAGTACACTCTGGTTGAAAGCTCCATTCACAGCACAGTGTGGTAAAATTGTTTGTGGTGTGGAAGCAACGCACCCTTGCTGATGTGCCTCTCATCTCACCCTAGATGAGAGCTGGGGTAGTCACTGTCTGCACCGTATGCAGCAACCAAGTGCAATCACAACTCTCAGTGGCTCCATGAAGTATGTAAGAGTCAGTGGGTCTCACGTGTTGGCTCTTCTCCAGGTTGTGCATCACGTTGAGGTCTAATGTGTCTCTCATTGTGGGTCTAGGCTAAAGCAACAATCGTTTTTTCACATTCCAGTGGTCAATACAAGTCACATGGTCAAACCTGAATCAATACAATCTAGCACAAGTGCTCTGACATTCACAGTGCATTGAAAAGGGCAATATGTCTTTTCTGCTTTTCTGGTTTTGCTATAAATGGACCTGAAATCTTCCTGTGAACAGACCTTCACTGTTAATATTGTGAAAGTATTAAGCTGTTTGAAAAAAAAAAGAAGAAAAAGAAATACATTGTTTTTTCTAGTTAAATTCTCTAACTTAGGAAACATAAGGAGAAAGTCTAATAAAACACGAGGTTTATGAATTGAGTATTCCACTGCATGTAGTACTAAGGTTTGGGGAGAGGTAAGAATATGATAGATTCCACTCATACATAGTTTGCAGAATTTGACTTTTTCATTAGTTATAGATCAGGAAGTCATAGCTCCTTGTTCAGGGACTAGAATTAAAAATAAAAGTAAATCAACTTTTTTTAATAGAGAAAAGAACATATAGCTCTAAGCCAAATATTACCTACTGTTAATGCATTATTTTTTCACATTATTGTAAAAATAAATTGAGTTGCATTATTTTTAACCAAAATCCTAGCCCAGACTCTAAATCAGTTAAGAAATGGAGCCCTGTCCTAGACCACCCTGAAAATGAAATTACACTTCTGCTCTAAGCACATGCCATGCACATTGGCATGTTGAAAATGAATTTTAGTGATCAGAAAAACCTCATGAAGTATTTTTTTAATGTCAGATATTGCGTGACTTATCCAGAAGCAAATTGACCACATCAGTCTGAATATGAACCATAAAACTCATTGATGACCATTCGTTATTTTTGCATAATGTTTGATATTTCTTAAGATGAACAGTACCTAAAATACTGGGCAAATAACCCAACTTTTGGAAATATGGCTCATTTTAGAAAGTCAAATGGAGGAGTAGAAGAAGTAGAATTTTTTAAATTGCCTTAAAATATGTTACAAAGTTTTAATGATTATTGCCTTCATTCTGATCTCATGTTGAATTAATCTACACCATTCTAAAAGAGAATAACACAATTTTAGAAGTGTTTTGTAAGAAAATGTGTCCAATCACACAGGAAGATCAATACAATGGAACTGTATGGTACATTATACATATATTTTCCTATTAACAACTTACAAAATGATATTTCAAGTAGGAGTGACAAAGCAGACAGAGGTACATAATTTTAAAGACAGGAATTTGTTCAAATAAGCCCCTGGAGTATCAGGAAATAATTATTCTTTTTAATATAGATTGTTTTATTGATGTTCATAAAATTGTTCCTCCTTGGAGATTACCTCTGAGCTAATTAATTTGGTGATTCAATTCACTAAATGACATAATTCAATTTTGTGTCAGATTTGGTTTATTGAAGGGAAATGAAGTGAAAAGGAAGTTGAAAGTGATAGGAAAAATTTGGCTTCTTTCAACAACTAGGAACTCATGGGAGGGAGAATCACAGATTTGCAATTAAGATTTTTAAAAAATAAATTTAAAGGAATTTAAATTTCCAGAATTAAAAAAAAAATATTAAGAAATTGGAATCAATTATTTGATAGAGCAAGAGAGAGAGAACTTTAAGTATTATAATACTGTTTTTTAAAAGAGTAAAATGTGGAGGAAGTTAAGTTGAGTCAGGATTAAAAATGAAAGATTGAAACAGGAAAAGATATGAAGTTATAGATAGAGAGAAAAATAGAAGACAGATAGGAAATAGAAACAAGTCAAAGGGTGTTGGGGAAAGCAGAGAGGGCTTACTACTGACTTTGTTAACTATATGGGAACAGGGTTTTTGTCACTTCCATCTCTTACATGGGCTACTACAATATTATAGTGGTAAAGCTTTGCCTATTATCTCTAAACTTTGAAATTATGTGTAATCCAAGGTAATTTTTCTGTTTCAGTAACTTCACAAAAATAGCTTGAAACATAACTTCATGAAATTTTAGATGCTCTGTATAAAGGAAAACAATTTCTTAAATGTTAAAAGTTTAAATTCTGTCCATAGTTAAAGTTAGAGGTTTACTTGCACAACCATTCTTGGAAACTTACACTTTTTCTTTAAAGCTAACATCACCTATGTTTATTTGTTCTTAGTTATGAATGAAACTTCCTCTAAAAGCATATGAGCTGAGAGGTTCTGCAACCTAGCCAAGATTGCTTCCAGATTCTCTGAACAGATCATGTTAAACAACTGCGTTTGGGGTGGGAGATGGGTCAGGTTTATGCATGTTGGTGACTTTCATGCATCAAATTGACTGGATTATATGTGGATTTTGTTTCCTGTGAACTTGCTTGTGTTTCTTGTGATGTTCATCACTGAAACTACTGACATACTGTGCTCATGGTAGCAGTTCTTAAATGTATCTTTGAACTCTGCAGAAGCCATGGAAATTCTACCCACAGAAATGTTGAAAATCACCAGAGAAGAACTCCCAGTCCACAGGGTTAGATACACTTCACATTTTAATTTAATCTTGACATTCCATCAATCTTATTCCCCTTGATTTGTCTTAATCTTGATAGATTTTTATAGAAATGGCTTTGTTGTCTTCTAAGGACCTCAGCTTTCTGGTTCTGCTTACTGGGAAGCAGACTTCCTTCCCTGGATCTGGATTCTCATCAGCATTTCTAATCCACTAGCTTAAAACATGCAGTGGGTGAACATAGCTACTGATGACTTTTAGATATTGATATGGGCTTAATAGTTGCCTCTTGGGAGTCAGCACAACTTATGCCAGATATTTACCAATTCTGCCTTGATCCTTCCTGTGCTCCCACAGCAGCATTTCATGCCCTATAGCAGTGATTCTTAAACTATTGATGGGAAAGAATCTGTCCTCCCAAACTTTAATTGGTAATGGACTGATACCTTTATGTAATGGAAAAATTAAATTACTATAAAACTGAAATTAAGGACAAAAACCAAAACTACACAAATAAACAGGTCCACATATTTTATTATCAGATCCATTATATATACTTTTTTAGATCAAACTGCTGTAAAATAAATATTTATTTAGTTTACAGTCCAGTACTTATTTATGAATATATATATGTCCATAAATATAATGTATATCCTATATAATATAAATATTTATTCACGTATATTTGTGAATAATACATATATATCCATATATTACCTATGACATATATAATATATATCCAGTTATCATATATCCATAAAATTTATAAATATTACCTAGTTTGCAGTCTAGAACTTGTTTATCAATAAAATTTTGAGTTGCAATGCCCTACACAGGCTGGAGGTCTTCCTTAGAATTCTGACTGTAAAAATTCACTTATTCGAAACATGGAGTTTGAAATCAGTCATACAATTGGTATTTAAAATTAAAATTGTAAAGCAATTGTTTAAATAAATAAATTTAATTCAACATATTTGTATTTGATTTCATAGGGCTCTGGTTTGGTTGGTTAGTTTGGTAAGGTTTTGGGTGGAATTTTGTTCTCCTTTTAAACATGTCTGCATGTATACTTGAAATTTTCATTTTTATGTATGGTGAACACATATATACAGTAGTACTAAAATAGGAGGATACTAAAGCAGTGTGCTTTCCACTTCAAAAACCACAGGCAACATCATAACTGTAAAAATGTTGTCTTTATTATGCCTGGTGTTTGTTTTTTCTGTGATTCAGTCTTCACTTGCAGGCTTATCCCTTCCCACTCTCTGATGTGTAATACCTGCAGATATACTCCTGGCCTCCTTATATCAGTCTTGTTAGCACAAATGATTTGAGAAAAACTTTCTCCATAAAGTATAAATGAGTAATACAGTGTCCTGTCAAGCACATGAAGTAAGAACAGAAGAAATTTAGGCATACAGCATCATTTTTTTTTTGAAGATGTTCACTACCAAAAAGAACCATCCTCTGTATGGAGCTGTGTTTTTCAACATATAATAGCATACCAAATAGCACAGATATTAAATAATTAGTCCAGGAAAAATCAACTAATAAATGATGGTTAATGGAACATAAGACTACCAGATTCATAACACATGATGTTTCCAATGTGCGGTAAAGAATCCCTTGCTTAAAACTCACTCTTTTTTTCCAATATATATTTAAGAGCAGAGGTTGACGAATTATGGCCTGCAGGCCAAATTCAGTCCACCAACTGTTTTGTGAACAAAAGTTTGTTGGAACACACTCATTTGTTTATATATTGTCTGTGTCTTCCATTCTTCAAAGGCAGCATTGAGCAGTTTAGTACAATTTTGCAACGGGCCCTGGAATATTTACTGTCTGGCCTTACATAGAGAAAAAGTATGTTAACTTCTGTTTATGAGACAAATTTTTAAGTAATTAAACTACAAGAATCTTAGGAAGATGTTTAGGCATAAAGCAAATATTAGGATTCCAATGGCAAGGCCATCTTTAGTGTAGAGAAAACTGTAACAGACATTCCCTATGATTTATCATCAAACATTCAAATAAGCTATTCTTGACCTTCGTTCATGCCTCTCAAGCCATCTTGTGCCAATGATTTAATTTCCATAAAGTTCCACCTTCCTTTGGTTACAAATACTCAAACTGCACTTTCAGGAAGACATGCAAGATATAAATGGGGCCCAAACCCTCTGATTATCAATGTTTTCTTCTTAAACTGCTTGCCTTCTAAACATTGAATGATTTCATTTTTTCAGTGTCTTAAAATTAGCTTTCACAACTGTTCACTGTGCAGATATGGCTATTCCAATCTTCCTTAAAATTAAATATTTTTACAGTAAACTTCTTAATGGGCACTCTGGTGACAGATTTTTTAAAAAAGAATCCTGAAGGAAACAAAATCTTAATATAATTTTTATGTTGGATAACTAATTTCCAATAATTATATGCAAAACAAATTGAACTTTATTAAGGAACACAAGAAGTGTGAGACAAGGCAGTTTGTAGTGTTACCAGAGCAGAAAACGTGAATTGATTGGAGAAAGCTGACAGGATGAAGAAGGAAACTCTGAAATAGGGATCACTTCTTTTATGTCAGGCACTTTTTATATGCATATAATTTATTTGTCACAGTTGCCTAGCACAGGGAAACAGTTTCTTTTTCTGTCAATAAGAAAATGGAGATTCATAAATGTTAAGTTACAAGTCACAGTGATAAGTGTTAAGCCTGGCCATGTGAGAAAAAAGCCCTAGTTTCTTCATGACTGTGATCTGGGAAATGCTCTGCTCAATTTCCTTTACTTTTGATTTTAAGAGTCTGAACTATAGGTAAGAAAAAAGAAAAATAAAAGCAAAGAAACAAAAAATCAAAAATGGGCAGACTGACTTAAGTGTTTCTGTCCTCATTGAACAAATAACCAACATTACAGGAAGCTGCTTTTAGATCTCATTAGCACACAGATTTCAATGACATCTAATTTTGCTAAGTATATGATACATAAAAGTGGCTGCTGTTCAATAAATCAAAAACAACAAATGATAAATACATCAGTATTGTAATAGTTATCATTTTTAAGTACTTAGTATATATCATCTCTTAAGAATTACATATTAGGTTTAGATAATTGCTTAGTTCATTGTTCTATGCAACTTACATGTATTTACTCCTATAAATGACAATGAAACAATATCTACTAATATCCTCATTTTACAAATAAGAAAACAGAGGTTGTGAGAAATTGAGTGACTTGCTTATGGTGAAAAGTGGCTGGTAAGCAGCTAATAAGGGGTTAAACCAGGACATGAGTTAGTCTACGAGCCTTTCCTCTGAACCATTGTTATACTGCTTCACCTGTACTGGCTTTTCAATTAATATAATCATCTATTCAAAAATATATATTGTGTTTCTACTACAAGCTGTTCTTACTGGAGATATCACAGTGAGTATAAAAAAATTCAAATTTCTGCCTTCATGAAGTTTGGTAATACAGTTAGAAATTTAATGTGGCCCAGTGTTAGATTTGGTAAATAGAGTGGGGGAATTTTCATAGAAAAAAAACAAATTTGCTCCTGAAATTATATGTACATATTTTTAAAAATCACAAAACCACAGCTCTAGCAATTTAAATATTCAAATGAAAGCTAATTTTAAGAAATTGAAAAATTGAATTATTCAACATATAGAAGGCAAGGTATATAAGAAGAGAATATTGATAATTATAAATTTTTAGTCCCATTCATATCTTGCATGTTTTCCTGAGAGCGAAATTTGAGTATCTGGGTCATTGGAAGAATAAGAACAAGCATGTTTGTTTATGTGGTCATGTCCCTTGCTTAGATCTTGTAAGAGTTAACTAGTAAAATATCTTTAAAGTGTAATGGACTCTGGAAATTTTATTTTTGACCTCAGAGAGTCTCAACTGTATCAGATATTTACATTATATTTCCATTTTCTAGTTTATTTTCTCATTTGACTTTTTGAAGTCAACATTAACTGCCCTCCTCCACACCTATCTACCACCTTTTCGTAAGGCTACTAAGATACTAGAGGAAATGAGTTTCCAAAGATGTTATGGTCAATTAGAAGTAAAATAAAGATCCAAATTCTATATTAGTGATCTGTATACATGTTTCTAGTATGTGTGAATATGGACTATTTTAATACTGTAACAGAGTATAAGTTGCTTATTCAAATTAGGAAGAAAAGCTAACAACTAACAGAAATTTCAAACCTCAAAACTCATTTTCCAAAATTAAAGTCAATGCTACAAAATCAACCCAACCTTTTAATAGAAAGTGTTGTGTGTTAATTGCACCTCCCCAAAATGTATTTCAAGGTCCTAATCCCTGGTATGTGTGAATGTGACTTTATTTAGAATAATCTCTACAGATGTAATTAAAATGAGGTTATACCTGAGTTGTGCACTTAATCCAATACAACTGGTGTCATTTTGGGAAACACAGAGGAGAATGCCATATGAAGACACAGACACACAGAGTAAAGAGGCTGTATGATGACAAGTCAGTGATTGGAATTATGCAACCTGAATCAGGGAATACCAATGACTGCCAGCAACCACCAGGGGCTGAGAGAGGGTGGCCCTGCTAACTTGATTTTAGAGTTCTAGTATCCAGTAATACAAAAGAATAAATTTCTGCTGTTTTACACCCCTCAGTTTGTGGTAGTTTCTTACAAAAGTCATAGGAAATTAATATATATGGGTTCTTTGGTTTAATGCTCAGAGCTAATTTTGTTGGTAAGCATCTTCATAACTGATATATTTTTAATAAAATATAGAAAGTTCTGCTCACAAATGTAATCTTCTTTTTTAAAAAAAATTATTTTATATTGGAGGATAGCTGATTAACAATGTTGTGTTAGTTTCAGGTATACAGCAAAGTGATTCAGTTATACATAGATATGTATCTATTCTTTTTAAAATTATTTTCCCATTTATGTTATTACAGAATATTGAGAAGAGTTCCATGTGCTATATAGTATGTCTTTGTTGGTTACCTATTTTATTTATTTATTTATTTATTCATTTTTTCACAGCCTTAAGGTGCTCTACACATTCAGAGAAACTTCTCTAGTAACGAACTATAGAAATGATACCTGAAATTATAGTCTTGCCTACCTATTTTAAATGTAGCAGTGGGTACATGTCAATTCCAAACTCCCAAGCTATCCTTCTCCTCCACCCTTCCCCCCTGGTAACCATAAATTCATTCTCCAAGTCTGTAAGTTTGTTTCTGTTTTGTAAATAAGTTCATTTGTATCATTTTTTTTTTAAATTTGTATGGAGACACAAAAGACCCCTAATAGCCAAAAGAATTTTGAGGAAGAAAAATGGAGCTGGAGTAACCAGGCTTCTTGATTTTAGACTACATTACAAAGCTACAGTCATCAAAACAATATGGTACTGGCACAAAAACAGAAATATAAATAAATGAACAAGATAGAAAACCCAGAAATAAACAATGGAGAAAAGACAGTCTCTTCAACAAATGGTGTTGGAAAAAATGGACATCTACATGTAAATAAATGAAACTAGAACATTGTTTTACACTATACACAAAAATGAACTCAAAATGGATTAAAGCCCTAAATGAGAGACTGGATACTATAAAACTCTTAGAGGAAAATATAGGCAGAACACTCTTTGACACAAATTGCAGCAATATCTTTTTCTATCTATCTCCTATAGTAATGGGAATAAAAACAGAAATAAACAAATGGGACCTAATTAAAATTAAAAGCTTTTGTACCGCAAAAGAAATCATAAACAAAACAAAAAGACAACCCACAGAATGGGAGAAAATATTTGCAAACGATGCAAATGACAAGTCATTAGTCTCCAAAATTTACAAACAGCTCATGTGGCTCAATATTAAAAAAAAAAAAAAAAGCAATCAAAAAATGGGCAGAAGACCTAAATAGATATTTCTGTAATTTTCTTTTAACAAAAATTTATTCTTTAATGATTTATCTTTTTTGGGGCTAAATTTTACTAATTTGTTTGCTTATTCTGTTGTCTCATTCTGGAGTTCACATTGTTCATAAAGCTATCAACTTTTTCATTAAATGTATCTGTGGCATCATAAAGTTTATTCTCCTTTTCATTTTTCTTAAAGACAACAATCATTCAAATGTGGTGGGTTTGTTGTTGTTGTTTTCAATAAATTAACCAGGTTTAGGAGCTCTAATCCACAAACTTGAAAAATTTAGAAAATAAAATAATCAAAGCTAAAAATTCTCTAATAAATAAGTTCTCATTTGGTGCTTTTAAGGGAGAGTTCTCAGCAAATATGTTAGAGAATAAATTCCAGAATAGAGTTGTCCATTTCTAATTTTAATATATATTTTTAATTTTGTAAAATAATGTACACCCAGAAAAGTACATTTAAATCAAATATACATTTAAACAAATAATTTAAAATTTAATACCTAACAACCACTCATTGAAAACCAAATATTGTCAGAATTCCACACATGCCAAGCATACCCTCGTTGTTACAACCCACTCCCATTGCCTTATTTATAACTGTTAGCCTGAATTTTAAGATGATCACTTCTCTGCTTTTCTTGTAGCCATACCATATGTATACATATATGAAATATTGTTTATTTTGCAGCAAATTATCATTTTCAAAAATTACTACAGGATTATTCCTTCTCCTAGATGCTATTCTACTATGTGATTTTGCCACTCCACTACCTAAAGGTGGAAAGTAATTCCCCTCCTATTAAAATTGGGCTAGCCTTTGTAACATAATTGCAACTGAATGATACTATGTGATTTCCCAGGCTTTATCAGAAGGCTTGTAACTTCTGCCTTGGTCTTTTTAAACATTTGTCTCTGAATACTCCCTTTTGGAAGATTTTCTCTCATAATCTAGCAACATGTTTTAAGAAGCATGTGAAGTGCTCTAATCAATTGTCACAGCTGAGCTCAACCATAGAGAACAGTGACCAGCTATATGACCAAAATGTTCCTGGTTTTAGCACTAAACATCCAGCATATTAGGAACCCCTTCAGTTCCAGGAAAACTGGGACAGTTGGTCAAAGTATCTTAGACTCATCCCCACCTAGACACCAAAAATGTGACTATAGAATCTTCTACATAATTACAGCTGCAATCATTCAAGTCACCCACAGCCTTTCAAACCTTCTCAGCTGAAGCATCTAACATAGTGAAGCAGAAAAAAAATTCACCCCCCCATGCTCTATTTGAATTACTGACTCACAGAATTTATGATAATAACAAACCAGTTATTATTTTATGCCACTGAGTTTAGAGTACTTTTTTACACAGTAATACATAAGAAAAATATTATAAAATTTTCTTGAACTTTTTATAAATAACATGATTTGTACTTTACTGCCTTCATTTTTTTGCAGAATAAATGAATAACAAATTTGAAGATATACAATAGAACAATAAAAAATTAAGAAAAAATATGTAAATGAGGCAAATACATGAGACAAAAAACATTGGAATTGCAAGGAGAACTAGACAAATCCACAGTTACAGTTGGAGATTTCAACAGCTCTTTTTTAGTGATGATAGAGCCAACAAAAAGAAAATCAGTACTGATACAATTGAACAAAACAGCACCACCAGTACACTGGATCCAATTAGCATATATAGAATACTCTATTCAACAACAAAGTAATACACATTTTTCAAGCTCACATGGAATATTCAGCACGATAGGCCATATGTTGTGTCAAAAATCTGAAAAAATGTAAAGGAACAGGAATCATACAAAATATATTCTCATTCCACAATGGAACTAAACCAAAATTAATTACAGAAAGATTGCTGGAAAAACTCCAATATTTGGAGATCAAACAATACACTTCTGAATAACACATGGATCAAAAAACTAAAAATATTTTCAAGTAAATAAAAATTTAAAATATAATAATATTTCTGAGATAGAAGGAAAGCAGTGCTTCAAAGAAAATCTGTAGCATTAAATATATATATTATAAAAGAAGTTGGACCTAAAGTGAAAATATAGTTTCCAACATTTTACACTACATAAATAACAAGTGGAAGCCTAAAGCTAACAGATGAAGATAAATAATAAAATGTAGAGGACAAATTTATAAACTTAAACTAGCAAATCAAAGGAGAAATTTAACAAACTGGAAAGCTAATTGTTTGGAAAAGAGGAATGAAATTGATAAAGCTGCAGCCAGGCTAAACAAGAGAAAGAGAAAAATTACCAATATGGAATTTTTCAGTAATCATTACTACTGACTCCATGGAAACTAAGATTATACTAAAGGAATACTACAAATAATTCTAAGGCCACACATTTTGTAATTTAGGTGAAATGTATCAATGATTTGACAGACACAAATTGTCAAATTTCACATGAGGAGAAGTGGATCACCTTACAGTTCTATACACATATTAAGTTGAATCAGTAATGAATAAGTGCAAGGATTCTTCAATATATGCAAATCAATGTGATACACCATATTAACAAACTGAAGGATAAAAACCATATGATAATCTCAATAGATACAGAAAAAGCTTTCAACCATATTCAACACCCATTTATAATAAAAGCTTTCCAAAAAGTAGGCAGAGAGGGAACTTACTTCAGCATAATAAAGGCCATATATGACAAACCCACAGCAAGCATCATAATCAATGGTGAAAAACTGAAAGCATTTCCACTAAAATCAGGAACAAGAAAAGATTGCCCATTCTCACTATTATTATTCAACATTGTTTTGGAAGTTTTAGCCACAGCAATCACAGAAGAAAAAGAAATAAAAGGAATCCAAATTGGAAAAGAAGAACTAAAGCTGTCACTGTTTTCAGATGACATGATACTATACATAGAGAATCCTAAAGATGCTACCAGAAAACTAGTAGAGCTAATCAATGAATTTGGTAAAGAAGCAGGATAAAAGATTAATGCACAGAAATCTCTTGCATTCCTAAACACTAATGATGAAAAATCTGAAAGAGAAATTAAGAAAACACTCCCATTTACCATTGTAACAAAAATAACAAAGTACCTAGGAATAAACCTACCTAAGGAGACAAAAGACCTGTATGCAGAAAATTATAAGACACTGATGAATAAAAGTAAAGATGATACAAACAGATGGAGAGATATACCATGTTCTTGGATTGGAAAATCAGCAGTGTGAAAATGACTACACTACACAAAGCAATCTACAGATTCAATGTAATCCCTGTCAAACTACCAATGGCATTTATCACAGAACTAGAACAAAAAATTTTCACAATTTGTATGGAAACAACAAAAAAACCCGAATAGCCAAAGCAATCTTAAGAAAGAAAAATGGAGCTGGAGGAATCAGACTCCCTGACTTCAGACTATACTACTAAGCTACAATAATCAAGACAGTATGGTACTGTTGCAAAAACTGAAAGATAGATCAATGAAACTAGATAGAAAGTCCAGAGATAAACCCATGAACATATGATCAGCTTATCTTTGATAAAGGGGGCAGAATATACAATGGAGAAAAGACAGCCTCTTCAATAAGTGGTTCTGGGAAAACTGGACAGCTACATGGAAAAGAATGAAATTAGAGCACTTCCTAACACCATACACAAAAAGAAATTCAAAATGGATTAAAGACCTAAATGTAAGGCCAGACACTATAAAACTCTTAGAGGAAAACATAGGCAGAACACTCTATGACATAAATCACAGCAAAATCCTTTTTGACCCATCTCCTGGAGAAATGGATATAACAAAAATAAACAAATGGGACCTAATGAAATTTAAAAGCTTTTGCACAGCAAAGGAAGCCATAAACAAGATGAAAAGACAACTCTCAGAATGAGAGAAAATATTTGCAAACAAAGCAACTGAGAAAGGATTAATCTCCAAAATATACAAGCAGCTCATGCAGCTCAATATCAAAAAAACAAGCAATGCAATCCAAAAAACGTTGGAAGACCTAAATAGATATTTCTCCAAAGAAGCATTCAGATTGCCAACAAACACATGAAAGAATCTCAATGTCACTAATCATTAGAGAAATACAAATCAAAACTGCAATGAGGTATTACCTCACACCATTCAGAATGGCCATCATCAAAAAATCTACAATCAATAAATGCTGGAGAGGGTTTAGAGAAAAGGGAACACTCTTGTGCTGTTGGTGGGAATGTAAATCAATAAGGCCACTATGGAGAACACTATGCAGGTTCCTTAAAAACCTAAATATAAAACTACCATGTGACACAGCAATCCTACTACTTGGCATATACACTGAGGAAACCATAATTCAAAAAGAGACATGTACCACAATAGCCAGGACATGGAAGCAACCTAAGTGTCCATCAACAGATGAATGGATAAAGAAGATGTGGCACATTTATACAATGGAATGCTACTCAGCCATAAAAAGAAAAAAAATTGAGTTATTTTTAGTCAGGTGGATGGATCTAGAGACTGTCATATGGAATGAAGTAAGTCACAAAGAGAAAAACAAATACCATATGCTAGCACATATATATGGAATCCAAAAATATAAAATTGTTATGAAGAATCTAGGGGTAGGACAGGAATAAAGACACAGACAAAGAATTGGCTTGAGGATGCAAGGAGGGGATAGGTTAAGCTGGGACGAAATGAGAGAGTAGCATTGACATATATACACTACCAAGTGTAAAATGGATAGCTAGTGGGAAGCAGCTGCATCCCACCAGGAGATCAGCTCAGTGCTTTGTGACCACCTAGAGTGGTGGGATAGGGAATGTGGGAGGGAGACACAAGAGGGAGGGTATATGTGGATATATGTATACATATAGCTGATTCAATTTGTTATACAGCAGAAACTAACACAACATTGTAAAGCAATTATACTCCAATAAAGATGTTAAAAAAAAATAAAGAAGAATCTTCCATATGAGAAATCATCAGACCAGCAGATTTTTACCTGTGCATTCTGTCAATCATGTAAGTTAGAAATAATACCAATTTTCCACATTCTTTTCTGGAAAATAGAAATGGAGGAACACTTCCCAATTAATTCAATGAGTCCAGCATTATCCTATTATTAAAATCAGATGAAGACATTAGAAGAAAAAAAGAACAGGCCAATTTCACTCATGAATACAGATGAAAATAACCTTCACCAGGAATTAGCAAATCAAAACTGTAAATTAAAAAAATAATAAAGTTATATATAATGGAAAATGGGATTTGTTCTAAGTTTTCAAGGGTATTTCATCATTTAAAAATCAAGGTAATACACTATATAGAAGAAAAACATACAATCATATCATCTGAAGCATAAAAAATATTTGACAAAATCCATCACTTATTTATGACCAAAATGTCTCAGCTATCTATGAGTAGAGGAAAAACTTCCATAAATTTATCAATGATTTCTCTGAAAAACTGATCAATAACCTCATATGTAAATTGTGATAAAATGGACATTTTACCCCTAAGTTGAAGAAAAAGGCAAAGCTGTCCTCTCTCACATTATGCTGGAATTGCTAACTGAAGCAATCATACAAGGCAAAGAAATGAAATGCATGCACGTTGGTAATAAATAAATAAAACTGATTTTATTCACAGAAGACAATATTGTCTATGTAGAAAATTCCAAGAATCAACATGAACAACCAAAAACCTCCTAGAACAATTAAGTGAATGTAGCAATATCACAGGATGCAAGACTAACATAGAAAAGTCAATTAATTTCCTATATACCGGTAATGAAATTATTTTATTTATTTTGTATTGAAATATAGTTGACTTACAATATTTAGTTTCACATTTACAGTACAGTAATTTGATATTTTATAGAATATATTCCATACAAAGTTATTATAAAATATTGACTATATTCCCTGTGAAGTGTATTATATCCTTGTAACTTATTCATTTTATACCTGGCATTTCATACCTCTTAATCCTCTTCACTTATTTGGGCCCTTCCCCCACTAACACTCCTCTGGAAACCACTAGTTCATTCTCTGTATCTGTGTCTGTTTCATTATATTTGTTCCTTTGTTTTACATTTTACATTCCACATGACAGTGAAAATATACAGTATTTGTTTTTCTCTATCTGATTTATTTCACTAAGCATAATACTCTCTAGGCCCATCCATGTTTTCACAAATGGCAGAATTTCATTCTTTTTTATGGCCGATTTTATATATATATATATGTGTGTGTGTGTGTGTATATATATATATATATATATATACACACAAACACACACACTTCTTTATTCATTCATCTGTTGATGGACACTTAGGTTGTTTCTATATCTTGGCTTTTATAAGTAATTATGCACTGAACATTGAGATGCATATATCTTTTTGAATTAGTGTTTTTGTTTTCTTTGAATAAATACCCAGGAGTGGGATTGCTGGATTGTATGCTAGTTCTATTTTTAATTTTTTAAGGAACCTCCATACTGTTTCTCATAGTGGCTGTACCAATTTACATTCCCACAGACAGTGCACAAGGCTTACCTTTTATCACCAACACTTGCTATTTCTTGTCTTTTTGACAATAGCCATTCTGACAGGTATAAGGTGATACCTCGTTGTTTTGATTTGCATTTTCCTGGTGAAAATGCAAATCATGCTGAGCATTTTTTCATGTTTCAGTTGGCCATCTGTATGTCTCCTTTGGAAAAATGCCTATTCAGGCACTCTGCCTACTTTTTAATCAGATTTTTAAAAATATTGAGTTGTATGAGTTATTTGTATACTTTGGATATTAACCTTTTATGGGACATATCATTTGTAAACATGTTCTCCCATTCAGTATGTTGTGTTTTCATTGTGTTTATGATTTCTTTCTCTGTGCTAAAACATTTTACTTTGATTAGGTCTCATCTGGTTATTTTTGCTATTATTTCCCTTGCCTGAGGAGGAAGATATAAAAAGGGCTAAGACCAATGCCAAAGAGTGTACTGCCTATGCTTTCTTCTAGCAGTTTTATGGTTTCAGGTCTTATATTTATGTCTTTAATCCATTTTCAGTTTATTTTTGTGGATGATGTGAGAAAACTCTCTCCTTTCATTCTTTTAGCTGTCCGGTTTTCCCAAAACAACTTATTGATAAGACTATAGTTTCTCCATTGTATATTCTTGCTGCCTTTAGTCATAGACTAATTGAGTACATATGCGTGGGTTTATTTCTGGGATCTATCTCTATGTTGTGCCATCGATCTATGTGTTTGTTTTTGTGCCAGTACCATACTGTTTTGACTACTGTAGCTTTGTAGCATAGCCTGAAGCCAGGGAGTTTGATACCTCTAGAATTGTTCTTTCTTTTACCAAATTGCTTTGGCAATTCAGGGTGTTTTGTGGTTCCATTAGAATTTTAGGATTATTTATTCTAGTGCTGTGAAAAATGACATGGGCATTTTCATAGGGATTGTATTAAATTTGTAGATTGCTTTTTGTAGCATGGGAATTTTAACAATATTAATTCTTTCAATCCAGGAATACTGAATATCTTTCCATTTATTTGTACCCACTTCAATATCCTTCATCAATGTTTTATATTTTTCTGAGTACCAGCCTTTCACTACCTTGGTTAAATTTACTCCTAGGTATTTTTCCTTTTGATTTGAATTTAAATGGGATGTTTTCTTGATTTCTGTTTCTGATGGTTCACTCTCAGTGTATAGAAATGCAACAAATTTCCTATATTAATCTTGTACCCAGCAATTTTATTGAATTCATGTATTAATTCATATATATATATATATGTATATATATATATAGTGAAGTCTTTAGGGTTTTCTATATATAGCATCATGTCATCTGCAAATAGTAACAGTTTTACTTTTTCCCTTCCAACCTGGATACCTTTTATTTCCTTTTTATTGTCTGATTTCTGCAGCTAGGACTTCCAATACTACATTAAATATGTGGCAAGAGTGAGCATCCTTGTCTTGTTCTTTATTTTAAAGGAAAAAAAAAACCTTCCAGTGTTTCACCATTGAGTATGAAGTTAGCTGAGGTTTTGTCATAAATGGCCTTTATTATATTGAGGTATGTTCCCCCTATACCAACTTTGTTGAGAATTTTTATCATGAATGTCTGTTCAATTTTGTCAAATGATTTTTCTGCATCTATTGAGGTGAGGTGATAACGTGATTTTTATCTTTTCCTATGTGTTTACATTTTCTGATGAAATTTTTCTTTCCAACATTTTCTTATTTCTTGGTATAGCCTTTTCTTTTTTGCATAAGGAAGACATTAACATTTCTTGTAAGATGAGTTTAGTAGTGATAAACTCTTGGTTTTTGCTTGTTTGGAAAACTCTTTATATGCCCCTCAATTTTGAATGATTTGCTGGGTAGAGTATCCTTTGTTGTAGGTTTCTTCTTTAAGTACTTTAAATTCATTAAGCCACTCCCTTCTGACTTGTGAATCTTTGTTAAAAAATAAGCTTATAGTCTTATAGGGATTCCCTTGTATGTGACTCTGTTTTTCTCTTGTTGCCTTTAAAATTATCACTTTGATCTTACATTTTAATTATGATATGTCTTAGTGTGGGTCTTTTTGGTTCATCTTGATTGAGTCTCTCTGTGCTTCTTGGACTTAGATATCTGTTTCTTTCTTCAGATTAGGAATTTTTCAGTCATAATTTCATCAAATATGATTTCCTCCCCTTTCTTCTTCTTTGGGACCCTTATAATGATAATGTTAGTATGCTTGATGTTGTCTCAAAGCCTCCTTAAACTACCCTCATTTTTGAATTTGTTTTTTTCTTTTTGCTGTTCTGATTGGAGGTTTCCAATACCCTGTCTTCCATGTTGCTTATGCATTCTTCTGTATCATCTAGTCTGATTCTAGATGAATCTTCAGCTTTGGTTATTTTTACGTTTTCTAGTTCTTTGCTGAAGTTCTCACTGTGTTCCTCTATCCTTTACCCAAGGTCAGTGAGCATTTTTTTACTCACTATTGCTTTGAATTCTCTTAAGTAAATTATTGATCTCTGTTTCCTTATGAAAACATAATGAAATGTTTATTTTCTGGGGTTTTATTTGTTCTTTCATTTGGAACATATTCTTCTGTCTTCTCAGTTTGTTTGACTTTCTTTGCTTATCTCCATGAAACTAAGTAAAACAGTTTCCTATCCTAGGAAACTTGTGTGGGAGCATCCCTATGTAATTTGTTAGTGCCTAATAGTTTTGGTGCTAGAGGCAAATCTGAAGTGACTACTGGCTGCATCTTTTCCTGGGTTGCTCTGGCAGTCTCCATCTTGGTGTGGCATAAGGCTGGAGTTGTATGGGCTGGAAGTGGAATCAGGTGTGAGCCAGCACTCCTCCCAGGCTCAATGGACACCCCCACCCTGATGAGGGATGGGACCAGGATCCAAGAGGCTGGAGAAGGGGCCCTGAGGGAGCTGAGATTCTCCCCAGTATGACAGCCACTTTTTCCTTGGTTGGGGCAGGGCCAGGGTCCAAGTGTCTGGAACAACAAATCTGAGCTATCTCTGCTTCTACTTAGTGCAACGGTGATCTCCACATTGGCTGAGGTAAGGCTGGGCCCTGTGGGGTTAGAGCCATGATTCTAAGCTAGCTCCACTTCTCCAGGGAATAATGGAAGATTCTGCCCTGGTTGGGACCAGGAGGGATTGGATCAGGAGCCTGGTGTGGGCTGGGGGACATCCTGAGGTGGTCTGGCAGGCCAGCCAGATCACCAGGAAGTTTTCATCAATCTGCTGTTTCTGTGCTCAAACTAGGAGCAAGCACCTCTGGGCACCCTCGAGAAGAGCAGACACTCGGTTTCCTATAGCCATCCAGTAAGTCTCACTGCTTTCAAACCAGGCAAGAGAGCTCATCTTCCCAGTGCCAGACCTCATTGCTGGTGTGCCCAATATGAGATTTGAACCCTTTGCTCCTTAGCGAGTAGCCCCAAGACTGTGATATATCCCTCCTCTTCTGGGTCACCTACCAGGAGTGTGGTTGAGTAGATTGCTTCTCCTCTCTTTCTACCAAACTCTGTGTTTCTTCCTGTATAACCTTGGTTGTAGAAGATACACTCTGCTAGTCTCCAGGTCATTCTCAAAATGAGTTGCTGTATATGTAGTTTTAGTTTTGATGTGTATGTGAGAGGGTGAGAGGAGGTGAGCTCAAGGTTTTCCTACTCTGCCATCTTGATCCCACCTTATGTCCCTATAATGAAAGAGTGAACTTTGAAGAAGAAAAAAAAAAGAAAAAGAATACCATTTACAATGGTCTCAAAAACAAGGATAAAGTTAGGTATGAATCTATAAATATGTGCAGAGAAACATATTCAAAAAACTACAAAATGGTGATTCAGAATACAAGTCTTAGCAGGCTTTTCTGTAAGTAACAGATTTCATTTTTTAGAGCTGGTCTTTGTTTACAGAAAAACTTAGCATATACACCCTCAAACTCACAGATTCTACTCTTTTTAACATCTTCAGTAATGTAACATATTTGTTACAATTGATGAACCAATACCAACACATTATTATTAATTAATGTCCATAGTTTACATTATGATTCACCTTTTGTGTTGTATATTTATATATTTTGGCAAATGCATAATCACATGTGTTCACAATTACAGCATCATAAAGAATATTTCATTGTCTTTTGTATAATATATTTTGAATGTGGGAAGTGTGAGTAATCCTGCTTAGTTCTTTCTTTGGTTATTTGTGTTCTTCCTGGTCCCTTGTATTTCCATATGAGTTTTAGAATCAGCTAATTTATTTCTGCAGACAAGGCAGTTTAAAAGTTGAAATATAGGTCAATTTGGAGGGTAGTGACATAGTAATGAAAAGTTTTCTGTTTCATAAACATGGAACGCCTTTCCATTCATTTAGACTTTTATTTTTTTAAACAATGTTTACGTAGTTTTAGTGTCTAAAATTCTTGAATTATTTTTCAAATACATTTCCATGTTCTTTGTTTTCTAATGCTCTTGATTTCTTAATTTAAAATTCATACCACTTATTGTTAGTGCATAAAAATACAACAGATTTTTGTGCATTGACCTTATACCCTGCAATTTTGCTGAACTTGTTCATTAGTTGTAATAATTTATTCTTAAGGATGTAGTATAAACAAGATCATATCAAGTACAAATAGTTTTAATATTTCCTTTTCAATCTGGATACATTTTATTTTTTACCTAATTTCCTTCAATAGAATCTCTAGTACAATGTTGAACAGCAGTGGTAAGAGCAGATATTTTTGTCTTTTTCTTGATCTTAGATAGCTTTCACTCTGTTACTATATCACTGTTAAGTTTAATTTTAGCTGTGGATTTTTCATAGATGAGTTTTACCAGATTGAAGTAGTTACTTCCTATTTCTATTTCATTGAGTGTTTTTATCACAAAAGGATGCTGTGTCAAATGATTTTTCTGCCTCTACAGAGATTATCATGTGGTATTTTCCCCTTTATTCTATTGATATGGTACAGTAAATTGATTGATTTAGAACGTTAAATTAGTCTTGAATTCCTGGGACAAATCCCACTTTGTCATGGAATATAATCTTTTTACTATGTTGGTGGAGTCAGTAATTCCAGTAGTCTAAGCTTCCTTAGGAATGGTTTCTGTCAAAGTCATTTTTGTATTTTCGATGAGTCATACTTTCAAGCTTCTTTGAATGCTTTGTAATTTTTTGTAAAGAACTAAGAATTCTCATGTGGTAATTTTGTTATATAATGTGGTAATTTTGGAAATCTGACTCTCACAGTCCTCAGGGATTGTTGATTTTGCTTGTGTAGGCTTGGAAATGTCCATTTTTGACTTTTCCAAATGATTTTTGCAAAGTGTGTACTCTTTGTTGTGTGTCATCACTGAAATTTCTGGCCTGTTTTCTCTATCTTCAGACAGTGATCTTACAAAAATGTCCTTAAATGTGTGATTCCAAAAGGGGATGTAGAAGAAGGGTTCTGCCTCTTTAAATGCCTTCAATGATGCCAGCAGGGGAAATCACTTCAGTCAAAAAGGCTAAAACCAAGGAAGGTGTCTCTGGCATTTTTTCAGGGTTTCACCACAACAAACCAAATTCACAACCTCTAATTTTTGGAGCACAAGGTCTCCTATGCTTGCTGCAGCACCAGCTATACAACCAAGGAATGCAGACCACTGTCCCCAGTTCGACAATGGGGCTGAGAAATGGGGCATGGTAAATGGTTTGTGGATGCTGCTTTCTTACCAAAATGAGCTCCATCAAGTAGTCTCCTTGTTATATGTGAACAATCATATTCCTGTGTTCCAAATTAGTTGATTTAATTCTTTTCAGTTGAATGGTTGCTTAGATGGAGGGACCAATACTTGGATCTTCCTGCTTTGGCATTTTGCATGTATGTTAGATTTATTGGGCACTCAGGGACCTTAAAAACTCTGCTGCTTCCATTTGTTTCTTGCCAAAATTCTGATTAAAGCTTTTGTTCTTATTTTAGAAAGACTTCAATGTTTCAAAGTTCTGAAAATATTATCTTTTATTATTTTCTGAGACATTTAAATTTCCCCTTAAACATATGTGTTAAACCAACCACTTACAAGCACCTTTTTATTGAAAAATAGTTTTCCCCCTGTCTGCAGTTCCACCTCCTTCATATGTCAATAGCTATACATACTTGTGTCTATATATAGTTTCCTCATTCCATTTCATTGGTCTATTTATACAACTTTGTTATTACTACAACATATCATTTTTAAGACTTTAAAAACTCAATACTTTGTGCAATTAGTATGATAGTGTATTGCCTACTCTTGGCTCCAGGCATTTCCAGATCAACTTACTAAGTTGTGTAAAATAACAATATAAAACATTTTGGATTGCAAATACAAACATTGTATATATAAATTGAATTAATAAGGCAATTTTGAGGACATGCTTTTAAAATGCAATTTCTAGTGCATTACATATATCCATTTTATCAAGCCTTCTTTAATGACTATCAATAAAAGTATGTAATTTTCCACAAATAGGTCTTGTCTTTCTTTGTTAGATATTTTCCAAAGCAATTGATATTTTTTCATTTTATTGTGAATTATTCCCCTGTCAGCTGATAGTATATAGAACTACAATTGATTTGGGTATATTGATTAGATATACAGAACCTGACAAACACTCTAATACATTTTTTAACAAGTGCTTTAAATTTTCTCTATGCCCAGGGATATCAAATAAATTGATTACATTATAAAATTATTTTTCAATGTATATGTAGCACTGGATATTACCTCAATTAAAACATTGAATATTAGCAGATATTGTAGTTTTCCCTGCTTATTTTTTATTTTAAAAGAAGAGACTCCAGATTTTTAAATTTGAGCAAAATGTTTGCTGTAGGAATTTATGAATTACTTACATTCGATTTAAAAATACTTTCTTCCTCACCTAGTAAGGTATTTAATCACAAATAAATACTGAGTTATATGAGAATTTTCTGCATCAATAAATAAAATCAAATATATTTTTCCTCTTTTTTAATCAATATATTGTTATACTGATTTATTTTCTAATATTAAATAGCCTACATTGCTGGGATAAACCCAAATATCCATGCTGTATTATTCATTTTGTATAATGCTATAATGAAATTTCCTTTAAATTTTGTTCAGAATGTGATATTGGCCTGTAATTTTCCTTCCTTTTAATGTCAGCTTCAGATTTTGGTATCAAGGCTTTGCATCCTCATAGCATAAATTGGGAAACATTGCTTCCTTCTCTATATGTGTAAGGTTGAATTTACTTCTTTATTAACATTCTGATGTAATTTGCTATTGAAAACAGTCTAACATGCCTTGTTTTTGTTTGTGTATGTCTGTGTGTGTTATTTTGTTTTTAGGGAAGGATCTTTTTAAAAGTTAGTTTATTATCTTTAGTGGTTGTAGAATTATTCTTGAGTGTAGGGAACTATCCATTTTATCTGAAACCTCAATACTGGTGTAAAACTTTCCATAATGCTTCAATATAATCTTGTTAAAATCTGCAGACATATTTTGAAGTACCTTTTTCATTTCCGATATTTATTGTCTGTCTACTTTTTTTTCTTTCTTTTTTGTTTGCTTTTTTCTTATTATAGTCAGATTTTTAGATAGTATGTATTTGTCTCTGTTCAGTCTCCCTCAATTACAATATTATTTTTTAATTTATTAATTTTTGTTTAAACATTATTTTCCTTTCCTTGTACATTATTTAGAATTTTCTGCATTTTTCTAATCATTTTAAAAATATAAACACACAGACTATTTTATCATTTGCATGAAAAGTATTTGTTTTTCTGAATCATATTGGTGTATGTCAGTTGTTAGCATAGCGTCCTTTATATCTGAATAATTTACTGTGTAATCCCTACAAAGATTTTCTTCTATATAACTATAATATAGTTATCAAAACTAATTAAATTTCGGTGATGAATTAAATTCATATAATGTACAGTCTTTGTTCAAGTTTCATGAGTTGTCCCAGTAATGCCCACTGTAGCAAATGCCTCCAATTTACAATCATTTGTAGCAAGCCTCTTTACTTTCCTTCTGTCTAAAATAGTTCCTTAGTCTTTCCTTTACATGCTGCTGCTGAGGATTCCAATTCAATTATTATGAATACTGCCTCTCAATTTGTGTTTTTCTTATGACTCATCATGATTATATTATGCTGTCTGTTATTTTGGTAGGTATATCCCAGAACTGACAGCGTATTCTCATTGCATCCAATCATGTGGCATAACAGCTTTGATTTATTTTATTATTCATAATAAATGGAACAAGTTGTTGACCTTTCCTTCATTGCCTTCTTCTGGGTTGACTGAATATTCTTTTAATCTTTGTGTTTGTTGGTTTTTGTCTACCTCTTTGGAAGTTATATACTTCCTAAAAATTAATCCTAAAAATTAAACATAATTTTACAAAATGTAAAATAGATAGCTAGTGGGAAGCAGCCACATAGCACAGGGAGAGCAGCTCTGTGCTTTGTGACCACCTAGAGGGGTGGGTTAAGGAGGGTGGCAGGGATGGAGACTCAAGAGGGAAGAGATATGGGAACATATGTATATGTATAACTGATTCACTTTGTTATAAAGCAGAAACTAACACACCATTGTAAAGCAATTATACTCCAATAAAGATGTAAAAAAAAATTGGTAATTCAAAATTAACCAATAGATTTAATATCCTTCAAGGTAATGAAATTATATTAGAATACTTTAGCTTCACATTCCTAACATATTTTTAATAGTTTAATTCTAATTTTATAATACTATAAAATGTTAGTATTTTGCTGTATTGTATATTTAAGTTTATTCAGTTTTACCCACAGAGTTACCACTTCTTTGCTTTACATCTCTTCCCAGAACCTCAGTCTACAATCACATTCCTTCTACTTGACGTATATACCTCAGAAATTTACTTAGTAAGAATTGGCTGGTGATAAACTCAGAAGTATTGGTAAAGAACACTTCTACTCATTAGTACTAGACCCTTGTGTTCTAGCTATTGAATACATAGCACTACCTAGCAGCCATTTGTTTAATGCATTATAGAGCTTTCATATGTAAGGATGATTCTTTCGATTGGGGTTTAGCTGAGCTTTCAACAGTTCATTCTTTGGTTCCTTAAGACTCACTGCTTCTGGATGATGGGATCAGTCATAAGACCAGTACATCACAAAGTTATAAGCCTATTATTTCACCACCTGTTTTTGTAAAATTGCTCCCTTATTCTGAGGCAATTTAAATTGAAACATCCTGTCAATAGACTGTCATTTATCTTGGATGCCCTTGGATGACCACATTGGTGCTTGCAATGTGGTCTGTAAAGGTAAGCCCATTTCCAGAATAGACCCTGCCAAACTGAAGAAGATTTGATGTGATCAAGCTGTTTGCACTTGGGTGGTTAATTAACTAATGAAGGGGCTGTATTGGGCTCAGCATAATTTTTGTGATATAGGATTAGATATTCAGTCACACCATTGTGCTCAAGTGTAACATACATTCTTCCAACAGTGTCTAGTTTGTCCATGAGGAAGAGGCTAGATATACCTTAACATGAGACACAGAGAAAAAGATCTGCATGATTTTGCACACATCATAATTCAATTCACACTTCTTCTCTAGACTTGGTTCAATATTCTAACGCTTTTATTTCCAAGCCTATGACCACCTAGCCAAAATAGTTTCATTTTCCTGGACTATGTATTGGTATTCCAGACCACTTTTCTTGTAAAAAAAAAAAAAAAAAAGTGAACAGGCAATTGTATTTCTCTTTGCTTTATCCAATGGGAGAATTTTCCAGGGCTTCCCGGTGGTGCAGTGGTTAAGAATCTGCCTGCTAATGCAGGGGACACAGGTTCGAGCCCTGGTCCAGGAAGACCCCACATGCTGTGGAACAACTAACCCCGTGCACCACAACTACTGAGCCTGCGTTCTAGAGCCCACGAGCCACAACTACTGAAGCCTGCACGCCTAGAGCCAGTGCTCCGCAACAAGAGAAGCCACCGCAATGAGAAGCCCGTGCACCACAAGGAAGAGTAGCCTCCACTCACTGCAACTAGAGAAAGCCCATGTGCAGGAATGAAGACCCAGTGCAGCCAAAAATAAATAAATTTATTAAAATAAATATATTTCCCTTCACAACCTGCCTTTCAAGTGGGTCTATAAACAACAAGAATATATTTTTGTTGATAATCAGAATATCATGGCAATCTGTCTATAAAATAAGCCTGAGTTCTTACTGCTGTCATCTGTTGGTTGTTCTGAAGCCTCATAAGGTTAAGGTGTGAATTATGGGCGATGCTCTAGTGCAGCAGCAACATTTTTGGCACCAGGGACCAGTTTCGTGGAAGACGATTTTTCCATGGTGGTGTGGTGGGGAGTGGATGGTTCAGGTGGTAATGCAAGCGAAAGGGAGCAGCAGATGAAGCTTCACTCACTGGCCTGCCACTCACCTGTGCAGCCCAGTTCCTAACAGGTCACAGACCGGTCTGTGGTCTGGAGTTTGAGGACTCCTGCTCTAGTGTAACTGCAGGAAATGACATAGATATTTGAACTACCTGCTCGTGTAACTTACACATACCTTCTGAACCTTCCCAGGTCTAATCCTGAATATACCAGTTTGATTGTACAATAAGTGGCTATTATATCCACCCTGACTCATAATTCTGAGAAACTGAATACACTTATCTCACAATAGACTGCTTTGATCACATAGCCAATGAGAATCACAAGATCATAATGAAAAACATCACATCTTCTTTTCTATAGAGAATGGCTCATAGGCACAGTTTATCTGTAGATACTACTTCAAAACAAATCTTATGTAGCTAAACAACTTTTTTTAAATTTTGAATTAATAACCACTATGTTAATATATCACCTTGTATTGCTTCCCATACTAGCCTCATTTCATTTTTTTCTCTTGATGTGCTTGCATTATTTTTCCTAAAAATAAGATGAATTCTTCCTCAGACCACTATGAAACCTGATCTAAGACAGAAGTGGAGGAAAGACAAGTTTAAAAGAGCTAGTCCAATAACAGTTGAATATATTTTAATATGTTAACATAGAAAGGGGAAATAGCAACCTTTGTAAGATGTGCAGCATCAAGAAAGATTTAGAATGAGGAGTTATGTTTGACAAAAATAGAACAAAGCAAGGTAAATACCACTGAGAAAACTCAGGAAGTAAGCAAATACTAAATGACAATTTATTTTAGGCTTTAAGTAATAAGCTAAAATAACAAATTTACTTTCATTATTTTACACATTAGAAGCAATGACATCTTTACACACTCAAGGTCTATAAATTATCTCAGGAGGATTATTATACTGTGTTTGGATAATTTTTAGCTCTATATTTTTACAAATTATATCACCAGTTTAAACGTAACCTCTTAGTATATATTATTGCATGTTTTGTCACTGCTTTCTAAGAGTGTGTGTGCACAATATCTATCTACCTTGTACTTTAAACTTAACCCAGATTTCTCCTATTTTGTGAGGGCTTTTCATGGCCATCACGGTCACAGTTTTTAGGGTTCCAAATAACAGGGCTTGTTCTACACCCAAAGAAAATAATGGCATGTTATAAGAGGGAGGCAGAGGTCTTTGCCCCATCACACAATTTTCTGTTTTCCAGAGAAAGTTTTCCATCTTAATGTTTCTATCAGTGACTATAATAGTCATAGTGGACTAGAATATATTACCATAACAAACAATATGAATCTCACAGTATTCCTAAAACACAAGTCTCTCACCACACTGTAGTCACTCTAGCTGATGGAGTTTTCTTAACACTCTTTGTTAAAATAACTTCGTCAGGATTAAGACAAAACAGTGAATTATGCACTGGCTCAAAATGTTGTTCCTGAAAGTGAGGTACATCACTTCTACTCACATTTCATTGGCCAAAGAAAGTTACACAGCTTTATCTAATTTCAAAACAATGCAGAAGTGTGATCTTTAAAAGTACATACAGAGGTTACTCTAGAGAACTGTGACATTTGGGAAGAACCCTAGTGATCCCTGCAGTGACAAAACTTTATGAGGGAGTAGAAAAAAATAAACATTTACAACTAAAGGTTTCAGTTATTCTAGGTGGAACTGAATAAGATGATCTTGGAGTTGTCAATTTAGAATTCTTATGTAGAACTATGAGTTTCTGTTTGCATTATATAACTTAACTTTCACAGGTACCTTATGAAATCATTAAGCAATTTATAAAAAGTCACTCCCTCAGGATACTTTCACATAGTTGGTTATTACTATCTTTTAGAAATAAAAGCCTAGACTGACCATTAACTGAGACCCTGAGCTATCCTTTATAAGAAGAACCTTTGAAAAAAAATATACCCTTTAACTTTCTAACTTGTAGTATAACATTATTTCATGTTTCTCAAACTCATGGCCATAAAAATCATGTAAGATGCTAGTGAGAATGACACTTATGGTCACCAGCCATGGACAATTTTATTTTTTAAGTCTGGGAGAAATTTTGGAATCTGAATTTGTAAAGTACCACAAATGAAAATTTGTATCAATGGCACATAAAAACTGTGCTAATGGATAACAACATTAGTTTTGGCGAAAGTCAAACTTCCCTTCCAATTTAGCTTTACTGCTTAGCAGCCTCTTGGCCTTAGAGAAACTACATATAACTTAGGACTTCAATACACTCATTTCTAAAAAAAGAAATGCATTTATTTTATTTTGATCTACAGATGCTACCGCTTAGAGTGATATATATTTAATGATAGAAGATTAAATTTCATTTTCTTCTCTAATAATATCTATCTCATTGAGTCATGAGAATTAAATAAGATAATAAAAGTGTAGAGCTCAGCACAGTATCTTTGTTATGAAAATGTCCCACTAAATAATAGGTATTGCTCTTGCAGCTATAAATAGTAGTAGTAGTAGTAATGGTGGTAGTAATGGTGGTAGTAGGTGGGAGAAGGATTGTAGATAATGCCTTTTCTTTTGTATCACTTTCCTGTTATGTTCTTACCAAACGATCATTAGTTCTAGGCTTGAATACATAGAGTGTGTTATGGGCTCAGTGGTGTCCCCAAAAATTCATATGTTGAAACTCAAACACCTGAATTCTTAGGAAGTAAATATATTTGAAGATGGGGCCTTTACCAATGTGATTAAGATAAAATGATGCCATTAGAGTGGACCTTATCCAATTTGCCTTATGTCCTTAGAGGAAGAAGAAATTTGGGTACACAAAGATACCCAAGGAGGCCTCTGCACAAAGAAAAGACAACATGAACACATAGCAAGAAGGCAGTCATCTGCAAACCAAGGAGAGAGGTCTGAGAAGAAATCAAACCTATCATCACCTTGATCTTGAACTTCTAGGCTTCATAACTGTGAGATATTATACTTTTATTGTTTAAACTACTTAGTCTTTGGTATTTTGTTATGGTAGCCTTAGCAAACTAATAGAATGTCACAAACTCATAGCAGAGGGAAGAAAATTATGCTTATTAAGGGTCTCTTTGGTTTTAAGTCTAAGACTTCACACATCTTAAGGTTTCGTTTGCATTTTAAAAACATTTTTAAGCTCTATAATATGGTTTATCCATGTTATACCACCATTTAAATAAGCTCTGAATTTATTTAGCAACTGGTATGGGTCAGAATACACAATCAGATTCATAAGATACAAGTAGGCTTCAATCTTATAGTGCATTGACTTAACTTTATGGAATGAAAAGGACTGAAGAAGCAGCAGGTAGATTTCAATATCATTTGGAGGACCAGTGGCTCTACAGTTCTGAATTTCTTTTGCCACTTACCCCATGGTTATGTAGGTCATCTTGACGCAGAGAACCTGAAAACTCAGCATCTCACCAGCTATACAGGCTTACAGACTGCATGCAAATTCAGTTTGCTCCATTCAAATGAATTTTACCAGTTAGAAGTTTATAAAGTAGAACAGACACAAAATTTCACATTGACTTCAAATGTAGTTTTTTTAGAAAACAAACATCAAGGTCATTTACCAGCTGTTAACCAGGCCAGCTGTTAATCCTCTGCTCACAGGTCCGTTAGGAAAGTTTGAAGATAATGCATAATGAAATGAGTAGGTGTGATCTTGGAAAGTCTCCCAGACCCCACAGTGTTTCATTTATTCCAAACCTGAAATCACCCTTTTGTATGGTCTTGTAGGCTCAAAGATTCAATTTTCCCAGTTTGTCAAATTTGGTAAGACTTAATGCTAAATCAGGGTAAAGATGCGTATAAATGGCAGATGCATAAAAATCAGAATTCATTAGAATGTATTGAGCAATAAGCTATTAGCAGGACCAGAGAGCCATTATAAATGGGCCAGTGCATTTCCTTCATGTAAAAGCCTACACAACTTGTAAGACAATATCACTTAAAGAAGTTTAGAAAGTATGGACTTAGATAAAATCTATTACAGAATCATCCATTTATTGGCATTAGACTCTGGTACATTTCATGCTTACACCAGGGCTTCACGTCTTCCACATCTGTGAGGTGTGCTAAATGTTTATGTCAATTCTAAATGGTCTTTGTTCCAGTTCCCTGGGAAAAAAAAAAGTTATGAGTTTTATCAAAATTGGTTGCATGCTGATCCCTATCCTCACCAGCCTAACAATGTCCTATATACACTACAACGCATATATGAATGATTGCCATTAGAAAACTAAGAGATAAGCTGGGTTTTTACTTTTATTTCTAAATACATATCCTCATGTCTTCTCTATGTATAAATTTGCTTTCTCTGAGTTTCCATTCACTTGTTTTCTAGAAATTGCTCAACCTTCAGCTCTTCATTTAACCTCAGTTTTGTTCATTGCCACATGACAAATGCAGTTTCGAGTTCTGTTTTAAACCATTGTAGTCAGAGAGGAAGGCCACATTAGACTCACATAGTGGCTAGGGTCCATCATTAGTGGTGAGGTTCTCAAGGGAAGAATACTTTGGGGGATAAGCAGTCACTCTAATAATATCCACTAGTAGGACCTAAAAGTAAATTCCATTTTGTAAACTTTAGCACAACATTCTAACCTTCCAAATTCTTTTTTTTTTTTTTTTTGGATACTGGTGAAATCTTTAAATATTTTTTAGCATTTGTTACAGTAAATTTGAAAAATTATGTTTTTTTCTTTACAAATTGAAAGGCTTTCAAAGCTTCATTAAGAAAAGGATTCTTCAGCTTGTCATTAGAGATTTCTCTCTGTGTAGTCATGGATTAACATGGATTCTGGTGAGATTATAAAATTTTAGGTTTCCATCACCTAGAAGTAGGTGCACATTTATCTTGTGTTAGCATTTTTCATTCTTGGTCTTCATGATATTCTATTAAATGTTTTAATATTTATAAGCTGTTTCAATATCTAGTCTGAATTTTGTTTAAAATGATATTTGAGTTTATCCCTTGCCTCAATGTATACTATTCAGCTTTATAATTTTTCAAAAATGTTAGTAGACTTGAAGCACAATATGTTTCATATTTAAAATAGTCTAGAAATATTATATTAATGTGTTCATTCTTGCCCACTATATAGTATCAATGAATTTCCTTGTTTTTGACAACTGCAAAATTGTCAAGTACTTTTCTATTTATCTACATGTGAGATTTTATAAACAAGTTTGCTTAACAAGTGTTAAACTCTTTAAAACTGAAATAGAAACCCACTTGTTTTGTAGTCTGATTTGTATTACCCAGTAATTGAATTTCTTTATTCTATTTGCTCTCCAGAGGAGTACAATTCCAATAAACTCTAAAAATAGCTGCTATAATAAAAACAGCTTCTGCTTCATTGTCTTGTTATTAACTTAAAATTTTTGATCTTATGAAAGACCTATATCCTACTACAAGGTGTGGGAATTAGAGTGTGGAACTGTTTCTCAAATTGCTTTCTTTAAAATTGACCCTTATTCACTTTGTTAAGCTTGATACCAAAGACATGTATATTAACTTGCCTCTTGGAGACCACTGGGATATAGCACAGAAACCTTAACTTCATCATATCCAATTGCAGTCATATCACTGTCATCAACTACCCTAGCCTCAAAACATACAAGCACACAGATGAACTGTAACCTCTGTTGGTCATTCAGTTAGCAATTTAGAAAGCAGCTCTTATTAGAAATAAATTTAGCATTCTTGCTGATGGGAAAGAGAACACTTAGAGCATAGGAGCAACAACTTATTTTTATTGCCAACAGTAAGGAATGAAACCAATTAATTGTTTAACAAATATTTAGTTAATCGAGTTTTTAATCACATAGCCTCAAATGGTTTCTTGAATTTGGGCACTAAGATTTGGCTTCTTGATGATAAAAGTATGTCTACCTGCAAATGGAAGTATTTCTTCATTTGTGTTGTACATATGGATGTTTTACCACTTTTTCTACTATGTAGAAAAGTATCAGGATATTTATTAAGACCAAAAAAAAAAAAACAACCCTATATTACCTGCTGTGGTATATAAATTTGAAGGCATTACTCTTCTCTAATTCAATTTTTTATTCTTAAATGTAAATGTACAGACATAAAACAAAATTTACATACTTGTGTGATTATTTCTTCCCAACTATACATCAAGATGTTCACTTTTGCTCTATAAGTTGCTGACATGCACAGAGATATGTGACTCCTTTGTTAAATAGTGTTGATCATTTCTACCTCACTAGGAGCACACCAAGAATAATGTAATGGTTTATATGCAAAGCACTGCAAATTTTCCTGAAGCAGTGCAACAAATGGCAGATGTTTACTAAGAGGATACCATGTTCCTGAATCTTGATAGAAAACAGGATCATGAAATGAGGCTGTGCTTGTGGCCATTTGGCTATTGAAGCTACTGAAGCTTCTTTGCAGTTTCTTTACGTGCAGATGTAGGGTCTTGAAGAATTTAATAAAGTTCTGGTAACTCCCCTGAATATAGATATTTTGAATAAATAAAATCAGTGTAACTTTTTCAACATACAACTTTTATGGGTCCAATAGATTTCTCAGACATGTTTGTGTGCGTGTATCTGTACATGTAGCATTCAACCTATTCAGTGTCAGAGAAACAAGGCTTTCAAACTGCAATGAAATAAATTCCAGAGAAATAGTGACAGAGGACTATTGGTTAGATTTCTCTTGATGTCAACATACCAGAGAATTAAAGTGTTTTTTTTATTCTATGAACACAATTAATCAAAAAATCATACTATATTAACCTTGAGAATTAATGATAAAGAGGAAAATAAGAAGATAAAGAGACCTATTATGCTCAGTGTGAAGCAGTGGCCCTTAGTTTTAAAACTCTTTGGCGGAGGGAGGAGAAATCAGCCTATGTCTTATTTATATTCTCAAGCCAAAATTCATAGTAGTGCTGGAAGGAGGATATGACATATTTATGCTTAGAAAGATTTCCATTAAAACAGAATCTAACACTATATTAAAAAATCATATGTCAGATATCAACAGACCTTTTTTCAGGAAAATAAGAATGAGCCAATTCTATTAAAATAACTTACCTAATAATATATATCATTTTTCCCTGTGGACTGAATTGTATTTTTCCAGCTTTACTGAGGTATAATTGACAAATGAAAATTGTGTATATCTAAGGCTTAAAACATAATGTTTCAATACACATATACATTTAAATGATTACCACAATAAAGCTAATTAACATATCCATCACCTCGCATGGTACTTTTAAAACCTTTTTGGTGAGAATACTTAAGATCTACTCTCTTAACAAAATTCAAGTATATAATACAATATTATTAACTATAATCACCATGCTGCACATTAAATCTCCACAACTTTTTCATCCTGCATAATTGAAATTTTGTAACCTTTGACCAATATCCCCCTATTTCCCCTATTCTCTAGTCCCTGGCAACCACCTACTCTCTGCTTAGATTTTATCTTTCTAGATCCCACACATAAGAGAGACCATGCAGTACCTGTCTTTCTGGGCCTGGATAATTTCACTTAGCATAATGCCTTCCAGGTTCATCCATATGGTTGCAAATAGCAGGATTTGGGGGGCTGAAAAATATTCCATTGTGTGTATACATCACATTTTATAATCTATTCATTGATGGACACTTAGGTTACATTTATATCTTACCTATTATGAATAATGCTGTAATGAGCCTACAAGTACAGCTGTCTACTCAAGATAATGATGTAGTATCCTTTGAGTATATACCCAGAAGTGGGATTGCTATATCATATGGTAGTTTTATTTTTAATTTTTCAAGCAATCTCCATATCGTTATTCATAATGACTGTAGCAATTTGCATTCCCATTGACAGTGCACAAGGGTTCCCTTTGCTCTACATCCTTTCCTGTGCTTGTTATCTTTTTCTTTTAATAATAACCATACTAAAGTAAAGTGATATCTCATTGTGGTTTTAATTTACATTTCCCTGATGATTAATAATGTTGAACGCCTTTTCATGTACCTGTTGGTCATTCATATAGCTTTTTTTGAGAAGTGCCTATTGAAGTACTTGCCCATTTTAAAATCAGGTTATTCTTTTCTTGATATTGAATTGTTTGAGGTTTTAAATGTTTTGGATATTAACTCCTTAATGCATGCTTTGTTAATATTTTCTACCATTCCATATGTTGCCTGTCCACTCTGCTGATTGTTTATTTTTCTGTGCAGAAGCTTTTTAGTTTGATGCAATCCCATATCTCATTTGTCTCTTTTTGCTTTTGCTACCTGTGATTTTTGTATTGTATCCAGAAAACTATTGCCAAGACAATGTCAAGAAGATCTTCCCTTATATTTTCTTCTAGAGGTTTAACAGTTTCAAGCATTATGTTTTAAGCCTTTAATCCATTTTGAGTTGATTTTTGTTTGTAGTGTGAAATAAGTGTCCAATTTCATTTTTCTGCATGTGGATATTCAGTTTCCACAACACCATTTATTGAAGAGATTATCCTTTCCCCATTGCATGTTCTTGGCACCTTTGTCAAAAATCAGCTAAACACAAACACAAAGATTTATTTCTGGGCTCTCAATTCTGTTCCACTGTCATTCCATATGTCTATTTTGATGCCAGTACCATACTTTTTTGACTACTGTAGCCTTGTAATATATTTTGAAATGTAGCTTTGTGATCCTCCAGCTTTGCTGTTCTTGCTCAAAATTGCTTTGGCTGTTTGGGATCTTTCTGGTTTTATATGAATTTTAGGTTTGTTTTTCTATTTCTGTGAAAAATCCCAATGGAATAATAATAGAGATTGCATTGAATCTGTAGAGTATTTTGAATAATATGGACATTTTAACAATATTAAGTCTTCCAAACCATAAACATGGGATATCTTTCCTATATTTATGTATTCTTCATTTTCTTTCATCAATAGTTTATAGATTTCACTGTACAAATCTTCCTTTTCCTTGATTAAATATATTCCTAAATTTTTATTGTTTTTGATACTATTGTAAATGGGATTATTTTCTGTCCCTCCATCCTCTTCCTCCTCCTCCACCTTCTCTTCCTCCTTTATTTATATTTTTCCATGCCACACAGCTTGCGGGATCTCTTAGTTCCCCAACCATGGATCAAACTGTGGCCCATGACAGTGAAATCATGGAGTCCTATTCCTCCTTCTTTCTTCAATGGTTTGTGTCTGCTGGAAGAATGGATCTTAAGAATGGATCTGGAAGAATGGATCTTTCCTGTACATAATAGGAATATTTTTCAGTTCAGTTACTGTATTCTTCAGCTCTAATATTTTTGTTTGGATCTTTAAAATTTTTCTATTTGTTTGCTGATTTTCTCATTTTGTTCATTTACTCTTTGCTGAATTTTGTTTTGTTATCTGCCCATGTTCTTTCATAACTCACTAAACTTTTTAAAGACAATTATTTTAAATTCTTAGGCAACTCACAGATCTTTAATTCTTTCAGGTTTTTACTAGATATTTATTTTCTTCCTTTGATTATATCATACTTTTTAGATTTTTCATGTTTTCCTTGTATATTTGTTTCATACCTGCATGTTTGAAAATGTAGACTTTTGTTCTGCACCTTTTCACAGTCTTGCAGATCAGTGCTGGCTGTAAGACGATGCTCTCCCTTTTCCTTTATTCCTAGCTGTCCCAAGGCCCAGACTCTGCAGATTGTTCAGCACTCTCAGTATGAGGCAAGACAGGAACTGGCTCCATGAGGACACTCTGAAATGCTGGGGATAAGGCCCTCTTTACACATTCCCACCCTTGTGGAGGTAAAAGCCTCAGTTATGTGCCATATTCCAAACTCATAGAGCAGCACTGGCTGTAAGAGCATGTCCTCCCTTTTTCTTTGCTCTTTGCTGTCCCAGAGGACTGGACCCTTGCAGACTGTTCAGTGTTTTGTATGAGATGAGAGAGAAACCAACTTGATGGAATGTGCCTGAGAGGGCAGGAGGCCAGGCAAGCATATGCACACGCCAATCTCACTTTTCTTCCCATGAAAGAAATTATAGGCTGACACAATCTTCTTGGTGCTGAGGTAAGCTGGTTTGAAGGAGGGACTGATGTGAGTAAATCAAAATTGCTCTTCTTACCCATACATACTGCTCTCAGTTTGTGCTCCTTTTATTTGACTTCTTATCTGCATTTTAAAATTCCTTTCAAGTTATTTTGCTCTCAAAATCGTTGTTATATCAGTGATTCTGTGAAGAAACAAGAGCCAGGGTTTCCTACTCCACCATCTTGATGATGTCACTGTCTCCAATCATATATTATCTCAAATGTAAAAATTCATGTTTTTAGATGGTTTGTAAAACACATCTATCAGTATTTCTTACAGTGTTTTCTTCAACTTTCTAAATTAATTAACTTAGAGACCACCCACTATTTTATTACATGCATTTGTTTACAGGCATACCTTGTTTTATTATGCTTTGCTTTATTGGGCTTTTAAGATGCTGCATTTTTTTACAAATTGAAGGTTTGTGGCAACCTGGCATTGAGCAAGTGTATTGGTACCATTTTTTCAAAACCATTAGCTGATTTCAGGTTCTTGTGTCACATTTTGGCAATTCTTACAATATTCCAAACTTTTTCTTTATGATTGTATTTATTGTGGTGGTCTGTGATCAGCAATCTTGATATTACTATTGCAAAAACTTTTGACTAGATGAAGGCTCAGATGATTTTTAGCATTTTTACTTTTTAATTAAGTTATTTACATTATATTTTTAGACATAATGCTACTGCACACTTAATGGACTACAGTATAGTGTAAGCATAACTTTTATATGCACTGAAAAACTAAAAGAAGTCTGATATTGGTTTTATTGCAGTGCTCCTGAACTGAACTTGCCATATCTTTGAGGTATGTCTATACTTTTAACACTGGTCTTGATGCAGGAATTCACTGACTTTTCTCCACTTCAAGATTTCCCAGCTGGTCAAAGTGGAAATGGTGTCACATGACTAATTATTTAAGTGTCTCTTTTCTCCACAGAAGCAAAGGGTCCAGGTAATCATTGGGCTCTGGGGAGATATTTATCACTGTCTAAGGCTCATACATATTTTTAGGTTCTCTTTGGAGTCAAGTGCCTTTAACTGACTTTTTTTAGTCCTGCCTGAGATGACTACTTTTTTCAGACAGAGTACAGTAACCTCATTTACGGAGATTCTAGAATGATAACCTACATGTGATGTTTAAACCAAGATTACATAGGAAGTCAGGACCATATATATATATATATAATTTACTGTCTTATGGTCAATACAAATGAACTATAGTTAACATTAATTTGATGTGTGACTAAAACTTAAAAACATTCATTATCAATTTTGGTACACTTAAATATTAAACTGCTGTAAATATGCAATAAAAATAACACCAAAGCCATTCATTGATGGTAAGGATACATGAAACCTTTAATGACGTGTAGATTCATCTGGTCCTCGATCAGTACAACAAATGCAAAAAATGATACAGAATAATAACAATAGAGGGATACTATATTTTACATGAATACCTACACATAAAGCCAAATCTAGAATCATTAATTTTGAAATCATTAAATTTGAAACAATAAAAAAGTCACTGATGTAGTAAAAAGTGAAGCAAAAATGCCCATCTTTTCTATTAATATTTAGCATTGTTCTAGAAGGACTAGAAATACAATTTGGCAAGAAGAATAAGTGGTATGGTCATTGGTAAAGTGGGAATAACATATCTTTATTTACAAGTAATAGAGTCACATATCTTGAAAAGTTAAAGCTAAATCTTACCATAATGTAAAATTCTTATTGAATCATAAAAATTTGATATTTATTTTCAGAAAAAATTGGAAAGCATAATTAAAGAATACATCCCATACACAACAGCAGTAAAAACTTAAACTGCTGACAAATCTCACCTTAAAAAAATGGCCTTCAAGTCAAGAACATTTGTGTTCTTGTGATATGGGCATGATCTTCTTATGAAGACATTTGAATCTTCAAGGATTCAATTTTTGTTTTTGACAGAATTTGTATCATTTAAAGGCAAATGTGTAGTCCACCTCTAGGTAGTAAAGAGGACACTATGATATGTTTTTCACATTATCTACCCCCATGGCTGAAGTTTATGACTTTAGACCTTGACTTTCTTCTGCCTTTATAATCTGCATTAAGTTTATTGTAATATAGCTTATAGATCCCTGCAAGTCATCTTAAATGTGCTTTTGGATTAAGACAGTATGTAAATAAGTAAACATAAAAATCAGAGACAGATATATTGAGCATGCTTTATTAATAAGGATAATCAATATCCTTTCTGTATACTTAAACTATTGTAAACACTAGGAGACCTTTAGGTTTTATATACAGTACAATCTCTACATCAATACTAATCTTTGTCTAAAAACACAAACAAGAAGCAGTCCTAGAATTTAGGTTCCATGACATTTGTGCAGTGCCTCACCATTATGTCCACTTTCATTCTGCACGTAGAATTGATCTTATGGTCAGACTTCTTCCTCAAATTTCAAACTCTCCTTCTGACATTAAAGATTTTTCTTTTTTTCTGATGATAAAAATCATCACTACAAATAAATGTAATAAGCAAATAAGGCAGATCTGTTGAATGCATAAATTAGGACAGATTTTATTCTAAATACATTAATGTATTAACTAATTGTCAAAGAAGCACATCAAAGTCTACGATGGAGTTCTATTATTTTTGGTTGTTTTATTCCCTTTTTTCCACCATTTTACAGATGAGGAATTCCAGGCATAGAGAGGCTTGTAAGGTCTGCAATCATAGAGTTAGTGATGGAGAAGTATTTTACCACAAGCACTCTAATATAGAACTTATACTTCTAACCACTTTATTATACTGCCTAATCAAGGATAAATGAGAAGAAATAAATATACGAAGATATTTTAAACGAGTATGTCAACTGAATTATGTACTATATATTAAGTGATACAGCTTTATTATCTTAACAAATACATATAACATGCTGTACAACATAAGCATCAATTAATTAATGGATATGGCATTATGAATTAATAATATTATTAATTATTTGTAAGCATTTATTGTGCTCCAATAATTTTCTAAATCATTAAGATGAATATATCCTTTGATATATTAAATTACCCTAAAACATGAATTTTCTTATTGCTATATTTACAAATGAGAACACTGAGGGAAAGGATGGTTAAATTGCATTTCTTTTCCTTCAAGAGATGCTTATCTCAATTTCCTTTAACAGGTTTAGCACCTTTTAACTAAACTCACCACACATTTATTTTTTCCCCTCCCTAGTAGGAAAAGAAGATTAAAATGACATTTTGTGAATACTAGCTACTGTTCTCAAATAGGTCTCAACTAATTACTGTGGATTTTTTTCCTCTAAAAACAAACTAAATTTTACATGAGAGAACTAAGTAAAACTGTGATACTTGCAAAGTTACTGTGAACTACCTCCATCAAAATCTCTTTTTAGGTGTCTTCTAAAAATTATTACTAAACTCTAGAAGGGTGCTTTCCAATTAAAGCCATTTAATATGAAGAAAAGAATTATGGTTACTTGTCATCTCTGCCTATCATCTTGTCCAGAGAGAGGTTCTGTAAACAACTACAGCAGCCCTCCCTCACACTGAACATAACTGAAAACTTCTGTGTCCAATAATCCCATAATTTAGATTTCTAAATATGATCATATATATGTGTGCATATATATATTATAAATGCATTTATATATAGATAGATAGATCACACTAAAGACTTAAGGTTGTAATAGCCTTTCTTTAATTAGAAATAATTCTCACTGGGAAAATTTAAAGTAACCCAATCAAGGAAATCCTCTGATTTGATAAGCACCCAATGTATATACTCAAAATGACACAACTAATAATGCATGCCTGAGTCATTTCTAAAACTCAAATGACATATTGTAAGTAAATATGTATCATTAAAGTAACTCACTGCATACTGGACAATGAGTAAGCTAGTTCTCTTCTCTGGGCTTCATTCATTTTATTCACTTGTAAAATTTGGAATATGGACTGGGTGCTATTTAAGTAGTATAACATTTTATAAGTCTATAATTCTACAAAGGAAGTCATTTGTTCTTTTCAGGAGTTTAACTCCTAATTTATTATCCCTGACATAGTCCATCAAAGCTGTTTATGCCAAAAATCAACATAGCAATCCCCTTATACATAAATACTGAAAGGGTATATTTTAGTCCTGCTGCCATGAGGTCTGAATTAATGAATTTCCAAAAGTGCTGTGTTTTATAATTTTCATTTCTTTGTTTATAACAACTGGTGCATTTCATATATCCTTTTCTTTGTGAAAATTTAAAATAAATATTATTTAAAGTTATAGTTCTCTCATTAAGTTTCTAGTAACCTTTCCCATGTCTTTGAGGGTGTTTTGATAATATATGATAAATAGTCATAACTCTAGGGCCAACTGACTGATGGTAGGCAAAAAATAATAATCTGGAAGATAATGGGATGAAATGTAAGATGCACATCGTACAAGGTTTATAAAATAATATTTCTCCAACTCAAGAGTTATTGTTGGAAAGGCTCAACAATCCATGTCACCCACCTGCCTGTCTGTCTACTCTGTCTCCTCTTTCTTCTCCTCCTCTTTCTCCTTTTTTCAATGCTGTGTGTTTGCTGGAAGAACAGACTTAATGACTCACTGAGCACATTTCCTGGACATAACTGAAGCAGGATGACTCTCACTATTGCTAGTAATGTAACTTTGTCCTTCCTTCATTTTTTCTTTCATGGCATATTTGAAGGAAATATTATAGGTTGGGGGTAACAAGAATGATATTTATAATATTTAACAATTTGTTAAAAATGGGTACCTGCATATCAGAACCGAAGCTGCATATAGTGCTGGAGCAGAGTCCTGTTGGATTAGTCTTTATTGTTTGGTGGATTATGGGGCATTTCTTGTGAGGGGAGATCTGAGACAGCACCAAGGTGGGTGAGAACTTCAATGTGAGATATTTATCAGCTTGTATGGAAGCATTTAAATACTTAAACAACATTTAGGGCTGCATTTGTCAGCTTTGGAAATTAGAAGTTTGAAATTATTAATAATTTGAAAGTTTGTTGCCTGAGTTTTTGCTCAAACTACAGAGATTTAAAATCTAATTAATTAAGCAATGGTAATGTAGAAGACCATGAAGAAGCCTCATGTTTAAGACTGAGATGTCTTAAAGTCCCCAAACACTCTTCAGGCAGAAGCTGAAGGATAGCAATAAAAGACTTTTTGATCATATTTTTGTTACCACAGAGATTCCACATTTGATTAAATTGAAGTTATATTTAGTAACATCTCTTTCCCTTTATATTTTAGTGAAAATAATCTTCATCAGTTGAAAAATATTGAAAATATAGTTTTGAGTGGTTAAGGTGAGTCTATTCAATACAAATAATGGCATCTGCAAGCTAAAAGAATTATGGCACAGAGGTACATTTCACAGCTAGAAGTTTATTTTTTCATCAAAAACCACCATGAATCCTTGTCTGCTACCATGTAAAATAGTATGAAAGGTGCTTTTTCAAGCATTTTTAAAATACATTTTTCTCAAAAAAAACATTTGTCAAATAAATTTAAATTAATTATTTTACAGTTTAAACAGCATACACCAGAGAAATATGGGGAAATTGAATACTACCACTACCATCACAACACAGAATGTTTCTCAGGGAAACAAATCATTGTTAGCACATACGATTGGCCAGAAAGCAAGGAAGAAGCAAAAGTTGCTGGTGCTCTGTCTGAAACATGCTTACATGCTAGTTGAACAATGGCCTGATACCTGTGTTGCTTTTCTTTTTCTTTTTTTTTTTTTTGAGTCTAAATGTGTTCAGTAATAGATATACCACACAAGGGATAAAGAGGGATGATTTCAGCAGAGCTTATGATACTAATGGGTAAACCTGAATTGAAACTTGGTCATTAGTTTGTTTGCCATTGCAGGATTTAACAGAGGATAAACAGTATAACCAAATCCTTCATAAACACTGGTTTGAACCATCTGCTTAGTGGAATCCGTAGGTGAATTTTACTTCTAGTCTGAATAATTGGTGAAACTGTACTCATTAACTGAATAAATGAGATTGACATTCCTTTACATCCATTAAAATCTTTTAATATTTTCAAATAATGAATTTCTTCTTCCTTAAACATGGCTTCTAATATAAGTCCTTATCTAGGATATTCAATCCAGACTTTCTTTTTTATCTTTTTGAATGCTGTCTATAAATTATATTCTTACTTTTAAATCACTCTATTTTTCTTTATTTGCTTTTTGAATAGTAATACTGCTCAAATAACTTTACCAAATTTTCTTAACAGTTCTACTTCAAAGAGCTATTTGTAATTCTGAAAGGTCTTTGCACCACTTAGCATTCTTGTATATGTTTGCATATACAAGAATAATAATATTATTCAGCATGTATATACAAGGCATATAATATATATGTATACATATATCATAATATTTATAATATATTTTACACACACATGTATAAATACAGACAGACATGCACATGCATGCACATATAGATCAGGTATTGATTATTGATATAGGTATTTTAAGTTTTTTCATTTACCTCTTATGAAGCACACATGAATTTAATCATAATTTATTCACTTATATAGCAACATAAAGTTTCAGTGATATTTTGCTCTTTATTACAAATAGTAGGAGCTAATTATAATTAATTAATTCCTATTATTAAATACTCATTCTGCCATATACAACTTTACTCCTAAAATTCTCATACAAGAAAAATCAATATTCTTAACATCACTTTGTAGATGCATATATAAGAAAATATATTCACTTTGCTATAGTCTAACAGAAAGTCTGAGTTCTGAAACCAGCATAGAATCTGTTGAGTTTCCAATATCAACATCTACTAATACCTCACACAATAACTATATGCACAGAAATTCCCCATAAGCTATGTGAAGATGCAGATGATTCCTATGACTGAATATAGGAAGCAGTTTTGAACACCTGTCATGGGCCATTTTTAGAACACCTGTCATGAGCCTAAAAGTCAGACTTAATTTAAATTTGTTTGCTCTCATTTTATCAGTTTAAACTGGACACTCTTAAGTCATAGGTAATTCTAGATGAATACTAGGAGAAAAAAATAAAACTAATATTTTAAAAGCTGTTTTATAATGGAAAAAGTGGGCCTCATGTTTAGAAACCAAAAGTCACCAAACCAAGCATATTTATTATTTAAAGTATAGCTAAACAATGAAGTATTTGTGAACAGACCCTCTTATGCTCACTGCTTTTGTGAGGAATTCAAATAGGAGCTGCTCTTGGAATCCACTGGAAGTATGAGAAAGAATTCTAACTTCATGAGCATCTTTTCAACAGAAGATACAAGTCAAACTTTTATATTATAGGTCAGAAAAAGTTTCAATTGTCCACAACAGGGTGAAAGGAGGTTTCACCAGAAACTAAGGGTTTATAAGACAATACCTTGTTGGCATTAGCTTTTTGGAAAATACTCTAAATTGTTTGAGTCTACTTTATGGTTGTAGGTCAGTTAACACTAATGAATGTGAAAGCTTTTGAAGATGAGGATCTGATCCCAAAATAGAAATCTGAGTATCTTCACTGGAGTCAGAGTCATAACTAAAAAGCAAATTCACTCTGTGACCTTGAGACTGATTATTTACCCCTGGAGTTGTGCATTTTACCAACATATAAAACAAAAAAATCATTGAACTACATAACTCTTAGAGTCTTTCCTAGAACTAACATATATGACTATTTGATTTTACTTTATTATATGAAAAGGAAAAGTGACTTTGAGCAATGTTAAGAAGGGAAAATAATATCATAACAGATATTGTTTACTAAGAATCTGGGCTGAGAAAAAAATCTCATCCAGCAGTTGACATCTTTGGACTATTGTAATTCAATGGGTAATTTAATCTGCTACCTGTCAAACTCAGTTCCATCTAAAGTGCTGAAATGAACAGAGTGAAGTTTTTACTGCAGTTTTAAAGTAAATTATTTTGAATAACTTAAACTAGTAAGGAGAATGTAAAGAAAGTTTTTATTTAAAAACCCTCTACTACCCCCAACTGTGCTGCAGGAAAAATGAAATTGAAGAATCTGATCTGCAATTGCTGTTAATATAATACATGTATATTTTCAGAATAATAGACTCATTCAGAGAAAATGATAACAGCATTGTCTGTGATGGTTTTTAACATAAGAAAATCACATTTTAGAAAATTTGGAAGCTATACCTTAGAAAGAAGAATATATGCCAAGAAACTCACTATTCAGGTGCTTAATATAATATAAATTATTATTATTATTATTATATAATTATTATTAAAATAAGATTATGTCTGTTTTTCTACTATATTTATATATAAATATATGTATATAATGCTTGGTGATGACTTATAATGTGATAAAATATTTCTTAAACAAAATTAATTTGGTTTTTAAATCTGACAATAAAATTTTACATACTTTGTCCTTTGTTTCTGAGAAGAATCAAGTGATTTTTGAGTTTGAGAAAGTGACAACAATCCATTTTAAGCACCTGAAGAAAGTTGATATAGAAATGGTTACTTTTTTTTTTTTTTTTTTGCTAGTAATGGAAATATTTAAGGCAGGAATGAAGTAAAATTAGAAATTACAATAAAGTAGGAAATGATTAATGGATATTGTTCTTGGTAAATAATGGATCATTATCTTTTAATGAAAGAGGCCAGAAACACCTGGCCTCCACATTTGGTAGTAAACTTATTTGCAGAGAGGAATGATTTGCCTAAACTTTGATAGGGAGTTAATAATAGACCAGAGACTCAAAAACCAAGTTCCTTGAATCCCTACCCAAGTCTTCAGTCTGTTTAAGAAAAACTTCATAACTTAAATTTTTAATTTAAATTGCATACAATCGTGTTTTAAGCTGTGGTAGATTGTCTAGTAAGAGTGAAGGATAGTAATATGTTTCTTCATTAATAATGCTAAATCTTCTGCTTTGAGTAACTCTTATATGTAAATAGAAAATGTTGACACCTGAACTTCCCTGGCGGTCCAGTGGTTAAGACTCCGTGCTTCCAATTCAGGGGACGCGGGTTCGATCCCTGGTGGGGGAATTAAGGTCCCACACAACACATGGAACAGCCAAAAAATAAAAACAATAATAAAAAAATAAAAAGAAAATGTAGACACCTATATAATAGGATTTACAAGGGGTCAAATGTCCTTCCCAAATGCACTCTCTCCGTGACTTACATAAAACCTGATCTTACCAGTAGCTCATGTTTTTAAGACCAGCATTGTGTAAATGCAATAGCTTGTATAAGTACAAAATTAATTTGTAAATAATATTGATAGAGATGATTATCACATTAATTAACCTCATAGAGCAGAACCTTAGGGAATGATACAGGGGAAGGTGGATGGTAAGATTATCTCTGGGAAATGCCTGCCATGCCAGATTCTATCAGGTGTACTCTTATATTACAGTATAAGAAACACCAGAAGAATTCTTTCCCACTAATCTATTATTGGTACTTGAATTTTCATACGTAAATATTAATTCATTTTAGAGAAACAAAGATATTTTCCTGTAAGCTTCTTTTATGGACTTATAATAGGAATAAATGGACCTAGAAATTAAATTGAAATAGAACTGAAATGTAATTCTGTATCTGCTACTAACACTAAATATTTACAAGTTGCCTGAATTCTTTGAAAATCAGTTTTCTATTATATATAATGGGAAAGATAATAATATCTAATTTATCTAGCTATTATTAGGAGTAAATATGATAATGTATATAAGGTACCTAATTATTGTAACAGCATTTCCAGACAATGTGCATGGATCTCTTCCAGTCCTTTTTAGATAAGCACAATTATTATTTCTATTTCACAAATTAGTAAACTGAGGGTAAATACATTTTTTACATGACACAGCTAATAAATGACAAAACCTAGAAATAGAACCATGTCCGTCTGAATCCAAAGTTTTGATGCATTTAACCTCTCTGTTATATTCCTTCTCATAGAGTGTGATAGGTAATTTTATGTGTCAACTTTAGTGTACTAAGGCATGCCCAGTTTCTAAGTGCATCTGTGAGGGTGTCTCCAAAAGAGATTAGCATTTGAATCTGGAGACTAATAAAGACAATTTGCTCTCACCAAGAAGGGTGGGCATCATCTGAACAGTTGAGGGCTTGAATAGAAGAAAAATGTGGAGGAAGGGCAAATTCACCCTCTCTGCTTCAGCTGCCATATCCATGTTCTGCCCTTGGTTGTTGGTGGTACTCCTGGACCTTGGGCTTTCTGACTCAGATTGGCACCCTGATCCTCAGACCTTTCCTTTTGGACTTAATTACATCACTGGTTCTCTGGCTTATAGACAGCAGATCATGGGACTTCTTGACCTCCATAACTATGAGAACCAATTCCTATAACAAATATAACATGCCTCACTCTCTTTCTCTCTCTCTCTCTCTTTCTCTCTCTCTCTCTCTCTCTCTCTCTCTCTCTCTCTACTTCTGTAGAAAAGAATTCCTTGCTCTGGCATGAATGGCAATCCTTTATAATTATTAAGTGGAGAAAGAGGCTTAATTCTTATTGACTAGGAAGAAAATTTTAGCAATGTTCAAACTTTGCAAAAAGTCATCTTGTCCTTTCACCATTCATAACATTTTTTAAACTGGATTTAATTCAGATAAACAATTTGGCTTTACAAAAATAGACTTTCAATATCTAAATAGATACATATAGACCTTATCAGACTTAAATAAGGAATGTAGCTCCAAGAAGATGGTAAGTGTTACAACTGTGAATATGACTACAGAAATGTAACTGATACATAGAAAAAAAGAGAACAACTACAGTCCCAGCCAGATAGCTTAAAAATGCCTCTGCTAGGGCTTCCCTGGTGGTGCAGTGGTTGGGAACCCTCCTGCAGGGGACGTGGGTTCGTGCCCCGGTCCGGGAAGATCCCACAAGCCCCGGAGCGGCTGAGCCCCTGAGCCATGGCCGCTGAGCCTGCGCGTCCAGAGCCTGTGCTCCGCAACGGGAGAGACCACAGCAGTGAGAGGCCCGCATACTGCAAAAAAAAAAAAAAAAAAAAGCCTCTGCTAAGTTTAGTTATTAAACTGAGTAGTATATAAGACAAATTGAGAATCACATAGTGGTAGAGAAAGACATAAGATTTGTATGAATATCTAAGGGCTCTGACTGTAAAACCTAAACCAAGAATAGGATAAGCCCTGTGAAAAAATGATGAAGGGAACAAAGGGAACCTTTGAAAGGAGGTAAATTAATAAAAATGAGTATAGGAACACTATTTGAAGGATATAGTATGATATTAGTATATGCCAAAATTTTATTTGAATGATTTGGATACAGGAGGTAAACAAATGAAACACACATGGAAAGGGGTTACTCATTAGTGAACAGGTCCCGTACATCAGGGGTTTTATATTATATATATTGAATATATATAATTTAATATATATTATATGTACACATAATCTATGTTGTGTATACATATATATGTGTGTGTGTATATATATATATATATATATATATATATATATCACAAAAATCTTGGAGGATATTATTATTTTCATCTACGAGACAGGAATTCAAATCACTTAATTTTCCAGGTCACATATTTCGGAGATGCAAGAATTGACCCTGAACCCATTTTCTTTTTTTTTCTGTTTTTACATGGTAAGGGATCTAATTATTTATTTTAAATTGATTTTTTTTTAAATACATTTATTTATTTATTTTTGATTGCATTGGGTCTTCATTGCTGCACACCGGCTTTCTCTAGTTGCAGCGAGCAGGGGCTACTCTTCGTTGTGGTGCACAGGCTTCTTATTTTGGTGACTTCTCTTGTGGAGTATGGTCTCTAGGCACACAGGCTCCAGTAGTTGTGGCATGTAGGCTCAGTAGTTATGGTTCACAGCCTCTAGAGCGCAGGCTCAGTAGTTGTAGCACACGGGCTTAGTTGCTCTGCGGCATGTGGGATCTTCCCGGACCAGGGCTCAAACCTGTGACCCATGCATTGGCAGGCGGATTCTTAACCACAACGCCACCAGGGAAGCCCTTAAATTGATTTTTATTGGAGTATAGTTGCTTTACCATGTTGTGTTAGTTTCTGCTGTACAGCAAAGTGAATCAGTTATACATATACATATATCCACTGTTTTAGATTATTTTCCCATATAGGTCATTACAGAGTATTGAGTAGAGTTCCCCTATGCTATACAGTGGGTCCTTATTAGTTATCTATTTTATATTTAGTAGTGTGTACATGTCAATCCCAATCTCCCAGTTTATCCCTCCCTCCATTTCCCCCATGGTAACCATAAGGTTTTTTTCTACATTTGTTACTCTGTTTTGTAAATAAGTTCATTTGTACCCTTTTTTTAAGATATCACATATAAGCGATATCATATGATATTTGTCTCTCCATCTGACTTAACTTCACTCAGTATGACAATCATTTCACCTTTCAGTCTTATAATCATATATGGAACAAATCTGTCCCTCACTGGATTGAGAGCATCTTTAAAATAAAGAAGAATTACAAGGTTTTGAAACTTTAAAAAAATATATTTGCCTTATATTGTTGTATGTAGATGTGGTTTGAAATATCAGAAAGTGGAGGAATTAATTCTGTCCTGGGGTGGGCATGAGAGAAGCCTATACAGATGAGGAAATGTCTATCAGCCTGCAAGCTCAGAATAACTGGTCTCTGTTTTATCCAATGCTTTGTTCCTGGGGTTGTATCAGTGTCCAGTACATGGTAACTGCTCAACAAATATTTGTTGATAAACTAATTTGGAACCAGTGTGCAGATAATGAACTCACTGGGTTATAAACAGTAAATGTTTTTATTTTTCAAAAAAAATGTCCCCAATTTATCCCACCCAGACCCACTTCCATCTACTTAGTTATTACCTTCTTAGTATCCTTATGGTTTTAACCATTTCTAAATAATCTCATTGTGGTTCCTAAAAGTATTTTTTGATTGTGTTCAGAACTGTGATTTTATACACAATTCAAAATTATTTTTCTTTGTTTCCCATGGTACAAGCTACAGCAGGGGTGTTATTGGGGCAAAATAAGGAAAAGGACAAAAGGCACAGAGCTATCATGCTGAATGTTAGGGAGCACTTCTCGCCTTGGAGGTGATTGCTGCACTCTAATGTAATTTTTGTACCTGATGTGGATTTGGCAGTGGAGTGGTGGAAATTTGAAGAGTCCTGAAGACAAAGGGCTCACTCCTGAGCAAGCTCCTATGGCTAGTCCCACATCCTGCTGCTCCCTTACAGTCCTGCAGAACCCCAACACTTATGTCTCTTCAGAAACTCTGTTTCCTGTTCTAAAAAGTACACTATGAATCAATAGGTCTCCTGGTTGAGAATTGTCCAACTGAGTCATACAATGAAAGCCCTCCTATTTTTCAGATACTCTTCAGTTTTAATTGTGATTCTGTTTAGATTCCCTTGGTATCCAGGAGGATGGGTACCATTATCTTTGAGAAAAGGGTATGAAAAGAGAGAATAACCAGCCACTGTATTCCTACAAAAGACAGATCTGCTGTCCTTAGTAATTGGATGTGGAACTGAAGATAAGGACTGGTGCCTGAATTATCAAATCCCTATGACTATGAGATCAAATCTCCAAGGTATACCTTGGAGAGAAAGACTGATACCACCTGGTCTTTGTTTATTTGACTTAAAATGTAGGACAAATGGATCACATATCCTCAGTCCTAATACTTCCTCACAATTCCAGGCCAAGAGTAATAATTCTTTAGAAAATTCCTGCTCCAAATTACTAAAAGAATAAGCAAATTAATGTAGTATTTTTAACCGTGTCAAAAAGCTGAGTAAGTTTGCCTTTGTAGAACTACACAGAGTGGGGAAGAATAATTCAGTGAGGAATTAGTAAGGAGGAAAGCAATAATTCAGTGAGACTAAACTATGGTTACATAGAGTAAGATTGTATGAATGGACTGGGTTTTAAGGACAAGCTATGCAGAATGCTAAGATTTTGGACATTATTCTGAAGCCCTTGAAAAGGCACTGGAACATGTGAAGTTGTGGAGAGATTTTATTGTGTCTATAATCAGAATATAATACCTATATATGCATCCAAGTTAGGATGGAAGGAAGGAAGTAATTTATGTAGTGAGATGGTGTAATATTTCAGGAAAGAGCTAAAGAGTTTGATGTAATCACAAAGGGAGAGGAAATTTAAAAAAATACATATTAGAAAGTTATATCAGATGTGGAGAATTTATTCCTGGTTAGGTGTGGTGGGCTGAAAGGAAAATGTTGTCTCCAGGATTCCTCTTAGAAAAAACCTGGAGTATGTAATTGTAGCTAACTAGGACAGGAAAGAACAGGTTTTATTTTAATAAATGTGAATTTGAGTTGTTTCTTTTTGTTACTTTAATATTTATTAATATGGAATGTCTTGATTCTGATAAAGGGTAACTTCATACATACTATCTCAAGTTTATGGAAGCATTCCTACACCTATGTTGAGATGTATTTTCTATAGAACAATGAAAGATGCATAGTTTGTCCTTATCTACTTTGAAAATGTAGGGAATGAATCTTCATTGTTTGTCCTTGAAAAAAGTATATTATTTCTTTGTCTCTGCTACAACAAGTCAAAACTCAAAGGGAGATGCATTACCACAAGTAACGCAGGGACAAGTATCTACACTTTGAAACCACCTTTGGCAAAGCTATTTATGTAAAATGAAGTCTGACCTGCCCTGCCTATTTATTACTCTGCCAATTTTTTTTTAATTGCAATTCATTTCTTTCCCTGTTCTTGTTTTTTTTTTTTTTTTTTTTTTTCATCTTGGACTTCCCAAATGAATTTTTAGTGGCCTGGCCTCAAAACACCATAGAAGTAATGAAGTTTATATTTTGCTTGCAAAATCAGCACTGGAGAGAATCACTTGCTTACAAATTGACCCTGGTAAGTTCTTAAAAGCTCAACCTCACCCCAACTTTCACATGTGAAAAGTTGAAGAACTCTTGTAGATAACTCAGGTTACTTATATCGGTGTGACAGGATACAGGCAGATTGTAAATAGTCAGGAGGAATATTGTATTTGGGATTTGTTTCTTAGGATTCTCTTCATCTCTGGGTGATGGAAGTCATCGCTTCATCAAACATGCGATGAACATCGTTGTTCTGAGAATTGCTGAAATCACTACTATTTCATAAACAAGGAAAAAGTCATAATATTTATTATTTATTGCTTTATTTAGTATCTGTTTTACAAATTGATCATGGCTTGAATCTCTCCAGTAAATATTGTGGGTCAATATTTACTTAGCAAGAAGTGATAGAGCCTATCAGTGAGGAAGTTATTGTTCTATTCAGGAGAGCAGGTGTTAATCCAGGAGTGGTGATAAACGTAGGCTAAGATAATGCAATATCAAGTGCTTAGTGTTAAATGGGTTAGTCAAGAAAGACATCTGAATAGAAGTTTTGGGAACCATCTTCAACAAAGGAATAGAGATGGCTTTATGTTAAAAGTTTTGATGACTATGAGACCAAGAGAACTTAAAGCCCTTTCCATAGGTCAATGTCTTCTGAAGTACACATCTTTTAAAACTAGAATTTTATGGGAAATCTCAAAGGTGCATTTACAAAATTGTGGAAACATCCAAATATTTCTTTTACAAATATTTACTATATTAATTTTGCTGGCATTTAAGTTAGAATAAAATAGCATAGACATAAATACTAAAATAAAGCATATTTAGAGTCAAATAATGTTTTCCCTTTTATTTGTGATTACTTTGAATTTTTCTCTAGGCTTCAATTTCATTATCTCAAAAATGGAGGAAACATTTTTCTCAGGGATCTTGAGGGATTTGAGTAAGAAAATGTATACAAAGCCCTTAGTATTGTGCCTGACACAAAGAAAATACCAATATATGTCTGTTTTTCCTAACTTCTATCTCTACATTTCAAAATTATGATCCACAGAACAATAAGTCTATTAGATGTTTTGTGGAAAATGCTTAATTTTGTAACCTTACCCTTTGAGTGTATATTACTGACTAAAAAGACAGTTGGTATTTAATATTATTTCCTCCATGACTCTCATTTTGTAATGAGAGCAATAAACTATAAAAAGTAAATACTTTAAATAAAAAAATAGTTATTCAACCACAAAAATGGGATTCAGAGAGTCAGTTAATTAGTTCTGAGGGTCTATCATCTCACCTGTAAAATTCTTTCATTACCCATTGAATTAAAATTTATTGAGTGCTGATTATGTTGAAGATGTTGTGAGGTTTTGAGGGTTAAGTTGTCTAAATATATAATCTATGAATTCAAGGAGCACAGCAGGGAGGAAACAAACAGCAAAATAAGAAAAACAATCTAAATGAAAATAAAGAGATTTGGAGCTTGAAATAGGCAAAATTATAAGTAGCATGCATAGCATGGTTCTATGACACCAACATGCAGGACAGTCCTTCACCCTAGTGGGATTCAGAAAAACCTCATGGAGAAGTTGAAACATTAATTCAAAAAAGTTACTTCATCAAACTTTGTAGTCAACTACCTCACCTCTTACCTAAGGCATTTACTGATTTGTTTTCTGTCACTATATATTCATTTGGCTTGTCCTACAATTCCATAAAATTAAATGAGAAAAGTAGCTATCCTTTGTGTCTGACTACTTTCTTTCAGCATATTTTTGAGATTCATCCATATTTTTATGTATCAGTAGTTTATTCCATTTTATGGCTGAGTAGTATTTCTTTGTATGACTATACCATAATTTTCCATTAACCTGATCATGAACATAAGGGTTGTTTCATATTTTCTTATTATTATGAATAAAGCTGAATAGGATAATTTGTGTATAAGTCTTGTATTGACATATGTTTTCATTTCTCTTGGATAATATCCAGGAGTGGGATTGCTGGGTCATATGATAGGTTTTTATTATAAATCAGGGTTTTTCAGCCTCAGCTATATCGCCATTTGGGGCCAGATGATTACTGTGGGAGGCTGTCCCACACATTGTAGGATGTTCAGCAGCATCCTGGCCTCAACTAACCTAGATGCCAGTGGCACTCCTTGCCAGTTGGGACAACCAAAAATTACTCTAGATATTGCCAAATGTCCCTTGGGAGGCAAAATCAGCTCCCAGTTGAGAATTACTGGTTTGCTTTATAAGAAAATGTCAAATAATTTTTGAAATACTTCTGCCAATAATATATATGTTGTGTCACATCCTTAATAATAGTATTGTCAGAATTCTTAATTCTAGTCATTAAAGGATGTATATATAGTGATATGCCATCAGTTTTAATTTGCATTTGTTTGATTTCTAATGATAATAAGCACCTTTTAAAAGTCATTTTCTTTTTTATATTCAAATATTTTATTTTTAATGAAAATTTTACTTAGGCAAGTGTGGATGAATACAGTTTTAAACATAAATCCTGCATAAACTTTATCCAGTTGCACCCAACTGTAAAGTTTACAAAAACTATAGTACAATATCACATGGAGTTTACTGGAATTGATGCAGCCTACCAATCTTATCAGATTCCACCAGCTTTACTTGTACTAAACTGTGTGTGTGTGCATGCATTTAGTTTTAAACAGTTTTATAACATGTGTAAGTTTGTGTATCTACCATCACAGTCAAAACACTAAACAGTCCCATCATCACAAGAATCCCTGTTGCCTTCCTATCTCCTGCTCCATTTCCCTAAACCCTGGGAACCACTAATCTCTTCTCCATTTCTAATATTTTCTTATCTCAAAAATGTCTTACAAATGAAACCACAAAATCTGTAAACTTTGGAACTGCCTTTTCTCATTTAGCATAATTTTCTAGAGATCCATGTGTTTTCTCTGTATCAATATTTCACTCTTTTTATATTTGTAAGTAGTATTCCTTTGCCAGTGTATTTTATTATTCACCTGTTGAAGGACATCTGTACTTTTTTCCCATTTTGGATTATTACAAATAAAACTGCTATGAACATTTGTGTATTGACTGTTTTGTGAACATAAGTTTTCATTTTCTGGGATAAATGCCCATGAATGTAATTGCTTGTTAATATGGTAATTGCAAGTTTATAAGAAACTGCCAAAATGTTTTACAGAGTGGCTGTACCATTTTACATTCCCATTAGCAGTATATGGGTGTTACATTTTTTTCATATCCTTACAGGATATGTTGTCAATATTTTTTATTTTAGCCACTCTGATAGATGCATAGTGATATTTCATTGTGGTTTTAATATACATTTACGCCATAGCTAATGATATCATAAATTTTTCATGTGCTTATTTACCATTTATATGCCCTCTTCACTTCAATGTCTGTTTATGTTTTAGCCCAATTTCTTATTAAATTGCTTTTTTTCTGTTAGCTTTTGAAAGATCTTTATTATATTAGTCAGAGTTCTCCAGAGAAACAGAACAAATATGACATATATATGTGTATATATATATATATATATATAAATTTTTAAAGAGTCTCAAATGTAAGTTGTTCACTATTGTTCATTACACAGAACATACCCACTGGCCCATGCAAGTCCCCTCAACTTATCATTTGTTCTCACTTTCATTTTTTCCCTTTGCCCTTCAACCCTGCTACCTGCAACCTGTCCCCTTCCCAGCCTTTGTCATGGGTTAGCACCCTAGTATATTTGCAACCTTAAAAATTGGGTTTTGTATGCCTGTGTTTTTAGATTCCATAAATGACGTGCTATAATATTATATATACATATATATACATATATATATATATATTTATTTATTTATTTATAAAGAGATTTATTATGTGGGATTGGCTCACACAATTATGGTGACTGAGAAGTCCTATGATCTGCTGTCTGCTAGCTAGAAGTCCAGGGAAGCTAGTGGTATAGTTCCAGTTCAAGCCTGAAGGCTTAAGAACCAGAGCAGCCAATGGTGTAAATCACCTGATAACCAGGAGCACTGATTCTAAGGGCAGGTGAACATGGACATCCCAGCTAGGTCCAATTTAAATCAAACTTACCTTGATTAGCTTTAACATGTAGCTTTGGCCTATATTTATGAGCTGTGGTTCCAACTGCCATTTAATTTTCTGAACTTTTGTGGTATTATGTTGTGTGTTTGGTTTATCTGGTGCTGCTGGGGCATGTACTTCTCCTGATGTTGCTGCCTGAGACAAAGAAAGAGGTCCCCAGGCTGGACTCTGGGTGTTTTACAATTAGGGAGAGGAGCCTCAGGCCTGAGGGGATAAAGAGTCTTCCCTGGCTGGACAATTTGTGTGCTGGTATCTCTTTGCCCATGACCCTGAGATGCACCAATGTCTCTGGGCAGATGAGGGAAGTCTCAGTTCCCTAGGACAAAAAGACCCATGGTATCCCAAGACCTGGCAGCTTGTTGTGGCTGAGTTTTTCTTTCAGGTTCCACTCTACCACATCACTATCTCTCTTGGGGAAATCTCAGGCATGGAGGGGAAAGAGAACATTTCCTCTGGCCACTTATTGATGGCAGGTCTACTTATAGATCCCTCTTGCCGGTGATTGTCTGGCTCAGCTGATGTTTTCAGAAAGATACCTGTTTGGCCTCGGGGAGGAATAAGCTTCTCTGTACAACATCTGTTATTAACGTGGGGATCAGAAATGCTAGGTATGGGTTGTCCGTTTGGTTGGAGACGGTATATAAAACATCCTGTTGCTGTGTTGTCACTCCAGTCCTGAGGTCTATAGCAAGTTTGTTTCCTCTGCATCATCTTGTCTGCACTTAAAATGCCAGTTATATTTTAGAGCAATTAAAACTAAAAAAATAAATAACTTTTATTTTACACTTATTCCACTTGCAAAGTTTCATTTATTTATGTCAGGCAGAACTTCTTTCTATTTAAAAAACTTTCTTCAATATTTCTTACAGAGTTGGTTTATTGGAAGTAAACTGTCAGTTTTTATCGGAGAATTTTAAAATTTTGTCTTCATTTTTGAGATACTTCACTGGGTATAGAATTCACAGTTGACAGGGTTTTATTTGTTTGTTAGTTTACTCTTTTCCTTTTTCATTCTAAAAAGGTCACTATTTCTTTATAGACTGCATAGTTTCCAAAAAGAAATTTCTAATACCATTATACCTCTGTGTGTTAAATGGTTGTTTTCTTTATCTGTCTCATTGTCTTAATTTTTATCATATTAAATATGACATATTTGGATGTTTTGGTTTGGTTTGGTATTTTTAGTCTGTTATTATTTTTTTGGAAACATTTTAACCATTATTTCTTCAAATAATTTTTTGCCCTTTCTTCTTCTGAGATTCCATTTACTTACATGTTAGCCCAATAGATATTGCCACACATTTCTTCTCCCAAATATCTAAAAGCTATGTTCTTTTTTTTTCACTTTTTCTTTTTATATTTCAGTAATTATTATTGTCCTATCTTCAGGGTCACTTATTCTTTCATTAATTGTGTTGTGTCTACTGATGAGCCCATCAAAGTCAGACTGCCCCTGTGTTACCTTTTATTTAATTTTACCCAGCTTATCTTATGCATTGTCTACCTGTTTAGTTTGGGCCCTTAACATATTTAACATAATTATTTAAAATTTCCTGTTGTATATTTTCAACATATGTGTCATACACGTAGGTTCTAATGGTCTTTTTGTTTTTTTTGTAGTTTATTTTTTTTCTTGCCTTTTCTTACATCACCTAACTTTTGGCTGAAAGAGGGACATGTTATGTAAAACAGTAGAGGCTGAGGTAAAGTCTTTATGCATGGTGATTAATGCTGCTTGATTTCTGCTATTATTTTAGTGTTGGGGCTTATGTCAATCTAATTGAGAATTGGGTTGGCCTATTGTTGCTAGGGTAGCACAGATTTCAAATTCCTCTTGATACTTGATATTTAGGTTATAGATTGGGATTCCAGAAGTTATTTTCTCAATGTCTGTTCTGTTCAACATTTCACTTTTATTTTTTTTCCTTTCTCATTACATCTAAAAATGCATATGTCTCCTGAAACTCTCTCAATTATATTCCACAGTTATTATATCTAATTCTTATTATTCTGGAAGTAGAAATCAATGAAAGAAACTATTCTCTAATGTTCCAATTCAGCCTCAGTCTTATGCAAGCAGAGTGTCCAAGGGTCCCATGTGCAGGGTCTTCAAAATTACTTTGTCCCTTCTCCATTTGTAATGGTGGGTTTAGCACCAATAAAAAAAATTATTTTTTGCTCCTTTTCTTTTTCCCCAGCATCAGATGTTACCCAGTCCCCTAAGATGACAATATTCATTATTCTTTTACTGGAGACTAAGGTTTTTGTTCCATAGAGGGGAAATATGAAATGAATCTCAGAGAAGTTTCAGCAGTTTAAGCTATTCCCTTTCTGTAGCCAGCATCACAAGGGAAGATTTCTCAGGATTCTCTCCAATCTTCCTTGTGAGTGCCTAGTCAACGTCATGGAAAAAGTCAGTAAGTGATGTGAACATTCCCTAAATCTGTAATCCCCAAGGGATTTACACTTTAACATAGCCCACATTTGGCCTTTAACAATAATATAAGGCATTTCAGCTCAGTTCTTACCAGCTATTTCATGTCCAGCAGCACCTGCTCAATTTAAGGAAGTATTCCTATCACTTCTCCTCCCCACAGAAGCCTGGTTCTCCCAGTTCTTGGTTTAGTTAGATGCCTTGAGAATTCAATTCTCTAATGTGTTCCAGAGAGTTATTAATTTGTACTCCATCCAGCCTTTTCCTTGTTATAAGTGTGAGAGCAATGCTTTTTTTTTTTAAATCTTCCTACCTGTCTGAGCTAAGAATCAAAAGCTTTCCTTTTTAATATTTGTTTAAATATTAAGTTAATAATTTAATTTTAGTGAACCAACCACTCAACCTACAAACTAGCTCATTACAAGTAACATGTATCTAATAATGTGCCCTTCCTTATCATATTTCCATCCCCTTTCAGATGAGAATACTATTTAAATTATGTCTTCACAATTTTGTTACCTTTTCATTTTTAGTTTAAATGCACAAAAACAGACATACATATTTCAATTATATCTCGGGCTTGACAAAATTTTGCTTTTCTTAATTAGTTTCATTATTCTCTTATGCAAATATTGGTTCCTTGGTATTCATCTAAGATGGCTAGGTTTGTTGGCTTGGAAACCTCTATTCTCCTCTCTAGCATCAATATTGGTTTCATATGTAAGTATAAAGGAATACAATTATTCTCAAAGGAAGTCATTTAACCAATTTTCTGATGCAGTTATTGAAAAATATAGCTTATTTCATCCTGATGAGTTGCAAATATTAAGTTTCTTGGACTAGCACGAATTCAGAATACCATCAAGAATAAATTTCCTTACCCTATTTAATTATAATAAAATATTAATGATTGATCAAATAAAATTAATCAAAACACCTTCCAAAATGCCACCTTACAGATAGCTACAATAAAATTTAAGTTATTTACACTCGAAAATTTAATCTGTAAGAGAGTGCACTTTTTTTTTTGCGGTACGCGGGTCCTCTCACTGTTGTGGCCTCTCCCGTTGCGGAGCACAGGCTCAGGGGCCATGGCTCACGGGCCCAGCCGCTCCGCAGCATGTGGGATCCTCCCAGACCGGGGCACGAACCTGTGTCCCCTGCATCGGCAGGCGGACTCTCAACCACTGCGCCACCAGGGAAGCCTGAGAGTGCATTTTTTGACATCTGTTTTTAAAAAACCCCAAACAAGAAGAGTTGAATGCATTTAAGTTTACTGTAAGATAGAGCTTTCATGCTCTAGTAATGCATAAATTGATTGTGAAAAGATATTTCCCAGCATTTGCATACAAGCTAATATCAGTTTTTGAAATAATTTTGCCCTTGAATATTTGGCAATAGTTTTATGTTCAATTTTACATTCATACACACACACACACACAATTATTTTACCAAAAAGGTTTAAATTCCAATTAAATGTTCAGTGTTAAATCCTGAATGTCATCAGAGAACTTTGCTGTTCGCCTTTCTCTGTCCATGGGGTCTTAGACAACTAAGGCTGTTAATCGAAAGTGCTGCTGTCATGTTTAGTTAAATCAAATAAAACCCAAATAAATAAAATTGGCATGACATAAGGCATTCACTCTTTAGCAAACACTAAGAAATGCAAATTTAACCTAAATCTGGGAACCATAATAAGGGAGTGGTTGATATTTCAAGCACGTACTAATGTGCAACGAAATTAGACTGAAAATATGTTAACATTGGAGAAGTGTCAAATCTCTACAATAAATTCACTTCAACTTTCTGGAGTTTCCAACTCCAGGAGGGAAATAGGAGCTCCTCTTGTGCTGTATTATGCCTAGCAAAATAAAGAAGCTTTCTTTAGTAAACCTTGAGTTCCAAAGAAATCAGTAATCAAGCCACGGCTAGCAGAGTAATTGCATTCCTCTCCCAGCCATTGTGGAGATAGCAAGATATTGATGAAACATAGAGGTAGCAAAACAGACATCTTTGAATGATGTTGCGTGTTTCTGGAAAAAGATGATTGGTTCAGAATTGGTGAATATTTATGAACCTTAGTTTATCAGCATCACACTAGAGGTGTTTCTGCAAAGATTTATCTAAATATTGCAAAAATCAACGTCATTTTTTTAGGAACAAAAAGCTTCTTCAAGAGACACTGTAGGGAACTGGGGAGGCTAGCCAAGGCTAGACAACACCTAAACTATCTTCAACTTTCAAATGGTTGACAAGATCATGGAATGACATTATCTGTCTGATTAGAAGTATATTTTAGATGACAGTTTCCAACTATAATTTAAAATTTCTAAAATATTTGCATCAGTCTGAATATTTTAATAAATGCAAGCAAGTTAATAAAATGATGTTTTCATACCCAGGAAAACCCTCAGCCATTAATTTCTAATCTAATTAATTCTGAGTTCCTTAGTGGTTCTCAAAAATGACCTCTATTTTTTAATACTATCATGGCCTTTAGTTACTAAAAATCTCAACAATTTCACGGGAACTTATGCCAACAATTCTCATTACATGATTTACACTGATAGCATAGGAATGGATCTCCTAAAATTAAAAAAAAAAATACGTAGTTCTTCAAATTGATGGTTGAAAATGAAAGGATGTTGAAACTTCCATTGTCCTCAGAGCAAAGTCCAAAGTCATTTGTATGCAGTATAAGGCAGTTGAGGTTTTGACACCTGTATTACCAAATGTAGCACCTGAATTGTAATATAATTTTTTTCCTAGCTTAAGTAAACTACTTTCAATCCTCAATATACCATACTTTTTCTAATGTTTTGTCTTGTTTGTTTTGTTTACTTTGCCTTAAAGATCCATATTTCCTTCTTTACTTGATTACTTCTTTCTCACACATTACTAAATTCTGTGATGAGCTCCTTATGAGAAGAAGTTTAAATTCCTAGTGCTTAACATAGTGTCTGGCACAAAATAACCAAGGTATACATGTTTGCTGAAAGTAGGAATGGTTTGGAAAATGTCTGAGCTTCAACTCCTACAGTTTATAGGAGGGATGATTTAAAATCAGACTTTCTGAGTTCAGTCCCCTGCTCCCTTACTTAAGTTGTGGAGCCTTAAACAAGTCACATAAATTCTTTAAGTCTCAGTTTCCTCATCTATAAAATGGGCATAATAGGAATCCTAATTTATTGAGTTGCTGTGAGGATTTATAAGGTCACAGTTAATAAGTGCTACTTGGTAGTATTATAATTTATTTCTCAAGAATGATAAATAATTTCAGGAAATAGTAGATTTTATAACATGAATGCCAATTTATTTTTAATTATGTACAAGGCACACTGGACATAAAAATCATATATAGCAAGTGTGTTTTATGAAGAAAACTAAAAAAGAATTCATTTATCAGCTGTTCAAACCCGGAAGCCTGATGACACAGATTCAAGAATGAAAATCTTCACCTTCTATTTTTGAAAGACATGATTGAACAAACTCACTCTCTACAAAGTTAAGTGTATTTTCTACTTCTTAAGAACACTTCCTCACATTTTAGCATACAGACACACACACACACACACACACACACACACACGAACATTCCACATTATCCAGTATTTTGTACAGTCCTATAAAAATAATTGATCCTTAATGATATTAACACATTGGCAAATGCTCTCTTTTTACTCCATTTTCAAATGGCTTTGTAACTTAATTCAATGCACGAAGATAGGTTGACCAATTCAAGTGACCATGGCAGAATCTTCCTCATCATTTTAAATGAACTTATCCTATCCACACAAAGGTGCTGCTTGAAGAGAACTAGAAACCAGTAACATAAATTAATCTGCTAAATCTATATTTTATTTGGCCTTTGTCAGGGATTTCCTTCTGAATAAACTCTAGTATGCATTCTCCTGTTTAGGTTTACAAGACATTTTCTTCCTATCCTTTTCAATAAGTAGTGGTGATAAACTAAAAGGGAAAAGGTTAGGGCAAACATACTAATCTCTTTGTGGCACCAACACCAGCTCCAATACTTGAGCTACTCAGTTAAGTATATTTATTCATTGATTTATCCATCAAACACTGTGGAATAAATTACTGAGAAACTGCTACAACTGTGAACTTTCTTTAGCATTGGAGATGTAAAAATGTTCAAAGAAGACATGGTTCTTGCCCTCAAATAATTTCAATAGTATAGAAGAAGAAAAGAAAATATTCATTTGGTGTATTTAGAAATAATAACTATAAATGATCATTCTGGTGGGCTATGAGCATTTATTGCCCAATTTAATCTGAGAAAATTAAACAATACTTTCATGATGAGGTAAAATTTCTGTGGGAATCTGAAGAGTGAGTAGGAGATCACTGAGTGAAAGAGAGAGGGAAAACCTTAACTGGAAAAGGCAACAACAGGTGAAGAGGTCATGAGGCATAAAGGAGTTTGGTGCATTAAGAGGCTTAAGACCTTCCTGTCTTTCATCTTCCTGAGGGATTGCATGGAACATGAAATTTATGGGAATGAAGCCGCAGTAGTAGGCTAGTCATGCTTAAATAGAACATATTAATGGTTTGGGTCTTAATCCTAAGAGTAGAGCAAAACCATGGAAACCCTTTAAATACAAATGTGTATTTTTAACGTATCACTCTGTGTTGTGGAAAGAAAAGATAAGAGAGAGAAATCCTTAAGACGTGAGGAGATTAAAGAGAAGTTCATTTCAGAAATCCTGAATATCTCAGTATTGCCCTAGTTTATAGCATCCTTCATCAGTGGTAGATGTCAGACTGACATGAGGAGTTGTTAAAGGGTAAAAAGTGGAATGTTTTGATGATATTATTTTATTTTGGTGATTTGAGTTTGAGAGAGATAGAACAGAAGGAACATGGGCAAGTATCACCTACCTCAGATTTATTCTAAAATATATTAAAAGCTATCACTGAGCAAACCCAGTAAGTGCTATTGATACTTCTCTGGGAGTGTCAGATGTACTGGGTCTTTATACAGTGGCCTTGGTGTATACATTTATACATTAACTGGACATCTTTTATGGTTTCACTCAACATCTTTTTTAAAATGTAAGTTATTTTTTTCTGCCTTTAAGTGCCAAAATTGCTTCTAATACATATCTCTGCCCTCTACTTTCACTTCACTCACCAGAGCTGAATTGCATAGGAAGCACTGTTTTAAGTTCTGTAACAGACAAGACAATGAAAACTTAGTGGAACCTGGAAAACAGCCAGTTTCTAGTATTACCTTTATGAGTCTATAGGATTATGTAAAAGAAGGTCATATCAAAATATGCTACTTACTTTAAAAGTAGCAATTATTCAGTATATATTATTCTAGACATCACACTGGTACCTGACATACGTTATCTACTTTAGTATTTATCATAATAAATTCCATGGACCATTATCACTATAACATATTTAGCTAAAATGTATATAATAGCCAAATAATTTTGGAAGCTCATACTAAAATGTCAAATACTGAAAGTTCAAACAATCCCTCAGAGGTTATTTAAAATAAATTTAACATTATTTAGGCTACTAAACATTTGTTTTTTCATAGCACTTAATAACAGCCCACCTAACTGATATTACACAGAATAAACTGGGGAAATGCTAATTCTATTACATCTTCACCATCATGAGCTGCTCTGTTCAGCCTTTGGTTACTCCTTATATCCCCATGAAAATGTCCAACTATCCAGTAAGAATACTGTGTTCTACTGTGTATATTCTTTGAACTCATCCAAACCTCCATACTGCTAATGTGCCATTTTTTTCCAACCTAGCTACCCAAGTCTTTAATCATCTCTTCTTTTTATCTTGGCAAAAGTCCATAGTCAGCATATCAATGATCTTCTTGTCCAGATTCTCAACACACTGCTTGCTCATTTGTTGCAATAATGCAGGTTTAAAAGTATAGAGTACAACCACACTGTCTTTTCTAGCTCAAGCTACTGACCCTTCTGAGGGCAGCACATAAATAGAAAATAAAAGTTTACACAGTGGATGCCAATGACAAATGAGATCTCAACAATGATTAGTGTATTATCTATTTCTCCCTAGTCAATGTACATTTCCACTGCCAAGGATAGATATTTGAGATCTTCACCACTTTCCCACAGCCTGCATATAAATATTTTTGTTTCCCATGAAGCCCTCAGAAGCCCTTTCACTATATTCACTCTTTGTTTATGATTTAATTTTCTTTGAGGACATCATTCACTAATGAATATATCTGTCCCAGTTCATCCTCATTTGCATGTGCTTCACTATTTACTGAAAACCACTGCCTGAATATTCTACCGACAACTTTGTTTGAACGTATTTCCTCCTCCATCCCTTAAGGTTTTTAACTTCCCCATTATCCCCAATATTGGAGAAAGTCCACTCTCATGTATTATTGGTACCTTCCTCTGTCTCAGATGGATATCTGAGTAGTCTCAAAATCTTATAATTCTCTAGTCTTGGTTATCCTTAAAATTTTTGTACTGCATTTTCCCTACCACTAATACAACAACATCCCTTCCCTAAATTATTGCAAGATTTCCTACAAGTCTCCTTGCTACCCATCTTTGCTGTCTGAAATTCCCTTTTCCCAGTAATACAGCAAGAACAAACTTTCAAAAAAGTAAATCTGGTTATCATACCTTGTTCAAAATATTTCAGTGCCTTAAACCATTCAGAATAAAATTCAAACTCCTAAACTAACACAAACACCTCACTTTCGTTTTCAGCTCTGCCTTGTCCTTCCATTTTATTACCCTTCTTAACATAATGCTCTTCTCATTTTTCACTTAGCTAGTATCTTCAGATATTTTATCCCTAAATGCAATCATCACTTCTACCAAAATTTCTATACCCTTAAAATTTCATTCAGTGACCTTTTTTGAAGTTCCATCATATCACACATCATATTACAATTGTAATTTTACTTAGCTGTCACTAAAATTAAACAAGTTTCTTAAGGGCAAGGATTATATTTAATATTTTATATCTAGTTCTGAGGACTCCATCTTGCAAAGAATGGGTGATTAATTAATGTTTGTGTAACAATTTATAGTTTTTACAAAATATTCATAGAGATATTAATGAATTTTATTTATTAGAAAATCCCGAAGGGGGAAATATGTTTCTACCCTCAGTTCTCACAGAACAAAAAATGAAATACCTGTAACATGCCATTGAATTTCCTGACTCAAAATTTGATGCAATTTTCATGAAATTTTATCACATAAAGTCAATCCAAGGCTATATTCCCATAATAAATAATTTCCATTCCAATGTCATGGCTTTGAAAGTTAAGTTAATTCAGACAATTTTCTATTATTCCAATATTAATTCAAATGTATTATACATATATATGTATGCAAAGGAGTCAGAAAAGAGTAACCAAAGATAAACAGATCTATGCAAAATCTTATCTTATGAGCACAGTAGTATGTCAGTTACTTACTATCAAATGGCTTCCAATTGAAAATTGTGTTGTGCCACTTGAATAATTTAAATGTATTTTAAAGTGACTTGGGATGTGCATCTCCAGTATTAGTCTGCTACTTTACTTACATTTCTAGTTTTTAAATTTTGTTTTTTTATGATCACAACACTTTGTATCCAAGCTCAGTCATTATGCTGATCTTGAACTTTCTCATATAAGTAGCAGGCACTCCAATAAAAGGTCACCCCAACCCTAGTGATTTAATGAATATAAAGTGAAGAAAATTTAGTCTTCAAAGATCCCACTGACATGTCCTCCTAGTTCCATTGCATTTCTCATATTCACTACAGAACTTGGATTTGCTTTCTTAAAGTCTATTAGAGAAATGTTAACCTTAGTCAATAAGCATTGAAGCACTTACTGTGTACTTTATATACATTTGAACTTTTGGACATTGAACTAAAGTACCTGGACATTTTATTCATCTCTAAAGTGAGTTAGTTTATTTTTTAATACATCTTTATTGGAGTAAAACTACTTCACAATGCTGTGAGTTGGTTTTCAATAGATTATTTCTAAGGCTCTTTGCAGCCCTAACTAAGCTGCTTTAAGTTGAGGCATATATTTTTATATTTAGAGATAAATATTTAGTGTTACCAAACTGAGGTCCAGTGGCTTGCTGCTTGAAAATCAATATGAGAGAGACAGAAATGTTGGTAAAGGGAAAAGTTGCTTTTAATCTGAATGCCAGCAATCTGGGGAGATGGTGGACTCAGTGTCCCCCAAAAATCACATCTGAAGATTCTGTTTGGCCATGAAAGTTTTTTAAAGGAAAAAAGGGAAGCAGTCTCAGTGAATCATTGAGGTTGGCGGTCAGAGTCCTCACCGTTCCCCACTGTGTGCTGGCTTGTGTGCAGACTTGCCGACTTCTTGTGCTTTTTCTTTAAATGCTATCTTGTTCACACAGTTTGTGAGATTGCTGAAGGGGAAGCTAGGGAAGAGATCTGGTCATCTGTTAATTATTCTTGATTTCTACTTCTTTGATCTATGGAAATAACCAACACATTAGGTAAGTTATTGGATGATCAAAAGATTTGAGAGGTGTGGGAGGGCTGGAGATGAATAGAGCAAGGGGTGCCTGGTTTAAGGTTAGTGTCAAGACAAAGGGACCTCCGGCAGAGAGCTCTTTCCTAAAAAGAACTCTTCCCTGCCAAAAGCTGCTTACATTAGGACTTACTACTTTACAACTAGAATATAAAGTTGGACATAACAAACAAAGTATAATAACTCTTTTCTCAGGCTATATTCATAGATAAAAATTATCAAGTGAAATAAAAGTTTATTCACCTCTGTAGATTATGACCAGTGTTGAGTCAGTGTTGGTTTCTATACTCCAAATGAGATCACCCCTTCTTCCTTCTGCTTCCAGTTGAATAGTTCATACCATGACAAAGTGAGTGGGAAGTGCTTTTCTACAGGATGTCAGATAAGTTTTACCAAAGTCAAGTGCTTATTCAGTTCCCTTTCTCCTATTTGGATTTCTGGTTTCCTTGCCCTGTAGCTTATATGTCAACTATGGGTTTATACTGCAAATTGTCATTTTTCTACAGCATAATGCTGGCCTATCATGTATGATTTGGATCTCTGACTCACATTTTGGGAATCCATTTTGTCTTCCTTCCTCCTATTATTTTTTTCTCTCAGTTTTAGTCAATCTATTGCATTTCCTGTATCATCACAACCCTACTCTGTTCAGTGTCCTGTGTCCATGAAGGGCATCTTTTCTTTTGCCAGCAGTTTTTCTCAAGACATTGGCAATTCCAAGTACTTCATCTATTTTATCTGCTTCTCTTCAGGTCTTTAATTCCTAGAGTTTCTGCTCTTCCTGCTCCACTTCATATGTGTTGGGGTCACAATCATTATTTCTCACACTTTCTGGCTTCTAAATAAGAAAAAAAGTATCCATAGGGTAACCATAGGGAGACAAAAGAGATCAAGGTGTTACCTTTATTAGGTGATGTCCAATAATTGTCAAAGTATAGGATCTTGAGTAAGGCAGATTGCAGAAAAACTGTGTTGCTTTAAGTCCAAATTCAACTTCCCTCTACTTTCTACAAAATCAAGATGTTTAGACCCACCTGAAAGAAATATGAACTTTCAGAGGACTATTGCTCCACATTCGTCAGGCTTTCTGTACTACAAAATGTTCGACTTCTAAGAACTCTCCTTGGTATCAGGGAAAATGCAATAGAGAGAAAGCCAGCTAGTGCTATCTCAACACAATATGTCTTTGCCATATTAAAGATGTCCATAAAAGCCAGATTTACAACAAATGAAGGTAAATATTGACCAAAGCAGCCTTGATATTCCCTTTAGCTTGACTAAACTTTAGATAGGCTTCTTCCTGACCATGACATCCTTTGTTTTAAAGCATTTAACATCTAAATATAAATTCTCTCTTCCTTTGAGATGTAAATTTTATCCCAGACTCTTGACTATTTTACAACCCAGAATGACCTTCTCAAGGACCTGAGAAGCATCCCTTTGAAATGTAACCATGGAGGATGATAACATTATCATATAGACTAGTTGTCTATAGGAAAGTAGATAGGAGCCTAGTTTTGATAAATGTTAATTAGCAAAAACAGATGTCATAATCACATTGAACAATCTCCTCTTTAATGTCCTGAAATATTTTCCCACTAGCTCACCCCAACCCCAAATGCCTAAAAACTCTCCTGCATTTTTATTTCAGTGGAGTTAAGTTCAATCTCTCTTCACTATTGAAATAGTCCAGTGCAATTTCTCTTTGATAGTATTACTATGTCTTGGAGAAGAAGCCAATAAATGAATAGTGGGGAAAACTGGAAAGATTCCTATGAGAGAAAGGGACAGCACATACATGTTTTGTAAAAACAGGAGGAGCAGAATGATCTTTCCTCCCCTCCACTCATGACAACACTATTTATCCTTCATTTTCCTAGAGTAGAGTACAATCTAAATGCCCCAACATATATGAAGGAGAATACAATGAGAAAATTAAAAATAATGACTTTTGGAGAATGTGTTAGTTTTTATTGGACTTGAGTTGGAGATTCAGCAGGATACATGCTTGCAAACATCAAATATTTGAAAGATTTAGAAAGAAGAGTCATATGGAAAAGGGTTTCAGACCTGTTTTATGTGGTCCCAAAGAACAGTACCAAGACTAATGTATACAAGTTAAAATGGAAAATGTTTCAGTTCAATTAAAAAAGAAACTTCCAAATCCTGAAACGTTCAAAAACGGAATATGCTCCATGGTCTTGGAAGGTAGTGAGTGCAGTGTCAAGGGATATAATGACACAGAGGTTTAGGAGGCCTTGATTGAAATGTTGAAGAGAAATTTCAAATACCACAAGACTATGTGAGAGCCAGGTGTGATTTTCCCTCTATCCTGGAGTTTTTCTCCTATTTTTATTTATAATATGGAAAAAAAATTCATATGAAATTGACAGAAGGGACACAGTATTAAATATCTTTTGTAACAAACAAAAATATTAAATAGTTTTTACACAAACTAGAGATTGGGACACACAAACATACACACACACACTAAAGTCAATTTCCATCTCTGAAGAAGTTTTTCTGAAAATACTTGTTGGAAATAGAAAAAATAAAAAACATACAGATATACTATTCACATAAATCCCGGAAAGCTGTATTACCATGAATCCTTTGTGAGCAACCTATAGTCCTTGCAGGGATGAAAAGAAACATTTTTGTTATTGTTGCATCTTTTATGGTCATTAATACCCTTTTAAACTGAAAGTTCTCCATCTCAAAGTTCTTTTCTTCACTTTGTTTTAACTGCATCTTTCACCTGCAAGCTAAATTAAGCTATATATCACAGGAAACATAAAGTAGACCAATGACCTTAAGAAATTCAGAAATGGTGGGATCTTTGGTTTTCAAAATAGATTAAAAATAGTATGACTTCAGATGGCCCTGTTGAATGACTCCTCTGGGAAGATCAGCCTGTGACTATTACTGTGATTTGTCCACTGTGTTGGACTGTAAGAAGATTGTCAATTGCCACACAGAATATGTTTTGCAGAAACCTTTTCTGAAATGTATAACAGCTCCAGCAGCTGAGTAGAAAATTACCAGATATTTCCTGGTCACCAAATAAACAAGGTCAGATACTGCAGTGATATGAAATGATGGCCCAATGATGGTTATAAATCCAAACCAAACAAAATTCTAAAATTCATAATATATCCTAATGTTCACAGGTATAGACTTGGCCCAGGCATTCCCTGACTTTCACTGGCCAAGAACTGGATAGAATAGACTCATTAAAATTTAAATACCAGATGAAAACACATATATTACTGATGGGAGGTTGTCAATAACATCTGCATTAAATAACAACAATTTTATTATTCAGTTATTCTCTATATGACACTATGAGGATATATAGTTATAAAACAAAGCATGTAGAGGATTTTAACATTTCTAACTTTATGTGGTTTTCTATACAGACAGGACTATCACTGTGAAACCACAGTGCATGATTTTAATGTAACATATGTATGTCCTATAACTTTGTTGCGATGTAAATAGGATGGTTGTCACTTTAAATAGTTATTTAACTGATGTAATAAAAACCTGGGATTTCCCTGGCTGTCCAGTGGTTAAGACTCTGTGCTCCCAATGCAGGGTATGGGGGTTCTATCCCTGGTCAGGAAAGTAGATACCACATGTCTTGCGGTGAGGACAAAAGATAAAAAAAATCTGATTTTCAAAAGATACGTGAGTAGAAGTGCTATTTTCTTCCTTAAGAGTCTTACCCTAAATGATTTCTCATTTACTTTCCACCAAAATAAAAGTGAATGTATATTATGTTTCCTGTTATGTATATACATCATCAATTTAGACTTAAAACAGAAAGGAATTTTTAAAAATAATGCGATAATAACAACATTAATATGAGATATTCCTGCCAGATTCTACAGATCAAGGCTTGTGTCTCTTTTTGTGTTCTAAATAGCCTATACTTCCTTAAGTAAACAACTCAGATCATTGAGCATGTCAACTTATAATTTCCACTCTTCTGCTCTTTCTAGTTGTCTCCAGCACCGGAACTTCTCAGTTAAATTAAGGTGACAATCTGAATTCACTTGGGGTTACAGACCTTGGTCTCCATACACTCCGAGAGAATTTCCTCTAATGACTTTGTGTTAAAACCAAGGAAGGATTGAAATTTTCAGCATCTCTGCTCTCTAACATCTAGAAATTTTTAACATTTTTTTTTTTTGCAGAGGCAGAAGTGAAGGGAAAAAAATAATATAGGCTACATAACCAATGAAAAACCCCATGTTTTTTCTTAAGGTATATAATTTTCTCTGTTTTAGCAATTAGATATAATAGTTTTCATTGCATGATCTCTTGGTAGCATTAAATAACTCAGAATGGATTTTAAAACTATTTTCTTACAGTTTTGAATAGTAATTTCCAAAGATGTTCAAATTTTTTTTTCAATCCAGTGTCTAGCATGTAAAATGTTATCAACACATTCATAACAATGAAGAGTTTATTTTTTCTTAGCAGAAGGATATTGTCTTTGACAAATTAACCAGGTTCAAGTTTGTATTAAATAGAAAACTTGATTTCTTTTCCTTAGTAGTTCTTATATGTGTGCATTTTCATCTCAAAAAAAAATATGAGTGCCACAAACCCCGTTGTATTTACAATAAAACTTCTTTAAGTTAATTAGAATAGAATTTCAAATGTGGAAAGACAATGTGTACACTGCTCAGTGACATACTGGCTACTGAAATTGGACTCTAAAATGACCCTAATAAGCAGAGAGGATGCTCAGGAAAAATGATGGGATGTTGAAAGACCCTAAATTTTACTGAGAAAGTAAAAGAGTACCAAACCTGGGGAAACCTGTGAGAGAAATGATTATTGCCTTTAGAGTAGTTCTGAAGATTTAAGGATAATATAGACCTGTGCTGTCCAATAAGTAGTCAGTAGTCATATATGGTTATTTAAGTTTAAATTTGAATTAAGGAACATTTAGTTTAATTAAAATATGTTTATGAATTTCAGTAGCAACATTTTAAGTGCTCCATAGCCTCATGTGGCTAAGGTCACCTTATTGTACAACGCTGATACAGAACATTTCTGCTATAACAGAAAGCTCTGTTGGACAACAGTGACATAGATACAAGTGAATATATATTTTTTTAATCCAGGGATCTCTTCTCCCAAATCCTCACACATAATATATTTTTTCATGTATTTCTTAATCCCACATATGAATGTCCTAGAGATTCATAGAAGGATTCTAGCACAAAAAGAATTTTTATCTTTCTCTGTCTTCTTTCTAATAAAAGGTAGATCTCACTCTCCTTCAAATATCCCAAAGCTCCTTTTCTTGGTACCTACCCAACCTAGCTTTAGAAAAAAAAAAATCTGCTTTCAAGTCACTTAAAATTTAGGGTGAATTTCTTCTTTTCTTGCCTCGTTGAGACATACCTCACTGTCTTTTATTTAAGAAACATTAGTCATCACATTCTCTGAGGAGATCATTTGGGAGGAAAGGGAGATTTTTTTCCAACAGCCTTTATTAAAACAGATACTTACCTATTTGCATGTCCAGTACACGTGCTAATGCCTTAGCTTTGACAGACTATAATGGAAATCTGTCTACCAATTAGTTAGTTCTACTCTGTACACTTTTATCATGTACAATACACAACACCAAGAGCAACCTAAGTGAATTATTTATTCATATCAGTTATTCCTTAAATAAAGAGATATTATTTATTTACCTTGTGGTGGGCGTTTGGTTACTCTAAGAGTGCAAAAAAGCTTAAGAAATTGTTTCCACACTTCAGGAGCTTACAATCTGGAGAAGAAAATATTCCCTTAAATATCATTGAAACACTAAGTAATGGCATGTCATTTCCTATTTAGCTACATGTAGTGGATACAAACATTTTAATAAATAATTACAGCTATCACTTATTTATTGCTTACTTTGTTGAAGATATACAAATAGCAGATAGGCACATGAAAGGATGCTCAACATCACTAATCATTAGAGAAATGCAAATCAAAACCACAGTGAGCTATCACCTCATACCTATCAGGAGGGCTATCACCAAAAATTCTACAAATAACAAATGCTGACGAGGATATGGAGAAAATGGAAGCTTATACACTGTTGGTGGGGATGTAAACCAGTACACACAGAAAACACTATGAACTTTACCTAGAGAAATTGAAAATAGAACCATCACATGATCCAGCACTCTCACTTCTTCATATATATCTAAAGAAAACAAAATCACTATCTTAATGAGATATGTACTCCCACGCTCCTTGCTGCATTAGCCAACACGTTAGAGTCTGTTGATAGATCAATGGATAAAGATTACATAAATAAAAAAATAAATGAAACAATGTTCTTCAGCCTTAAAAACGAAGGAAATTCTGGCATTTGCACCAATTTGCATGGATGAATCTGTAGGTCATTCTTCTGAGTGAAATAAGCCAGAGAGAGAAATACAAATACTACATGATATCACTACTATATGGAAATAAATAATTAAATAAAGTTGAACCCATAACTTACAGAAACAGAAAGCAGTTTTGTGGTTTCCAATAATTAGGGGCTGAAAGCAATAGGGAGAGGCTGCTAAAAGGACACGAACTTTCAGTTATAAGATGAATAAGGTCTAAAGTTCTGAAGTAAAACCTTATCACTCTGATAATACTGTACTGCATAAATTAGAATTGCTAAGATAATATAATTTAAGTGTTCTAACTGAAAAAAAAAACAGTAAATATTAAATATGTCTGATAATGAATGTTTTAAATCACTAGCTCTATGATTGGGAATCCTTTTACAATGCATACATATATCAACCCATCACATTGTATTCTTTAAATATATTAGTTTTGTTTGTCAACTTGTTAATAAACCTGAAAAAATTTACACTTATACCTTTATATTTGTCAAATAATTTGCTGTGGGAAAGAACTGTAAACCAGACAATGAATTTTGTTGTTGATAGGGCAGACATATTGCCACCAATCAGTTAATACTGTGAATGCCAGAGCTTGGATAAGACTGTTCCTTACCTTGCATGATTTTTCTTCATCCCAGAAGTAGGTAGATATTCAATGATCAGTTAAAACTTGTATTCAAAGAAAATCAAATTAAAACAATAACAGCACATTATTTTTACCAGGGAACTTATCAAAGTAAAAAATTATTATAGACCTATTTAAAAATATCCAGATTAGTGAATTTGTGAATGAAGCAGCCACCTTTAAATACCATTGGTGGATATATAATCAGTAAAACACTTTCTTAATGACAATCAAGTATGTATTCATACATGATGCATGATGAGGAAAATCAAAGAATATGTATTTATAAACTTAGATTTAATAGGACCTTTCCTAAAATTTATCCACAGAAATAGTCCCATAAATTTGAAAAGAGATATATACAAATATCCATTTCAACTACATAGCCCAACTTAGCTAATCATTGAGAACAAGTTAAAAACTCATCAATATGGATATTTGACTCATAATTAAAATGAATTTTAACTCGTTATGCCCTGACATAAAGAAATATCCATGATATATTTCTAAAAATAAATAGAACACCTTGAAAAATATACATCATATACATAATAATGTACATAACACAAATTTTGTTTTAAAAAATAAAGAAAAACACTTTAAATAATATATGTATCTATATTTACTAGAATAATTAAAGAAAATTCGTATAAGCATTCTTATCTTCAAGTGAGAAAGTGGACTTTAGAGAATTTCAGTTTTTCATGCCATTGAAGGAAGGAATATTTTCCTTTGCTTCATTTTCATTACTTTATCAGCTGGTACAATCATTTCTGTCAAGTTATATTATCAAGTGCTAGACTTTTATATTAGGTGATAAGATAATTATGTATTATTTGAATTTTTATAATTGATTTTCTTTTTAATCAGTGAGCAATGTAATATTTTTGCATGCTATGCATTCCATTCTTACTTTATGTAAGGTAATGATAAGCCCTGTCCTGCCAAATTCACGGGACTGTTACCAGCTGAACTAAGATAACATATGAAATAAAATAAAATATGAAAGTCCATTGGCAAGTATAAAGTTCTGTGCTAATACCATATAAGGAGGATCCTTGAAAGGATTCAATAACACTTTTGTTCTTGGGAATCAATAAAAATTCAATGTCATGTAACTATCTTTTTATATTTGGAGAATATAAATCCTTATTCCTGGGTTGATACTACCTATCAAAAATAGTTGTTGTTAAGAAAGATTATAAAATTGTGAAGAACTGTTAAAAAAGAAAATGTTACAAAAATTGCAGTTTGAAACATGAGAGCTAAGATAAATTATATTGATGGCTTCCAGAGAAAACTTTACTTCATTCAATAAATTTGTGGCCACATTGAAATTTTATAAATTTTCCCATTAAAGTTCTTCATAACTATTTTATAAAATTCAGCATCCAATTAATATTTAATCATTTCATTCAGTTGTCATGTCCCTTTTGTCTTCCTTAGTCTAGGAGACCTTTTACTTATTTCTTCTTCATTTTTTTTTCTCTTTTATCACATTGACATTTTTATATAAATCAAGCCCGTTGGTTTTTAGAAGTCCCTCTGTTTGGAGTTGTCTGTTTTCCTCATGATTAGATATAAACTGAACACTTTGGCAGTGATGTTGCATAGGTAATGCTTTTTTCTTCTCAGTGACTTTGTATCAGGACATACATATTGTCTTTTTTGCACATAATAGATAATGTTGGATTGAATTTTTTGATTAAGATGATGGCCATTTGATTTCTCTAATGTGAAGAGAAAATTATTATCTATGTAATTAATAAGTGTTCTCTAGAACATTTGGACTGGATTTTTTTTTTACAATGAGAATATCAATGAGACAATGTGAGTCAATGAACACCTCTTATAATTAAAAATAAGCAAACACACACAGCAATAGATGAAGCAGGTTAATGCAGAGAAAATTGGAAAGATTGCCTAGGATCTTTCTGTGGAAGAGTTTTGAATCTTACTGTAGACATTTGTTTTTTTTCTTTTGAAGTGAAAGGGTATGTTGAAGCATTAGAAACAAATCAGTTATAGCCAGACATAGGATAATGAGAATATTTTCCAGTATTTGATATTAGATCATAAAGAAAGCATGCAATAATAATAGCTAATGCGAGAAAGATCTACAAGGGTTTGTGATGAAATCAGATTTTAGGACTTCATATGAGTAAAGAGTGAAAAATAGATTTATAGTTTTAAGTCTGGATAACTCAAAAACTGAAGGTGCCATTAATATTGTTTTTAATCAGTCAGAGTGGGATTTAAGAGGAAAATGGTTACTATACATGTTTAGTCCAGCTGCATAACAGAAGATCACATGAATTTTGTTGAAGTTGTGAAAAGTGATTACTCATAACTAGAAAAATAGGAGTGCAAAGCCATAAAAGTAGATTTGGCTGTAACTTGAAGAGAGATAAAACGTGTAACCATGGATGTGATTATGTACTTTTAAGCAAGAATGATGAAAAGAAAGATGGAGATTAGCACACTGGTCCTTGAGCACTCATCCTTAGTTTTAAAAAGAATAAGAATGGATGCAAGTAAAGCAGAAAAGGAAAGAATGCTTAGAGGAAGAGGAAATATCCAATCATATTGTAATACTATGGAAATGTAATGAAGAAACTTAGGAATTTCAACAAGTATGAGGCTGACTGATCAACATAATTAAATGATGAAAAGAATTAAGAAAAAATAAATTATGGAGAAAATTTAGACAATTGGGAGATACTGTTGAGTTCTGAGAAACTATTTCAATAATGGGAAGAGTGGGAGAAAAAGTCAGACTCAGAGATAATAAAGAGATAATCAGTAGTGCAAAAAACAGGGAAGGTAGTGGAAAGTAGAATTTATGTTGAAAAAAAATTTCAATTATCAGCACCATTTACATTAAAATTCTATGACTATTGAAAATGTTCAGAATATTCTGAAAATATATCTTGCTAATTTCTTATTTTATAAAGCTTTATAAATCTATATAGTCTGTACAAAAACAGTACAAAAAATTAGTATGTCAATATATATTCAAAGGTCAGACATGTTGCACTTAACACCTTCAGTTGAAAATATTTGGGCTGATTCCCCCTCTTCTTCATTGACCAGAGAAGTCCAAGTCTTCCCATTTGCTAGTCTGCCTTGCACATCTACTATACTTATTATACATGATTATTAAGCCCCTCACATAAAATTTATAACTTGCAATTTTACGGTACAAAATGAGATTCCAAGAAAGAAACAGAAATTGTTAATCTGGGTTTATAGAACATGAAGTTTTTCTGGCAATCTTTATCTATGTATGAATTAGGTCTCTTCAAGTTCAACATTTAATATAGGAATAACGAGCCTCTCTAATTCTCAGGAGCTGTCTGAAAACTTTGAGTTTTTAATAACCATTTGCTGTTTGCAAATTATCATATTCTTAACCAAGTTTTATTCCCAATTTATCCACTTTCCCTTTTTGAAAAATTCTGAACCTCATTTGAGCATATTCTCAATAATGAAAGCTTATGAACTTTATTGTGATTATACATGAAAGGTTATTGTCGGGGTTTTTCCTCCATATCCAGTGCCAGAATATTTAGTTCCTAAAAAAGTCTCTACTAGAAGGCCGAAACCTTTTTTAAATTGTACACACAATTACTAAGAATGCCTGCTAAAGCACTGAAAAAGACTCCAGGAAGATCTAATTAATTTAATTAGAAAGGAGAGTGGCAGGGTTATTTTCTCAAATTGAGAAATAGTGAGACAGCATCCCCAAAAAAAGAAACAAAGAAAGAAAAAGAATCAATGGCATAGGTCTCTACTCATACATTACTTTCAGCCTTGTAATTATTGACCTTTTCTTTTACACTGGAAAAGGTGTACTAATGTGAAAATGCAAGACATATTCTGGACTTGAAATCTGCAATCTGTGGCTATAGAATTTAGTTCTAAGAGTGGCATGAACCAAGAAGCAAATGTAGCTTTATGTGACTTTGTGCTACTTGGTCTTTTAGGAACCCAGCTTTTCTTTGGGGTTAGAGGCAACTTGTTATTCTGGATTCATATGTTGCGTACAGAGGGGCATTCACATTGGGTTATTGGTCAGCCTTGATTGTCAAAGATGGGCAAGGACATTTTAGTCACCTGGCAACTTAACACCCTTGTTCAACTCACATCTCATATGGAAATGATATTTTCAAGAGAAGACACTTGAAAGGGAGAGACCCAATTATAAAACACAACAGGATGAATAACAAGTATATATATTTTCTGAGTTTGGGAGTCATTTTATCCTAAAACTGGGTAAAAATTAAAATAACTATCAGCATTCTTATTAATATGTTCAGTTACCAATATCCATGCATATTCCTCTGAGTTATAAATATATTTGATTAAATTGCCTAGAAATTCTTTCCTGTTTTTTAAGGATCTTCAGTATATAAGCAGAGTAGAAACCATTAGCTGAAAAGATATCGGTTGAAAACATATTGATTGAAACTAGGAATATTTCAAAAGTAAATATTCCAGGTGAATTTTTTAAGATATTCATTACTTTTTATTCCATAAAAAATGGTCTTTTAAAATATATTTTTGCTTTTCATTAATTTTCACAATTTGTATTCATCCATTTACGTTTTCAGTTTTTGAAAAAAATTATCAAGTACTTTCTATTTGCTAGATGCTCTACAGATGGACCTTTGTCTTCATAGACACTTGGTAGAGGTTACAAGCATTAATCTACAATCACATAAATGTAAATGTGCAAAGGTGACAATAGCTCTGAAGATAAAGAATTTCACTGAGAACTTTTGCCAAATAAGGGTAGTTATATAAAAAAATCTCCCAAATTAGAAGAGTGGGAGTTAGTTAATAAAATTTATTTATAAATCTAGAAAACATCATGAAAATCTTTGCAATAGGAGAGAATTTATTGAATAACTAAACTATTAATGAAGATCACTCCAGAATAGGCATAAAAAAAAGTTGAAGATAAGCTAACAAGATAGATAAGGTGATCTTAGAATACATATGTAATTTACACTTTTCAACTCACTATTTTACTATGTTATTTTGCTCTTTAAAATATTTATTTTGTTCAAAGTCAGAGATATTTTCTCCACTTATATATGTGCTCTGTGTATAAGTATATTTGTATATCTATACATGTATAAACACATCTCCTCTCACACACAAACACATACACACATGAATATATATATATGCACATATATATATATTCCTAAACTTTTAAGCAGCTTTTACAGAATATAATTAATAGCCTTCCATGATTTTGCATTGCAAAAATTCAAAGACATGAGTCACGTTAAGAAATGAAGCTACAATGAATAAAATTTGTAACTTCCATTCAGTTTAAGTTTTGCTTTAATTATATATATATATATAAAAAAATCTCATGCAGCTCAATATTAGAAAAAGCAAACAACCCAATCAAAAAATGGGCAGAAGACCTAAATAGACATTTTTCCAAAGAAGGCATACAGATGGCCAAGAAGCACATGAAAAGCTGCTCAACATCACTAATTATTAGGGAAATGCAAATCAAAAGTACAATGAGGTATCACCTCACACCAGTTAGAATGGGCTTCATTGGAAAATCTGCAAACAACAAATGCTGGAGAGGGTGTGGAGAAAAGGGAACCTTCTGGTACTGTTGGTGGGAATGTAAATTGATACAGCCACTATGGAGAACAGTATGGAAGTTCCTTAAAGAACTAAACATAGAATTATCATATGACCCAGCAATCCCACTCCTAAGCATATAGCCAGAGAAAACCATAATTCAAAAAGACACATGCATCCCAATGTTCACTGCAGCACTATTTCTATTTACAATAGCCAGGCCATGGAAGCAACCTAAATGCCCATCGAGATATGAAAGGATAAAGAAGATATGGTACATATATACAATGGAGTATTACTTAGCCATAAAAAGGAACAAAATTGGGCCATTTGTAGAGATGTGGATGGATCCAGAGACTATCATACAGAGTGCAGTAATTCAGAAAGAGAAAAACAAATATCATATATTAACACATATATGTGGAACCTAGAAAAATGGTACAGATGAAATACTATTAGAAATAGAAACAGAAATAGAGACACAGATGTACAGACAAACATATGGACTCCAAGGAGAGAAAGTGGTGGTGGGGGGTGTGATTAATTGGGAGATTAGGATTGACATATATACACTAATATGTATAAAATTGATAACTAATAAGAACCTGCTATATAAAAAATAAATAAAATAAACTTCAAAAATTAAAAAATATATATAATGTTGTGTACAAGGATTAATAGTAAAATTATATTTGCCAATAAAATCAGGCATTTTATTACAGTATAATATGAAACCACTAAAGATTTCAAAGTTATTATTCTTTATATTTTATCTACAACCAGATACATGTATCACTGCTGCCTCAATGTCTATGAAGTTTGAAAATAAGTTTGAACTTTGAGATGTATTTCAATAGCTAGGTGCTTTCTGTTTTCTCTGTCTTGGCATTGTGCAGAATCATTGGATGCAATTATTGGCATATATATGGATTGTAAATTATCTTATGCTCCAGGCAAACTTGAATAGTCAAATAATTTTGATCATTCAATAATTTTTTTTTAAAATTTGTCTTTCTCTTTGTAAATATTTGTGTTATTTATATGTTTGGTATTTGGAGGGTTATAGCTATTTGACTTCTGTTTAACCATCTCTATCTTTCATAATTCTCCAAAACCTAATGTTACCTAGACCATGAAGCCCTTTCCAAATACTACTGTTGGACATAATTTGCCTTTCTTTTAGTCCCTATTACATTTTAATAACTCTCGTCGTACTTACTTTACTTCATTTTGTAATCTTTGTGTTTACTGTTCACACCTCATTAATTAATTTTTTTTTTATTGTCGACTCTAATATAAAAACGTCTCAATAGTGTTTTGGACCAAGTGTTGAAAGCATATTAACTGAAATATATTAAAGTGCAGTCTAAACCTCACATGGTATGCTTTGTATTAGGCTGCCTCTGACTTCACAGAATGAAATTACAGTATGATATTAGTGTATAATAATGTTCGTAGAACGTAGGATATAATACAAACTGAAACTGTGAACAAGGCTTTAGTAATGCATGAAGAACCTCCAAGAACAGTTAAATAATCTGGGTTTGACCGCATGGAAAATCAGCCTGCTAGGTGGTCTCAAGGAACCTTGCCTTTTGCCCTTTTTGTAACTTCTTCTCACGTTGAACAGGACTAATGTTTGTAAACAATAAGGTATTGCAGATATGACAGAACATGAAGCTATAAAAAGAAGTCAGGAAAAGACTTCATGGATTCTGTCTTCTCTCACTGTATTGTTTATTCTGAAGAAGCCCTATGGAGAGTGCCATGAGAAGGGGGACAAAGCCTTTCACCAAGAGCCAGCAAACAAGTCAATCCCTCCTGCCAACAGACACATGAGTGCATTATATTGGAAGTTGATCTCTGGCCCAAGTCAAGCTTTAAATGACTGCAGCCCTGGCCACCATCTTGACCGTGACTCCTGAGAAACCCTGAGACAGAGCCATCTAGCTAAGCCACTTCGGCATTCCTGATCCTCAAAAACTGTGTGAGATAAACATTTGTTGTTTTAAAATGCTAAATTGTGGGATAATTTGTAATACTGCCATAGATAAGTATTATGACATTTGATCTATCAATCAGTATAGCTAAATACTGAGTGTTTATGATGGGCTAAGTGCTAAGCTAAGGACTTCCTTTGCCTTGTATCATTTATCTTTCACACAATAAAAATCTATCTGGTATTAATCATATTTTACAGATAAAAATTATAAACACTTATAATTTCACCTGAATATTATGCCCCCCAAAAGCTGTTAAATGATGGAGATAAAGTATAAACATGTTTAATTCTTGTCCTAAGCTCTAACTGTAGGAAAGGTATTTTCTTTGGGGTAACAGATGATGAAAATGTTTATATGGTGTCATCTCTGATTTAAATGTATAATTCATTAGGAAGATAGTAGAGTTATTGATGAGCATTTAGTAAAACATAAATGCCAAAATGAACGTTTGAGTTCTATATGATTTCATAACTATGAGAGATAAATATATGCTGGAAATATTTGTGAAATTTCATTAGAAAGAATAATTTTTGCTGAGAAAACTTGTGATAAGACAGAGGAGGATCCAGATTCATATTTCACAAATAGTTATTTGTTTTGGTATCAGGAATAATAATTGCTTATATGAGAGAAAGAGGATTTCAAAGTGTGTGTTCAAAAGTAGTGACAAGACAAGATGGAAAAGGTAATTTGAAGTAAGGATTTAGAAAGCACCAAATAACGGTTTAAGTATTTTATCTTACACTCAATAAAAAGTTGAATATTTCTCATCAGAAGAGTTATTTGATAAAAGGGAAATTTTAAGATCAGTGCAGATACGCATGTGAATGCACAGAGAAAATTAAATTGGAGAAAATAAATGTAAGTGTGTGTACAAAATATATTTTACCCGCTATATATAAAGGACTCATCTGAGAAAGAAGGAAGTGGAATGTAAATGATGACCAAAGAATGAATTAGTAATTCAGTAAATGATTAAATGGCCTAATAAATAAATGAGCAAGTTGGGTTGTCATCACTGAAGTATTTGGGCATGAAAGAAATATATCTCTTCACTACTTAAATACTTCAAAACAGGTAAGATTCAATCCTAAAATAGCATTGATAAAATTGACCTGTTTCAAGGTAGGAACAGAAAATCAAAATAGTTGTGCCTATGATAATTTGTTTTCTAAAGGCAAATGTATTTGTTTAATCATGCATAAAGATTTTACCCATTAATTCAAGTATTCTGTTACAAACATAAGTACAAATTTCAAATGTGTCTACAATGGAAAATGTGTTTTTGTGTTATGACATCACCAATATGTCACATATTATCTGTTTACTAGTTGGAGATTAATGACTCCACAGAACAAAAATTAACCTTACATAGCCATTTATTTTATCTAGCTACCTGCCTCTACATGTGTAAGCCTACAAAAGTGATAAAATATTCTGTTCTTAATCATTGTAAGAAGACAAGGATCAATTTATTTCACTGAACAAAAGAACTAGAAATTCTAAGATTTATGTTTTCTGTAATGTTATTCCTAGTAAAATGAAAGCACTTTACAATTTTTCAAGATATTGCTAAAGATGGAATTGTAAATTTCAGCTTAACTAGTCTTATTAGTTCAAGATTAATTTTGAATATGAGGAGGTTTGACCCACCAGGGACTGTCTATGAGGTTTCTTTCTTTTATGGTTTCTTCTATGTCAGGTCTATATATCATCAAACTCTGTGATTACTACAAAGAGTCTTGGGTAATATTACTAATTTTATGCAAACGCTTATTCCCAGAGAGTTCTTTGGGCCACTCAGGTGGCCCAAACATGTGTAAAGTATGAGATATAATTTTTATGGAATTGTTTTAACAGTTAATAATGAGACTATCATGGTCATAGCTAGCAATATCCTTAATTAAAATGTTCTGATAGTTCAAATTAAATACCTCCCATAAGTACCTAGTTAAATAAATGATTTATTTACCTTTTCAGTGAATCAGGCCTCAGATTCCTAAATGCAGTAAATGGAAAATTATAAATGTAGCTAAGTTGGTTGTTTCTCAACTATTTGCCAAATAACTTGCACAAAATTGGTGGTTCTCTCTGACTTTGTCAGAAGTGACCCAGAAATAACACACAACCATTTATTCCCTTGCATATCTGTTCCACAAGACAAAAAATAAAAGTAAATAAATAAAATAGAGAGAAGTAGAAAATATGAGAATTTTAAACAAAATATATATTTACTGATGTTACCAAATTCTAAAGCTATCTCTGTCAGAATTTTCTTCATAAATTTTTACAAAGTATAATTTTTATTTAATATGAAGAACTATGTAGCTTCAAACCCTTACTCTCCTCTACCTCTACTTTCATTTACATATATCAAAAGATATTTAATATCATTTGTAAAACAAAGAACTTGTCATTCCTAGTAGTTCAACTCATTTTGAAGATAGATGTGTTTTCATTTTGAGTTTATATGTTTTTCTTCTAAATATTCATTTACTTATGGCTCACAATTTCCAGTTCTGATTATATATGCCAGGGGAACTCTGATCTGCAAAAGGACATCTACATGGCAATTCATCAAAACCTTCTTTGTGTAATGAGGAACTGGAGACAAACTAGGTCACTGGTATAAAAATGGATAAATGAAATATGGCAGGTACCTACCATGGAATGCCATGCAGGGCTTAGAAGCAAAGGAATAGATATGTGAAAAACAGTTTCTAAGATGGTTCCCAGTACCCTCTGTCTCCTGGTGTTTATGTCTTTATATAATCTCTTCCTCTTCAGTGAGGTTGAATTCTTTTCTGTCTTAGGGTGCGTGTCTCTCTCACACACTCTGGGGAATGCAACTGCCATGTTGTAATTAACCACATGGAGAGGCCTATGTAGCAAAGAACTGGTATCTCTCCAGAAGCCAATGCAAACTTGAGAACTGTCAAGAGCCCCATGTGAGTTTGAAATTCTATCTTCTGAAGCCTGCCAAGAGCCATGTGAGTGAGCTTGGAATAGAAATTCCCGGAGTTTAGCTTTGCAATTACTGTAACCTAGGACATCATCTTGATTGCAGCCTTCTTAGAGACCTAAGTCACACCTTGTTTCTCAATTCACAGAAATGTAAGATAACAGGTATTTTAAATTTTGGAGGTTAACTTGTTACATTGTAGTTGATAGCTGTGTAGATACACGGTATAATCTACCAAATTGAAGGAACCTGTAAACTTTGTTTGTGAGTGTTGGTGTTAGTGAGATTTTTTGTTTGTTTGTTTGTTTTGTTTACCACTTCACTACTATTACACATGTGACAATCAGGGAAAAAAACTGATATATATATTTTTTAATGTAGATAACAATAAAAAAGATATGGATGTCTTCTAAGAAAAATGAGGTTTGAACTGAATATTGATTTAACCTTGATCAAATATCTGAGGGATTAAATATGCTAATATATTATTTTCTTGGTGGAGACAGATGGAAAAATGTACTTTACATTCTATCACTAAGGACTTTATACTCAATAAAAGAGACAGAGAGAGACACACACAACTGTTAAAACACACAAAAATATTGGCATTAAATAAAAGTACAGCATTCATTCTCCAGACACTAAGAATTTCTTAGAGTTGATACAAATAAAATCCAAATTGATATATGTTATACAGGTATTTTATGTTAGAAAAATTGTGCAAGAAAACATAAAGATGAAGAAATGAGCTTATAATAAAGGGAATGAGAAGTGAGAGCTGCCTTGATAAAATCAGGACATGGATATTAAAGAAAAGTGAAAGAAAGCTGGAATTAGAAGGGTGTTCCATTTCTCCTATGTGCTAAATTCATTTTTATTTTACTGACTGTAGAAGTGCACTATAGAGAAACAGCATGGCAGCAGTTACATTAATAGCTCTGCATAGCATGAGCCCAAATTGAAGGGGTTTTTTGGTTTTGTTTTGTTTTTTTTAGGAGCTAGAAAATATTTTGCTAAAGATTATTATATGTAAAGTAAGAGGAAGTGTCATCATTTTTGTAATTGAAAGAGCTGCCAGAAACCTCATTTTGTTTTGGGGGTAAGTCTGTGGGGTGTGTGTGTGCATGTGCATATGCGTGCACTCCTGTGTGTGTATTTGTAGTCAGATGGGTGGTTTTACAGGAAAGAAGAGAAAAATCACAAAACGCAGAAACATTTTGTTCTTGTATCTAACACTTCTATACATTAACTTAGAACACAAACATGCAAAATAAAACCATGCTAAGACAACACCATTTTTTTTTACTGATAACATGTTATGACTTTATATTAATACTCTTCTTTTCCTGGATAAGATTTTGATGAAGAATAAAATAATATAAATAAAATGATAATAAAGCACATGCTTAGCCAAAAATATAGTTAAATTTTGTAATTATTGCTGGAAGGAGGCAATGTCATCAACATAAACATTTTCTGGATAATGTTGAGATCAAAACTGTCCAATTACCAAAAAAAGACCAAGTAGAAGTGATAAATCCAGACATTCTAAACATACGCCAGATAATTTATTCATTTAAAAGGGAAATCGGAAACCACTTCAACAACATAAAAGATTATGACCAGGGCAACTCACGTGATGAGTGAATCAAAGATGACTTGACCTGAAAAGCTAAGAGATAGTAAGTTGATCAATAATGAATCAAGTGAGTTCCCAGCAAATTAGAAGAGTTACTGTGGTCCAGTCAGGTCCTACCTGAGACCATCAAAAACTAGTCCAGTGGAACCAGCTCAAGCCCTGCTAAAACTAGGATAGTCTTTTGAAGTAAGCACCCTTTACTGCCTAATCTGGCATTTTATTTCACTTAGTTATAAAGGAACACCACACCTGTATAATGGATTATATATATATATATATATATATATATATAAAACAGCTGGTGATTGGCTATTGAGCATTTTAAAAACAAAACCTTAATCCAGTGTGTCCTAAACTAAGATATAAGTATCTCTGGTGGCTGATAGATATGTCATCGCATAAAGCAAATTCTAAGAATTTTTAAATTGGGGATTTGCATTTCAGTAATACTTCAAGCATGTTCTAAATAATTTGTTTTACTACATTATACATAAGTAGTACTTTACTTGCATTGACTCTATTTGCTTTTAGATTTTATGATGTTTGGCCATAATCATTTATAGGGAAGATTTTAAAATTTTAATGCCATGTTCCTCACATTGGTGTTAATACAGCCCTGGAAGTCTATAAATACAGTCTCAAAGTTTATAATTTCTCAAGTTTGAGAAACTCTCAATTAGACCTATTAAAAGGAAATGTTAAAGAAGCTTACTGTACTTTAGGAACAATCATTAAAATCTGTGAGTTTGTTCTGTAAACATATCCACAATCACTTCTGATAGGATCACAGACTGTCAAGTCTGAGAAGTTTTCTCTATTAACCTTAGAGTAAAAGCTGAACACACAGAAATAGAAAATCACTTACACACTTTTCAGTATCCCAGCCTACATGCCTGTCTCTACCTGACCAATTCTTCCAGCTATCTGATATAGACCTGTGAAAATTCCTCTTCTACCATGAAGTGTGCCCTAACAAAATCATCACCACTGAGTAATTGCTTTCTCCTTTTAATTTAAAACAATTGTAACCCATATTCTTCTAGAAATTATATCCTTGGTTTTCTGACCTAGAAATAAGATTAGTTATAATTTCTGTATCCCCCAAAGCAAACCATGAAGCAAGGAGGTGATTGCAAGTAGAATATTTGACAGTAATCCTATGAAGCACAAGGATGGCAATGGGGTAGAGAGAGATAGAATATAATAAAATGTACATTATCTAAAACGTTACCATGATAGGAAAATAGGCCTTAGTAACCCCTGGGGAATTCTAAGAGATAACCTAAAGCTATCTGTAAAACATGATTCAGAGTTATCTCAAGCAAAGGCAAGAGAGCTGAGGTATTTCTCCAAATCCCCTTCTGTCATTAATAGACATCTTCTTATGGGGACAGATAGTCTCCAACATTTCAGGTTTGTTCTGCTAGAGGGACAAACTTGCAGCCTTGTGAAAAGATTAGACCTCAAGCAGAGTCTCAGAGTGTTACTGGAAGCAATCCTGGGCTTGTGGTTGCCTAGAGGATATGAATAGGACATGCATGGTGTCTGTACAATAACTCACATGGATAACAGTACACAATAGGTTACTAACTATAGGTCTTGACTAATGTTCATTGTGTATGTTTTGTCCCTCCACTAGATTAAGTGAGTCTTCCCCACGAATTCATGACATTGATTTGAAATGTATTATGAATTATGCACACACAATAATATGAAGAGTTCTTAAAAACATGTTAGGAAAAAGAATAAGAAACATAACACATTGCCATTTCATTAATAAAAATTTTTACATGTAAATGTAACACTATTTTGTAAGAACACTCACAAGTTAAAAGGTACACATTAACTTCAGTAGAATATTTGCCAAAAGAGAAGTTGTGACATATAAATCTATATCTACATATCAATATTATGTGTATATGCACACACATACATACATAAAACCTAACAAGGGATAATGATGGCATTGTGTTCTAAACTGAGTAGTAAGATTTATTCAGACAGATGCACCCAAAGTCAAACAATAAAATAGACAAATATGATATATTTGCCAATAACATTACAAAGGAAGTGAGTGAGAAGAATACAGTATTGAGCTAAGGAAATGACATCATTTTAACTAAAATCTACAGGAACAAATGAAGAGCACCAAAACATTTTAAATAAGAACGTTAATATAATAAACTTTAAAATATACATTTGTTTTCTTCTCTTGGCTTTGTTAAAAACCATAAAATCATATAAAGTGATAAAATGATGCTTATAACAATGTATTGTTTACATATACACACATATGTATACCTATATATGCAGCACACATGTACATATATATGTATAATATAATATGTATAACAATAATTCCCCCAAAAGAGAGAGGGAATAGCATGGATTAGCATTTGTTTTTCTAACTGGAATTAGTATAAATCTAAAATAGATTCTATGTTAGGATGTATATGGTAAGTCCTAGAGCAATCACTGAGGAAACAACACAAAAATATCATAAACTTAAAATTTCATTAGAAAATATTCACTTAATGGAATATAATATAGTAAAGAGAAATAGAGGAACATAATAAGACAGGATATATAGAGAAAACAAAAAGCAAAATGGCAAATGTAAAGGCAGCCATGTTAATAATAGAATTATATATTGATAGATTTAAACACTCAAAGGCTGTGTGACGTTTTGTATGGCTGAATAAAAACCAGATCAAAACATGTGCTGTCTATAGGACACCCATTTTACATTTAAAGATACAGATAGATTAAAATAACAGTATAGAAAAAGGTGCAAACAGCAACCATAATTTCTATTGGAATGGCTAGGTAATATCAGACACACACACAAAAATATATATATATATATATATATATTAGAGATAAAGAGGCAAGCTTTATAATGAGGAAAAGATCAATTTATCAGGAAGATATACCAATCATAAAGAGATATAAAGTTGCAAAGAGATCATCAAAATACATGAAGCAAAAACTGATGGAAATGAAGGCAAAAATAGACAATTCAACAATAACAGCTGCAGACTTAAATACCTCACTATCAACAACGGGTAGAAAAACTAGACAAAGCATCAATAAGGAAATAGAAGTTTTGACAGGCCAACCAACAAAAGCAGAATATAAATTACTCTTGAGTATATATAGACTATTGTTCAGGATAGAGCATATACCAGGATATAAAGCAAAGGATATTCTCTGAACACAATGGAATGATATTAGAAAGCAGTAACAAAAATAATGTGAGAAAATCAAACTGAAAATAAAACAACACATTCTTAAATAACAAATGCATTAAAAAATCACAAGAGGAATAAGAAAATGCTTAGAGGTGAATGAAAATAAAAATACAATATACCAAAACTTATGGGAAGCAGATAGAGCAATACTTACTTGGAAATTTATAGATGAAAACACCTCTATTAACAAAAAGAAACATCTCAAATCAGTAATTTAACCTCCCACATTATGAAACTAGAAAAGAAAGAGCAAAATAAAACACAAACATAAAGATGGAAATAATATGGATTGGAAAAAAAAAAACTACTATATAATAGAAAATAGAAAAACAATAGAATAATAAGTACAGCCAGAATTTGTTCTTTGAAAATATTGTCAAAATTGACAAATCTTTATCTATATTGATAAAAAAAAATAGAAAAAGGGTAAAACTGCTAAAATCCTAAATGAAATAAGGAATACTTCTTCTGAGCTTACAGAAATAAATATAAATAATAAGGGTGTGCAATGAACAGACAACTTAGATAAAATGGACAAATTCCTAGAAAGACACAAAATACTGAAACAACGTAAGAACAAATATAAACTCTGAATGTCCCCATAAAAACTGAGATAGAATTTTTAAAAACAAATAAGATGCTTCCAACAAAGACTACGCATAAAAAGAAAAACCCAGGGACATATGGCTCCACCAGTTAATTCTACTGAACTTTGAAAGGAGAAATAATAACAGTCCTCCACAAACACTTCCACAAAGTAGAAGAGGAAAGATTGCTTCACAACTCACCCTAAGAAGTCAGTTTTACTCTGATACCAAAAAAAAAAAAAAATAGAAAGACTTCACAACAAAAGAAAATCACAGGCCAATATCTGTCATGAATATATGCATGAAAAATACACATAAAAAATGTTATCAGGTCAAATCCAGAAACATATAAAACAGACTATACCATAACCAAGTGGGATTTATTCCAGGAATATAAGGTTGTTTTAGCGTCCAAAAATCACTTCTAATACAGTCTAATCAGTCTAATACACCATATCAACAGAAAAAAGCAAAAAACAAAATTATTTTAATAGATGTAGAAAAAGCATTTGATAAAATCCAACACTCTTTCATGACAAAAACTCTTAACAAACATAGATAAAGGACATCTATGAAAACCCACCATTACGAGCATATTTAATAGTGAAATACTTGGCAGTGGTTCTATGCATACTCTCAAATGTAATATTCCAGTCAAAGCTTTGGTAAATTACAACTAAGGTAAAAATAAAAACACCATTTTTATAATCTTTTATTAAGAGCAGATGAAAAATTGGAGAAATTTTGTGATTTTAACAGAGAGAAAATTAAACTTTAGATTTTTTTTATCAATACATTACTAAGCTTATGTTAAACAACCCTTATAAATAAATCTTTTCAATTTCAGCAAGCTTTGACCTCACAACATAAACTTTCTTTTCCACAAAACTTCTGCAATTTTCTGTATCCATTTATGTTTTGTCTTATTCATTTTCTTTTCTTATTCTGGAATAACCAGTCATTTTATTTTAGAAGACATTATTCTCTTTTTCCTTAACAAAAATACATCCCATTTTCCTTGCATATTCTTCATACAAAAACATATCCCATTTTCTTCCAAAGCTTTTTATATAAAATTGTTTCCCTTCTTATTTCTAGTGTTTTTATTTTTACATGTTGTTTATACATTTTAACTATTAGTAACTTTTACTTTCCAGTGAAAACTAGGAAGCAGGCAAATGTTAACTGTATAATATGTTACCATCCTGTAGTAGATTAGCAAATTTATAAATACATCAGTATAAAAAACATACTTTTTAGAGACATATGTTTTCTATAGCATAACTTTTCATGTGTCAAGACATTAACAGACCCATTATGTTTTGTCTCTCTGTGAAAACTTAAGCCAAAAGTAGATAAACTTACAGTTATGTTTAGCAATTAATGTTTCATTGTATTACCTATTTGGAAATGATTTACATATTTAATGAATAACCATTATTTAGTTTAACTTAGTATTAACTTTTATCTTACATACTTCTACTTAAATTATTAGTTTTTAATAATTATGCTTGGATTAGACATTAAGCAGCTAACCATCATCTTAAGTTTCTTTTCTTGCCTACTAAGCTTGTAACATAGAGATAACATGAGCTAATTTGACTCCCAGGCAGAAAAAGTTTATGTCTGCATTACATTAATATTGATAATTCTGAAGAAAGACATGCCTATTTTTATTAAACAAAAAAACTTAATTAGCTTTTACTTATCAAAGTTTATCCCAGGTCATATGAAACTGTAAAGCATTTGGTTTAGTTTCTGTATTTCCAACAGTTTTGGAAATAATTTATATAAGCACTTATTTTCTTTAAGCTGACTAAGTATAATATACTTACATAGATATACATAAACATACAGACAGATACAAACAGAGACATTATAGCTTTTGTTTTAAAATTTTATTCATGTCTCAAGTACAATAATAAAAATAATTCAAAAGATTATCTGGATCTAAATTGTGTTTCTGGCAGATGGGCTAAGTTAATTTTATCTGCTCAGAAGGCCAGAGTTTTACTAAAGATTTTTTTTTTTTATTTGCATGTTGTAAAGTTTCCTTTAGAGAAGCTATTTTTGGTGTCATTTTGTCTTCTGGAAGCTTCTGCATACCAATCAAAGAATGCATTTTATTATCTCTGAGAGTTTTGGGATTCTCTCTTTTTCAAGAGTGTGAATTAAGGTGAACTATCTTATCTAAGTTAAAGGGATCTCCAAAGTGGCTATTACAGTTCCAAATTAACCAAAACCTCACCGATTTCCCTAAATGACACAAGACCATGGTCCATAAGGGGTATACATATAGGAAACAAGAGTTTTTTGAGGACATGGAGAAAGAGTTTTAGGCCTGGTAGAACCATCTTTGCCTTTAGATTCCCTAAGATGTTTTAAATCTGAGGGACCCTGTTTCTTAACAGCTGTTCCAAAGCACAGGGAATCACATGTTTTCTCCCCTTTTGCACAGGATCAGGTGATTTACCAAGACGCTTCGACAAATAACATACAAGCGTGCACAGTAAAGTTGGAGAGCTCCAAAGGCAAAGAGAGTAGAGCTTGGATCCAAGAGAGACTTACCTGTGAACTCCATGGTAAGGGAGAAAGCAGTGAGCTCAATAAACTAGCACCTGGTTTGCTCATCAGCCTCAGAGTCATTGCAGGTCTTCTTCTGAATCCCAGTTTAGATGCCAAAAACTGAAAAATTCCAAAATAGTAAAATTATAATTGCCAGATTAATAAATACCATTTAGTCAGAGTTTACTGTGTATATAAGAACAGTTGGGAAATGGAAGTATTCAAATTCAAAGACTAATCTGCAGCTCAGGGCATGATGTTATAGGATCAATTCAAAGAGAAAATGAAATTGTTTAACCTACACAATGATTGTTTATTAAAATGGGGGTTTCCACAAGTCAAGGGACTGGTTAAAAGTGATTATCTTATACAATTTTTGAAAGATGAGTTGTCTCTTTTATGATTACCACAGGCATTTACAAGAAGTGGCCTAAGTTAAGCTTCTCTTGTCTTTCAGAACAAGCTAAATTAAGTTTCACTACATGGCTTAAAGGGTTTTATCAACTCAGGGAATTTTTCTAATCTGTTCTCCATTTTGTATTTAATTTTAACAGTACCTTGGGCTCAACATCCTGGTCACTGCTCTGGAGAAAGAGCAAAACTCTTTATCAGATTAGTGCACATCACACAATAAGTAGAGGAAAAAGAAAAGAAGAAGAAACAAATGCACACACATAGAAGAAACACACACATGCACACACATAGAACACTCAGGCAACCACACACATCCTTGGGGCCAGTTTTTCCTCCCAGTAGCTGTGAGGTGTCTAGAATTCATACCAGGAGACTATCACTGCCTGTTTCTCCAGCCTCTCCAGTGAAGAACAATCTCAGGACATCACTGTCTCTCTGATCCAATCCAACTGCCAGTACCATGTGATGGGGGAGCTGGCCCCTTCACTCAGGTTCATCAGGAGAAATTCTCCTTTGAACAACATTGAGGACCCCAGTGGGTGGAGTGCAGAGTTTCCCAGGAAGGCAATCAGGGCACGTTTGGAGTTTGCAGGGTGATCTATGCAACTTTGTGTATGTGGGTGGAGTAAGGCCATGTCCTGATGGAGGGGCAGAGGGAGGATGAGCTGGAATGCACTGGGCATTAAAGGAGGCTCAGAGAATGATGGGATTCTGAAGTACCACAGCCATAGCTACTCTTTCCAGAGAAGCCCAATCTCATGGGATCCTGGGAGGTCTCTGGGGCTAAGAGGGGAATTCTGAGATGAGAAAAACCTGGGAGCTCCCATGTCTAAGGCCTCTCATCTCAGACTCCTTCTTAAAGGGTCAGGCTCAAACCATGTATCGTGCAAATCCCAAACCTCTTGGACATTTATCTCACCACATTCAGAGTCACAGTGCTGAGATGCTTGCCCCAGGGCCCCGGCAAAGTGCTAGGGAGGGGAAAGGGCTCTAGCCCAAAGGCTGAACAGGGTGGGGGACCATCCTAGGCCAGAGTATAATGCACATGTTCATGCTGCACATCTATAGCCTTCCAGAAACCATATGGGTCAGCAACACAGGCAGCAACACAGGCTTCTGGGGCAGAACCCAGCCTCAACCCACTGTCTGCCAAGACATGAACAAGACAAGGATATTCATTCTTACCACTTCTGTTCCACATTATACTGGAGATTCTAGCCAGGGCAATTAGGCAAAGAAGTGAAATAAAAGATATTCAGATTAGAAAGCAATCTGGATCTCTATTCATATGTCAATGACATGATATCATATACAGAAAATCCTAATGAATCTATTATAAACTTATTCAAATTAGTAAACAAGTTCAACATGTTTGCAGGTGATGAGATTAATGTATTTAATGGATTGTATTTGTATATGCTTGCAATGAGCAATCTGAAAATGAATTTAAGAAAACCACTTTATTTAAAATAACCACGAAGAATAAAATTATTAGGAATAAATTTAATGAAGATATATAAAACTCAAACCCTAGAAACTACAAACTATTGTTAAGATGAATTAAGAGCAAATAAGTGGAAATACACCCCACATTTTTGAATTGGAAGAAAATATTGTTAAGATGGTTATACTACAAGACCTGATGCCTTGTCAGTTCAATCCCTATTAGAATCACAGTTGTCTTTTTTGACAGCTCATTCCTAAAATTCATATGGAAACTTGAGACCCAAAAAGAATAAATCTGGAGAACTCAGACTTCCCAATTTCAAAATTTACTATAAATTTTCAGTAATCAAGACAGTATGATACTGGCTTAAGGATGTATATATAAATCAATGGAATAAAGTGGAGCATCCTGAAATAAACCCACATATCAGAGTCAATTCATTTTTGACAAGGTGACAAGATCACTCAAAGAAGAAAGAACAGACTTGAACAAATGGTATTGGGGTAACTGCATACCCACATGCCAAAAAAAAAAAAAAATCAATCAATCAATCAATTTGCATTTCTACTTCATCCTGTACACAAAAATTAAATCAAAATGAATCAAAGACCTAAATATAGAAGCATTTTAAAACTAAAAAATGCATAAGAAAAATTTTGAATAAAACTTTATGACCTGGGATTTGAAAATGATTTCTTATATATGATATAAAAGCTAAAATCTTATCAAATTTTTAAAAAAATGTATAAGTTGGACATCATCAAAATTAAGATTTTTTCTGATTCAGAGTACTTCTTCTGAGGAAAGACATTAAAAGCTTTTGTTCCAGACTATCTTTTCCAGGAAGTTGTATTGCAAACATCTTGGAAGATTATATTAGTATTTCCCTTTGGAGTGGAGAGCAAATTTGTTTTCTATGAAGTACAAAAATGATAATGTCTCCCTTTGGGCTCTGTTGGACAAATTTGCTAATAGCCCGTTTTTAAAACATAGTGGTTTTCTAAGCTTGAAATTCATCAACTGTGAGTCAAAGCCACAAGGAACATAACATTCACCTGAGTTACTCTACATCATTCTGTGGGACATGGAGGGAAGGGGAAACATACGCAGACATGAACTTCATGCAGCCTGTTGAGCTGTAATAAAGTCGTTTTTCTCTGAATCAGAAATATTTTATAAAAATATATTTATTTGGCTGTGCTGGGTCTTACTTGTGGCAAGCAGGATCTAGTTCCCTGATCAAGAATCAAACCCAGGCCCCCTGCATGGGGAGCATGGAATCTTAACAACTGGACCACCAGGGGAGTCCGCTGAAATCTTTTCTCTAATTAATTTTTATTGGAGTATAGTTGATTTACAATGTTGTGTTAGTTTCTGCTGTACAGCAAAGTGAATCAGTTATACATATACATATATCCACCCTTTTTTAGGTTCTATTCCCATACGGGTCATTAGAGTATTGAGTAGAGTTCCCTGAGCTATACAGTAGGTTCTTACTAGTTATCTATTTTGTATATAGTAGTGTGTACATGTCAATCCCAACCTCCTAATTTATTCCTCCCCACTCCAAACCAGAAATCTGTGCCTTCTGCCAGCATCCAATAAACTGCACTGGCTAACTTATTAACATGCTGGCTTGTAAACAGAGTAAAATCCCTTTGTGGTCCTTGACAAGGGGAAGACAGACTTTATGAGTAAATAAAAAGTAAATTGATAGAATCAGGAAGGTGACACAGTAATCATGAAATGGGAAAAACTGGAGTGGTTTAAAGAAACAAGATAGGCAAAGAGACACCTGTGGAAGCTATTACAAAAGAATGTCAGTGAATGATTGAAAAAGACCTAAGATTATTATAATATCATTATAATACTCTGTCAGGCAAACCAATTCAAATGTGGTTCTATTTTGCAAGCTGTCAAGGAGTCTGACATGGAAAAAAAATACAAAAACATAAATTTGTCATTAAAGAATTGGCTCTAGATAGTTAGTATCTCTTGATAGCTGATAACAGAACACTATGGAGGAAAGCATGTTCAGGGAGGATTATGCAGTCTTGGCACCATGCACATGTGGCAAGAGGCACGAAGGGCAACAGAATGAAGGTAGATGCTTTCAAAAGAAGATCCAATAGAAGAATGTCAGCTTTGGGAAGTATATTGGACTGGATGAGATATGAAACAACTCACAGATTTGGAATTTAATGGCCTTTTAAGTATTTTAAGTGTTTGAAGACATTCTTAATATATTTTTCCCTAAAGAAAAGCCATTCCATTTGCAACTTGATAATCTGTAATGACATAGGGAGGAACATGCACAGACACAAACACACACACACATACACACACACACACACACAATCTCCCAGTTCAGTACAATAAACATTTTAGTTGCAATATCTTTTATTCCATAGGTATAGAGGTGAAACTGAAGGAAGGGAGACTTGCTACCAGACTCAAAGAGGGAGACATGGGTTGTGCCATTCATTTCTTGAGAGCGGCATTAGAGGAATGAGTGCTGGGTGATAAAAGTACTTCTACCTAGAGATCAAGGACAGATGGAAGACGAGAATCTCTGAGAGATGTGAACTCCATAGGGGTATACTATTTGTGAAACTAATCTATGTCCTCAAGAAACTGTAGAATGGGAGTGCTTGCCTGGATGAAGGTGGCTATGATCATATGGGAAGGGGTGGAATCTATCAGATCAGATGAGAAATTAATTACTTTGGCTACAGGTATTCATGAATATATTGTTTTGTTCATGGGAAAATGTATAGAAATATTTAAATGAATTAATCAGTATGAAATACAATCAACATTGAAAATCATAGCTGAAAGGGATTGCCAAATGTGAAATTCCATATTCAGATACAATCTCTACTGTTCATTTAGAATCAACTTAAATACTTCAATGTACAAAGGCATGCTAGTATATTGTAACTTACACTTAATTAATCTAACAATTAGAGGAAGAGAGACTCAATAAAGTCAATAGTTAACTCTGTTTAACAATTAATTTAAATCAAGTCTTTGAACACATCTTAAGAAATGGTAAATAGAAATAATAAATCTCATCTTTTTTAATCATACAGTGCTTTAGAATATATTAATTAATGGAATGGAGACATTTAAGAACAATATAAAACAAAGATCATGGGAAATCTATTTTGGAAATTAAGCCTTTGTCAGTTGCTTTGTTTGCAAATATTTTCTCCAATTCTGAGGGTTGTCTTTTTGTCTTGTATATGGTTTCCTTTGTTGTGCAAAAGCTTTTAAGTTTCATTAGGTCCCATTTGTTTATTTTTGTTCTTATTTCCATTTCTCTAGGAGGTGGATCAAAAAGGATCTTGCTGTGATTTATGTCATAGAATGCTCTGCCTATGTTTTCCTCTAAGAGTTTTATAGTGTCTGGCCTTACATTTAGGTCTTTAATCCATTTTGAGTTTATTTTTCTGTAGGGCATTAGGGAGTGTTCTAATTTCATTCTTTTATTTTTATTATTTATTTATTTTTTGGTGGTATGCAGACCTCTCACTGTTGTGGCCTCTCCCGTTTTGGAGCAAAGGCTCCGGACATGCAGGCTCAGCAGCCATGGCGTATGGGCCTAGCCGCTCTGCAGCATGTGGGATCTTCCCAGACCGGAGCACAAACCTGTGTCCCCTGCATTGGCAGGCAGACTCTCAACCACTGTGCCACCAGGGAAGCCCTAATTTCATTCTTTTAAATGTAGCTGTCCAGTTGTCCCAGCACCACTTATTGAAGAGGCTATCTTTCTCCATTGTATATTCTTGCTTCCTTTATCAAAAATAAGGAGACCATGTTGCGTGGGTTTATCTCTGGGCTTTCTATCCTGTTCAATTGATCTATATTTGTTTTTGTGCCAGTACCATACTGTCTTAATTAATGTAGCTTTGTAGGATAGTCTGAAGTCAGGGAGTCTGATTCCTCCAGCTCAGTTTTTCTTTCTCAAGATTACTTTGGCTATTCAGGGTCTTCTGTGTTTCCATACAAATTGTGAAATTGTTTGTTCTAGTTCTGTGGAAAATGCCATTGGTAGTTTGATAGAGATTGCATTGAATCTGTAGATTGCTTTGGGTAGCATAGTCATTTTCACAATGTTGATTCTTCCAATCCAAGAACATGGTATACCTCTCCATTTGTTTATATCATCTTTAATTTCTTTCATCAGTGTCTTATAGTTTTCTGCATAGAGAAAAATTTTGTCTCCATAGGTAGATGTATTCCTAAGTATTTTATTTTTTTTGTTGCAATGGTAAATGGGAGTGTTTCCTTAATTTTACTTTCAGATTTTTCATTATTAATGTATAGGAATGCAAGAGAATTCTGTGCATTAATTTTGTATCCTGCTACTTTAACAAATTCATTGATTAGCTCTAGTAGTTTTCTGGTAGAGTCTTTAGGATTCGTTATGTACGGTGTCATGTCATCTGAATAGTGAGAGCTTTACTTCTTTTTTTCCAATTTGATTTCCTTTTATTTCTTTTTCTTCTCTGATTGCTGTGGCTAAAACTTCCAAAACTATGTTGAATAAGAGTGGTGAGAGTGGGAAACCTTGTCTTGTTCCTGATCTTAGTGGAATTGGTTTCAGTTTTTCACCATTGAGAATGATGTTGGCTGTGTGTTTGTCATATATGGCCTTTATTATGTTGAGGAAAGTTCCCTCTATGCCTACTTTCTGGAGGCTTTTTTTTATCATAAATGGGTGTTGAATTTTGTTGAAAGCTTTCTCTGCATCTATTAAGTTGATCATATGGTTATTATCCTTCTATTGGTAAATATTGTGTATCACATTGATTTGCATATATTGAAGAATCCTTGCAATACTGGGATAAACCCCACTGGATCATGGTGTATGATCTTTTTAATGGGCTGTTGGATTCTGTTTTCTAAAATTTTGTTAAGGATATTTGCATCTATATTAATCAGTGATATTGAGCTGTAGGGTTTTTTTTGTGACATCTTTGTCTGGTTTTGGTATCAAGGTGATGGTGGTCTTGTAGAATGAAATTGGGAGTGTTCCTCCCTCTGATATATTTTGGAAGAGTTTGAGAAGGATGCGAGTTAGCTCTTCTCTAAATGTTTGGTAGAATTCTCCTTTGAAGGTGTCTGGTCCTGGGCTTTTTTTTGTTGGCAGATTTTTAATCACAGTCTCAATTTCAGTGCTTGTGATTGGTCTGTTTATATTTTCTATTTCTTCCTGGTTCAGTCTCAGAAGGTTGTGCTTTCTAAGAATTTGTCCATTTCTTCCAGGTTGTCTATTTTATTGGCATATAGTTGCTTGTATTAACTTCTTATGATCCTTTGTATTTCTGCAGTGTCAGTTATTATTTCTCCTTTCTAATTTCTAATTCTATTGACTTGAGTCTTCTCCCTTTTTTTCTTGATGAGTCTGGTTAATGGTTTATCAATTTTGTTTGTCTTCACAAAGAACCAGCTTTTGGTTTTATTGATTTTTGCTATTGTTTCCTTCATTACTTTTTCATTTATTTCTGATCTGATCTTTATGATTTCTTTCCTTCTGCTAAATTTGAGCTTTTCTGTTTTCCTTTCTCTAATTGTTTTAGGTGTAAGGTTAGGTTGTTTATTTGAGGTGTTTCTTGTTGCTGGAGGTAGGATGGTATTGCTGTAAACTTCCCTCTTAGAACTGCTTTGGCTGCATACCATAGGTTTTGTGTTGTCGTGTTTTCATTGTCATTTGTTTCTAGGTATTTTTTGGTATCCTCTTTGATTTCTTCAGTAATCTGTTGGTTATTAAGTACTGTATTGTTTAGCCTCAATGTGTTTGTATTTTTAACAGATTTTTCTCCTGTAATTGATATATAGTCTCATAGCATTGTGGTAGGAAAAGATACTTGTTATGATTTCAATTTTCTTAAATTTACCAAGGCTTTTTCTGTGACCCAAGATATGATCTATCCTGAGGAATATTCCATGAGCACTTGAGAAGAAAGAGTATTCTGTTGTTTTTGGATGGAATGTCTTATAAATATCGATTAAGTCCATCTTGCTTAATGTATCATTTAAAGCTTATGTTTCCTTATTTATTTTCTGTTTGGATGATCTGTCCATTGGTGTAAGTGAAGTGTTAAAGTCCCCTACTATGATTGTGTTACTCTTGATTTCCCATTTTATGGCTGTTCGCATTTGCCTTTTGTATTGAGGTGCTCCTATGTTGGGTGCATAAATATTTACAATTGCTATATCTTCTTCTTGGATTGATCCTTTGATCATTATGTAGTGTCCTTCATTGTCTCTTGTAATAGTTTTTATTTAAAGTCTAATTTGTCTGTTATGAGAATTGCTACTCCAGTTTTCTTTTGCTTTCCATTTGCATGGAATATCTGTTTCCATCCTCTCACTTTCAGTCTGTATGTACCCCTAGGTCTGAAGTGGGTCTCTTGTAGAGAGTATATAAATTAGCCTTGTTGTTGTATCCATTCAGCCAGTCTATACCTTTTGATTGGAGCATTTAATCCATTTACATTCATGGTAATTGTTGATATGAATATTCCTATTACCATTTTCTTAATTGTTTGGGGTTTGTTACTGAAGGTCTTTTCCTTCTCTTGTGTTTCCTGCCTAGCATTTGTTGTTGTGTCCCTTTAGCATTTGTTATAAAGCTGGTTTGGTGGTGCTGGATTCTCTCAGCTTTTGCTTGTCTGTAAAGGTTTTAATTTCTCTGTTGAATCTGAATGAGATCCTTGCTCAGTAGAGTAATCTTAGTTGTAGGTTTTTCCCTTTCATTATTTTAAATATGTCCTGCCACTCCCTTCTGGCTTGCAGAGTTTCTGCTGAGAAATCAGCTGTTAACCTTATGGGGATTCCCTTGTATGTTATTTGTTGTTTTTCCCTTGTTGCTTTTAATATTTTTTCTTTGTATTTATTTTTTGATAGTTTGATTAACATGTGTCTTGGCATGTTTCTTCTTGGATTTATCTTGTATGGGACTCTCTTCACTTCCTGGGACTCTCTTCACTTCCTGGACTTGATTGACTATTTCCTTTTCCATATTAGGGAAGTTTTCAACTATAATCTCTTCAAATAATTTCTCAGTCCCTTTCTTTTTCTCTTCTTCTTCTGGGACCCTATAATTTGAATGTTGGTGCATTATTGTTGCCCCAGTGGTCTCTGAGACTGTCCTCTATTCTTTTCATTGTTTTTTCTTTATTCTGCGCTGCAGTAGTTATTTCCACTATTTTATCTTCCAGTTCACTTATCTGTTCTTCTTCCTCAGTTATTCTGCTATTGATTCTTTCTAGACAATTTTTAATTTCATTTATTTTGTTGTTCATTTTTGCTTGTTTGCTCTTTAATTCTTCTAGGTCCTTGTTAAATGTTTCTTGTATTTTCTCCATTCTATTTCCAAGATTTTGGATCATCTTTATTCTCAGTACTCTGAATTTTTTGTTAGGTATACTGCCTATTTTCTCTTCATTTATTTGTTCTGGTGGGTTTTTAGTTGGCTCCTTCATCTGCTGTGTATTTCTCTGTCTTCTCATTTTGCTTAACTTACTGCATTTGGGGTCTCCTGTTTGCAGGCTGCAGGTTCATAGTTCCCATTGTTTTTGGCATCTGCCCCCAGTGGGTAAGTTTTGTTCAGTGGCTTGTGTAGGCTTCCTGGTGGAGGGTAGTGGTGCCTGTGGTCTGGATGAGCCTAGATCTTGTCTTTCTGGTTGGCAAGACCACGTCCACTGTTGTGTTTTGGGGTGGCTGTGAACTTATTTTGATTTTAGGCAGCCTCTCTGCTAATGGGTGGGGTTGTGTTCCTTTCTTGCTAGTTGTTTGGTATGGGGTGTCTAGCACTGTAGGTTGCTGGTCCTTGAGTGGAGCTGAGTTTTAGCATTGAGATGGAGATCTCTGGGAGAGCTTTCACCTTTTTATATTACGTGAGTCTGGAAGGTCTCTCATGGTCACATGTCCTGAACTCGGCTCTCCTACCTAAGAAGCTCAGGTCTGACACCAGGTCGGAGCACCAAGACCCTGTCAGCTGCACAGCTCAGAAGAAAATGGAGAAACAAAAGAAAGAAAGAAAGAAATATAATAATAAAATAAATAAACTTATTAAAGTAAAAAATAAAGAACTATTATTAAAAGTAAAAAAAAAAATTTAAATAATATTTTTTTTAAAAAAAGAACAAAAGAAGAGAGCACCCAAACCAATAAATAAATGCACCAATGATAACAAGCTCTAAAAACTATAGTTAAAACAAAGAAACAAAAAAAAGGAGACAGAACCCTAGGACAAATGGTAAAAGCAAAGCTATACAAACAAAACCACACAAAGAATCATACTTATACACACTCACAAAAAGAGAAAAAGAAAAAATATATATATATAAAAGAAAAGGAAGAGAGCAACCAAAGCAATAACAAATCTACCCATGATAATAAGCTCTTAAGACTAAACTAAAACAAACATAAATTTGTTTTAAAACATAAAACAAATTAGATGCAGAAAGAAAACCCCAAGTCTACAGTTGCTCCCAAAGTCCACCACCTCAATTTTGAGATGACTCATTGTCCATGCAGGTATTCCACAGACGCAGGGTACATCAAGTTGATTGTGGAGATTTAGTCCCCGGCTCCTGAGGCTGCTGGGAGTGATTTCCCTTTCTCTTCATTGTTCACACAGCTCCTGGGGTTCAGCTTTGGATTTGGCCCCACCTCTGCATGTAAGTCGACTGAGGGCATCTGTTCCCTGCCCAGACAGGAAACGACAGGGTTAAAGTAGCAGCTGATTAGGGGGCTTTGGCTCACTCAGGATGTGAGGAGGGAGGGGTACAGCATGTGGGGTGAGCCTGAGGTGGCTGAGGCTGGCATGACGTTGCAACAGCCTGAGGTGTGCTCTGTTTTCCCCTGGGGAAATTGTCCCTGGGCCACGGGATTCTGGCCGTGGTGGGCTGCACAGGCTCCTGGGAGGGGAGGTGTAGATAGTGACCTGTGCTTGCATGCAGGCTTCTTGGTGGCTGCAGCAGCAGCCTTAGCATTTCATGTGCATCTCTGGTGTCTGCTCTGATAGCCGTGTCTCATGCCTGTCTCTGAAGCTTGTTTAGGCAGTGCTCTGAATCCCCTCTCCTCACACTCTCTGAAACAATGGTGTCTTGCCTCTTAGGCAGCTCCAGATTTTTTCCTGGACTCTTTCCTCACTACCTGTGGTGTACTTGCCCCTTTCAGGCTGTGTTCACTCAGCCAACCCCAGTCCTCTCCCTGGGATCCGACCTCTGAAGCCTGAGCCTCAGCTCCCAGCCCTCGCCTTCTGTGGCGGCTGAGCAGACAAGCCTCGCAGGCTGGTGAATGCTGGTCAGCACCAATACTCTGTGCGGGAATCTCTCCGCTTTGCCCTCCGCATCCCTGTTGCTGTGCTCTCCTCCGTGGCTCCGAAGCTTCCCCACTCCGCCACCTGCAGTCTCCACCTGCAAAGGGGCTTCCTAGTGTGTGGAAACTTTTCCTCCTTCACAGCTCCCTCCCAGGTGTTCACGTCCCTTCCCTATTCTTTTGTCTGTGTTTTTTTCTTTTTTCTTTTGCCCTATGCAGGTACGTGGGGAGTTTCTTGTCTTTTGGGAAGTCTGAGGTCTTCTGCCACCGTTCAGTAGGTGTTCTGTAGGAGGTGTTCCACTTGTAGATGTAGATGTATTTTTGATGTATTTGTGGGGAGGTAGGTGATCGCCACGTCTTGCTCTTCCACCATCTTGAAAGTCCTCTAGGGATTTTTTTAATAGAATGATTCACATGGTCTTTTATTCCTTTGATCTTTTTGATTTTTAGTTATACACTATTACATATTCTGGATAAAAGTCCTATTTTTAACTTTAAATTATTAAGTAAATTAGGTGGTTTACTGATGATAAACTGAATTTAATTTAAACAATGATTTTCAGCAATCGTTAGTGAAAATAATGACAACCACGACACTAGATCTCTATTGTGTCAGAAAATCTACTGTTTGTTTTATGTATCTTGTATTACTTAATTTCCAAAAACATGTGTCCTGGCTACAATTTTTATCCTCATTTTCCAAATAAAGAAAACTGAGGCTTTAAAAGATTAAGTGATTTGCTAGAGATACATATGGGTAAGTTCCTGGGCTGGGATTCAGCATGCCAGTCTGCCTCCAGAGTCCACAGTCCTCACCCCAAGTGACTGAGTAATTTTGTGAGTCCTTAAAATTTATTGCAAATAGTAGAAAATTACATTGCCACAGAGCAATACAAAACAGTTTTTGAGGTTTCAGCAAAGATAAATATTTTGTATCCTTGTAGAAGATATCATTTAAAGGTGAGTGTTGAAGGATATCTATAGTTTGGGTAGGGAATAGTGGGTAAAAGAGAAACGAGTAGGTACCCTTGAATTGTGAGCAGATGGCATGGCTTTCATTCAGGGGCATCTTGCAACCATCTAAATTAGTCCAAGATGAATCTTATTTCATTTTTGTAGACTGATAAAGTCAATGGAGTTTTCATAGCCTGAATTACACGTGGTCAATTTCATACATCCCAAATACCAAAATGGGGCTCCTTCAGACCAAAACCCCTTTTATATCAACAATGAATGTAGAGTTTACAATGTTGCTCAATCAATATTTTTGCTTGAGCACCAGGGTAATCATTCCTCCCTGGAATCAATAGAGTCAGGCACTTGAGTATGCATTGGCTCCTTAGTATGCATTGGCTTTGCCACTTGACTGTATTCAGAGAAGTGATGGGGATCCTTTATATCTATAGCATTAGGTCAAACCAGAGGGTTTTTTGACCTGCTCCTGGTTTTGAGCTCAGTTTTCCAGCAGTGCAGTATAATAGATTCTAGAAAGCAAAACATATTGCCCAGAATCATATTGTATTAAAAGGAATCTCTGAGGGTCTTCAAAAAGCAATTTCCAGGCTTCCCTGATGGCACAGTGGTTAAGAATCTGCCTGCCAATGCAGGAGACACAGATTCGAGCCCTGGTCCAGGAAGATCCCACATGCCACAGAGCAAGTGAACCCACGTGCCACAACTACTGAACCTGCACTCTAGAGCCTGCGAGCCACAACTACTGAGCCTGTGAGCCACAACTACTGAAGCCCGTGCACATAGAGCCTGTGCTCCACAACAAGAGAAGTCACCACAATGAGAGGCCTGCGCACTGCAACAAACAGTAACCCCCACTTGCCCTACTACGGAGAGCCCGTGCACAGCACAAAGACCCAACACAGCCAAAAATAAATAAATAAAATAAATTAAAAAAAAAAAAGCAATTGCCCATGGCAGCCTTATTCTAGCCAGAAATGGAAGCTGAAAGCAGTGCAACCCCAAGCAGGAAGCTGCTGCTTTCTCTGTATTCGTCCCTTTTGTTCTGGTTGGTGGATGCTTGCTCTTAAAAGATGTCTCCCTGTGATCTGAAATCAATTTAATAGGATCAATCCTCCAAAATGCATAATATGACCCACAAGAATAGACATGGCTAAAGCTACAGGCTTCCTAAATAAAAAGGAGCTAAGGATTTGGTTTGTGTGTTCTTAAATTAATCATTAATTTGTATACTAATTCACCAATGGTAATCCATCCCAAATACATTTTATTACTCTAATCTGATGGGATTTTGCAGATGTAAGTTATGGAAAATCAGAAGTTACTGGGTCCCAAAACCAAAGCCAAAAATGTCCCTGCTTCTTAAAATCTGCTTCATTTCAATCATTTCAAAATCTGCTTCAGTTCTGAACAAAAGCAAGGTACAAATTACAGAAAATCAGAGAGGTCCAGTCTGAGTTTAATTCACAATGAAAACTCCCAGTAAAGTTATGCTCCTCTCTTGGTTGAAGATGGATCTTACATTTGCATGTGAAATAAAAGTTATAGCTATTTATTCTCACAGTGGTATCCAGTGAGATATGTTTTCATTCTTCCAAGGAAGCAGTTTCAAAAAGGAGGAAGACAGACTCCTTCTCCCACATAGGGGACCTACCACAATAGGTTGATTATGAAAAGCAGAGTGAATAATGATTATAATACAACAATGGCAAACATCTTCAAAGCATCATTGGATCAGTGAGTAGAGGTGAATTTAGGTCTCTATATTCATTCTATGATAAAAAGGGAAAATATGATAAGAAGCATGCGAAAGTCTAATTTTAAGGTCCAATTTCGGTCCTAGGTTTTCCATAATGTTTTCTTTGTTAGTACATTGAAGAAGATCATCTACTGTTTCTTCACAGGACATTTGACTAATACTATTCAATTTAATACTTATTCTCATGTGATAATACTTCTTGGATACAGAATCACAAGAGCTGTTACCTATGAGTTAATTTTTTAGAGTATGGAAACTATATTTAGTAGTATTTAAAATTTTCTGTTTTAACTCAGTTAAATAAAAATATTTCTAAAATTATTAGAGTTCTTCTAGGAATTTAATTTAAACTTTTCTTAATAGCCCCAAGTTTTTAGAAGTTATACTTTCTGGAAATTATTAAGCATTGGTGTTCTTTGCCCTCTCATTATATCTTTTAAGTCTACAGTGTTTATGTATATGTCTACCATTTTAATTTTTATATTTAAATATTTGTTTTAAGTTTTGCTTTATTGACTGCTCTCCATGTTTTTCTAAGCCTAATCAGTGTTCTCTTTTTACTTTTATAGTACATGTGAGTTAATCTTCTAAAATTTAAAATCAGTTGTTGTCCAATTAATAAATATCTTGATTTTTGTTTTTGTCTTGTTGTTGTTGCTATTGTTGTTAATGTATTTTATCCTCACCATGAGGCAGGAGGTAGATGGGCATACACCGCCTTCCCCCCCGGGTAAAGTAATTGGATATTCGTTCCCTGTGGACCAATACTCCAAGATGAGAATAGCTGGACAATTGAGAGAGGAGGCTGGGCCCTGCACAGATAAGAGATTAAAAAAACACATATTTCTCATTCTTGAAGTTAGGAGACCTTCCTGACTACACGTGTGCAGAAAGGCTCCTTGGAGGTCAAAAGGGAGAGGGCACCACACCATAGTAAGTGATGCTAACTACCCATAGGCATCTTCAGTGGAATCCATCTTGGCTAAGAGCTGTGAGCACACACATGAGAGGATCCTGAAATATACCAAATACAGACTCTGAACCAGGCAAATCAAAATGATTGGCCAAAGGAAACCCAGAAGAAAGGCCCCATATAAGTGATTTAAACTACCACGAGAGTGCGACTCTCTCTGAGTCCGCCCATGCGTATATCCACACGTACTCTACTCTTTTCTTCTCCTAATAAACACTTTATTTGTTTCACTACATTCCGTCTTTGTGGGAATTCTTTTCTGCAAAGCCAAGGGTCCAGGGCCTTGTCACTGACCACTGGTCTAGTGGCTAGGATTCGGCACTCTCACTGCCTCGACCAGACCTTAATCTCTGACCAGGAACTGAAACCCTGCTTCAAGCTGCTGCAGGCTGAGGCCACCTGAGATCAAGCAAATTATGTTTTCTAAATATAAGGCTAAATTGAGTAGCTTATATAAGGCTGTTTCATATATTAAGTTTGTATGCCTCATAAATAAGTTTTTCTCTAAGCTGGATATTTGCACTAGAAACCTTGAGAGTACCAGAATATTGAAAATATTCATTAATATTATAATAACAATAGTTTTCATTGGGTATTTACTAAATTCTAAACCTGAAGATAAATTAATTTATTATTTAATTTCCTCAAAAATCCATTGAAATACTTACTGCCATTACTTTCTTTTATAGGGTACTGACCTATTGGCCTTAAGAGTCCCCTCAGCTTGACTAAGGTTTAGATAGACTTCTTCCTGATTTTAGGCCCCAGACTCCCTTATCTTGGAGTATTTACTATAGAGAGGTTATCATTGTATTTTCTTCCTCTGCCTTTTTGAGTTGTAAATCTTTAAAAAATCTTCTTGCCAGTTTTAAAACCCAAGAATGTCTTTTTCAAGGATCTGGGACCCATCCCTTTGAAATGTAACCATCAAGAAAGGTAGCATCTCTTATCTCCCAGTCTTTGAGGGAAAGTTGGAACCTATGGGCATTAATTAGCAAATATAGATGGTCTCATCACAGAGAAAACCATTTGCAAATTCAGGAGTAACTCAATGTGCACAGCAAATCCCATTGATCAATTTCTCTGCTAATGCCCTACGACATTTTCCCCAGACCTTTGTTTCAGCAGAGTTTATTTCACACTGAATTATTTCTTCTCTCTTCCATTGCAATAGCCTTGAATAAAGTCTTCATTGCCCATTTAGCTTTTTCCAATGTAATTTTTGCTATGACAGAATTAAGAATGAGAGAAGTCAATTAATTTGAATAAAGCAATTCAACTTGAAATTGGAGGAATCAGGCTCTTATACAGTCTTTCTAAGTCCTGAAAATTCTGCCATTTTAGTTTATTGATATTTTTGATAGGAGAAGTTACAGATGTAACCTTAGAATTCCATGTTTTTCTAATTAGCAATAACAGTAACAATAACAATAATGATTAGTTAATAGCAAGGGTAACAGTATTAAAAATAAAACTCACATTTTCTGAGTATTCTTCTGAGTGGCCATTTGATTAAAGATATCTATGGTGCTATTTTTTTTCCTTTTTTGCCTCATTATCAAGATGCTGGGAGTAAGCAGGAAAAAAAAGATGTAGGATTAACATGTAAACAATGCATTGACATGAAAGAATAACCTGCCACACAGTATGAACTGCAGTTTTTCAGTAGCCTACGGAAGAAAACAGTAGAAGAAACAGAGCATCACATGGCACAAATTCTTGCGGCTTATAGAATTTAAAAGAAAAGTAATGCAATCTAAGTGTCATTAAATACACTGAAATTAGAAAATTAATATTGGTAATGTGAAATTATTGGTTCCATAGTATGGCTTGAGTATAATAAAAATGGGTATATATGGATATAAGAGGTACATGAATAAATGAATTAAATTTGTATTTGTGTGTATTTAAATAAGATTTGATGAAATTTTTAATTTATGTCAAACAGCCATTTTCAGTTTTAAGGAATAACAGTGCATCTACTCAAGCTTGAGATATATTATGCTAAGGAACACAGGAAAGGGCAAGTGTCATCTTAGAAAAAGATCAAACATAGAAATATTAGAATGGTGGTCATCTCAGCTTTATAGATCAGTAAATAAAATGTTTTCAATGATAAATAGATTGCAAAATCTATAAGACATTTTAGAAGATTAATTTGATATTAAGATAAAAAGAAAGAAGAAAGGAAAAAAAGGAAGAAACAAACTACCATATGAACAAAAGAAGGAAATGATGGTACAATATTCTTCTAATCCTGGACTATTGCATTATTCCTTTACCAAATTTCTATTTTTTCACTTGCATGACATTTTTTTTTTAAGAACTAATTCAGGAGGCTAGATAGAGGTGGCTGAGTAGGACAACCCTGAGCTGACTTCCCCCAAGAACACATCAAAACTACAAATACATATAGAGCAACTCTTGCTGAGAATGACCTAAGTCTAGCAGAACAGCACTTTTCTGACAAAGGCTGTAAAGAACATATGGAGTCTGATAGAAGTGAATGAGAAGAGATATATTCAGGATCCACACCCCTAGTAAGTGATTCAGAAGAGGAGAGGCATATCACAAGCTTGGGGATCATCCTTAAGGAGCAAGAGGTTTGAGCCCCATATTAAGAAACCCCACCCTGGGGTCCAGCATCAAGAAGATGAACCCTCTTAGCTAGTTTGAAAGTGAATGGGGCTTTTACTGGAGGGGTGCTGAAACTGAGACTCCACTCCTTGAAGAGAATGCACATGAGCTTGTTTGCTTCTAGTCCCAACACAGGAGCAGCAGATTGAAAATTGCCTGGTCCTTTGGCTTGCCTGCCAGGACAACCACAGTATGCCTGCCTGCCCACACCAAACTCCTGCTCTAGCCCTTCCTGCTCTGAAATTACTCCCCACTATGGCAGAAATTGCCATTGCTATCCCTGGCATTCATCAGGGAAAAAGAGGAACAATCTTAGAAGTGGAGCTCCTACCCCTCAGGCTCCAACCCTACCTGTCACCAAGGTGAAGACCACCATTGCCATCACGTTCTCATGCATGGGGAAGAAACTTGAGCCAGATCAGAAATACTACTACAAGCCTTTGCCTTGGGCCCCAGCCATGTGCCGAAACAAGGCAGAGTCTGCCATCACACCAGAGAAAATCCCAAATACCTCAGGGCTCTTGCCCCAGCCTCTCTAGCCTTGGTCTTATGCCCCTGATAAGGTGACTGCCATTGAGACTGGAAGAAGCCCTGGTTCACAGCTGGCTCCTGCTCTTTCCCCTCTGACTTTAGCCCTAGCTTCCACCAATAGAGTGGCCACTAGTTAACCCAAGGAGAAGACATAGCCTATGCTTACTTCAGATCCAGCAATCCCACCAAAGCCAATAGGCACACACAGACTATGATGGGAAGCTCCCACACAAGAACATGCCTTCAAGACTAGGATAGAACACTGTTCCACCTAATTTCATAGAGACAAGCAGAAAAGAAAAACAAAATGAGATGACAGAGGAATATGTTTCAAAAGAAAGAACAAGGTAAAACCACAGGAAATAAAACCCCCTAAGGCAATGGAATTAAATAATTTGCCTGATAAAGAGTTAAAAGCAATTGTAATAAAAATGCTCACTAAACTCAGGAAAATAATAGAGAAACACAGTGAGGATTTTGAAAATATATTAACCTGTACCCAATATGCATAAGTGAAAAGGATCTAAGAATATTGTTTATTTCTTATCCAGGTTTACTCATCTCTTCTAATAATTTCACATAAGTTAGATTTAAACCACTCAGTCCGGATATTAAACAACACACTACAATCTCAAATTCTTCACATTTGTTTTTGCCCATTTCTCAGATTCTCTATGGTTTTTTACAAAGAATTTCTCCCTAGCTCTGAAAATTGGAATTTCAGAATGGTGTGTCAGTCTTGGTCTATCTTTTCCACAAAGTGGTGAAATTAATTCCATTTTAACCTCTGCCAGTAGTTCCCCAATTTCCATTGAAAACAAATCTAAAACAACAAAGTAAATACCTGAAAAAATTGGGCAGTATGAGAAAGCTGTTTCAGACACTGAAAGTGTAGCTGATATCTGGATGCCCCACATCTTGCATGGATGAGCAGCTCACAAGAGGTTGGCATTGGAGGAGAAAAAATAAAACTACTTTTTATTATCAAAAGAAGGGGTCAGGTTTCCCTGGTGGCACAGTTGTTGGGAGTATGCCTGCTGATGCAGGGGACACGGGTTTGTGCCCCAGTCCGGGAAGGTCCCACATACCGTGGAGCGGCTCGGCCCGTGAGCCATGGCCGCTGAGCCTGTGCGTCTGGAGCCTGTGCTCCATAGTGGGAGAGGCCACAGCAGCGAGAGGCCTGCGTACCGCAAAAAAAAAAAAGAAGGGGTCATTCTGAAAGGTTAATAATCACTAGTGCTCAGAGCTAGGAACAGATTTTGTGAGATTGAGTACAAAATAAAAATGCCAGGACACTTTGTTTTTTGTTTATATTTTAATTTATTTTTTCTTAAGAAATATAACTTTATTTTCCTACTCACACATTTTTAAACTATTAATGTATCGTGCACATAATTAAATTTTTAAAGGAGATGAACTTTCTCCTATTTTCTATTTTTTAATAATTTTTTTTTTTTAGATAAACAAGGACCTACTGTATAGCACAGTGAACTATGCTCAGTATTTTGTAATAACCTATATGGGAAAATAATCTGAAAAATTATATATATATATATATAATGCTGAATTACTTTGCTGTACACCTGAAACTAACACAACATTGTAAGTCAACCATACTTCAATAAAAAAAAATTTTTTAAAGAGTTATAAAGAAAGGACGCTTTTTTTAAATGGAAAGAAAATGTTTTCTTTTTTGACCTCTCCTTTCTCCTGATGTTTTATATTTGCTATTCAATCTTGCACTCCCTTGGGCATGGGGATTATCATGGGCCAAGTGCAGGTCCTCATAGGTACCCTGAGTTCCACCCTGTGGTTCAGTGGGTGCTCAGGGCCTGCACCCTAGCGCTCTAGTTGTGGTGAGTGAGGGCTACTCTTTGTTGCAGTGCACGGGCTTCTCATTGTGGTGGCTTCTCTTGTTGTAGAGCATGGTCTCTAGGCATGTGGGCTTCAGTAGTTACAGCACGTGGGCTCAGTAGTTGTGTCTCACGGACTCTAGAGCACAGGCTCAGTAGTTATGGCGCACAGGATTAGTTGCTCTGAGCCATGTGGGATCTTCCCACACCAGGGCTCGAACCCATGTTCCCTGCATTGGCAGGCAGACTCTCAACCACTGTGCCACCAGGGAACACCTATAGATTTTTTTGATGATGGTCATTCTGACCTGTGTGAGGTGATACCTCATTGTACATTTGATTTGCATTTCTCTGATAATTAGCAATATTGAGCATCTTTTCATGTCTCCTGGCCATCTGTATGTCTTCTTTGGAGAAATGTGTATTTAGGTCTTCTGCTCATGTTTTGATTGGGTTGTTTGTTTTTTAGAAATTGAGCTGCATGAACTGTTCATAAATGTTGGAGATTAATCCCTTGTCAGTCACATTATTTGCAAATATTTTCTCCCATTCTGTGGGTTTTTTATTTTGTTTATGGTTTCCTTTGCTGTGCAAAAGCTTCCAAGTTTATTGGGTCCCATTTGTTTATTTTAGTTTTATTTCCATTACTCTAGGAGGCAGATTGAAAAAAATATTGCTGCGATTTATGTCAAAGAGTGTCCTTCCTATGTTTTCCTCTAAGAGTTTTATAATCTTACATTTAGGTTTTTAATCCATTTTGAGTTTCTTTTTGTGTATGGTGTTAAAGAATGTTCTAATTTCATTTTTTTTACATGTAGCTGTCCAGTTTTCCTAGCACCATTTATTGAAGAGACTGTCTTTTTTCCATTTTATAGTCTTGCCTACTTTGCCGTAGATTAATTAACCATAGGTGTATGGGTTTATTTCTGGGCTTTCTATCTTGTTCTATTTGCCCCTTCATTGTATTTCTACTGTACTTAGAGTAGGTCAGGCCCTCTTTATCTATCAGTTAGAATACTGGCACAGACATCTAACATATGTTTGACTTTGCGTTTTATGTAGCATAGTAATTCAAGGCAGGGTAGTCAAGTCCCTCTTATATATCACTGTCTTTGAGAAGTCTAAAGACTGCTATCTTGCTACTGCTTTTCAGAGTCTCCACGGTGTTTCCACATATAATTCATTTTCTCCTTTACCCCACCCCCACTGTATTTTGTATGATAATTTTTGCTTTTTCATTTCTTAACAATCTTGATTATTTGACAGTGGATGCTTTCCAACATGTATATATGTATATATACCTGTCCTTTACACAATGTGTTAATAACACCTACATTTTACTAAGGACCTACCAGGCACCAGGCACTCTTATTATTTTTTTTTAACATGTTTATTGGAGTATAAGTGCTTTACAATGGTGTGTTAGTTTCTGCTTTATAACAAAGTGAATCAGTTATACATATACATATGTTCCCATATCTCTTCCCTCTTGAGTCTCCATCCCTGCCACCCTCCCTATCCCACCCCTCCAGGAGGTCACAAAGCACAGAGCTGCTCTCCCTGTGCTATGTGGATGCTTCCTACTAGCTATCTATTTTACGTTTGGTAGTGTATATATGTCCATGCCACTCTCTCACTTTGTCACAGTTTACCCTTCCCCCTCCCCATATCCTCAAGGTCTATGTCTTTATTCCCATCTAAACCCTAGGTTCTTCATGACCTTTTTTTTTTTTCCTTAGATTCCATATGTATGTGTTAGCATACAGTATTTGTTTTTCTCTTTCTGACTTACTTCACTCTGTATGAAAGACTCTAGGTCCATCAACCTCACTACAAATAACTCAATTTTGTTTCTTTTTACAGTGGGGTAATATTCCATTGTATATATGTGCCACATCTTCTTTATCCATTCATCTGTTGATGGACACTTGGGTTGCTTCTATGTCTTGGCTATTGTAAATAGAGCCGCAATGAACATTTTGGTACATGACTCTTTTAGAATTCTGTTTTTCTCAGGATATATACCAAGTAGTGGGATTGCTGGGTCATATGGTAGTTTTATTTGTAGTTTTTTTAAGGAACCTCCATACTGTTCTCCATAGTGGTTGTATCAATTTACATTCCCACCAAGAGTGCAGGAATGTTCCCTTTTCTCCACACCCTCTCCAGCATTTATTGTTTCTAGATTTTTTGAGAATGGCCATTCTGATTGGTGTGAGATGATATCTCATTGTAGTTTTGATTTGCATTTCTCTAATGATTAATGATGTTGAGCATTCTTTCATGTGTTTGTTGGCAATCTGTATATCTTCTTTGGAGAAGTGTCTATTTAGGTCTTCTGCCCATTTTTAGGTTGGGTTGTTCTGTTTCTTTGTTATTGAGCTGCATGTGTTGCTTGTAAATTTTGGAGATTAATCCTTTGTCAGTTATTTTATTTGCAAATATTTTCACCCATTCTGAGGGTTGTCTTTTGGTCTTATTTATGGTTTCCTTTGCTATGCAAAAGCTTTTAAGTTTCATTAGGTCCCATTAGTTTATTTTTGTTTTTATTTCCATTTCTCTAGGAGGTGGGTCAAAAAGGATCTTGCTGTGATTTATGTCTTAGAGTGTTCTGCCTATGTTTTCCTCTAAGAGTTTGATAGTTTCTGGCCTTACATTTAGGTCTTTAATCCATTTTGAGTTTATTTTTGTGTATGATGTTAGGGAGTTTTCTAATTTCATACTTTTACATGTACCTGTCCAGTTTTCCCAGCACCACTTATTGAAGAGGTTATCATTTCTCCACTGTATATTCTTGCCTCCTTTATCAAAGGTAAGGTGACCATATATGTGTTGGTTTGTCTCTGGGCTTTCTATCCTGTTCAATTGATCTATATTTCTGTTTTTGTGCAAGTACCATACTGTCTTGATTACTGTAGCTTTGTAGTATAATCTGAAGTCAGGGAGCCTGATTCCTCCAGCTCCGTTTTTCGTTCTCAAGATTGTTTTGGCTCTTCGGGGTCTTTTATGTTTCGATAGAAATTGTGAATTTTTTTGCTCTAGTTCTGTGAAAAATGCCAGTGGTAGTTTGATAGGGATTGCATTGATTCTGCAGATTGCTTTGGGTAGTAGAGACATTTTCACAATGTTGATTCTTCCAATCCAAGAACATGGTATATCTCTCTATCTATTTGTATCATCTTTAATTTCTTTAATCAGTGTCTTATAATTTTCTGCATACAGGTCTTTTGTCTCCTTAGGTAGATTTATTCCTAGATAATTTATTCTTTCTGTTGCAGTGGCAAATGGGAGAGTTTTCTTAATTTCATTTTTAGATCTTTCATCACTAGTGTATAAGAATGACAGAGATTTCTGTGCATTAATTTTGTATCCTCCTACTTTACCAAATTCATTGATTAGCTCTAGTAGTGTTCTGGTAGCATCTTTAGGATTTTCTGTGCATACTATCATGTCATCTGCAAACAGTGACAGTTTTACTGCTCTTTTCCAATTTGGATTTCTTTTATTTCTTTTTATTCTCTGATTGCTGTGGCTAAACCTTCCAAAACTATGTTGAATAATAGTGGTGAGAGTGAGCAACTTTGTTTTGTTCCTGATCTTAGTGGAAATGCTTTCAGTTTTTCACTATTGAGGATGATGTTGGCTGTGGGTTTGTCATATATGGCCTTTATTAGGTTGAGGAAAGTTCCCTCTATGCCAACCTTCTGCAGGGTTTTTATCATAAATGGGTATTGAATTTTGTTGAAAGCTTTCTCTGCATCTCTTGAAATGATCATATGTTTTTTCTCCTTCAATTTGTTAATATGGTGTATCAAGTTGATTGATTTGTATATATTGAAGAATCTTTGCATTCCTGGAAAGAAAAAAACCACTTGATCATGGTGTATGATCCTTTTAATGTGCTGTTGGATTCTGTTTGCTGGTATATTGTTGAGGATTTTTGCATCTATGTTCATCAGTGATATTGGCCTGTAGTTTCTTTCTTTGTGACATCTTTGTCTGGTTTTGGTATCAAGGTGATGGTGGCCTTATAGAATGACTTTGTGAGTGTTCCTCCCTATGCTATATTTTGGAAGAGTTTGAGAAGGATAGGTGTTAGCTCTTCTCTAAATGTTTGATAGAATTCACCTGTGAAGCCATCTGGTCCTGGGCTTTGTTTGTTGGAAGATTTTGAATCAGTTTCAATTTCAGTGCTTGTGATTGGTCTGTTCATATTTTCTATTTCTTCCTGATTCAGTCTCAGCAGGTTGTGCATTACTAAGAAGTTGTCCATTTCTTCCAGGTTGTTCATTTTATTTGCATAGAATTGCTTGTAGTAATCGCTCATGAGCTTTTGTATTTCTGCAGTGTCAGTTGTTACTTCTCCTTTTTCATTTCTAATTCTATTGATTTGAGTCTTCTCCCTTTTTTCTTGATGAGTCTGGCTAATGGTTTATCAATTTTGTTTATTTTCTCAAAGAACCAGCTTTTAGTTGTTTTGATCTTTGCTATTTTTTCCTTCATTTCTTTTTCATTTATTTCTGATCTGATCTTTATGATTTCTTTCCTACTGCTAACTTTGGTATATTTTTGTTCTTCTTTCTCTAATTGCTTTAGGTGCAAGGTTAGGTTGTTTATTCGAGATGTTTCCTATTTCTTAAGGTAGGATTCTATTGCTATAAACTTTCCTTTTCGAACTGCTTTTGCTTCATCCCATAGGTTTTGGGTCGTCATGTCTCCCTTGTCATTTGTTTGAGGTGTTTTTTGATTTCCTCTTTGATTTCTTCAGTGATCACTTCGTTATTAAGTAGTGTACTGTTTAGCCTTCATGTGCTTGTATTTTTTACAGCTCTTTTCTGTAATTGATATCTAGTCTCATAGCATTGTGGTCAGAAAATATACTTGATATGATTTCAATTTTCTTAAATTTACCGAGGTTAGATTTGTGACCCAAGGCATGATCTATCCTGGAGAATGTTCCATGAGCACCTGAGAAAAATGTGTATTCTGTTGTTTTTGGATGGAATGTCCTATAAATATCCATTAAGTCCATCTTGTTTAATGTATCATTTAAAGCGTTTGTTTCCTTATTTATTTTCATTTTGAATGATCTGTCCATTGGTGAAAGTGGGGTGTTAAATTCCCCTACTATGATTGTGGTACTGTCGATTTCCCCTTTTATGGCTGTTAGTATTTGCCTTATGTATTGAGGTGCTCCTATGTTGGGTGTATAAATATTTACAATTGTTATATCTTCTTCTTGGATTGATCCCTTGATCATTATGTAGTGTCCTTCTTTGTGTCTTGTAATAGTCTTTATTTTAAAGTCTATTTTTTCTGATATGAGAATTGATACTTCAGCTTTCCTTTGATTTCCATTTGTATGGAATATCTTTTTTCATCCCCTCACTTTCAGTCTGTATGTGTCCCTAGGCCTGAAGTGGGTCTCTTGTAGACAGGATATATACGGGGCTTGTTTTTGTATCCTTTCAGTAAGTTTGTGTCTTTTGGTGGGAGCATTTAATCCATTTATGTTGAAGGTAATTATCCATATGTATGTTCCTATTTCCATTTTCTTAATTGTTTGGATTTCTTATTGTAGGTCTTTTCCTTCACTTGTGTTTCTTTCTTAGGGAAGTTCTTTTAGCATTTGTTGTAAAGCTGGTTTGGTGGTGCTGAACACTCTCAGCTTTTGCTTGTCTGTAAAGGTTTTAATTTCTCCATCAAATCTGAATGAGATCCTTGCTGGGTAGAGTAGTCTTGGTTGTAGGCTATTCTCCTTCATCACTTAAATATGTCCTGCCAGTCCCTTCTGGCTTGCAGAGTTTCTGCTGAAAGATCAGCTGTTAACCATATGGGGATTCCCTTGTGTGTTATTTGTTGTTTTTCCCTTGCTGCTTTTAATATGTTTCCTTTGTATTTAATATGTTTTTTTGTATTTAATTTTTGATAGTTTGATTAATATGTGTCTTGGCATGTTTCTCCTTAGATTTATCCTGTATGGGACTCTCTGTGCTTCCTGGACTTGATTAACTATTCCCTTTCCCACATTAGGGAAGTTTTCAACTATAATCTCTTCAGATATTTTCTCAGTCCCTTTCTTTTTCTCTTCTTCTTCTGGGGCCCCTATAATTCAAATGTTGGTGCATTTAATGTTGTCCCAGAGGTCTCTGAGACTGTCCTCAGTTCTTTTCATTCTTTTTCCTTTATTCTGCTCTGCAGTAGTTATTTCCACTATTTTGTCTTCAAGGTCACTTATCCGTTCTTCTGCCCCAGTTATTCTGCTATTGATCCCTTCTAGAGTATTTTAAATTTCACTTATTTATGCTGTTCATCATTTCTTGTTTCCTCTTTAGTTCTTTTAGGTCCTTGTTAACTGTTTCTTGCATTCTATTTCCAAGATTTTGGCTCATCTTTACTATCATTATTCTGAGTTCTTTTTCAGGTAGACTGCCTATTTCTTCTTCATTTGTTAGGTATGGTGGGTTTTTACCTTGCTTCTTCATCTGCTGCGTGTTTTTCTGTCTTTTCATTTTGCTTAACCTACTGTTTTTGGGGTCTCCTTTATGCAGGCTGCAGGTTCGTAGTTCCCGTTGTTTTTTGGTGTCTGTCCCCAGTGGCTAAGGTTTGTTCAGTGGGTTGTGTAGGTTTCCTGGTGGTGTGGACTAGTGCCTGTGTTCTGGTGGATGAGGCTGGATCTTGTCTTTCTGGTGGGCAGGTTCACGTCTGGTGGTGTGCATGGGGGTGTCTGTGGCCTTATAATGATTTTATGCAGCCACTCTGCTAATGGATGGGGCTGTGTTCCTGTCTTGCTAGCTGTTTGGCATAGGGTGTCCAGCACTGTAGCTTGCTGGTCGTTGAGTGAAGCTGGGTGTTGGTGTTGAGATGGAGATGTCTGGAAGATTTTCACCATTTGATATTACATGGGGCTGGGAGGTCTCTTGTGGACTAGTGTCCTGAAGTTGGCTCTCCCACCCTAGTGGCATAGCCCTGATGCCTGGCTGGAGCACCAAGAGACTGTCCTCCACACGGCTCAGAATAAAAGGGAGAAAGAATAGAAAGAAAGAAAGAATGAAAGAAAGAAAGAAACAAAGAAAGAGGATAAAATAAAATAAAGTTATTAAAATAAAATAAATTTATTAAAATAAAAAATAATTATTAAGAGAAATATTTTAAAAATTAAAAAAAATCCAAACAAAAAACCCAAAAAAATACAAACAAACAAAGAAAAGAATAAAACGGATGGACAGAACCCGAGGACAAATGGTTAACACAAAATTATACAGACAAAATCTCACACAGAAGTATACACATACACACTCACAAAAAGAGGAAAAGGGGAAAAAATATTCTCTTTTGCTCCCAAAGTCCACCTCCTCAATTTGGGATGTTTTGTTGTCTATTCAGTTATTTCACATATGCAGGGTACATCAAGTTGATTGTGGAGCTTTAATCTGCTGCTTCTGAGGCTGCTGGGAGAGACTTCCCTTTCTCTTCTTTATTCTCACAGCTCCCAGGGGCTCTGCTTTGGATTTGGCCCCACCTCTATGTGTAGGTTGCCTGAGGGCATCTGTTCTTTGCTCAGACAGGACAGGGTTAAAGGAGCCGCTATTCGGGGCCCAGGCTCACTCAGGCCGAGGGAAGGGAGGGGTACGGATTCAGGGCGAGCCTGCAGTGGCTGAGGCCGGCATGACATTGCAGCAGCCTGAGGATTGCCATGTGTTCTCCTGGGGAAGTTGTCCCTGGATCATGGGACCCTGGCAGTGGTGGGCTGCACAGGCTCCGGGGAGAGGAGTTGGGGATAGTGACCTGTGCTTGCACACAGGCTTCTTGGTGGCTGCAGCAGTAGCCTTAGCATCTCATGCCCGTCTCTAGGGTCCGCTCTGGTAGCTGAGGCTCACACCCATCTCTGGAGCCCCTTTAAGCAGTGCTCTTAATCCCCTCTCCTCGCACACCAGGAAACAAAGAGGCAAGAAAAAGTCTCTTGTCTCTTCGGCAGCTCCAGACATTTCCTGGACTCCTTCCTGGCTAGCTGTGGTGCACTAACCCCTTCAGTCTGTGTTCACACCACCAACCCCAGTCCTCTCCCTGGGATCTAAGCTCTGAACCCCGAGCCTCAGCTCCCAGCCCCCACCCATCCCGGCGGGTGAGAAGACAAGCATCTCAGGCTGGTGAGTGCTGGTCGGCACTGATCCTCTGTGTGGGAATCTCTCCACTTTGCCCTCCACACCCTGGTGGCTGTGCTCTCCTCCGCGGTTCTGAGAATTCCCCCCTCCGCCACCCACAGTCTCCGACCACAAAGGAGCTTCTAGTGTGTGGAAACCCTTCCTCCTTCACAGCTCCCTCCCACTAGTGTAGGTCCCATCCCTATTCTTTTGTGTCTGTTTTTTCTTTTTTCTTTTGCCCTACCCAGGTATGTGGGGAGTTTCTTGCGTTTTCGGAAGTCTGAGATCTTCTGCCAGCATTCAGTGGGTGTTCTGTAGGAGCAGTTCCACGTGTAGATGTATTTCTGATGTATCTGTGGGGAGGAAGGTGATCTCCGCATCCTACTCTTCCGTCATCTTCTCCTGAATCCTCCCTTGATGTTTTTTATTTAAGTTAATATTCTTTTGTTTAAGATATTTTATCTTATGCACAATATTTGCTTCAGTTTTTAATTTGTGATCTGTTGTACGTGTAAAAGTGTTGACATTGTTCAGCTTTTATGTAGTTAAGTAATTAAGGATAACTAATAAGAACCTGCTGTATAAAAAATAAATAAAATAAAATTCAATAAAAAAGGAAAGAAAAAGGAAACTATGATAGAGAAGGAGTAAAAACATAAAGAGTCACGTTAACATACAGTTAATCAGTGTTTCTGGAGGAGACTCCAGAGAAATGGGACAGAAACAATAATCAAAAATATGCTTAAAGAAAACTTTCCTAACCTCAGAAAGAGGAGTCTCATGGATCCAGGAAAAAGATAAATGAGTAAAGACCTACTTTAAAGTCTCTATTTTTCCACTCCTTATCAGTTATAGTTTCCTTTTTCTTTCTCCTTATGAGATCTTACAGAACAGTTAAAAATGTTCAAAATCACCACCTTCAGTATCAATTCATTTGTCTAGACTATTTTTAGTTTATTTGTAATCTTTCTTTTTTAATACCCTTTTATCTTTCATATCTAACTTTAAAATAAATGAGTAAAGACCTAAACCTTACCATTTTTTAAACTCTGAATAAAGAAGAAAATCTGTAAGATTTCAAGCAAGATTCAAAATCCTTACCTACAAAAGAAATTTAAAATATGCTAGTTTTGGTGACATCATCAACAAGGCTGAATAGAGTTTTCTATCATCCCCCCCAAACAAAAAAAAAAAAAGGAAGGAAGAAATATAGTTCAACAGTAAAGAATATTACTCAGGGAACAGTGGTTACAAATTAAGGCTGAATGATATTTTTGGCCAAATGCTGTATTATGGACTGAATTGTGTCCTTCCAGAAAGATATGTCCAATTACTAACATCAGTACCTCAGATTGTGATCTTATTTGGAAATAGGATAATTGCAGATGCAATTATTTAAATTAGGATGAGGTCATACTAAAATAGAATGGCCCCTAATCCAATACGGCTGGCATCCTTATAAAAAGATGGTCATGTGAAGACATTGAGCCAAGGGAGAATACCAGGTGACCATGGAGGTGGAGTTTGGAGTTACGAAGCTATAAACCAAGGAAAACCAAGGATTGCCAGTGACACCAGAAGTAAAAAGAAAGACATGGACAAGATTCTTCCCTACAGCCTTTGTGACAATATGGCCCTATAGACACTTTGACTTTAGATTTATAGCCTCCAGACCTATAAAAAGAGAATATATAAAGTGAGAGAATACATTTTTATTACATCACCAGACTGTGTTACTTTGTTACAGCAGCAGAAACTAATACAGATTTTGGTACCAGGAAGTATGGTGTTGTTTTAACAAATATATCAATATGTGTAAATGATTTAAAATTGGATAATTGAAAAAGGCTAGAAGAATTTTTAAGTGCGTGATAGAAAAAGCCTAGATTAAACTGAAGAGACTGTTGGTAGGAATAGGGACATTAAATGTGGTATTAGTGAGAGATGTGATGGAAATTAGGAGCATGCTATTGGAAACTGGAGGAATCATCATAAAGTGGCAGAGAACTTTGTTGAATTGTGTTCTGTTAGATGGAAAGAAGAACACTCTGACAGTGTTTGTGCAAAAATCCTAAAAGTACATGTAAATAGTAGTAACCAGTGTATTATAGTCTTGTTTATTGAAGTTAATGAAACTTGTAAACCTAAGCCAAATCATCAACTTGACAAACCATTTGCCTTGACTTCCTTGGGAGATCTGTGTTCCAAGTTTGCCAAAAATTAATCCAGCCAAATGACACTAGTTAGTTTTGTGTAAAAAAAAAAAAAAAATCATGGACCAGCTTACAGACCAGAAATTTGTGCACAGTCATGAAAGACTCTTTAGATTTTATTTAAAAAGTGGTTTTATTTTGCTAATTGAGTTTGTGTAACTCAAAAGCAGCTATAGAAAATTTAAAAATTAGATGAAAAATGTAGAATTGGATTTTCAGAATGAGGTGGCTGAAGTGTCTGGGGTGGATCTTAAAATCAAATATTAAAGATAGTATGGAACTCCTAACAAATAATCACAGCTTATTATAAAAGGTTATTGCTAACACTTACCTTTTAATTTCCACCCCAGAACTGTGATATGGAAGAAGTGATATATTATCATTCTGTAAAATATGTCTCTATCTGTCATATATCTGAAATAATTCATTCGTATCATTTTACCATGCCTTTCTGTGGCTTTTTGCAGGCAATCATCTGTATATTTTAAAATAACAGCCGGCATGATTGGAGTTGCATGTTCTCCCCAATTTCACTGCCATCAGATAATGGGAGATTTTCCTGGATATTGGGCAGAATGAGTCATCAGCACTCAAAACATGTGACAAGATGCTAAATATGGCTCACCTTATTATAAGAGAAAGCTGAATCAATTTATCAGTGGCACATGCCACTTACTGAAAGGCAAGAGTATACAGAATACCAACATTATGTTATATGTGCCCATGTTATATGAAATGAGTCAGCTGCCCATGAATAAGAAAATCAATTTAACCATTTGAAGTGAATTTCCTAGCCTCTAAGAGGTCAATAGTCACTTCCAAATTGCCTAGAAATCCATTACTAAATATCTCAGATAATTATTTTTAATGAATACTATCATACAGGCAAATTCTTCTAAACTGAGAGATATAGTGTGTGGGGGTGTGGGTGGGGAGGGGTTTTACCAAAATTTGGAAACTCCTTTCCCAGTACTCATACCTTAATCAGAAAAGTATTACCAGCATCGACATTTTTATTTCTAATTAAAACTAATTAAACTTAATTTTGTTTTGAATATCTTAATTATGTGAGATCCTTAAAGAAACTCTGCAGTGTGAAAACAGTCTATAAAATTTTGATTTATATATTCAGATTTCAATATTTTTTTCATTTATATTTTATGTCAGTAGACTACAAGTTCTTAAACATAATGCTGCATCAAAGCTTTCATTTCAAAAATCTTAGGTCTTACTAAATTTTCTGGACTCCGTTTTATTCCTTACTTAAAATTATGTATATAGAGATATTAATCAGTCTTGCCCTCAAAAATGTTATTCTTATCTCCTCTGTACCTATTCAATCATTTCTTATCTCTATATAAATCTGTCTGTTCATCTAACTAATAATTCTAGCTATATTATCCTTTCTGAATCCATTTGGTTCATAACACTGCCTTTACCCCTTGCTATATGCCAAAGAGGAAATAGTGTACACTGGAAAGCCCAGGCATTTTCTCTGCTCTCAAAGAGTTCACTGTAAGTGGGGGAAGTAATCACAGGGTCCAGGTATGATTGGTACTTATTAGTAAAGCAGAATCTGAGACACCGCCTCAGACTTACTGATTCCTAATCTACATTTTAACAAAATTCCCAAGTGATTTGTTTGTATATCAAAGTTTGAGAAATATATTATGAAGCCATGCTACAATGAAAGAACTCATTTAATCCATTGCCAGCAACTTATACAGGTGTTCCAGATAAGTAATGTTTTCCTTAAGGTGGAATACAGTAAGTTAGAGTGGTGACTGTGGAATAAATAAAAAGAGAAGGTCCAGTTGTTCCAAGGGTTCTTCCCTTTATTAAGCTGCATGAGGTTCATCTCCAGATGAGTTAGACAAGGAGAATCAGAATCAGGAAGCCCCTCAGTCTAATTAGTTAGTCTTAGAATGACCACTGATTGTGTTCTTGGTAACTTACTTATCGGAATGAAACATGGGGAAAGTTATGTTCTTCTACTTGGTTTACCTGACCTAAGGGTATAAAGTCCATCATTCTAAAATAAGGACTTATAACACCATTATCCATGGAGATTTAAAAAGATACTTATATCTTTGACTCAACCTTAGGTATTTTCATTTGAGAGATATAGTATAAGACCAAAGTTTATATATTTTTCAGTGTAAAGAGGTTTGAGTAGAGGACCAATGGCTTATTGAATCAGCCATATTAATTATATTCACTGATATTCCAGTAAAGTTACCAAATCATCAATAAGTAACTTGCTGTTTAATGTTCTGTAGCTCGCACTTTCTCTTAAACTTCTCTTAAATTTCCAATTTTCTAAATTGGAATGGGTTTTGCCCTATAAAATAATATCTTTACTAAAATATTAATATGCTATTCTGGAAAATTTTTCTTAATAATACAAAGTGAAGAAGGAGGAGGAGGAGGAGAAGGAGAGAAGGAGGTGGAGAAGGACAAGAAGAAAAAAGAGGAGGAAGGGAGAATAAAGAAAAAAAAAGGAAGGAAGGGAGACAGAGAAGGGAAGAAGATTTGAAGAAATAAATGTGGTAAAAAGAAAAAGTAAGAAGAAGAGAAACCAGATGAAGAAAAAGTGGAGGAGAGGAAATGAAAGAGAAAAAAAAAACAGAAAAGGACAATAGAGAAGTAAAACAGAGGAATAAGGAAGAAAACTACAACTTCCATTCAATGATTTGTTCATTACCCTCTTATGCCTCAGTTATTACTCAAGAGGAAAATCTTCTACCCCAACCATCTGAGATCTATATCTGTTATTATGCCAGGAAGAAATGACAAGTTCTTTCCCTCTGCCTTTTTTGCATTATTATTGTTTTCAGGGAGTTCAGTAATGTTGGAAATGTGACATTTGTGAATTGACAGTCCAAATCATAAAGTATAAATGTTCAGCTGGTGAAAACATATATGTCCCAGCTGAAATGTTCTGGAGGAGAACGTTTCACAAGAATAAGGTTTTTAGACACAATTTGCCCAAGTGAACCCTGGAGATTTTGCCATAAGTCAGTTCTCAGCACTCTGGGGTCGTGTTGTTCTAGTTCTTAGCTTTATGGCATTTGTGATTTTATGTTGGCTTCTTTCAGCCTTGTGTTTACCAAAAGTAATACAATGATTATTATATAATAATCAAAACTATGATTACACATATGGCAACTAATTTGACTCATCAAATTACCAATAATTTTAAATATTTAGAAATTGATGTTACACACATACACATATACAATAGCACACAAACACACTCACACACACACACACACACACACACACACACGCACACATCTTTCAACTTATGCTAAATGGCCTATCCTATACCACTGCCAAGCCTGGAGAATGAAAATAAAAATTTACATAGCCATTCTAAAGCCATAAGATTCTAGCCACTAAAGAGTTACAACAATTGTCTGAAACTTTTTAAAATAAAACTGATTTTATTCATTTACATTTTTAATAATAACTAAAAGATGTGGCTTGTAAAGTCAGCCTTATGATTAAGCTGAGAAGGCAGTTTCTTGCATATTAGGATATAAATGATCCTGAATATAGCCTTGTTTCTCCCCTAATAGACAATATCAGCAATCACTAATAAAAATGACATTCTGACAATGTGTAATGACTATATGCTCTTTTTTAAAAAAAAAAAAATTGGGTATAGTTGCTTTACAATGTTGTGTTAGTTTCTGCTGTACAGTGAAGTGAATCAGCTATATGTATACAAATAATCCCCTCTGTTTTGGATTTTCTTACCATTTAGGTCAGCACAGAGCACTGAGTAGAGTTCCCTGTGCTATATAGTAGGTTCTCACTAGTTATCTATTTTAAACCTAGTAGTATATATATATATGTCAATCCCAATCTCCCAATATATGTTCTTGTCTTTCTTTCTTATTTGGTTCACTATTTCCAAATCCAGGAGTTTTATTTTATTTTATTTTTTTATTTTTTATTTTTTGCGTTACGTAGGCCTCTCACTGTTGTGGCCTCTCCCGTTGTGGAGCACAGGCTCCGGACGCACAGGCTCAGTGGCCATGGCTCACGGGTCCAGCCGCTCTGCGGTATGTGGGATCTTCCTGGACTGGGGCACGAACCTGTGTCCCCTGCATCAGCAGGCGGACTCTCAACCACTGTGCCACCAGGGAAGCCCCAAATCCAGGAGTTTTATTTTAAAATGAGATCAGAACTCATAAAATTTTAAAAACCACAAAGCTAAATATATAATACATTTCAAATGCAAAAATTAATGTATATATTACAAAATATCAAATAAAATGTAAACTTATAAATGAAGGTAAATTACTATTCTTGCTAGCTGTGCTGCTTCCTTCAATATCAATTCCTTTAGCCCCAAGGCATTTTCTGAGCTTTGTCTCTGATGTAGCTGGTCCCTCTGAGCATCAGTATTAGCATCCTATGCTTAGCTCCCAGAGCTCTCCTCTGCCCTGGTCCTGTTCTGCAGGAATTTTTACTTGTCTTTCTTTCAGCCTTGTACTGCACATGTTTTTTTTTTTTTTTTTTTTTTTTTAACAAATTTATTGAAGTATGATTGCTTTACAATGGTGTGTTAGTTTCTGCTTTAGAACAAAGTGAATCAGCTATACATGTACATATATCTCCATATCTCCTCCCTCTTGCGTCTCCCACCCACCCTCCCTATTTCACCCTTCTAGGTAGTCACAAAACACCAAGCTGATCTCCCTGTGTTATGCGTCTGCTTCCCACTAGCTATCTATTTTACATTTTGGTAGTGTATACATGTCCATGCCACTCTCACTTCGCCCCAGCTTACCCTTCCCAACCCCTGTGTCCTCAAGTCCATTCTGTATGTCTGTGCCTTTATTCTTGTCCTGCCCCTAGTTTCTTCAGAACCATTTTTTTCATTTTTTTTTTTTTTAGATTCCATATATGTGTTAGCATACAGTATTTGTTTTTCTCTTTCTGACTTACTTCACTCTGTATGACAATCTCTAGGTCCATCCACCTTACTACAAACAATTCAGTTTTGTTTCTTTTTATGGCTGAGTAATATTCCATTGTATATATGTGCCACATCTTCTTTGTCCATTCATCTGTCGATGGACACTTAGGTTGCTTCCATGTCCTGGCTCCAATATATGCTCTTAATTAAATCCACTCACTGAGTTTTTCTTCTTACATTGTAATAACTTCTCCTTTTTTGCTACATTGTAATAACTGTTAATTTGAGAAAAAATATTACATAAAGTTAAATTGTGAATTATAAATCATAAATGCCCTCCAATACCCAGAAATAACCACTAACATTTTATTTTTAAATAAATGTGTAATTAATGTAAAGTTATATAATATAAAATTTTTATATATTTAGATAGTTTAAAGGATTTTCGACTTTATGAAAACATATTTATATATTAAGCAGCATTCCATAATAAAATATAGATTGTTAAGTTATTTTGAATCACTAACTATTAATTGTATACCTACTATATGTTAGAACTTGTACTAGGCAGTAAGAAGTGATACATAAAAGATAAAATCTCTTCACTTAGACTTACACTGTTGACAAAGAAAGATTAGTAATAAGGAGGAAATTTCTATAAAGCATATTAAATGCTATGAAAATGAAACAACAGAAAGTTCTGGTCTCAGAAAAGACACTGGTTCCATACTGGAAGCTGTGGGAAGACTCCCTGAGTGAAGATAATACCTAACTTGGACTGAAATGCACCTAAGAGAAGAGGAGCAGGAAGAGCAGTTCAGGGTACCCCTAGCAGATGGAAGAATATGTGGAGAACTCTGGAACTCATATTAGAATACGATGAACAAGATTCATCGTAAATTGTTCCACATTACTTTTGATTTTTTTTTTTTTTTTTTTTTTTTGTGGTACGCAGGCCTCTCACTGTTGTGGCCTCTCCTGTTGCGGAGCACAGGCTCCGGACGCACAGGCTCAGCAGCCATGGCTCACGGGCCCAGCCTCTCTGCGACATGTGGGATCTTCCCGGACCGGGGCACGAACCCGTGTCCCCCACATCGGCAGGGGGACTCTCAACCACTGCGCCACCAGGGAAGCCCAACTTTTGATATTTTAAGTCTTCAAAGCACATGCTTCTGGATGGGTCAGTGTCTTGGGTAGGAGTCTGTCAGTCTTAAGAAAGAGATCTCAGAACTTGGTACGTCTTATATCCAGGAAGTAGGAGAGGAAAGGGAAACCTGCTAAGAAGGGTGCATATCCAGACAGAGACGCTGGAAAGTTGGCTTCAACCTTATTGGGAGCATAAATTACAGCTCAGTTTCCATCCTCCTGTACCAGTCAGTAATTGGCTAAGATCCACCATGGGGACTGTAGCTCCAGGCACTCCAGGCTCTCTTCCAGGTAGGCCAAGTGGTTCCAGTAGCCCAGAGCATTCTTCCAGAGAAAGCGTCAGATGCAAGCTGTTAAAGGAAAGGCCTGGAAAAGATGTGAATCTGTGAAGAATGCTTACATGGCTTTCCTTACAGGTGAACACAAATTAAACTATTAAATGGGATTACAACATTGCTAATGGGAAAGCCAGACCACACTGAATATTTAAAAAAAAAAACATTTTTATTGGAGTATAATTTACATACCATAAAATGCACCCATTTTAAATGTACAATTCAATTATTTTAGTAAATTTACTGAGTTGTAAATTTAGTAAATTTACAACCTTCACCATAAACTCATTCTAAAACATTTCCATTCTCCCAGTAAAATCCCTCATTTCAGTTTACAGTTAATCCCTATTCCCACTCTCAGCCCTAGGCAACCACTAAGCTACTTTCTCAATAGATTTGCTTTTTCTGGACATTTCATATATGACTGAGATTGAAGAATAGGAGTTAATTAGGCAAAGAGCAAAAGGGATCAGATAGAAGGAACAAAACATGCCCCTAGCAAGAAAGAAGATGTTTAATACAAGTAACTGAAAAAACATTTGGAGTTTTGAGAGGGAAGGACCAAGAATGAGATTGAAGAGAAAGGCAGGGGCCAGATTATGTTGAGATTTATTAAACCTCTTAAAAATGTTTGGTCTTTTTAAAGACCAACAGAAAGACACTGAAGTGTTTTAATTTGGGCTGTAAGGGGAAGGTGATTGACATTACAGGATTTTTTGTTTTGTTTTGTTTTTGTGTTTTTAGAAAGACTCATGCTTGATGCTGGGAACTTTTTATTTTTTTATGTCCTCTAAGTATATCCTCTAAGTAGAGGAAGGAACACATCTTATTTTCCTTGCTTTAGATGTTTACTTTATGACAAGCAGGTTATTTTAAATGTTATTGCACTTAGCAATTGAATGACAAAACAATCCACTAATGTATATTTCTGGACAAAATATAGTTCACTGCAGCTTTCTCATTCTGATTCAATAATGGGATAGGCACATCTCATGTGTGTCTGGGCATTGTTCAACAACCATCTATTCTGATTAAATGGTGGGTCTTAATCTCATTCCTGATTTAGCAAATGTTAAATATATCCTTTTGTCCATTATATTGTATGAACTATGTGGATAACTATATCATACTCTCTTCTCATATTTGCAATTTTCTGGTTTTTAGGCCTAAAAACGAGAAGTCAAAAAGATTTTACTTCTCTAAGTAGCACATAAGCTATTTACATGGAAAAATAAAATAATTAAGGCAATTATACAGATCTTTTGAGCAAAATACTCACTTTGTTGGCCTGAATGATCCAAGTTGTTTAAATGGATCCAATTTACCAGATAATGGCTTTCCAACATGTTCCGATATTCCTGAGTAGTTAGAAACTGGATGGTTTACTTATGACATATAGTAAGATGAAAAAAGTGTTATACTAAAAATGGAAAACTCATGTTCAATAAATAAGAGAAAATATGTCTGGTGAATATTAAAGTGATCATTATGTTGTCTGGTTTCCAGTAATCTTTATAATGGATTTGAGAGAAAATAACATAAATGAAGTAGTGATAGTGGAACTTAAATGGAGATGTTAGAAATTTGGAGCTTAAAATATGCACATGCTTAGATACACATGCGTGTGCACCCACACACAGAGACCAGGTTCTGAGAAACTCAAAACAAATAACCATTTGGAAGTTGTGAAACTGAATGTCTTCATGAAAACACAATGGACACATTTTATCCATTGGAATTATTCTGACTTTGTGACCACAATCAACAATAATTGCTGGTACTTTGCTTATATATATTGCTTAGAGCACTCTAGATGAAGAGCTACCAACAAAATAAACAACTCACATATTTTAAATGCATATATTATAATCCCTTTTGTTCTCAGAACCATATGATGTAGGTATGTTATTGCTACTACTTTACAGAAGAAACTGAGAATGAGACCTTTGCCTAAAGCCACACAATCATTAAAGTGATGGATCCAGAAATTAAATTCCAATTTTTTCTGATTCCAGAGTTCCCATAACACTGTTTCTTCTCTATATAAAATTTTTGCAATTCACAGTTCTACAGTAGTTTTACCTTAAGTGTATTTTCCTCCTTAAAATGTCATATTAACCTTACTTATACCCTGGACAGATGTTTCTATCTTATAAAAACTGTGGTGTGAAGAATTGAAGATTCATTTGTTTAGAAAAATCTTTTTTTCTAATTTCTTTTTAATAATGCAAACTGTTTAAAATGATTGTAATATAGACAGACTTGCATATCAAATAAAACATTTTAATTTTAATAACTGGAACTTATAGGTAATAAAGAGGATGGGTACATTTTGTGATATAGATCTCCTTCGACTTACAATGGAGTTACTTCCCAATAAACCCATCAAAGTTGAAAATATCATAAGTTGAAATTGCACTTAATACATCTAACTTACTGAACATCACCACGTGGCCTAGCCTACCTTAAACATGCTCAGAACATTTACATTAGCCTACATACAGTTGGGCAATCATCTAACACAAGGCCTATTTTATAATAAAGTGTTGACTATTCCATGTAATTTATTGAATACTGTACTGAAAGTGAAAAACAGGATAGTTGTTAAGTATATGGTTGTTTACTTTCATGACTGTGTGGCTAACTAAGAGCTGTGGCTCACAGCTTCTGCCCAGCATCACGAAAGAATATGTAACACATACAAATAGCCTGGGAAAAAATCAAAAATCAAAATTGAAGTACAGTTTCTACTGAACTGATGTCACTTTTACACCACTGTAAAGTCAAAAAAAAAATCATAATTCAAACTATCCTAAGTCAGCGACCATGGGTGTTCCTAGTTACAAATAAGGTTGGAGAAAATTCAGGTGTCTGGGCATTTGACCTATTTGTATCATGGCATTCTTTCTATGGGGGAATTGAGACTCTGCTTTACCAACTACTAAGGTCATACTCCAAGCCTGTGTCTATATAATGACCAATTATTTGGTCAACTCATTCAAATGACAGTTTGGCTCTCTAAAAACTGGGAGAAAATAACAGATTAACTGTACGGCTGAAATGAATAGCCTGAAGAGTTGTTTGGGGGGCTCTTTGTTACATTGCACCAAAGGTTTGATTAAGTTCCCACATTCTCTTACAGGGAGATCTGTATCCAGCAATTATATATAATTCTGCAACATACTGAAGCTGATTTCTAGTAGGTTAGCGAACAGCCTATGTAATTAGTATATTATGTGAATATGCATTGAATTCTAAAAAGTAATTCTCACTGTGGGGATGAAAGTAACTAAGAAGGAGGGCACATGACAGGGTTGTCTGCAGGAATATCAGGATTTCTCTAAATATTTTTCAAAGTACACCTCTCCCCTCTTCCACCCTGCTCTACTTTCCCCATATGCATATGCACACACACACAAACACACACACACACACATCAAGTGTTACTGTTTGTATTACCAGCAGAGTGAATTATATGCCTTCTGGGTCTTGAAAGTGTAAGGAGGAATGAGAAACAATGAGGTAGTAGACATAATGGCAGAGTGGTGTGGGCAGAGAAAGAGAACAGATCATGGTAATCTACTATCTATATAAACTGGAGCAAGTTACTTGCACATCTTGCTGTTATGTTCCTTACTTAAAGGCTGAAGTGTTAGAACTTAGTGAATTGTAATGGCCTTTCCACTTCCACTGTCTTCTATTACTATGTTCTTTAATACCTAGAAGTCTGTAATTTTAATACAATTCAACAAGCTCAGGTTAAAAATAGCTCTATCCAAGCTATATTTTTTGTTTTATATTCAAACATTTTGGGAAGATATTTTATTCTATCCCCTCCTTAATTCTACCTCATCCTGCTCTGTACCCTAAACCCTTTAATTAGAAAATATTTTACTTTAAATAGCATAATTCATACTCAATTCCTCATTGGCATGTCAGTCATATCTTAAGTGTCATTGTCAGATGTTTGTCTTACTTTTAAATGTATGCTCTTCAAGGTTTTAGTCTATTTACTTCGCTGTCCAGACTTATTTCCCCTGATGAAGTGAACTGTAGTTCTTGTTTGTTTGTATCCAGTGATCAACTTTTTTTCCTCCTAAGCAACATTCTTTCTTAAGCACTACAATGACTGGAGTATTTTGTGTATATTCTGGGCAAAGATCCAGATCCAGCCTTGGAGAAAATAATAGTGTGCTCCAACTAGTTTGACCACTGTGTAGGAGTACTTTTATGGCATAAGCAGTGGTCAGCACATTAAAAGAATTGTTTTGTTCTGGCAGTGTCAAAACTTTCATAACATTGGGATTAGTTTTACTATTTTGTTCAAATTAATTCTCCATTCATTTATCCAAAGTAATGAGTGATACATTTAAAATCATGATCAAATAAAATCTCTTCCTTCAGATCTGTTGTCATAATGTTAGGAATGCAGCAGAGCTCCTGGATTAAGATTTCAAATGGATGTGTCAGAAGGCCTATTGTCCAATAAAGTACATTCTACTGGCACTGCACCATGCAAATGGACTTTGATTCTTAACAGTGGCTGCTGTTTTAAAAGAAAAAAAAAAAAAAACAATTTGCAGAGAAGTAAACACGTGTGAAGCAAAAGAGCCTGCCTACAGACAGTGCACTAGGCTCACAAAAGTCGCTGGAATTGAGCATAGAAAAAGGGCTTAAACCAATTTTGGTCATTTCATATTCAGGGCATGTCTGCCCTTCAGACTTTCCCTGAAACATACTGAGTTTCTGACCCTGTGGATTCCCATCATGTCTCCGTTTGCTATGCTCTCAGCACACAGAGTTGCTAGAGAAGCCAAGGTCCCAGCCTTGTAATGGTATCCTGCCCTTGGAACACTGTGTGAGCAAGGAGATAATAAAATTGTAGCATCCTAGTGTTTGTGGAAGCCTCTGAGGGCTATATTCTATTTATCCACCCAAAGGAAGAATCCATACTCAAATATCTCTAAAAAATGACCATGCAATCTCCTCTTGATATTTTCTGTCAAGGAGAGGGAATTATTTGATCATTGGTACTCTCAGTGTTAGTCACTTCTTTCTGATGTTACCCCAAATATGTCTGCCAAGTCAACCTGTTAGTTGTGTTTCCATTGTCTAGGGCAAACCACAGTCTTTCTCATGACTGACTGTATTTAAACAGTTAAAGAATCAAACATGACCCTATTTATTTTTTTGAGTTTTATGTTAAAAAGCCCATTTTCTTTCTACTTCTTTTCAAAGAACCTCATATTCAGATCCCTTAAAAGGATAATCAATTTACATGTGGTGTTGTAAGAAGCTGACTCTAAGATATATGTTAAGACTATAATAATCAAAAGAGAAAGAACAAACTACTCACTGATTTCTCTAACATTTCGGCTACAGAGTCTGTTCTATGGTTATTAGTGTCACTACATGCTGCCATCTTTTCAACTTATCTTTACTCACTGCAAGAACAGACTACTGATTAGACTGACTTCGTTGACATTCAAGTGCCATTTTAGCTGCTTTCGTGTGTAAACCATGAAGAACTATAAAATAAATAAATGTATCCATAAAGCCAAGTAGAACCAATTTGGGAAGCTTACTTCAAGCTTATCCTAATTTAAAATCTCTGTTAAGGTAATGCTTACATAAGATTAATGAATGTATGTGATGGTTTTGAGCCAAGTGAACACCTATACAACTTCTCTTTTATGAAGGTAATACTGATTTTAGTAGATGCAAAAACTCTAAAGAGTTAAATTGAGGTATTTTATTCCTATCAAACTTCCTATCAAAATGAATTGATGTGTTTTATTTCTATCAAAATAATGTATTCTTATCACAAAGCCTTTTGTGATATCTTATCACAAAAATAAGATATATTTTAAGAACAAAATACAATATCCAAGCAGACTCAAGTTCATGTAGAAGCACTGCCACTTTCTTTTTTCTTTAATTTATTTTATTGAAGTATAGTTGATTTACAATGTTGTGTTAATTTCTACTATAAAACAAAGTGATTTAGTTATACATATGTATACATTCTTTTTCATATTCTTTTCCATTATGGTTTATTATAGGATACTGAATATAGTTTCCTGTGCTATACAGTAGGACCTTGTTGTTTATCCATTCTATATATAATAGTTTGCATCTGCTAATCCCAGACTCCCAATCCCTCCCTCTCACCCACCCCCAGCACTGCCACTTTCTAATTATGTAACCTTGGGAATTTTATTTTAGCTTTCCTGCTTTATTTTCCCAAGTGTAAATTAGCCATGATAACTATGTGTACCTCATTGTGTTTTTCTAAGTTTCCAATATACAGCACTTAGCCTAGTGTATGGTAAACAGTAAGCTTAGACCATTTCATTTTGTTCTAAATATGTTGGAGAGTTGATAATGTGAAAATGGTGGTGATGAATCTGAAGGTGGTAATTGTGATACTCATGATGATATTGGTATGTCTAATTAACACAAAATCAAGAATAGCAGAACTACACAAAAAAGCAATTTGAGATCAGGTGACATTCTTTAGGTTGGGTCTGTGATACACACACACACACATACACAGAAGGGGAGAGAGAGAGAGAGAGTCAGAATGATCACTGCATGAATTACATTTCTTTCCCATGCCAAAAATAGTGCAAGACTACTGACTGAGGGTGAAAAATGTGCAAGGTCAGTGTGAAGCTCCACAATGACAATTTAAACACAGTGAAATAACTACATGCATTTACTTCCCCGTGTTATCAGTGGAGATAAAGTGGAACAAAATAACCTCCTCATCCAAAACAAACAACAAACATGAAACAAAAACAAATAAAAACAAGAAGTAACAATGAATAAGAGATCAAACTTCTTATTTTTTTAGAAAGTAAATAGAGGAATAGTAACCATTTTTGTAAATGGAAAAATCATTTCAGTTACCTATAGAACTAGGTAGGCAATTGCAGACAAAAAAAGTCTTGGGTACCAGGCACCACAAAACATAGTACTATAACAGAGAAGAACAAATCTGACTCCATATATGATATATTCCTTTAGCTGTAACCCTTGTGCCCTGTTGCCTGTGCTTAGTCATGCTGGCTCTGCACTTTTGCAGAAGAATGTTGCCTATAGCCTGAAATATAAAGGTTAATCTATTCTCAAGGCTCTGACTTTTAAAGATACAACACTTTTCCATTCATATAGAGATAAAAATTTGCAGAACAGAGAATAGTATTTGTCTTGTTGGAGTTTTATAGGAATATTGTGGCCAGACCTACTTGGACAGCTGTAAGAACAAAGGATTCCTACACCAAGTTTGCAACAACCAGCCACATCCCCACCCCTTTTAGTAGAAAAGAAGCCTGAGTTCTAACTCAGTTAAGATGGTTCTTTGGGACACTAGTCCATCACCTTCTCAGTCTGCTGGCTTTCCAAATAAAGTCACTATTCTTTGCCTCAGCAAATGGTCTCTCAATTTATTGATCTGTCATGCTGTGAGCAGTGGGAGTTTGGACTTGGTAACAGTACTGAAATGATAGCAGATGTTCTGTTTAAAAGTCAAGATGTAAACACGTTAGATCCCAATTTCCCTCAACAATCCTAATGACACAGGTTTTCGCAGAAAAAAGAGATTTAATCTCATGTGAAACTGAACCTAACTGGCCTCAAAATGGAGGTGTGGGAAGGATACATGGCTGGGAACAGGAGGAAGAAGGTAAATACCTGTGCATAACCAATATTGAAGCTTAAAAACAATAATAACAATAACAACAGCAGCAGCAGCAAAACCTAGTAAAGGGTATATAGAAACCAAGCAAGTAAAGAGTAAGGATATGTTAATGAGAGGTCAAATTTAGAAATGGGAGGGTTCACAATGAATACAAGGCAGGTTTTTAACACCTAATCTGCTTGTGGACCCTCTTCTGCCTGATTATTAGATAAAAGGTTAACTTTTCCAAGTCTGGATCTCCTTGCTACCCACTGATTTTACATGATGCTAGAGGCACAGATACTGTCTTCTAAACATGTACCATCCTGGGACAATTAACTAAATGGTTGTGAGTTGTGCTTATTCATACTGCTACTTGGACTGTAGTTAAAAATTTATCATTTGACTTATTTTTTCTTCCTCAGTAAAACTGTTGATTTCAAGAAAAAAGCACAACTCCTCTTAAGAGTTAATGCTAAGCAATTTCTAAGTAAATATATGGTATTTTATAAGAATCCCAATGACCAACTTTGTCCCTTGGGACATCATTTGTTTTTCAAAATGAAAGAGAATGTGCAAGGGTCAAAATTCAGTTTCTCCCTATGGTCCCTCAGTTGTGATTAAGTTCTCAGTAACTTCAGGGATGTTCCTTTTAAATCACACAAACCATTCAGGTTCAATTACCTTGACCTAAGGTGTTATTTTTTTTAAAGCAAAAAAATGTTTTTAAAAATCTTTTCATTTTTGTCTATTTGTCAAAAAAAAACTATCCTAGTTATATGGCTTTCCATTATAAGGTAGCATGTTACCAAATTCTATGAAGCAAACACACACACACACACACACACACACACAAATATCCTTGAAGACAGAACTGGCTACATAGTTTGTGGGGCCCAGTGAAAAAATGAAAATGTGAGTCTTCTTGTTGTTTTTCTAGTTGGGAAGAAGCTGATTTGTGAAGAGATCTCATGGCATTACTTCATAGTGTCCTACTGTGTTCCCTTGAACTAGCATCAAGTTACTAACCTAAATATTTAAAGAAGGGTAAACGCGGAGATGAACAGAAATGTAATAAGGAATGTTCAATCTTCACCTGACTTGACCTCCCTGCAATGTCTCAGATGTATACACTCTATTAAACTATGAAACTATTAATTCCTCCATTCTGCAACCCTTTCCACTCTTAGTATCCATAATGTTGTCAACTTTTTCTGTATTACTCATAGAAATGTCATATCCCTTACATATAAAACCAAACTTACATTTTGTTCAAATCTGTATTTTCCTCATTTATCAAGTATCTCAATCCAAAAACCAGGGGCTCATACTTAGCTTGTTTTCCTCCTTACTTCTTGTATTTAATTAAATTCTAGTTCATGTTGATTATATGACTTTAATGTGTTTTGTTTAGCCTTGTTTCTTTCCCTCATCACTACCTTAACATAGTGTTCTATTAATAATTCACTTGTATTAGTACAAAAGTTATATAGCTGGTATCTTTGTTTCTTTCAAAAACCTACCGCCTCTCACATGCAGTTGATAATTTTCTTGGTTCCAAGAGAGATCTTCCTAAAATATGAATTTATTTTTGTACATTCCTTTTTATATCCTTGACTACTCTTCATTTCCTCTAAGATTAATTCTCTAAAACTTTGTTTAAACTACCAAAGGTATCCATAATTAGACCTTCTTACAATATCAGCCTCATGGTTACCATTCATTACCATCAAAAATTATGCTTAATCATAGAGAATTATGGTGGCTGAAGTTAAGGAGGTCAAAGGCAGCTATAAATTCTCCATAAGGGAATAGTAATTTCAAACTTCAAGAATGAGATTATATGAATATTAGTCATTAGTCTTGGTGGTAACAGAGAGGGATTGGGTCATAATGTGGTAAGAATCATGCATTAGTAACCTTGTCTAGGATCATTTCCTTGTGGTCTACTTGCCTTTGTAAGCCTGCTGGGCCTTGTTCTGTAGTAGCTCCCATGAGACTCCCTGTGCCAGGAACCAGTGGACAAAGTAGCATGGTTTCAGAATTATCCAGAAATGCCATGCACAGTTGGTAGTTCTGGCATCTTGTTATAAATTTGTTCTATCATATCTTGCTAAAGGATAGGTTCTATTGCAAGTTTACCCATCTGAATTCCCAGCATAATGGAAGACAATTAAAAGTACTTAAATCCAGAAAAAAAAAAAAGGCAAAAGAGGAGGCCAGGAAGACTATGAGATTGTTTGTCAAAACAGAGGTTCCAGAAAGATAAAAAGTAAGAAAATTAATGTCAATTGTAAAAAATAAAGTTTTATTTACTGAAAGATTTTTAAAAACAGTATCTTCAAATATTAGCTCTAAGCTCTGGCTTTCTTATCATGTCTAATCTATCGTCTTCTACAGCAGTCGTTTCAATTCTTAATAGAATCAAAATAACGCAACACATCTAAATATTGGGTTGGCCAAAAAGTTCATTTGGGTTTTATTCCGTAACATCTTAGGGCATAACTTTTCCAGGTTAATTCAACCAGAAATTCAGAGAAGAGTCACACTCATACCTGTTTTACTTCAAATTCGTTTCTATGCTTTTCCAAATATATCATCCTCTTTCTAGTAACTTTCAGAGAGTTAAGAAAATTGAGAAACAACTATTCCTGTACTCTGCTTTAATTTATATAACATATTACATTTCCATTTTACAGGTGAGAAAATGAGAGATAATGAGTGTTAGAGACTTGTCCAAAGTCATAGGAGCAACAACATGAAGGATTTTATACTTTCTACCTCTTCCTTTCCTCCTTTCTTCCTTTTAACCTCTATTATTTCTTTATACAAAGATTTTTGCCAAAAATCACTGGAGCAGCCCAAGGAGTGATGCCTCATACATCCTCCATAAGTCCAGCTATCCCATCCCCAGACACTCCCAACATTTGTAAAGCTTACTGATTTTGTAGATTTGCTTTCCTACCAGCATCTCGTACATCTGTAAATCTTTGTCTATCCCCATGAGATTTCTCCTACCTACCACATTAACATAGGAATCACAGCTTACCCTCCTCTGAACTCTGAAAGTGCATTGGTGACTATATTTTAACTGATAAAAATCATACAATCTCTTGTGTTAGATGATAATAAGCTGTTGCTATATTTTATAGATAATTCATTTGCATATCAACAAGGTCCACTAGGATAATAACATTAAAATAAAAAATACCAAAGGACAGAAAGTATTTTCAAAACATAAACATAATAAATATAAACAAAATAGCATAAAGTTATTCTATGATGTAAAACACTTTCCAAAATACAGATATATGCCACTGCAAAAATAAGTCAAAATAAATAAAAAGTAGCACAGTAAGTAAACTTTGAAGCAAAGAATGGCTTTGCCAGAGGTTCCTTTCCTTTTTCTTTTTTCATCTATTTCCCCTCAGTTTAGTTCTATTCTTGTCTTACTTCATTCTCCCTAGCTCCTTTTTTTCTGAATCATTGCCTCTGACTCTTATTTATACAATTATTTATTTATTCAAGCATTGACAATTCTGAAACTTTCCCAGCTCAGCAATCTACAGATCATTCATCAGCATGTAAGTGTCTTCCCAGCAGTGACCTTGGCATTCCCAGGACAACATATTCTTTTTATCTCTGTCTATCAGGTCAATGTTTATGTTATAGAGCAATTCTAAATCTAGGGAGAAACTTATTTTAAAGGTTACATAATCTTTCTGGGTTACAGTTTTGTAAATTCTCTTGCATTAGTAGGAAAATGAAAATAAACATTGAGGAAAAGTTTGTGGAAGTAACAGGAGGTAGTAAGCCACTCTTTATTCTTCCTTCCTACCTTCATTCCCTTCTTCCTTTCTCTTTCTTTCTTTTTCTTTCTTTCTTTCTTTCTTTCTTTCTTTCTTTCTTTCTTTCTTTCTTTCTTTCTTTCTTTCTTTCTTTCTTTCTTTCTTTCTTCATTGACAAAATTGAGGTTTACTACTCAATTTAGATGAATTTTGTTTTCCCTGAATGATGTAGCTTGTAGTGGAGAAGAGCTGCTCAAGCTGCAAATAGAGTTGCAAACAAAAAACCTCCAACCTTATTATTTAAGCACTTGGTTTGTGATACATAATATATGCCCCTTTGCTAGTATTATTCCCTCAGATTGGAAGGTCTTCTTTGCCTTATGAACTCCTTAACTATACAACAAATCTACGTTCTCAGGGAAGCCTGCCCTGATCTCTTAAACACTGGGCTGAAAGAATACAGTCTGTGAGCACAGGAAACCCTAGTTTTGAATCTCCTCTTATCAATATTAGCTGCAAGACCTTGTCAGGGCCTTTTTAACCTGAACTGCATTTTCCTGAAATGTCTAATATAAATAGTAGTTCTCTTGCAGGGTCATTTGGAAAATTATAAATGCTAGGTTTAAAGTATTCATCACTCAATAATTGGTAATCTCATTACTGCTTAGTTTTCCCACGTGTTAATTGCTATCTTCCTATTTTTATAATAATTTTTAGCTCCATCAATCCTTTTGCTTCCATGTTTGTGTATTACCCCAGGCTCACTAGAAATAAAGTAGGAAAGAAGGATTAATATGCTAATATCTGAGAGGTGCAAGCCTGGAATGATGAAAGTGAGGGGAAAGGAGTAGTGAAGAAACAAAAGACATAATGCAGTGCAAGGTGATTCCTTCTTATTCTGGTTACCATTTCAAACTGTGCAGTGATGAGATACAGCAGGTGGATCAATGTGCAGGACTTAGGATGGGTTGAGGGAAGCACTGCTTGAGGTAGTCCTCTATGGTAGGGGAGATTTATGCACCTGGATCCTTCCTGCCTCTCTTTCTCATTCGTCTTTTTTTTACCATAAGTGGTAACCTGGGTTGCATCATCTGACTGTTTAGTGAATACTCTGTAAGTGGGGTCCCACACTGCAGTGGTGTGTGGTTTATGAACATCTGAAAAAGGCTGGTCAACTTGGTGAAGTTGGATTCCAATCAAACAAGAAGAAAAGAAGTGATTGGAATCTGAAAAGGCACACTATGTTTATATATCAAGGCAATGTTTCTCCCATCATGATGGACAATGCTTGAGGACAAGTACTTTTTTCTATTGTTTACTGTGTCTAACACTTAATATAGTTAATATAGTCACTGGCAGTGAATATCTATCTGTATGGTAAATAAATGAAGCAACTAAGGAGTACAAGTAATATCATGGTACCCAAATTACTTCATTCCTTGGAAGATGTAGTAAAACAATTAATGAATGAAATGTAGAGCATCAGCTGATTGAGTTACTGTAATATTAATTACTATTATTAATATTATTATTGCCAAATAATTGCAATGGGTGAACACTTATTGCTATAGAGATTACCAAAATGAAAAAGAAAAATCAAAACAAGGCAATCCAGCAATATTGATATACCTATTGTATATATCCTTTGCATCATCAGAAAGATTGTCTCTCTCCCCTTTGTATGTCTTTCCTTATTTGTACCTTCGGAAATGCTCTTAGAGCTTTTTGCTCCTATTTTTCACATTTATTGTCAAATCATTTTCATCATAAAAACCAGAAAAAAAACTCAAAATATAATACTATATAAAACACACACTCCTTAGCCCTGGATGTATTTCCTTCATTATTTTCATGTTTTTTTAAAAAAAATTTGTTTGTGTTTCATTGTGTACATTTATGTATGTGTGTGCATGTGTGTGCGTGCATCAGAAATCACTGGGAAACAATTCTTTAACTTAAAAATCTACCTAAATGTCACCCTGATTCATTTAGTTTTTTAAGAAAAATGTAATTCTACAGGGTAGCATGGAAAACATCTAAGTTAAAAGTGAGGGGAGAAAACCCATAGGAACAATCTTTCAAGTGTTTTTCACCACTTACTGGCTCAGAGAAGTGGAGACTATATTTGTATAAGATATACACAGATGACTTAATTAAATGAAATACCTACTTCAGGAAAAATATATCAATATCCCTTAAGTCATGCATATGGCCGGCAGTTTCCTTCAGGAAGATCTTTGTCAGATTGACAAGTATGTGGCACATAAGCCACTACTAGCTACCCACCTCACCCCACCCTTCAGGCATACAGCCATAGCAAGACCTGACAATTGTTATATGGTCCATTTTTTCAGCTTTGAAATTAGAGTCCTAATGTCATTCTTGGATTCTGGTAGTTTAGTTCCCTTTTTGCTACCTTCTCAAGTAGGGCTTGCATTTATTTACTGCTGGTCATAGGGAATTGAATGAGCATTAAAATAACTCATTGCAACATTTTAAAGCTCTGATTTTACCTACATGCTATGTATCAGAAATGCCAACGTTGGGGAGACCTTCAAAATGGCAGAGAATTAAGAATTGGGGATCACCTTCCTCCCAACAAATACATCAAAAATACATCTACATGTAGAACAACTCCTAAAGGACACCTACTTAACACTGGCAGAAGACCTCAGACTTCCCAAAAGGCATGAAACTCCCCACATACCTACGTAGGGCAAAAGAAAAAAGGAAAAACAGAGACAAAAGAATAGGGATGGAATCTGCACCTCTGGGAGGGAGCTGTGAAGGAGGAAAAGCTTCCATACACTAGGAAACCCCTTCACTGGTGGAGACGGGGAGTGGGGGGGGGAAGCTTCAGAACAATGGAGGAGAGCACATCAACAGAGGTGCAGATGGCAAAGCGGAGAGATTTCCACACAGAGGATTGGTGCTGACCAGCACTTACCAACCTGAGAGGCTTCTCCACTCACACACTGGGGTGGGTGATGGCTGCAAGCTGAGGTTCAGGCATCACAGATCAGATCCCAGGGAGAGGACTGGAGATGGCTGTGTGAACTCAGCCTGAAGGAGGCTACAGCATCTCAGCCAGCCTGGAGGGAGACTAGGAAAATGGCCATAAGAACATATACATGGATAACTAACTTAAATGTAAATGGATTAAATGCTCCAACCAAAAGACATAGACTGGCTGAATGGATCCAAAAACAAGACCCGTATATATGCTGTCTACAAGAGACCCACTTCACACCTAGGGACATAGAGACTGAAAATGAGTGGATAGAAAAATACATTCCATGCAAATGGAAATCAAAAGAAAGCTGGAATAGTAATTCTCATACCAGACAATATAGACTTCAAAATTAAAACTATTACAAGAGACAAAGGAGGACACTACATAATGATCAAGGGATCAATCCAAGAAGAAGATATAACAATTGTAAATATTTATGCACCCAACATAGGAGCATTTCAGTATATAAGGAAACGGTTAACAGCCATAAAAAGAGAAATTGACAGCAACACAATAAACGTAAACCACGTTAACACCCCAATTTCACCAATGGGCAGATCATCCAAAATGAAAACAAGTAAGGAAACAAAAGCTTTAAATGATACATTAAACAAGATGGACTTAACTGATATTCATAGGACATTCCATCTAAAAAACAACAGAAAACACTTTCTCCTCAAGTGTTCATGGAACATTCTCCAGGATAGATCATATTTTGGGTCACAAATCAAGCCTTGGTAAATTTAAGAAAATTGAAATCATATCAAGCATATTTTCCAACCACAAAGCTATGAGATTAGATATCAATTACAGGAAAAAACCAGTAAAAAATACAAGCACATGGAGGCTAAATAGTATGCTACTAAATTATCAAGAGATCACTGAAGAAATCAAAAGTAAATCAAATACACCTAGAAACAAATGACAATGAAAACACGATGACCCAAAACCTATGGGATGCAACAAAAGCAGTTCTAAGAGCGAAGTTTATAGCAATACAATCCTACCTCAAGAAACAAGAAACATCTCAAATAAAAAACTTAACCTTACACCTAAAGCAATTAGAGAAAGAAGAACAAAAAAATCCCAAAGTTAGTAGATGGAAAGAAATCATAAAAATCAGATCAGAAATAAATGAAAAAGAAATGAAGGAAAAGATCACAAAGATCAATGAAACTAAAAGCTGGTTCTTTGAGAATATAAACAAAATTGATAAACCATTAGCCAGACTCATCAAGAAAAAAAGGGAGAAGACTCAAATCAATAGAATTAGAAATGAGAAAGGAGAAGTAACAACACTGCAGAAATACAAGGGATCATGAGATTACTACAAGCAAACTATATGCCAATAAGATGGACAACCTGGAAGAAATGGACAAATTTTTAGAAAAGTGCAACCTTCCGATACTGAACCAGGAAGAAATAGAAAATATAAACAGACCAATCACAAACACTGAAATTGAAACTGTGATTAAAACCCTTCCAACAAACAAAAGCCCAGGACCAGATGGCTTCACAGGTGAAATATATCAAACATTTAGAGAAGAGCTAATACTTATCCTTCTCAAACTGTTCCAAAATATAGCAGAGGGAGGAACACTCCCAGACTCATTCTACGAGGCCACCATCACTCTGATACCAGAACTAGACAAAGATGTCACAAAGAAAGAAAACCACAGGCCAATATCACTGATGAACATAGATGCAAAAATCCTCAACAAAATACCAGCAAACAAAATCCAACAGCACATTAAAAGGATCATACACCATGATCAAGTGGAGTTTAGCCCAGGAATGCAAGGGTTCTTCAATATACACAAATCAATCAATGTGATAAATCGTAATAAAAAATTGAAGGAGAAAAACCATATGATCATCTCGATAGTTGCAGAAAAAGCTTTTGACAAAATTCAACACCAATTTATGGTAAAAACGCTACAGAAAGTAGTCACAGAGGGAACTTAACATAATAAAGGCCATATATGATGAAACAACAGCCAACATCATTCTTATTGGTGAAAAACTGAAACCATTTCCACTAAGATCAGGAACAAGATAAGTTTGCTCACTCTCACCACTATTATTCAACATAATTTTGTTAGTTTTTGCCACAGCAATCAGAGAAATAAAAGATATAAAAGGAATCCAAATCAGAAAAGAAGAAGTAAAACTGTCACTGTTTGCAGATGACATGATACCATACATAGAAAATCCTAAAGATGCCACCAGAAAACTACTAGAGTTAATCAATGAATTCGGTAAAGTAGCAGGATACAAATTAATGCACAGAAATCTCTTGCATTCCTATATACTTATGATGAATAATCTGAAAGAGAAATTAAGGAAACACTCTCATTAACCACCACAACAAAAAGGATAAAATACCTAGGAATAAATTTACCTAAGGAGACAAAAGACCCGTATGTGGAAAACTATAAGACACTGATGAAAGAAATTAAAGATGATACAAATGCTGGAGAGATATACCATGTTTTGGATTAAAAGAATCAGCAGTGGAAAAATGACTCTACTACCCAAAGCAATCTACAGATTCAGTGCAATCACTATCAAACTACCAATGGCATTTTTCACAGAACTAGAACAAAATATTTCACATTTTGTATGGAAACACTAGAGACCTCGAATAGCCAAAGCAATCTTTAGAAAGAAAAATGGAACTGGAGGAATCAATCTCCCTGACTTCAGACTATGCTACAAAGTACAGTATGGTTCTGGCACAAAGACAGTATGGCACAAAACCAGAAATATAGATCAATGGAACAGGATAGGAAGCCCAGAGATAAACTGATGCACATAGGTCACGTTAACTTTGATAAAGGAGGCAAGAATATACAATGGAGAAAAGACAGACTCTTCAAAAATTGGTACTGGGAAAACTGGATAGCTCCATGTAAAAAATGAAATTAGAACACTCCCTAACACCATACACAAATTTAAACTCAAAATGGATTAAAGAGCTAAATGTAATGCCAGACACTGTAAAACTCTTCGAGGAAAACATTGGCAGAACACTCTATGACATAAATAACAGTAAGATCCTTTGACCCCCACCTCCTAGAGAAATGGGAATGAAAACAAAAATAAACAAATGGGACTAATGAAACTTAAAAGCTCTTGCACAGCAAAAGAAACCATAAACAAGACAAAAAGACAACCCTCAGAATGGGAGAAAATATTTGCAAATGAAACAACTGACAAAGGATTAATCTCCAAAATTTACAAGCAGCCCATGCAGCTCAATATCAAATAAACAAACAACCCAATCCAAAAATGGGCAGAAGACCTAAATAAACATTTCTCCAAAGAAGATATACAGATTGCCAACAAACATATGAAGGGATGCTTAACATCACTAATCATTAGAGAAATGCAAATCAAAACTACAGTGAGGTATCACCTCACACTGGTCAGAATGGTCATCATCAAAAATCTGCCAACAGTAAATGCTGGAGAGGGTTTGGAGCAAAGCAATCCCTCTTGCACTGTTGGTGGGAATGCAAATTGATAGAGCCACTATGGAGGACACTATGGAGGTTCCTTATAAACTAAAAATAGACTACCTTTTGACCCAGCAATCCCACTACTGGGCATATACCCTGAGAAAACCATAATTCAAAAAGAGTCATGTACCACAATATTCATTGCAGCTCTATTTACAGCAGCCAGGACATGGAAGAAACCTACGTGTCCATCGATAGATGAATGGATAAAGAAGATGTGGTACATATATACAGTGGAATGTTGTTCAGCCATAAAAAGAAACAAAACTGAGTTATTGGTAGTGAGGTGGATGGATGTAGAGACTGTCATACAGAGTGATATAAGCCATAAAGAGAAAAAACATATACCATATGCTAACACATGTGTATGGAATCAAAAAAATATATGGTTCTGAATAACCTAGGGGCAGAACAGGAATAAAGATGCAGACAGAGAATGGACTTGAGGACATGGGGAGGGGGAAAGGTAAGCTGAGATGAAGTGAGAGAGTGGCATGGACATATTTACACTATCGTTTGTGAAATAGATAGCTAGTGGGAAGCAGCTGCATAGCACAGGTAGATCAGCTCAGTGCTTTGTGTCCACCTAGAGGGGTGGCATAGGGAGGGTGGGAGTGAGACACAAGAGGGAAGAGATATAGTGATATATGTATATCTACAGCTGATTTACTTTGTTATACAGCAGAAACTAACCATTATAAACAATTATACTCCAATAAGGATGTTAAAAAATTTTAAAGAAGGAAAGAAATGCCATCTTTGAATACAGAAAAAAAAATCATGAACTCAAAGTCCTCTGCTACATAGCCAAATTTTCCAGAAACAGAAGTGTAGACCAGCATTTCCCAAACTGAAAATTTATGTGTTACCCTTCAAGTTTATTAGGTTATCAGTTTAGGGAACCATTTTTTTAAATGGTGTAATTTTGGAAACCTGCATACTCTCTCTTCCAGCCTTCTTCCCCCCCCCACCTATATATTCATAGTCTTTGTGTGCAAATTAGAGCCTCAAAGACGTGCTATGAAGATATCTGGTTTGTGTTGTTTATTTCAGTGCTATCCAACCATCTGTGTTCAAAGAATCCTTGAATCAGAGAATATCTACAAATAGATACTGGGAGAGTAGTGGTTCACAAAACCCACTTTGGGGAACACTGGGGTAGATAAAGTTACAACAGAGAGGGGGTAACTAGTTTTGTACATTCTTCAAGTCTTTTCTCTAGAACAATGCACCAAAGGAGCCATACCACTTTCCTCACTTTTTTGTATATGTGTACATATGTTGAGTTTCTATTAAAACCACCATTAGAGTATGCCTTGCCTACAGCCATTCATGATACTTTTATAACATTTATCATTTAGTGTCAGTTACTTTAATAGAATTTATCTGATTTTCATAACAGTCCTTCAATATGGGTATTAATATTCTACTTACTGATGATGACACTACAGTTCAAATAGTTTAAAAATTCCCTCAGTTCATTTTGGCAATTGCATTTTTCCCCATCATACTGAGCTGACTCCTTTATGTGTATCACTCTGTAAGAAGACTCTGAGCTTCTAATGGTCAGAAATTGTCTCAAACTAACATTTGATTTCAACACCCTCTCCACTAGCTGCATGAATTGACTTGGTAATCCCCTAGAATTTTTTCTTTGTGTTTAGGTGTGTGTGTGTGTGAGTGTGTATGTGTATATATATATATATATATATATATAAAACGTTTGCATGTGTGAAATTTGTTATAGACAGATTTAATGATTACCAGAAAATTTAGTAAAGATGAAGTTTTGAGAAATGTTATCTAAATGGTGGATTTTTTAGCCCCAACAGGTTAACTTTCCATTTACCTGGGCTGTGGGTATATCACTAGAATAAGTCTCAAATGACCTGGAAATAAGAAAATAGAATATCAGCAGTCTTTCATATGCTATGATCTGATATTTTGAATTATGTTATTAATTCATTTTTCCTCTTTATTCATTTTCTCTTTTTTCTTAAGTTCTTGGACCTAAAATAGGTCATAATTTAACCACTGACAATTTCTAAAATTAAGACAATCGGGCTTCCCTGGTGGCACGGTGGTTGAGAGTCCGCCTGCCGATGCAGGAGACACGGGTTCATGCCCGCGTCCGGGAAGATCCCACATGCCGCAGAGCGGCTAGGCACGTGAGTCATGGCCGCTGAGCCTGCACGTCCGGAGGCTGTGCTCCACAACGGGAGAGGCCACAACAGTGAGAGGCCCGAGTACCGCAAAAAAAAAAAAAAAAATTAAGACAATCAACATTTGACACTATATTTATATGCCATGCACCTGGTAACAAAATTTCCATACTTTACACCAAAGTCACTTTTTTAATGACACACACATAATTATTTTCAATTCAGTATCTCAGATCTGATAAACAGAGTCGAGTATCTTAAGCAGCTTTGGGTATATCCTTAACGTCTTGCAGCCTCCCATTACTTCTCAGATGGCCTGATCTCTTCACCCCTACACAGTGTGCTATTTTGAACAGAATATTTTCTCTGAAACCTTACCAAAAATGCCCATTCACTTGCTTAACCTAAGCTTTCTTCAGAGAAGCTTTTGAAATTTAATTGAGGACTCTTCAAGAGGTTTAATAATACAAATCATACACATAATAGGAAGAGAACAGATAACTTTAAAGGAATGTACCTTTTGAAAATTCTTTAGAACATAGTGTATGAACTTACACTGCATTTATTGTTATTATCTGGAGAAACTGGCCATGAGGTGCATTAGAGCTCAGATATAATCCTTTCATCTAGAGATACTCTGTACTCTAGTAGAGAAATGAATTATTGTTCAAGTGAATCCTAAACCAAGAGACATGTACTAGCCAGTAGAGTTGGAAGAGAAGATTGTGGCAAGAGAATCCTTTGGGAGGAGAAAAGTAATTTTTACAGGTGGGAAGAAGGGGAGGTAACAGGGGAAACAAGAACTGAGATTTCAAAACTAACTTCCCTCACCTAATATGAGTTGTTAACATTTTTGGAATGACTGTCGCCACTTTTACTTGCAAAGCATATCCAGAAAGCATGTCTTAAAGTGGATTAATATGAATTGAAATCCTAACTGTGAACATACTTTATCCAGAATGATTGGCTGAGAGCAGAAATAGTAATATAAAGTCCTTATTAGCAGAGTGGAGTTAATGGAGTGATGAAACGAGAAATAGTTAACACGTAGAATTATGAAAAGGTAGTGCCTGGAATATGTGTATGACTGCACTCATTTTTTAAAATGTTCCATTTGTATCTTAACAATTTAGAAAAGTGACAGCCTTTCCCTGGCACACATCAGGTTCGAAAACTGGTGCTACACGTGAAACAACTTCCCTTGAAGGGTTTCTTCAGATATGCTGTCAACGTTAGTATAAGCTCTGAAAATAAACCATTGAGTGGAAATCACTTGCTGCCTAAATTATTCCTTGTTGCTGAAGTTGGCCTATCACTAACACCCAAGTAAAAATATAGTTCTTATAAATATCTACACCCAAGACTACCTCTACCCACAGACAGACTATTGAACCAACTGTTCTAAATATCCAGATTATTTGGCCTCATGGTGCCCTTATACAAATCATTTTGACATGTGACAAAAATGAATGACTGAAGTACACATGTGCATTTTCCAAGAAGCATTGTATCTTCCAGGTCTTTATTGCAATGTCAACCAAAATCAGCATGACAGTATATAAAAAGCAATTGTTCTGGAAGGATCATGCTATCAGCATTTTGTATTTGTGATGCTAACTTATCTGTCCCTCATTTTAAATTCTGTAACCTACATTGGACACATCATAGATCCTTATGCTGAGGGTGACGTGCAGTAAGGGCGAGAATTATGTTTACTTTATTACTTTTTTTAATTTGAAGTCTTTCATCTGTCAGCAATGAATCACAGGTGACAAAAGGTGGTGAAATCAGATGGAACCAGAGAAGGAGTGTAATTTTTCTAACAAGGGAGCAGAATTTTTCTAACCAGGGAGAAGAATACGATTGAATTCATTGTGTGGGCTCCCAGTATGTAACCATCAGAGTACCAACAGTCTGAGCAGAGCATCTTTGAGCCAGAAGAGCTGAATACACCAATGAAATATCAAGACTGAGGAATATCAGTGCTATCTTATCAGGAGAGCTGTCTCACAGATGTATGCAGATATGGTGTAGCATATGAAAGAATCACTTCATAGGAAAGGGAAGAAATCTACAAGGAGAAGTGGAAGTGATTAAGGTCTCAGTCCTAGGAAAATTCCTCATAATTCTATTATGAACCATATTTAAACCAAGGGTCCTGAGTATATAAACCTAGGCAGACTTACTTATCCTATCACTTATCTGTCATTAAAAACTTTTTAAAGTATTTTATACTTTTTAAACTGGTATGTGGGACACTAGACAATATGTCCCAAATTATATCATGCCAGAGGATTCCAGAAGTATCTATTTACATTTATTCCAGAAGGTTCTAGCTACATTTAATTTCTAATTAATTCTCATATGTGTCATACACTTCTAAGGTTTTCCAACTTTGATTAGGTTTTTCTTTTTGCCTAAAATTACCTTATCCATTCTGTTTTGGCTCACTTATATCATCAATATGAAGTCTTTAGAAGACTAACCTTAAAATTTTCCTCTTCTGTGATCTCTGCATTGATGATTCCTGTCTCTGTAGTGTCAAAAAAAAAAAAACTTATCCTTATCGTTTTTAGAATACTTACACAACTTTGCTTTAAAAAGTTGTTTGCATGTGTTCCTTTTATAGTAAACATGTTATTGTTTCTAGGTTAAGGATCTTTTATTTTTATCGTTGTGCCCTCAGAGGTCAGAAGTGAGCCTAACACATAGTATAATACATATTATAGTGTTCAATAAATATGTATTGAATAAATACAAGAACACATTAATCTCACTTCCAGCCCTAATTTGTATCAATACTTGAGGAATTCCTAATCATTTCCTCATTGCATTCTCCTGGAATATGAAAGGTCAGGTTGTATAGTAGAAAGTAAAATGTTTAGGCAGACAGGCTTATCTTGAGTTCTGATTGAGAGGTAGTTATTACATGCTATGCAACCTGAAGAAAATCACAATACTTCTAGTCTCAGAGGGAGTTGGACCTTTTAAGACCTCTCCAGTTAGAAGCCTTTACATTCTTTTGAATATGTGATCCATTTGACTTGGGCTACCAATTTTAGACTCACAAATAATTAACCTGTCAGTATATTAATGAAAACCTTTTAGACAAACTCACAGTATATAAACTACATAACTAAATGCCATGGAAATTCACTCTAGGTTGTAGTTATGAAAGGAGATGTCCTTAGGTGGGATAAATATTAGTTTTTGTTTCTTAATAAAATTTAAGTGATGCTGTTCTGAAACAGAACAGAATAGAACTTAATACTACTGATGTCAATCAGAATGCCAAACTACCAAAATAGATGGGGAAAATTACTCCACATACCAAAGAACACACACCTACACACACACATCAGAGCTTAGCTTATGGAACATGAGGAACCAAGTGCTCACTAACTGGCAGTCAGAAGACTTGAGTAATCCTACCATCAAGAAGTTAATTATACTGACATAGCAAATAATATCCTCTTGGGACTACTTTTCCATAAACAGGTAGAATGAGAGTGGTAGACCAAATTATCTTTAAACTCCTTTATAGCTTACACATTTGATTATTCTATATTTTCTGAAATAAAAATAAAACAAAACACAGATCTGTAAATTCCTGATAGTCTCATTAATGTATACCTTCTGTTGGTTGGAAAGTGTGGAGATGTTCCTTATCAGATGAGGATTGCAAGTTTTTCCATTACTCTCACAATGTGATTAATTTACTGGTTCCGGTTCTTCTTAGCATTAGTACAGAATGAAGAAAATGTCATTATTGTGTATTATTTGGCCTTGGGGAAATAAGTTTTGAGTTTTTCCCAGATGTGCAAAAAAGTCATGACCTTATTCTGGAAAAATGATCAATGTAGTTAAGAAAGACTGACTCTCCAAACTATGGAATTCAATTGCAAATAATCTAAACATTTCTCCCTTAAACACTCTAAACGTACTCCATTATTTATAGCCATCTATCCTGCCATTCTGGTGAAAAATAAAAATGTTGTAAATAAGTGTGCTGATAATGTCCAAATTAATATATTCACCAATACTGGGGGGCTGGGTGTGTTGCATAATCAATTTGAATAATGAGAAAGAAAATGGAATTGTCTCTATGCAAATAAACTTTAAAGAATTGAGCAGTTTTCCAGAGTCTCAAAATTGGACAATCGGTCAGATTAACTGCAGAACATTATTTCACTTACCCTTGTTTCTTGTGTCTCTATTTTGTCTATGAATTCTTGTGCAACCTAGTTTCTACCTGAGTCTAAACGGTGATAGCTCCAACTGTCTGCTGCACTTTATTCATTATTTAAGCTTTGTTCTAACAAATTTCTAAAATCTATTTTCAGCAAAATTTAAAGCCCCCACAAAATAAAAAATGGATATTTCATTCAATTTGCTTGAAAACTGCTTAAAACTGAGCAATATTAACTATATTCCTGTCTAACAATAGAATCAGTTTGTATAAATACACTATCATATCGAGAGATTCTGAAACACATGCAAAGGTAACAAAAAGTGAATAAATCTTCCAAGATCTTTTTCATGTTTAACTCAATTAGAATTGTTTGATATTATTAAGAAAGAAAATTGAGGAAATACTAAAAAGAAGGTAAAAGACAAATAATTTATATTCTCATTCAGTGATTTCCAAGGTGTATTTCTTTTTAGTCTTTCTTTATATGCATAGGTTTAATTTCTTATTCACACAATTATTATAATATATACAGATAATTTTATAGCAAACACTTTCATGTAACATATGGATTAATACTACTCTTTGGAATCATAAGAATATATTTTATCAAGTTTAACTGAACTCCTAACATCTGACATTTAAAAAAATATATATCAATGAATTTATTTAGTAACAATGTCTTCACATTTTTAGACCAACTTCAAAATTCTGACATAGAAACATAATAATGTGAAGATATCCAATTTGTATCACAGTGACATTTTTTTTGTTTGAAGTATAGTTGATTTACAATGTTGTGTTAGTTTTTGCTGTACAGCAAAGTGATTCAGTTAGAGATATATATATATATATATATATATATATTTTCTTTTTCATATTCTTTCCCGTTATGGTTTATTACAGGATATTGGATGTAGCTCCCAGTGCTCTATGGTGCTATACTGTAGGGCTTGTTTATCTATAGTAATGTGTATTTTATATTTTTATATATAGTAGTTTATCTATTTTATATATAATAGTTTTTACCTGTTAATCCCAAACTCCTAATTTATCCCTCTGCAACCCCTTTTCCCCTTGGTAACCATGAGTTTGGTTTCTATGTCTGTGAGTCTGTTTCTGTTTTGTAAATGGGTTCATTTGCATTTTATTTTAGATTCCACATATACGTGCTATCATATGGCATTTGTCTTTCTCTTTCTGACTTCACTTAGTATGGTAATCTCTAGGTCCATCCATATTGCTGAAAATGTCATTATTTCATTATTTTTTATGGCTGAGTAATATTGCATTGTGTATATATACCACATCATCTTTATCCATTATCTGTAGATGGACATTTAGATTGCTTCCATGTCTCGGCTATTGTAAATAGTGCTGCTATGAACATTGGGGTGCATGTATATTTTTGAATTATGTTTTCTTCCAAATATATGCCCAGGGGTGAGATTGCTGGATCATATGGAAACTGTATTTTTAGTTTTTTAAGGAAACTCCATACTGTTCTCCATAGTGGCTGCACTAATTTACATTCCCACCAACAGTGTAAGAGGGTTCCCTTTTCTCCATACCCTCTCCAGCACTTGTTATTTGCAGACTTTTCTTCATGGCCATTCTGACTGGTGTGAGGTTATACCTCTTTGTATTTTTGATTTGCATTTCTCTAATAACTAGTGATTTTGAGCATCTTTTCATGGGCCTGTTGGCCATCTGTATATATTCTTTGGAGAAATGTCTATTTAGGTCTTCTCCCACTTTTTGATTGGACTGTTGGTTTGTTTGTATGAGCTGTTTGTACTTTTTGGAAATTAATCACTTGTTGGTTGCATCATTTGCAAATATTTTCTCTCAGGACACAGGTTTTTTTTGTTTGTTTGTTTGTTTATGGTTTTCTTTGTTGTGCAAAAGCTTTTAAGTTTGATTAGGTCCCATTTGTTTATCTTTGCTTTTATTTCTATTGCCTTGGGAGACTGACCTAAGAAAACATTGTTATGATTTATGTCAGAGAATGTTTTGCCTATGTTCTCTTCTAGTCTTATGGTGTCATGGCTTATATTTAAGTCTTTAAGCCATTTTGAGTTTATTTTTGTGTATGGTGTGAGGCTGTGTTCTAACTGTAGTCTTTAGGTTTATATATATATATATATATATATATATATATATATATATATAATATCATGTTATCTGTATATAATACAATTTTACCTCTTCCAATTTGGATAAGTTTTATTTTGTTTTCTTGTCTGATTGTTGTGGCTAGGTCTTCCAATACTACATTGAACAGAAATGGTGAGATTGGGCATCCTTGTCTTGTTCCAGATTTTAGTGGGAAGGTTTTCACCTTTGCACCATAGAGTATTATGTTGGCTGTGGGTTTGTCATAAATAGCTTTTATTATGTTTTGATATGTTCCCTCTATACCCACTTTGGTAAGAGATTTTATCATGGATGTATATTGAATTTTATCAGATGCTTTTTCTGCATCTATTGACATGATCATGTGGTTTTACATTTTGATAAATTCATTAAAACAATGCTTGTTTTAGAATATTATCACTATTATTATTTTTACAATTAATAATAATCATATTTGTAACTTACTGAGTTTCCTGAGCTAATTACTTATATAAATATTATATTCAAACTTTTCCTTACATCTAGGATGGAAATAAAACTATTTTTCTCTATTGCTGAAAAGAAAATGCAGTAAGAGACATTAAAATACTTCCTCAAGGTCAGAGAGAGAATAAAGTAGGGACCTGACACCTATCTGTATGTGTTTTTAGTCACTATTCCATTGAAAGTTAAACAAAGTTGAAATAGAAAGATGCAGAGGTTGAGGCATGGGTCTATATTCCAACAGAAAATAAACAGAAACAGAAGCAAACACAATATATAGACCATTAACCCACACTTCCTTTGGCTTTTTTCAGTGGGATTCTGTACTTCTTGCTCTTTTCTTTCTTAGCTCTTTAAATGTGACAGAACACATTAAACTCCCTTAAATTTTGCAGAATTTTGTGTTCTGTTCCTTACTGATCCCTAAAATTTAGGGAGCAAACTCCCAAAGGGAACTTACTATAGAACCTAATTTATCTTCCTGACTCTGTCCATCTGTCAGGGTATGGCACACCGTGAAGCTGGGGAGTACTGCCTGTGTCTCAGATTAAGAATCTGCCAACATCATTTTCCAGAAAAAAGGAGAAACTGGATGGGAAATGCAAAGTCAGCATTTAAATGCACACATGATAACATTTTGCATATGAGGTTGAATTACATAGAAAAATAACAATTTTAGATCAATGAAAATTATTCATTATAATATTGTAGAAGACATTTGAAGATTGCAAGCCTCAGAAGTAATTATTCTGAAAATATTTCCTTGATGAAACAGAAGTAATTTTCTCAAAAATACTTATATAAAATATTGAATAAAAATAAAAAATAAAAGTGATGTTATTCAAAATAAAAGCTTAATTAGAAAATTGAAAAACTTAAAAATAGAAACACTTATTAGAAATATAGAGCATCACTTTGAGAATATTTTGGTACTATAGAAACATTTTTCAAAGAGATAGAAAATATAATGGAAAATAAGTATAAAGTTTTAAAACATGAATTAAATATGTCCAATAATATAGAATAAATGGTCCTGAAACAATAATTGAAAAAAAATTCTTATATAAAATTAAACTAGAGATTTCACATTAAGAAGTTTCATAACATTCCAAACAAAGGTAGTGATCAGAGATTAATGTCAAGATACTGAGTAAAGTGATATTTAAACAATTAAGAAAATGTCTTAAAAATTTGTAAGTGGGGCAAATTGCTTACAGAAGCTTTAAATTCAATTTAATCTACAAATTTCCCTTTGTACCAATACATTCAATTAGTAGGAAAATATACACAAAATCATAAGGGGAAACTGTATGGACTCCAGATTTCATATTCCTACTAACCTGTAATTTATATGAAAAGGCAGTGGAAAGATAATTCTCCAAAGTAAGAAGATAGAAAATATAACATGCAATTACCTTTTCTGTAAAATTACCTAAAAATATTTATAACATTGCTGAGAAATAATCATAACAATAATTAATGAAAGGAGAAGTTGCGTTTGAAAATAGCTAGAGACGTTTTTCTTCAAGTAGTTATGTATTTACGTTTTTCTTTCAGTCTGTTATAGGATTCTTCATACAGATCATACATATTCATTATTAAAAGAATTTAGTCATGAATTCTTTCTCATATCTGTTTTCATTCCTCCTCTCAGCTAGGTCAAAATCATCTCAGGCTTAAGATTTAATTCTGGATATTCCTTACCTCATGACATCTCTGCCTGTGATTTTACATTTTGGTCAAGAATAACTGCAAACTACAATTATTTAAGCCAGACTTTGAAATAGACTTGATATTTCAATCTTCCATATCTCTAATCCATCACAAAGTACCAGTGATCTTAGATCCAAATTATTACTCAAACTTACCACCCTTCCACTTAGTTATTGCCACACCTTAAACCAATCCTCCACAATTTGGTGCTTCAAATATTACAGCATATTCCTGAGTATCCTGACTCTCAAATCAATAACTGTTCTTCATAATTTATTTCATGTTACCGTGTTGCTTCTTTCAGAGTGCTCATCACAATTTGTAATCATATATTTTTCACAGTATTTATCATAACCTGTAACTATTAATTTCATGACTTCCATCTCTGCTATGTTGTGAAGTCCTTGACAAAGGGGCCCATATGGGTTTGGGGTAATTTTTATATATCCTTGCCCAGAGTGAGTACTCACTACTACAGGATTAATTAACAATTAGCAATTATTTTCTTTTATGTTGCCACTGAAGAATGTTTCAAGTGACGTAAGATAGGTATGTAAGACATATTGCGCTAATTAAGAGGAAAGATAACATTCATTTAATGGTTTGAAAGTTAACCATTTACAGTAGCTTGATTGTAAACTGCTGATAGGTTTGATTTCAAGAAGCTAAAATCATGAGCATTTCATTCAGGGCATGTGGGATTCCTTGCAATGGCACTTAGGTGGACATGTTTATGAAAAAAGAACCAACCAGTACTTTCTCAATAAATCATATTCTGATAGACCTTAGAAAGGAGAAAGAGTGGGATGAGGTGAGGGTGTGCTGAGGCCAACGTAATGAAGAGAAATTTCTCCTCTAGCAAAAAATATTGGATGGTAAGCATTTACAGCTTGTGTATGCATACGTTAATTCAGATGCACTGAATTAATGTCATGGAAAGTCTTTATTTGAAAGAAGTGGGTGGGCACTGAAGAGAAAAAGCTTGTGCATTGCCACCTGAAATTATTCTCAGCAGCAAGAAGGCACATTTAAGGGCATTGAACACACATGATATGGCAGAGGGTTACCACCATTATTTTAAAATGAACCAAGGAATTAAAACCCAGCTTTCCACCATTTACGAGAAAGTAATCTTGTTTCTAACCACCAAATTTTATAGACAACAATTTATGAGAGAAATAAATTTCTGTGTAAGAGAAGGTAAAAGCCAGAATCTTCCATCTTGTGCTTTGACTCGGGTAAATTTGGAGAAATAATTTACCTAGCTACATAATTGTGACATTTCATTATTGGTGAGGTAAGCAGAAATCTCAGTATTAATAAACTACTCCCTCCACTAGCACCACTGTCATCATTATATCCTGATACCAAGTACCCAAGCATATTGCAAATGACAGAATTTGTAACTTTTATTAACGTTCAACACTGTTTATGGTATTTTTAGTCATTGAGAACATTAAACTGTATGTTCTTTTCAGATTAAACACCAATGGCTCATCAAAAAACAGCTGCAGAATTTCTAAAAGAGTGAATGGTGGGACACATGAGCACAGTTTTGCCCATTATTCTGTTTTTCAGTAATATCAGCTCTCTGCCTGACTTCTGTTTTTCTGTTATTAATGTCCATCGTGGAAATAAACTTTTCCTGCTTTTCTCAGAAGGAAAAAGGGAAGGTTTATCTGTCAGTGGTTTCTATATTAGAACAAATACTGTGACCCCATACACACCATCCGCAAATCTGAGCATTATTTCTTAGAGTTATCAATCGCATTAGCCAGAACACTGTGAGAGGAAGCATGAGATACCACTATCACAAGCAGCTAAACATTCATGCTTTAAAGAAAGTTATATATTGCAAAAGGAGCGTAAATTGGAATTGATTTCATTAGAGAACTTTAAAACCCGCTAAATAATGATACTATTTTTTCTTTAGGGACACCATTGTATTACAGTTTTTCTTCACTAAATTAAAAATGCTATCATGTTGGTAGTAAATTGTGAAGCCTGTTACTGAGCAAACTCTAAAGGCCATTTGGAGGCCAGGAGCTCATATATATCAACAGAAGCAAATTAGACACAAAGTTTAAATTAGGAAACTTTGAAAACACATCAACATTTTATCATTTTTTGTTTGTTTTTGTTAATGTTCTATCTTAATGACTCAGCAGATGACTCCACTAATGTTTAGCTGGTGAAGGAGGTAAATTTAATGATGCTGAGTATTTGAGAGTTCAAGAATATTTGGACTGTGGACTGCTCTATTATAATTGGAATTTATTCCAAATGAGTTTCTCAATACTGTTTTCTAAATGAGTGCTTAAAATACCCTGGTAAATATTCCCAATGGAATACTTTTGCGAACTGGTCAAATGACCAGCCACTTTTTGTTTCCTGGAAGTTCAGTGTTAATGCTCTAGAATTGGAAAGCTTGTAAATATGGGGGAGGGAGCAAATACTAAACTGAAATGGATGACTGAATCATCTTAGGAAGAAGAGTTCTGTCCTCGTTTTATTTTTGTTAGTGGCATCAATCAATCAAAATATCACAAGCATGAAGGGGTACCAGGGTAGAGACTGAAGGAACAAAGCAGAAGGATTGAAGGGACTGAAAGCTATCAGGTTGTGAGAAGAATTCCTGCCCCTGAATTAAACACCCACAAGCCAAACACCACTAGAAAATGTGGATTCCTGATGGTAGTTAAGCACAAAATGAAAATGAAATATAGGACCCATTCCAGTGAAAGAGAGTAATGTGAAATTACAAGTCTGGATGATGGTTTATTAGTAAAAATGGGAAATGATGCTAAATCTAAGGCATTTTTCCAGTTTTGTAGGTGTAGAAAAATGAAAAATAAATTTGCTGCCCTCTTACCTAAAAAAAATCTCTAGGTAATTTTCAATTTTTATGCAGTCCTTCTGTGCAAGACTTTTGACTTCAAATGCATATTCACTTGTGGTTGAATGTACTTTTTTATAAAAAAAATTTTGTCTATGAAATTTTTTAATCCTCTCATAATTCTGTGTTCCAATTTCATCAAATTGTGAAGTTAGCATGCCCCTCAATAAAGTAAATTGCAATGTCTGCAGAACTTCTTGCTGCTTTACACAGGAAAGTTAGTTTGGTTTTCCTTCTAGAGTTTTTGAGATTCTTGGGTAGATCCTCATTGGTGCATTTAAACATCTGATTACATCCTTCTTATTTATGCTCTTTTCTTTACTCTGTTTTTCCAAATACTGTCACAGATCTTTCCCTTAAATCACTGCAGTGATTACGGATACCATATTGCTACTTTTTACTACAAGCATGGAAATACAACACTGTCAGTAAATATGTGGCTATTTTATGGCTCAGAAACCCAGGTTTAACTTAATTTGAGCTCTTTATCCCACTAATGTGCTTCCACTTGTTGCAAAAATCCCCTATCCCCATCAAAACAATAATTAGCACTTGCCTATTCCTCAGACTACATTTTGAGAATGAAGTCCCAGAGGGAAATTCACCCTCCCTTTAATTTAAGCCCAACCTCCACAGTCCTCTTTTCTGATTGTTCATCAATAGTTCAAGAATGATGGTAATTATGATCCAAGATAAGGAAATTCCATCAAGGGAATCGCACCACCACTTTAAGGAATGTATTCATGCCCAATATCTCCCAATAGAACGTTGACTTCAGAACACGATAGTGCAATATAAGGCCACTCTATTTCCTTCTTGTACAGAATATAATAAATAAAAGATTATTTTTGTTCTTTAAGCTATAACAAGGCCAGTCCATTTCCTGTTCATAATTGTTGCTGAATCCAAGCTCGTACTGCCTGCCACACAACAAGCCAATAAATTGAGAGACAAGGTACTGGGTCGTGGAATAGCAACTTTACTCAGAAAGCCAGCAGACGGAGAAGATGGTGGACTAGGGTCCCAAAGAACCATCTTGCTAAGGTTTGGATGCTAGTTTCTTTTATAGAATAAAGAGGAGGGAGGTGAGGAGGTAAAGTAAAAAAAAAAGTGATAAATTGTTGCAAATATTTCCTGGTTTAGGTCAGACTCCAGAGGGGATTTCTGATTTCTTCTGCCCTGCAACCATTCACAGGTGGGCCTGGTCAGGATGTTTCTTGTGAGCTGAACAAAGGTATTTTAGCTTAACCTTAGATAGAGCCCACAGAGTCACAAGCAAATTATATAAGCTCTTAATATGATTTTTCCAACAGCCTTTGCGATCAATAGTCTCCTCCACTCCCCAGTGCCTGTATGCCTTATTTTCCTCTTAGGTAAGACCCATGTGGGGCTTACTGAAACTGTGCTCTTTTGATTTAAATTGACCAATTTGCCCTTAGCCCAGGACACTTCTCTATTTCAATTTCTCTTGTGGTCAGTTGTTGAACAGTGGTTCACCATCCAGAACCCTGTGCTCCACATAATATATGTTAATACAGTGGGCCTCTCTCATCTGCAAACTTGTATACCCTAGTTTAGGAAAATTTTCCTGTAATATTTATTTTATGATATCCTTCTTACTATTTTTCCTTTTCTTCTGGAACCTCATTTTTTTAAATATTGTAATTTCTTAGAGCCTGTTTAACTCATTTTGTATTAACTTTTTCTCGTACAATTTCTGTGTCCTTTGGTTATATTTTCAGAGAATATTTTTCAACTATATTGTCCTAAACCTTCTGTAGTTTTTTGTTTTGTTTTGTTTTTTAATTAAGCAATGTTATGTTTTTCACTTTAAAGAAATCCTTTTTTTGTGTGTATTTTCCTTTTAGAGTATTTTCTATTTTTTGAAATAATAAAAAAAATTGCTGATCTCTTTTTAAAAATGTTGTAATCTTCCTGCAATGAGTCATATTTTTATGAATTTATTCTTTATGTTTATTCCCATGTATTCGTGTTGGTCTCTGTCTTTCTTGTTGGAGAATTTTTCAATTATATGGTGGCTTTTAACTATGTTTCTTGTTTGTGTGTTTTCTTTTTATTTTTCTTTTTATTTTTTAATTACTAGAATGAAACTTCACTAATAAACTATTGCAATTTGATTGTCTCCTACAGTTGTGACAGAAGCGTTATGCTAATTATAATAAAAGTTATGTTTACTGATTACATCCCTATAAGAACAAAATGTCAGCTGTTCTTCATCTACCCTCCAGATATTAATATTATGTTTTAAGAATTTTAGTTCCATTGCATTACCTGATTTATATTTTATATATCAGAGTCCTTTTTCTTGTTACAATTCTCTGATTCTTGAACTTTTTAGAATTCCATATTGCTTTATTTGTAGGGTGTATATTTTTGTATATTTCTCTTAGTGGTCACTCAGTATTAGAGTATACCTAATTTAACTATCACAGTCATCTGGTAACAATATTATATAACAATAAAACATTAGAACATTAAAATATTTGATAACAGTAAAGTGTGGAAAACTTACTCCCCTTTAGGTCCTTTTATCATCCTTGTTTACAAATATCATGGTCTTTAGTATCAGATGGTGTTATATTTTGTTTCAGGCATCAAACATGATTATCAGATAGATGAGGAAAAGGATAGTCTATTGTTCATATGTGTATTTCTGCTGTTTTAGTCATTCTTTCATCTTTCCTGGTGCTCCAAGATTTCTTCTTTTATCATTGCCTTTCTGTTGGAAGAAACTTTTTTTAGACATTCTTTAACGATTGCTCTGATAGAAAAAAAAAAAATATATATATATATATATTTAATCTAAGAATGTCTTTATTCCCTCTTTATTCTGGAGAGTTTCACCAAATATAGAATTTGTGGTTGACCTTACTTTCAATACTTGAAAAAATATTCCATGTCCTTCTGCCTTCAGTGGTTTTAGATGAGAAATCTGTTGTCATTCACTTTAATGTGAGGTAACACATGCTTTCTATCTGGCTGCTTTCAATAATTTTGCTTTGTCTTTTGTTCTCAAAAATGTAATTATGATGCATTTTGTCATGAATTAGGGGAGTTTATTGTATTTGGATCACTCAACATCTTGAATGTGTAGGTTTATTTCTTTAATCAAGTTTGGAAAATAGTCAGCCATTATTTCTTTGAATATTCTTGCAGCCCTAGTTCTTTTCTGTCAATGATGCCAATGTTGGCTCTTTTATATTTATTGTTCTAAGGATCCCTGATGCTCCCTTTTTCCTGTCCATCTTTTCCTCTCTGTTGTTGAGGTTGCTTAAATTTTATTATCTGTCCTCAAGTTTACTGATTCTAGTCTCAATTATTTTCACCTTACCCTCAGGTTACCTTTTTGTTTATTTGTTTTAAAATAATTTGCAATTATTTGTTGAAGCACTTTTTTTTTTGCAGTACACAGGCCTCTCACTGTTGTGGCCTCTCCCGTTGTGGAGCACAGGCTCCAGATGCACAGGCTCAGCGGCCATGGCTCACAGGCCCAGACACTCTGCGGCATGTGGGATCTTCCTTGACCAGGGCATGAACCTGTGTCCCCTGCATTGGCAGGCGGACGCTCAACCACTGCGCCACCAGGGAAGCCCTGAAGCACTTTTATGATGACTGCTTTAAAATCCTTGTCAGATAATTCCAGTATCTGATTCATCTAAGTATTGACATCAGTTAATTGCCTGTTGTCGTTAAAGTTAATTTACCTCTGTGTGTGTGTGTGCGCACACAAAGTGTTATTTTCCTTGCAGCATGGATATTTTTTTTCTGTTGGGAATTCTGGATTCTATTTAAATCTTTAATTTTGAGTTTAACATACAGTATTTGGCCAACATTTTGGACTTCCAATGATAAATTTTCAGAGCCTTTGCAGTGTTACTATTTCTGTTTGATTTATCTGATGTTGCTTGGGCTCCCACAGTTCCCTGATCTTCCTGCCTGTAGGAATGGAAATATTTTCCCCAGGATGGCACACCTGGTAGCCATAGATACAGAAAAAAAATCTCCAGCTCACAGGAACAAAGAGGCTACCTAGACCTGGCTGTTTCTTGTGGCAGGATCGCTCCTGTTGTTGTCACCTGGTCTGTACACATGGGAAGGGAAATTTGGGGTGCAAGAGTAACAGAGAGGTTTCCCATGCATGCCACATGTTATGGTATGATTTGTTCTGTGTCTGGAGGATAGAGAGCACCTCCTGAGCTTGCTACTGTTGTTTCAAAACCCCTTGATGATGATGCCTAGTTGCTTCATGATTCTGTATAGGGAAGTTGGGTCTCAGACCCAGGTATAAGGGTAGGGAAGAAAGAAGAGAGCTTACCCTTTCAGTAAGGCTCCCAACTAACACCTCTTGCCAGTGCTACCAGGCTCACAAATTTGTTGGTAGAATTCCTGTTCATTCTTAGGGTCATCTTCAATTGTTAAGTTGGAGATGACAAAACATGAGGCCTGGGCCACCTTGTTCTGCTCTGTGAGAGTGGTGAGACACCTGATGCTATGTTGTTCCTTTAACCTTGAGATCTCTAACCAGTTCAACTAGTCATTGGACTTTTCAGAGTTCTCCTTTGGTTGTCTCTTGACATATTTCCAGGATTTAGAATTCCACTTAGCATGGAAGAGTCTATACCATGTTGTCTGGACATCAAATGCTTTTGAATATTTTAAATACAAAAGGCTTATCTCTTCTTTCCACATTTTCTAGGGAAAGAGCAGAAAATAGGTAAGACCAGCATATCTGATCTTTAAATAGGTCTACTGATCCAGGTACTTATTTCTGCTACTTCTTCATGCCCCACTATAATTTAAAATATAATGATTAAAACCACAAGAACAGTGGAGATAATTTTAAAATATTGGTAAGTGAACTCAGATCCTGTATCCTTGATTATGTTTGATTATGAAGAATTCAACGGCTTCTCCAATATTTAATCCTTCATCGTTACTTTACTTTTTATCATTCATAGATCTAATTATGTAGGAAACGTAATTAGAATGTCTGTATCAACCTGTGTATTAGTAACCAGTCTATCTGAACTGTTTATTTGTATTAACACTATATTTTATTTACTTTAACAATCATGTAAATAATAAATCCAAGGTGACATATTTTTCAAAAATAGAAGAAATAAAAATAAGAAGTTATTGTAAAGCAGATTACAAAATAGTTTTTATGTTTTATGAGATCATACATATGTGTGCCTGTGTGATTGTAAGAGTGTACTGTTTGTAATATACCTAGTAGATTATCTTATTTTTATTTAAATATTTACTGTTTATAAATTTGACCTGTTATAGACTAAATAAATAGGGAATCATCATATTCTCAAGTGTGATAGTTAATTTTATGGGTCAACATAGTTAGGCATGCCACCCAGATATTGAATCAAATGACAATCTAGATGTCACTGTCAGGGTATTTCTCAGATTAAACTATCACTTAAATCAGTGGACTTTGAATAAAGCAAATTACCTACTACAACATGAGTGGACCTCATCCAATCTGTTGAAGACCTTAAGATAAAAAGACTGAGGTCCTTCTATTACAGGGAATTATGCCTCCAGACTGTTTTAGCACTTGAGCTACAACATCAACTCTTCCCTGGGTCTCTGGCCTGCTAGTCTGCCCTGAAGATTTTAGACTTGTCCGTCTCCACAACTGTGTGAAATTATTCCTCAAAATAAATCTTTATCTATCTCTCTCTTTGTCTCTGCCTGTCTTTATCTCTATCTCTCTCATCTATGTATATACGTATATACACAGCAAACAGAGAGATCTTAACATTGGCCACATACATGAGGGAATGGAGTGCCAATTCTCTTATAAGATCATAAGGAGACTGCTATATCAAGTATAAACCTAGCTGTGGGTCCTAAATTCTAGTTTAAGTATTTTGGGGAGAATGATGGGTAGAATAATATAATATTCCACTTCTGATGTGAGTCTTAAGCTATGTTCTTCAGTACAGGTCAGATATTAAATATTATACTCCCTTGGCAACACATATAATCTCTATTACCCATTTATTTGTTGGTTAGAAATTGGAAGAAATTTATTGTTTTGCTAATATTCCAATAAAATTTCCTTTAAGATTAAATATAGGGATAGATATTTTGAATTGATACATCATGTGGAGAGGTTAAGGCTCTTTGGTTTATGGTGATTGCAGCATATTGAAAAAGGCTTATATTGAAAAAACAGAGGTTTTCATTTTTCTTTAGGACTCTCATCAACATTGTTGGACATAAATGAGTGAGAATTAAATAAATAAATAAATAAATATATATATATGTAGGATTTAGAAGATAGATAAGAATATATATATGTATATATATATATATATATGTATATATATGGAGAGAGAGAGAGAGAGGATTACATGCCACAAAAGTTGGATTATTATTGTAGGAATTTTTCATGTTCTGTTATTTGGTGCTGTTTAAAGATGAATGTTATTCTGCCATCAAAACCATAATACCAAAATCAACTGTCCCTCATTTAGTTAGCTGATTCACTTTGTTGTATGGCAGAAACTAACACAACATTGTAAAGCAATTATATTCCAATAAAGATGTTTTAAAAAAAATTAAAAACTAGGGACAAATTATCCCAGGACCTATGACTAGATTTTGACCTCTATATATCTAGCCCAAATTCTAACTGCTATCACCATTGTTTATATTTGGTCCTATATACTGATAACCCAGATTATAGTGAATTTTATAAAGCATTGAGTAAAATGTACAAAAAGCATTTTTATAAAAGAATTTCATCATGCAAGTTGACCAAGGTGAAGGAAAATTTGAATGATATTTTCACAATCCAACAGGCATTATATTAGTAAAGGAAGCATATAATCAGTAAAGAAACTCTATACTTCTGTACTTGAAATGCCTTAATAGTGGGATTCAGGTTGGCATGGGAACAGTGCAAAAATGTTAAGCAACAAACAAACAAGAAAGTAAAGTCTGTTCAAATGAACATTAAAAAAATAATAAGGTTCAGGAGATGGTGGTAGCATTAGAAAGAACAAAGAACAAATCTGGTTAGTATATTTTAAAAGAGAGGGACTTACTCAAGAGGAGTTCTGAAGTATTAGAGTCCAAACTAAACATTCATGAAAAGAACCACAGGAGTAATATCAAAAGATAGCCTATCTTAAATACGTAATTAAATATTTTTGAGATTGATAAAAAGCAACATATATATGCATTACAAAATATTATAGGATCCAGATGGAAGAATGAGCTCCAAACAAGTTGCAAAAATTAAGAGACTAGCTTACTTTTTTGTTTAGTTTACTTTTGTTTCATTTTTTTTAAATTTTTTACATCTTTATTGGATATAATTGCTTTACAATGGTGTGTTAGTTTCTGCTTTATAACAAAATGAATCAGTTATACATATACATATGTTCCCATATCTCTTCCCTCTTGTGTCTCCCTCCGTCCCACCCTCCCTATCCCACCCCTCTAGGTGGTCACAAAGCACTGAACTGATCTCCCTGTGCTATGCAGCTGCTTCCCACTAGCTATCTATTTCACGTTTGGTAGTGTATATATGTCCATGCCACTCTCTCACTTTGTCACAGCTTGCCCTTCTCCCTCCCCATAAGTAATTGGGGTGATATCTACAGAGAAAGTCTGACTTAGGACATTCTTATGACTTTACAAATAGAGATGCAATACTAAAAAATATAGTAGGGAATTTCTTTTGAATTAGTGGAATAACTAAAAAAGACAATTGAATATTTAAAGAAAATATTTTTAAAATAATTTTGGAGTGGCAGTTATTGTAGAGGAGAAAGTTATAAAATGTATTATAAAAGAACAGGTGCCAGAACTGTATGAAATTAGAGCTCTAAGATAAACAAACAGACAAACAGTGACCCTTCCAGCAATTGAAGGCTGGCTAAGCAGGACCACAATGGCTAGATGTTGAACTGGGTATATGATAACGCCTGGGTGGAATTACTCTCTTCAGAAGACTGACTTTGGAATTACTTTTTTGACTAAATGGATGTTTTGAATGAACTCAGACTGACCCACTTATTAGTATGACTGAGTATCTCACTAGGCTGAATGTGAGGAATAGTTCAAGAAAATAAGATGAGGATGGCTTTTCAAAGCTCAAGGTTTTAGTTACAGATACAAATGACAGAGTCACAAAAAGAGAAGATAAAAGTAATATAGATGATGGGGAACCAATTATTTGAACAATGACAGGGAACAAAAAGAAGAACAAATGGGACTGAAAATTCATAGATCAAGATAGATCATATTCAACTTCACTTCACCTCTACCCAGCAGAGAGGACTGAATAGTATCAGTTATTTTCCAGTTTTAGGAGAAAGCAGCTGTGAAGTATGGCAATGGAGATACCAAATGGGAGAGTGATATAATACATGATATAATGAAGCTAGGCCAATCTTGTTCTTTAATGGGTTGTTCTCAAACAGAAACTATTAGACTTATGATACTGCAATATCAAGCAACTGGGACTGAAAACTTTTGAAATAAAAATTTTAGAGGAAACTCAGCATTGTTCACAACAGGATGAAGAGGAATCAGTTGAGTCTTAAATTACTGTGATGTTTCTCTCCATTTTCCTGTTTCCCTCAATGTTTTATCAATTTTATATTTAGCAGATACATTACTTATTACAAGAAATTTCATGAAAGATCTCCATTGTTGATGTTATGGTTTGTGTTGTAGAAGGTTCCACTTTTTCAGACTAATTTTTCCCCAAGATGGTCTGATATTGGCATTTCAAATCCCAGTTCTTTTTCCCTTTTTACTGCTAGGTATAATCTTTCTATTATTGTATTTTGAAACAGAGTCACTTTGTATTAAAAAAAACAGCATCTCATGTATACAGCAAATTAAGTTTTTTTTGACATGCTAACCATTTTTCCTCTAAATAATTCTAATCAACTCCATAAAGGCCAAGAGTAAGGGATATAGCTTCTTTACCCTGTTTTGATGGCTTCACATTTATGGCATATATGTATATATAGATAATGACATATAGTTTGATAAGACATGTCAGATCACAATCTACATACTACTCTGTAGCATGTTTATACTTAATACTTATGAAGTTTCCCCACGTTAGAGTAATTTGTAAACCCTTCTACTTAATAATTGTATAAGAGGTCATAGTCTGTATTTTACTTAATTTATATTTCTACAAATCAACATTTCTACAAATCAACATTTAGCATATTTGAAATTACTAATTTTGAATATGTGTCAGTTGTACCTTTTTCCCAGCTTTTATGTTCAATTTTTTAAAGTTGTTTTTTAACATTTATCTGTGTGTTAAGCAGCATATACCTAGAACGAAGCTTTTACCAATTCTCAAATGTCTGATTTTTCATAAGAAAATACAGTCCATTAAAAGTTCTTGTGGCAAGTCACATGTTTCTAAAATTTCTTTTTGTTGTTGTTAATCTTTTCTCTTTGTCATCCTTTTAAGTTTGTTACTTTCCTTTTTAAAATATTCTTACTTTTGTTAAATTATTAAGCTGTTTTCTTCTTGTTTATTCCACCAGAAGTGTAAAATTTGTATATATACTTTACATTGTTTTAGTGGCTATCTTGATAATTTTATAACAAATAAAATAGCATTTTTAAGTGGAGGTTAGCATCTATATAGACTTCATATGAAAGATAAGAATCTTAATCCTCTTTCTTCTTTCCTTCATCATATTTCTACCACATTAGATAAATAGATCATTCTGAATCATAGTTTTAGAATGATGTTAATGTGCACTCACACACACACACACACACACACACACACACACACACACACACACATACACTCAATAGATTTAATTAAATATATAGCTCTTTTCTCACCACTTTAATGTTTCCCTATGTCATCCTCCTCCTTGGATACATTTCACACTTGGCTGTAGTGATCTTTGGATGGCACAATTTGCAAGTCATTTCATGTACAAAAACATATTTATTTTTCTCTTCATTGAAATATTAACTTGGATGGCTATTTATTTCTAGGTTTAAAACTGCCATGCACAAATGTATGGCAATATCCAACTTAAGAAAAAAAATCCATCTATCCAGCAAGAGTATAGTTTAAAATTTTTAGACTACCCAATATACAATTTTTTCATGGAAACAAAAAAAGGTAATGCATATTTATAATGTTAAAATCACTAATTTTTTAACAAACAGTTTAAACAACATATTACAAAAAACATTTTAGTTTGAAATACTACTTACTTACACTCTTGTTTTCTTAAATAGTTTGGATTTCCATTTTCAAAGGTAGCTTTAATGTTAGTGTTTGTCTTTACTAGAGATTCTTCTTGAGTAAGATCATTTTCTTTTATTTTACTTTTTTTAACATCTTTATTCGAGTATAATTGCTTTACAATGTTGTGTTAACTTCTGCTGTATAACAAAGTGAATCAGCTATACCTATACATATATCCCCATATGCCCTCCCTCTTGAGCCTCCCTCCCACCTGCCCTATCACACCTCTCTAAATGGTCATGAATCACCGAATCAATCTCCCTGTGCTATGCTGCTCCTTCCCACCATCCAACTATTTTACATACGGTAGTGTATATAGGTTGATGCTACTCTCACTTTGCCCTCCCAGCCCATGTGATCAAGTCCATTCTGTATGTCTACCTCTTTATTCCTGTGTCTCTCTCTTTTTTTTTTTTTCAGTTTCCATATATATACGTTAGCATATGGTATTTGTTTTTTCTCTTTCTGACTTACTTCACTCTGTATGACAGACTCTAGGTCTATCCACCTCACTACAAATAACTCAGTATCATTTCTTTTTATGGCTGAGTAATATTTCATTGTATGTATGTGCAACATCTTCTTTATCCATTCATCTGTCAATGGACACTTGGGTTGCTTCCATGTCCTGGCTACTGTAAATAGTGCTGCAATGAATATTGTGATGCATGTCTCTTTTTGAATTATGGTTTTCTCAGGGTATATGCACAGTAGTGGGATTGCTGGGTCACATGGTAGTTCTATTTTTAGTTTTTTAAGGAACCTCCATACTGTTTTCCATAGTGGTTGTATCAATTTACATTCCAACCAACAGTGCAAGAGGGTTCCCTTTTCACCACACCATTTCAGCATTTATGTTTTCTAGCTTTTTTGATAATGGCCATTCTGACCAGTGTGAGGTGACACCTCATTGTAGTTTTGATTTGCATTTCTTTAATAATTAATGATGTTGAGCATCTTTACCTCTTTATTCCTTTCTTAAGAATTCCACTAGTTTTTATTAGAAACTATTGAATTGATGTATTATTTAATAAAACAGTAGCCAGCATATGTCCTCAGATTAGCAACCCAGCCTATACTCATCAGGACTTTTAAAAGGCAAAGCCAGTTAAAAGTTATAATAACAATAAATTAAACAAAATTAAACAACATACTATTAGAGGCAATGCCAGGAATAGCAGCCAGGCCTTTAACTCTTGGATCAATTCTCTGTTCAACTTTATGAGATTCTTAATTCCTTTCAACAAAAATATATTAAGCACTTCTTATGTGCTCATTACCATATTAATTACTGTATGAAATGATATGAAATAAGATTGGATTTAAATTAACTAGAAAAAGAAGTAAGTAAAATATAGTTTAAGTAAAACATGAGTATAAACAATGTTTTTTTATGGGTAATCAGAGAGGATTTTACATGATCTCCATTTGATGGTTTGAAGGAACAATCTCTGTAACTCACATGTCTCTTAACTCATTTATTCTATCTAGCAGTCAATAAGTACATTTCAAAATCATATGTCAAAGTAAAAAAGAAGCAAAGGCTAATTTCGCTAGGAAGCATCTCTGGCTGGAAAGGTAGGACATGGATGGGTACATAAAAATTCTTTTTAAGATATTACTGGGGCTTCCCTGGTGGCGCAGTGGTTGAGAGTCTGCCTGCCGATGCAAGGGACACGGGTTCGTGCCCCAGTCCGGGAAGATCCTACATGCCGTGGAGCGGCTAGGTCTGTGAGCCATGGCCGCTGAGCCTGTGCTTCTGGAGCCTGTGCTCTGCAACAGGAGAGGCCACAACAGTGAGAGGCTCGCATACCACAAAAAAAAAAAAAATGATATTACTGATTATTAGTCAACCAAATTTTCCTTTAAAAAAAATCTATATTATTCATTCTTAAATACAATTACACTCAGCATTAGAATATTTAATTCTAAAATAAAACAATTCAATGACCTCCAGCTTTTCTTCAATGCAAACTCACATATATGGAAAGAGATTACTATATGTGTATGACACATGGAGACAGAAAAATGTGTCATTTCTTACTCCGAAATAAATTATATTAAAGACTTTCAAACATTCAGGTTAAATAACCAAATTCATTTTTGAGTCCAAGGTTTTCCTGGGCCCTTTGAGATATTTATACAAATATGGGGAACTTAGTCTTCCAAATTTCCCCCGGGCGCATACTTTCTCTGCTTTTACTAGGAACTGATATGAGGAACATGTGTGTTATCCTAGAAGGTGGCATTTTAGTTACCAATATCAGCAACTTTACAATTACTACTTTTCATTGCTGGCAAGAGCTTAATGTTTAGGGGAGATAGTATCCTCACTTTTATTGATTAGATTGTATAATAATCTACCAGTTTAATAGAGGTATGGTGAAATCTCTATGTCTCGACCCCAGATTTCAAAGGGCTTTTGAGGAAGGAAGTAAAACTGACTCTCAGGATTGAACTCATAGCTAGAAGAATGGAAGCATTTATAATTGAAGCTGCAGTGCTGTTACCAGTATCTTCTGGGAAAACACTCTGACATTTTCCAGGAAATGATTAGCCCATTATCTTCCTAGAAGTGGGTTGGAGGCCCCCAAATAGCACATTTATTCTGCTTGCTCAAGGATCTATAGTTCAAACTCGAACATTAAAAATGTTGTTATGCAGCACAGAGACTCGAATCATATTCTCATTTTCCGCTTCAAAGCTATGGAGTAAAAGTTGTCACTGTTAATTGCTTCTTAAGTTTCTGTTTAAAATGTAGGGTGAGATGTTTGAAAAGAAAAGGATTTACTCTTCAGGGCAACTAGTACACTTTGCAATCATATATTAAATAATAATGATAAGTAATGCATTTATCTTATCTTCATTTGTAAATGAACAGTATATGAAAATATATTGCCATTATTTTAGAAGAGTAAGATTATGTTATTTTTTTAATGAAGAGAGAAAGCATTCTGCAGTAATTTTTAAAGGTAGATTTATTTTTACCTTTTTTTGTCACAAAAATTTCCTCCTGTCCTCTTTTTTGGTGACAAAAACACTTAATATTTATCTATCTACGTATGTATCTTATTTTTTGACCAAAATTCTTACTATTTGATTGAAATGTGTCCTTCTAAATTTATGTAAATATAACCACTTTTCTACTTCACCTTCTCTTTTAACCTTAATGCAGATATTTTTTTGAACTTTTTATCCTATTGAACAAGCTTACTGTCAGACCAACATTACATTATGATTGCTTAAAAAACCAGTTTATTGATTATTGAATTATAGGTGTCATTAATACAAGTGTAGATCATGATGAAATGATGAATTATATTGCATTGCACATAGGCAACATTTGCAGTTTTCATTTAAATCTGCATTACATAAAATTGATAAAACTATTTTAAAATTTTCAATATCAGCTGTGCTGCCAATGTATTTTACATTTTCTTTTTCATGTAAATCATTTCACCAGTTTGAATACTTAGCTGCAAGTAATAAAACATCTTATTAAAAGTGGATTACAGTAAGACATATCATCATTTAACTAACACTATAACTAGAGGTAGCTATTTCCAGATTAATTTCAATTTCCATCCTCAACATATCAACAATAGCTCCTTTTGTTTATATAATGATGGCAGAAATACTCAACATCAAACCCACTCTAGGCAGTGTCAAAGGCAAAAAACCTTTCTTTTTCTCTGCTTTTTCATGAGGAGCATCTTTTCCAGAAGCATTTTACCACACGGATCTCTCAAAATAATTGGTCATGATTGGGTCACATAGGAAAACTGTAGGTACAGGGACCCTAAAAAGTGAGTTTTTAGTACATTTGACCTCTACTTTGAGGAACTGATTCTGTTAGCTAGGAATAAGGGAGGCAAGTTTTGCTATTGGATAGACAGTCAATAGTGTCTGCCACAATAACAACCTTCATATAACAATGAGGAAACTGAGGCTGAGGGAGATTAAAATCAATCATATAATATATTTTTTAAAATATCAGATTTGTCCTGATTCAAAGTCTATGCTCTTCCCATATCACAATGTTACCCTCCATTATGTTAATCATAACATCAAACCTGGGCAGGGACAAATGTATGTATTTAGCTTGTGCAAAGAAAAATTAAAGAAATATCTTCCATCTAGTTTCAAAATTTTTATACAAAAGGGGAAAATTCAGACTTTTTCTTTGTTATTGTAATCTTTAGAAGGTGTACCAATTGATAAAAGTTAGATTTACAAAATCAGATTTTAAGTTACCCTATGAATACATAAAATTCTCTATCAGTGAAACAAACTGCCACCAAATTCAACGTAACTGTATTTTTCAAACAACTCAAAATAAATGACACATGTATACAATGGAATATTACTCAGCCATAAAAAGTAACGAAAGTGTTATTTGTAGTGTGGTGAATGGACTTAGAGTCTGTCATACAGAGTGAAGTAAGTCAGAAAGAGAAAAACAAATACCGTATGCTAACACATATATATGGAATCTAAAAAAATATATATGGTGCTGACGAACCTAGGGGCTGGACAGGAATAAAGACACAGATGTAGACAATGGACTTGAAGACACAGGGAGGGGGAAAGGTGAGCTGGGACAAAGTGAGAGAGTAGCATTGACATATATACACTACCAAATGTAAAACAGATAGCTAGTGGGAAGCAGCTGCAACCCATGAAGAGATCAGCTCTGTGCTTTGTGTCCACCTAGAGGTATGGGGTAGGGAGGGTGGGAAGGAGATTCAAGAGGGAGAGGATATGGACATATATGTATACATATAGCTGATTCACTTTGTTATACAGCAGAAACTAACACAGCATTGTAAAGCAATTATACTCCAAAAAATATGTTAAAAAAAAAAACTATGCTGACTAGTTCAGCAATAGTGCCCTATAGTGTCTTTACCTCTTCTGTTTCAATGACCACAGCTTCCATATCCATGATCACAGTATGAATTTTAGCATGATTTTCCATGCTTAAAACCATAAGGTCTGATATTCTTTCCTCTTACTTTTATAGTTCATTCAGTTTCTACTCCTTTTAGTCTTCTAGTACATTGAGGCACAGTTTTCTTCAAAACTATCACTGTTTCCTTGCATGCATTTTCTTTCCTATGCAATCTGTATAATATTCTCCAACAACCCAAAAATTATGTTTTTCACCCTCCCCAATTCATTTTTTCCCTGTTTTTCTGCTATATACACCCAACAGAACACCAATTCCTGTATAATGAAGCCATTCACCCTGCATAATTCAGGAATCAGCTCCTGAACAGTTCTGGAAAAAAGCACTCTACTACGTATGTATGTATGCATTTTCAATTATTAAAAAAGTACAGAATTATTTTACATTTGAACTAGTTTTTTCCTCCCTAAAACAGCTAGAGAGAGAGAGAGAAAGAGAGAGAGAGAGAAAGAATATGGTAGTGGTTAAAATCATTGAATTTAGAGCCAGACTTCCTGATTATAAATCTATTTTAAGCAAATTATTTACCCCTGTATGCCTTGATTTTCTCACCTATAAAATGAGGAATTAATAATATCTACTTCATGGAAATGAAAGTAACTAATATAAAATGTTTAGAAAAAGTCTGGCACATAGTAAGGGCACTGTAAGTTGAAAATCTATTTTGTTGTTGCTGTATCTAGTACTCCTACATCCCTTTGCTAATAGTACTCCCTTTCTTGCAATGATATAAGGCAATATAAACCATTTTTCTAGTGGTTGATAGTGAATCTAGAAAAGCACTCTAACTGCTTCTCTAGTCCATTGACTATGCAGCTGTAATTCCATGGAATATTTTAGTGACTAATACAGTTTCAACTTCTAAAACAAAAGTTCAAACAACAGTGGCTTAAACAAAAACTGACTATATTTCAGTTCCATAACTGTTCAAGATATATCAGGATTGATATGACATATCCATTGTGTTACTGTCTTGAACTCTAACTTAAAATTTTGAGACTTCCATCTCATATTCTAAAAGATCTGGTTCAGTTTCTGTTATCTTGTTCATTTTCAGTGAATTGCTCTTTCTAAATATAACATAATAATACAATCTCCTTGAAAATAATCCTCCAACTCCTTGCACTCTGCTCATACTAATAATCCTATATGTATCTATTTCTAGCCCTACCACATTCTATCCAGTTTCAGGGGTGAAGAGGATTCTTTCTCAGGAGAAAAAATATCATTTCTCTGCTTGTACTGTAAATATCCTTATGTTCCCTTCTTATTGACCTTGCTGCATCAATTATATTCTGTTCTTGTACCTCCAAAAGATAAATTTCTTGTTTCTTCCCCATTAGCAAATGAAGGAGTTTCTATTTCTCCCCTTTGTTTCTAGCCACATCTAGCTTCAACATCTCATGCCTCCTTAGTACTCTTCTTGAACTAGGAGAATATATTCTTCATCTGTATCTTCTAACCTCACATTTCTTAATGACTCACTGCAATCTGTCCGCTGCCTCCATCACACACTGAAAACTTTCTTCTCAAGGAAGTCATCAAAGACTCTAAAAATGCAAAAATCAATCATATTTTAATTTCTTATTGTCTTTTTTTTTTTTTTTTTTTTTTTGCGGTATGCAGACCTCTCACTGTTGTGGCCTCTCCCATTGCGAAGCACAGGCTCCGGACACGCAGGCTCAGTGGCCATAGCTCACGGGCCCAGTCGCTCTGTGGCATGTGGGATCTTCCCGGACTGCGGCACGAACCGGTGTCGCCTGCATCGGCAGGCGGACTCAACCACTGTGCCACCACGGAAGCCCCTCTTATTGTTTTTTATTGTTTTTCAGTTCTAGTCTATTTTTTAAATTAATTTATTTGTTTGCTTTTATTTTTGGCTGTGTTGGGTCTTCGTTGTGCATGGGCTTTCTCTAGTTGCAGTGAGCAGAGGCTACTCTTCATTGTGGTGCACGGGCTTCTCCTTGCGGTGGCTTCTTTTGTTACAAAGCAGGGGCTCTAGACACACAGGCTTCAGTAGTTGTGGCACGCAGTCTCAGTAGTTGTGGCTCTCAGGCTCTAGAGTACAGGCTCAGTAGTTGTGGCTCATGGGCTTAGTTGCTCTGTGGCATGTGTGATCTTTCCAGGCCAGGGCTCAAACCCATGTTCCCTGCATTGACAGGGGGATTCTTAACCACTGCACCACCAGGAAAGCCCAGTTCTAGTCTATTGACTTTATTCTTGAAACTTTGTCCTAGTTTCAGACAGAACTTTTTGTTTTCTAACACTTAACCAACCTCTACGTTGCTTTCCCTCTTGAGAACTATCTCTTCCTCTGCTTGTGTGGTAAAGATGATGTTTACTAAATTCAGACTTATACCTTTTTCTCAGGTCTTACACCTTTGCCACATTCTCTCTCACCTTTGTCAAATACCAGGATGAAATCTTCTCTTTCAGTATCTCTAAAGAGTGCCTGGCAAGAAATTATCTAATAAATATTTTTTCACTGAATGGATACATGAATCAATCAATTAGTCAATTTTAAGGAAGATGTTTTTAAAAAGTGGGAATTGGCATTAGACCAGGGTTCAAATTCTGACACAAATTAGACAAATGTGTTGAATGAGAAAAATAGACCAACTGTATAGCAATAAGAAATTCTTGCAACTGAATTAAACTGGAGGACTCACACCCAATTTAAAGGTATATATATTAAGTGCCAAAAAATTAATTTCATGAGGAATAATGTGCATACTATTTTCATATGCTCCAGTTTTTTTTCAAAAAATGTCAAAAATTCAATTTTAGAATGTGAACAATCTCAATATTCAAAACATTTATCAGGCCATAAAAGTATACCTTCTAGACAGAGGAAGCCTATGGGTGACCGACCACTTTTCAACTTATAATATAGAGAATATTAAAGAGTATCTCAACACTAAATTGCATGAAATTCTTAAACAAGAAGGAAAGAATTTTAAAATCTAAACTGGGATTTTTAAATTGAATTAGAATTAATTGGACATATTACTGCAAATCAAGACAGACAAATCAATAGGTTAAGATTTCTTATTGATGAATGGATAAACGGATAGACAGAATGGCAGATAGGTAGATGCATAGATAGATGATAGATAGATAGATAGATAGATAGATAGCTTTAGATACTAACTTAATTATTCCCCAGTCCTTATTCTTATTTCAGTCACCTTATTGTTATTACACACAAAATATATATATCCTAGGTCCAGCTATAAGATAATACCTCCACACTGGTTTAGTAAGATACTAGTACTAAACATCATATTTTAGTTCAGTGAATTGGCAAAAGTGAGAAGGAAAGGAAATAGTCAATAAATGTCTTGGACTTCCCTGGTGGCGCAGTGGTTAAGAGTCCGCCTGCCAATGCAGAGGATACGGGTTCGAGCCCCGGTCCAGGAGGATCCCACATGCTGTGGGACAGCTAAGCCCCTGCACCATAACTGGTGAACTTGTGCTCTAGAGCCTACAAGCCACAGCTACTGAGCCCTCATTCCACAACTACTGAAGCCCGCATACCTAGAACCTGTGCTCCGCAACAAGAGAAGCCGCCGAAATGAGAAGCCCGGGCACCGCAACGAAGAGTAGCCCCTGCTCGCCGCAACTAGAGAAAGCCTGCGCACAGCAGCGAAAACCCAACACAGCCAAAAAAAAGTCAGCAACCTGGTTTATTCTAACCTTCCTTCTATTTACTTTTTGACCTATGATGGAATCCTATTACTTAAATTTTGTTTTTTTAATCTGTCTATGACTTTATTTGATCTCTCTTATCTGGGTAATACATGAAAACTTGGTTTTCATAAAATATGCGTGGAGGTTAAAAGTGAGCCCTCAGGATATCTTTTAAATGATGGAACAATGTGAGCTGAAGAAAATGTAATTGAATCTTCAATTGAAAATCATTGTTAAAGTGTGTTGAGGGACTATGAAAATCTAGATGAGAGGTATGCAGTAGAGAGCTACTTCAGTGTATTTTTTAAAACATATATCACAAAAGAATAAACTGAATTGAGCCTTAAGGCCTGAAGTTAAATGAAGCTGAGAGGGACAGCTTACATGACAGATGGCTAAGTCAGGATTTAAAATGAACCTGACAATCTCTAATACCAAAATGAAATCAACAAGATACATTTTATAAAAATATATGTAAATATTTGAATTAAACATCAACTTTGATTATGGTATCATGGGGTGAAAGAGCCTAGGATGGCTCAGGTGAAAAACATCTGTGGGTGTTCTGATATTGAAATGTGACCATCATGAAATGACTTCTTAATATGCAAACCCAAACAGAAGCTGCATTAATAAAAATGACATTGCTTTTATGGTAGAAAATAATTTTCTAATTATTTTTGTTCTAATTATATTTTAATCATTGTTTAGAATAACTGAAATGCTTTTTTTTAAATTAATTGATCCCTACTTATGAAGGACAAAGGGATGTTTGCCCAGAAAGGTTGACCATGATGATAAAACGATGTAGAAATGTTTAAAGGAATCTGAGGGGCTTCCCTGGTGGCGCAGTGGTTGAGAATCTGCCTGCTAATGCAGGAGACACGAGTTCGAACCCTGGTCTGGGAGGATCCCACATGCCGCGGAGCAACTAGGTCCGTGAGCCACAACTACTGAGCCTGCGCGTCTGGAGCCTGTGCTCCGCAACAAGAGAGGCCGCGATAGTGAGAGGCCCGCGCATCACAATGAATAGTGGTCCCCGCTTGACACAACTAGAGAAAGCCCTCGCACAGAAACGAAGACCCAACACGGCAAAAATAAATATATAAATTAATGTCAGATGCAGGCTTGTGACATCCTCTGTCACATAGCGGAGGACGTAAGTCAGGCACCAGCAGATAAGCAAAGCTTTCACTTAAAAAAAAAAAGTAATCTGAGATATTCAAATGGGTTTCTTCATATTTAAGGAACTGCTACCGTAGCCAAGAAGACTATTCCTTCTAGTATTTCTACAAGATGTACGGTAGGACCAGAGGCTGAAATTCACTGGTAATCAGATTCATTTTCAAGGGAAATTTTTCAGGTAATTACAGCTATCCTAGATAGAAATGAGTTACTTCAAGAAGAATATGTTTACATAATTGATGTTTTTCAGTTATTTCAAAACAGGTGAATCAAAATATAAATATCTTTTATGGTTATTGTTGATTTTACTTTTGGATTATCAAGTCATATATCCAAGAGCATCCCTTATATGAGTGATGAGTGTATGTAACACTTGTAGCCAAGGCCAAATATTCATGACCTTTGATCATATATTCCAGGGAAGGCAGGGCCCATTAGTGATCCTTCAGTGTGAGGTCTATTTTCCCTTTTTTTAAATTATTGCACAATCAGTGTGCACTAAATTTGTATGACATTTCCAAACAAACCAACATTTTAGAACAGATTCACTTATTACTGTATGGCAAAATTGGTCATAACCTTAAGAAATAAACTCTAAAACTTTGCACTGAGTATTAGAAATACGTGCTCTAAAGCAAGGTTTTGTGAGGGTAAAAGAAAAGACTATATGATCAGCTTTCCCTAGAAAACAATTTGTTTATTAAAACAAGATTAACACTATCCTAATCTCTTCAATATGAAGGGGTCCAATTAAACTCTCAAAATATAAATGCAATATACTTCTCCTCAGGGTATTTGGGATATAAAGCAAATTAATATGAACAACATTTCAAATTAATTTTATAGTATAAAAGTATGCAAATATATAATAATAACACTTAAATTAACAAAACTTTATACTGGAAATGTTTACAGAACTTTTTAAAAGAAAAATAAATAACTTTAGTTTTAGGTTCACAATAAATTAGAAAAGGAAATAACCGTTTCTTGGTATTTTAATAGTTCTTAACAATTGCAGATACAAAATCAAGAAGTTCCCCAACTGCTTAAGTCATTTGTTTTCTGGATTCCTATTAAATTTATACACCATCCAATCTTACATAACTCAAAAGGATAATTTTCAGCTCCCTGAAGGAATGTATGGTATCTTATTTTTCTTCTATAGTTTTCACAAACCCAAATAGTGTGTATGTAGAAAATAGTGGATGTTTAGTGAATATGTAGCAATTAATAGATTATTTAGATCTAGAGGTACAGTTTTCTAAACGCCAATGAGTTTTTCTTTTCCCGTAGAAAATGTTTTCTTATATTGTTATGCACAGAGGTGAATATAGTTTAAGGTAAATTATCAGGGTACACGTAAAGCCAAAAACAGTCAGTTTAGAAGCAGAAGACAAGTTTTATTGCCACTGAGTTGGATGAAATTCTAAAATTATTTTACTGAAATTCTCCACACATCTTAAGAGCTCTAAGTCTCAATATGTTAGGCCATGGGAGGATTTCATCCTGGTAAAATGCAAATGTCCCGTTTGTTTTGGTGTCCTAACTTTGGCACATCTGTGTGTGTATGTGAGTCATTATGAGGAGGGAGCCAAAAGAAAATTGTCAAAATGCACCTGTCCATTAGTGAGTCCTCATGCCCAGAAGAAACTTTCTGGCACCATCTGGTTGTAATTTTATTCTCTGAAGCATGAGAATTGTTGGACCTTTTAATTTCTATCTCAGGTAGTATAATTGCAGATGCTATTCTTATTCAAATGGACCACACTTTGCCCATGGACAAAAGCATACAATTCCCATTGACTTTAATATTTGGACAAGCACAAGAAAATGACAAGAGAATTCAGCCTAATGCTTCTAATTGCTTTATGAATCTTAATAAGCCTGCTTAACTTAATAATGCTCAATTGTGAAGACTTTTACAGGTTATTTATTCACTTGTCATAAAAAGCATTTTCTTGAACCCTTTCTGAAAGGGCTGTGTTTTCATTAGAGAGCAGCTTCTTTTCTTTCTGTGGCCAAAAATCATGGTGGTGAGTCATGGATTTTATGCAAACAAAGGAAATCTGAGAAAGACTGAAAATATTAATCCCAAAGTTCCAGCAGACACAGAAAGTGCATGACCCAACAGGATGAAGGCTTGAAAAAATTTAGGCAGTGCATTTTTTCATACAAAGATAAGTGCAGTTTGTACAGAACATAAAGAATCATAGCTAATTACACTGGTTTTATTTGGATTTGTGCTACATCCAATGCTTTATAGAACCATCTCTACTGAAAAGGGAAAAGATAGACAAATTGTAAAATATACAGAGAAGCTGACTATAGAGAACTAAGTGAAGTAAATACAGGCAACATCACTGATAGGAAAGAATCAGCATAAAGTAAGAATGAAGCATATATTTCTAAGAGGAGATAAAAGGGAAATTAATTTTGAACCTTAAATATAACCTAATTTCCTATTTCTGCACTTTAAGTTATTAAATATAGACATATGTCTCTGGATATGCCTATTCCCAGACACAATAAGTAAATGCTTCCTTCAAGTATGAGATCATGTTGCCCTTACATATCTTGAGGCCAACAACATTGTAGGGTGATAACAACAGTAAGTCATGGTGTGAGGGGTTAAGGAGAGCTGATCTATCCTATCCCTATTGAATAGCAATAATATGTTCAACAAAAGGAGTTGACATTAAAACACTTATACACACACAAACACACATGGGCACACACACAAAAGGAACAACAACAAAAAATACATATTGGGGCAAACAACTCTCCAAGGTTTGGCAGACAAACTTACCAGGCTTAATGATTAAGAATCATATCATTTCTCTCTTTTTAGAGTAATCAGTTCTTAACGGCCAGCATATTTTTGAGGCAAAAGATTAATCAATTCTCTGGTTTATATATTCCTTAGTGAATGAAATACTGGTGTTACACATAACGCTGCTCACATGTAACAAATCCTACTTTGTGTTATTAAGAATCCACATCACTGATGAGAAGTCTTCAGTTCACAGAGGAGGGAATGAAAGAGAGGTCTGGGCTCAAAAACCATTGGGTTGATGATCTCCATTATATCACAGAGAGAAAGTCTACAGTTTCTGATACAGACAAGAATGTATGTCAGCCCAAGACTACACAGATTTGCATTTCTCAATTGAATGTCATTTCTCAAAGTCCAACAGTGGTCATCCTACTCCATATATCTTATCTTAACATGCCAGAGGATAAGTTCTTCCTGAGTCATATAGGTCTCTTGTAGATGTTGGCATGATACAGGCAGGCAACTGGAGATAAAATTACAGTAACTGGGAAAATGTGGTTGCTAGATTGTTATATTAAAGGCAAATTTTAGAGTAACTAAAAAGGAAAACAGAAAGTTCCATTATACAAATAATAACAGATTTAAAATCTTTTAATAAATACATTAAAAACATTATGTATATTAATCATATAACAGGCATTCAAATGCACACACACACACACACACACACACACACACATACTATTTGATGAATAATGTCCCAATTTTACAAAGGAAGAAAGTATTTCTTAAGTGAGTTGTCCAATGTCATATATCTGATTTCTAAGATTTATTCTGGACATATAAAGTTAATACCTGCAGCAAATTTCTGGAACTCCAAGAAGGGTAAGTAAGTTCAGTTGGGAAATCTATGAAATGATATATTAAATGTGATTTTATACAAGTTCTGGGGTCCTAAAGCCAAGTAGATGTTCCTAAAAAAATACTTATTAGTGCTTAATATAGAAGACTTCTGCAAAAGATTGGTGCATATGAACTTAATCAATAATCAAATCTTACTGAAATGATTAAGTTAATACAAAAATCAGATTGAATTTAAGTAGATCCTGGAAGTTACAGAAAAGTATGTTCCACGTTCTGCAGCCTTTGCCTATATACTGACCTTCCTCAACTTACAACAAGATTACATCCTGATAACACATCATACATTGAAAATATTGTAAGTTGAAAATGCATTCAACACACATTTACTACCAAACATCATAGCTTAGTCAAGACATTTAAATGTGCTCAGAACACTTTACATTAACCTAGAGTTAGGCAAAATCATCTAACACAAAGCCTATTTTATAATAAAATTCTGAAAGTCTCATGTAATTAATTGAATACTGTATTGAAAGTGAAAAGCAGAATGGTTGTAAGAGTATCGGTTGTTTACTCTGGTGATCTTGTGGATGACTGCGAGCTGTGATCACTGCCCCTGTTCAGCATCCAGAGAGAGAATGGTACTGCACATCGCTAGCCTGGGAAAAGATCAAAATTCAAATTTTGAAGTACAATTTTTACTGAATGTTGCATCCCTTGCACACCATCGTAAAGTTGAAAAATCATTAGTCATTATTCGAACAATTGTAAGTCAGAGACTGTACCCTAATCTGCATTTGGGACAAAAATAATAGAGTGACTCTAAAGATACACACACACAGACACAAAATTTTCTTTAAAATGTGTATTTTAGCATTAAAACAAGTACAAGAACCTAGAGCAGAACAAATTAAGGTAAATGGGGATAAATGTTAGAAGCATATGTAGATCTCAAAACCAAAGAACACTAAAATTACAATGTATTACTGCAAATCAACAATTTTTGTTAGCAGGTATACTTGGAAATATGGTTTTAAGTATAATTTTATGAGCCCAGGAAATAAAATTTAGAATGCAAATATTATGACGATAATCAAGATCAACTAATACAGATGTCTGAATAAGTGTCATGAAGCTGGTTAAAAACTAAATAGAAATGTCAAATGTTATTCTATAAAGAAAAGTTATGCCATGATAAATAATAATATTATTTGTATTTAAATATCCATATAACATTACCAAATTAGAGAGAACAATAAGGTGGAAAATGTTAGTCAAATTCTCTCAAATATGATTGCAGAAAATATTCTATTTCTTATTAAAACAGCATACACACATACACACACATACACACATATATATCAGAAATGTTTTTGAAATGCCAGATTTTGTTAACAAGCAGCAGAATTAGATATTAAAATATGCCTTCCATATGGTGGAGGGTATGAATGGAGTATATATGGCCTTTGTACCCTATGCTAGTGAAAGTATAAACCCCTATAAAAGAGAAATTTGAATAATATGGAAGAAAATTCTATAGGTGTTTATCCTTCACTACAACCACATTTTTGAAATCTATTTTATTCTAGCAAGTACATATGTACTTTTTTTGTAGAAATCAAAAAAAATGATACTAAAATTCATATGTCATTGCAAAGGACCTACAATTACCAAAACAAGTCTGAAAAAGAAAATTAAGTTGGATGATTAACACTACCTGATTTCAGGAATCATGGTAAAGTTACAGTAATCAAGATAATATGGTATTGTTAAGATAGACAAATCAGTGTTCAGAATAGAGTCCAGAAAAAAAGGCCCACACTGATTTTAACATGAATGTGAAAATAATTCAGTAGAGAAAGGATAGTCTTTTTTAATAAAGTGAATATTCACCTATAATAAAATGAACCTCAATCCATACCTTGTACCATATACAAAAGTTCACTCAAAATAGATCACAGATGTAAATGCCAAACTTAACACTATAAAAATTATTGAAGAAATCACGAGAAAGTCTTCACCACATTAGGTTAAGCAAGACTTCTTAGATATGATAGCTAAAGCATGACCTCTAAAAATACACAAGTACCTACTTTCATATCCATTTTATAGAAAATTGTCCTCAGTACTTACAAATAGAACCCTCAGGAGAGGCTTCTCAGGGGCAAGGACCTCAAATCTTGGCTTTGTATTAAAAAGTGAACACGAATGAGATTCCATTGTCCGCTGTTAGTGTATGTGTGTGTCAAGGTGGGGGGAGGACATATTTGATGCTGCTCCAATAAGATCTGTTGAGACGGTCACTTACTGAAACACCTTTATGACTTTTATTTGCCTCTAACTACTTAATAAAAAGGCAAAGATAATCTCCTCTTTATCTCCCATGGTGCACTGCTATTTGCCAACTTTACAATAAACTATGATTTATCTGAAGCAGTTATGAAATTGATGTGGAGAAGAGAAAAATGCATCTGAGACTTAACTTTGTGATTATTAGTCATTGAAGCTACCTCCTGTAATTACTTATAGTTTTATTTTAAAACACTGCTCCATCATTCTTCCTCAATAGTCTTGAAATTAAAAGTTGAGGGGCTTCCCTGGTGGTGCAGTGGTTGAGAGTCCGCCTGCCAATGCAGGGGACACAGGTTCGTGCCCCGGTCCAGGAAGATCCCACATGCCACGGAGCGGCTGGGCCTGTGAGCCATGGCCGCTGAGCCTGCGCATCCGGAGCCTGTGCTCTGCAACGGGAGAGGCCACAACAGCGAGAGGTCCATGTACCACAAAAAAAAAAAAAAAAAAAAATTGACGCAACTTGATTTCATCAGCTGCTAGCATAGTCATCGGCATTCCACCCCACACTAAATTTCTTTTCCCACTACCCCCAAAGAAACAAGTTGGCTCAAATATTCCCCTCATATCTCTATCTTCTCTATTTAAGAGCACCAGTCTTGGAACAGGTGGGACATTTCCTCTTACTGCTGAACTAGACTCTCCACTTTCCCAAGTATCACACCCTTGAAAGGGTGTGTCATCATGGCATTTCAACCCTCCTTTGAAGGAGGACATGAAATCTCAAATGAAAATCTACAGCTTTTTTCCAATAAATTAAAGAACATTTTGGAACATACTTTGTTTTGTGCACATCCTAAACGGTTCCTTGCTGTATCTGTTTAAACAGCAACAACAAAAGAGATAAAATATATGGACATTAGTATTGTGGTAAGGTACAAAAGAGAAGAGGTATGTTGATTGACTATTACAGCCTACAATATGCTCATTAAATGCATTAATTCCTCCCTTCAATCATCCAGAGTATCTGCAAACATCCATTGAGATTTTTACCATGTGTCTGGCACTCTGCTAGAGATGAAGGGTAACAGATTAATAAGGCATGAGTCTAGCTTTAAGTAGCTCAGAGTTCACAAAGTTTTCACTCATACTGCCACTCCCAGTGCATTCTCATGGTCCGACTTGCAAAGTGACTCCTTCATTCTCTCTGTTGTAACCCCTGACACGGATTCACAATTATCTACACATCTTTCAGATAGTCAGAGCTAAACAATTTTTAAAGAAAGAATACATCTATTTGCAATTCCACTTTGGTTTCAAATTAGGGCACCTCTTTTACTCTGCAGTATTTTGACCTTCCTTCTCTGTTTTCAAATCAACAGAATCAGAAACATCTATATAAAGCCTTTTTAAATTTGTTCACAAAGTAAAGCAAACTCATTGTTGGAACATAGCACAGTGTTCTTTGTACAAGAGTAGATTTTATTTCTTAGAAATAAATGGAAAAAAATAAGGGATGGGACTAATTTTTCTCTAAAGAGTTTTCTATTTTGACAATATCTATTTTCATCTCTCTTCAATATAGATGGCATAAAAAAATTATCCTCATATGATTTACATTCATTATTGGTTTTATATTGGAAAACATCCCAGAAAAGCAAAAGAAAGTCTGGCAATTAACTGAAACAAAACAAAAGGGATACATTTATTTTCATATGTAATTACTTATTTATTTAGAGAATAAACCTGAGCCTGTACTGATGATTGCCTTTTTTTGCAGAGGGAAGATACAATCTATTTGAAATAAATATAATATTTATAAGTTGATAATAGATAATGATATATTAAATGTGAGGTTCTAATTTAAATATTTTTATATTTGTTATTTTTTCTCAATTGATTTCTCAAATAGTTTACCCAAACTAGAGTAAACCACATTCTTCGCCACTTCCCTATGAGATCTTACATTCATAACTGAGGGTCTCTCTTCTCTTCTCTTCTCTTCTCTTCTCTTCTCTTCTCTTCTCTTCTCTTCTCAGGAAAAGAAGCCAAATCCTCATGAAAAGAGCAAACCAACAATAATACAACCTTTAACTTTAACTCAAAAGTGCTTTGGAGTAGATATTAAGCCAAGGCAAAGGAGAAAAAGGAAAGAGGAAACAAAAGGGGGAGAGGAAGCTGTCCCTGAGAAATTGTGGTCTCAAGTGATGCCCTCCCACAAATGTGACCCAGTGTACACATAGCCTGTGTTAGCAGAGGATGAGCAACATTTGAAATGTGTTTTGAGATGGGCTCAAATGACTTCTTCTGGAATTTTATAACTAAGTCAGTAACTGCCAAGTATCAATGTTTACCAGGATTATGGTAAGTGGCATAAAACCTTATCAATGAGAAGCTGTATAAACAGGCTGATATAGATTTCACATGTTAGAATTAACAGTGATTTTAAAGCAAATGTCCTTACCATATTGAAAGCACCAAATAACAAGCTAGAATTTATTATAGGAAATAGAAAGCTATAAAAAGTGGCCAGACTGATGTAAAAGAGAACAAAACAGGTATTCTAGAATTTAAACATTTAATAACAAAATTAAAAACCTTATAGGTTATATTTAGAAGTGAAATGATATAGCAGATTGGACTCAGAGTAGAAAGAACCAGTGAACTAGAAGATTATATTAAACTACTCAGAATGCAGCAAAGAAAGAAAAAATTAAAGGTTGACAATACAGAAAAGAAAATAAAAGCCATGAGGATCCAGAATATTCTTGAAATAAGTTCTCTAAGTAAAAATATAGAAAGAATATAGTGCTAAGACAAATTTTGAGGAGATAAAAACAGGACATGTGAGTATTAAGAAACAATGTCAAGCTGGAATTCATACATAAAAGATTCCTTCTGAGAATGCTATTTAATCCAACCTTCATCCCATTTTCAGAAATTTGTGCTCCTACAACATCCTATGCTTATTGTTAACACAATGCTTATTACAGTTTTTTATAATAACCTATTGACTTTTATTTCTTCTGGTTAGATTTTTAACTGAGTGAAGGCAATTCATTTGTTTCTATTTCTTAATTTTAAATGCCTGGCTAAATTTAGGTCACCAAAAAGGATTTAGTTATTATTTGTTTTTTGAATTAATTGACTTCCTCTTGGGACCTATAGCTCTTTTATAGTACAGTGAAATTGCATCCAATTCAATGATTATATTAACTTTTCTGAGCAAATATATTGAAGGCACAATCTGTGGTAGTGTTTTCATTCTCTCTAGGGTCTTTTCTTTATGCACACATTCATTCAAAATTATTTATTGGATACCTACTATGTAATGCATTGTTCTTGATATTGGGACAATATTTATGACCAATGAACCAATTACATTCTTATTTGTAGTTAAAGATCTAATAAAGTGTGGCAGATAAAAATGTAAGTAAATAAACAAATAAGATGATTTCAGGGAATAATGAGCTCTATGAAGGAAATAAGTAGGGTGATGGGATGTTTGAGGAATGGGTACCTTAAAAGGAAAATTCATGTGTTAAGTTCAAAATTTATGTTATAAAGAGAGACAAAAAGGAACAGGGTTTTTTTCCTTGTATTATTTCCATAGCAAATGGCTATCATAAAAGACCTTGAAAGAATATGTCTCTGATGTAGGCAATCTCTACAGGACATTTTTGTAGGGCAATATGCAATTTAAATGGATTATAAATGTGAAAAGTCTCAAAATAATATACCTATTCATAAAAGTTATATCAAACACTCAATATATTAATTTCCCTATCTTTACGTAAGTTCTTAAATCTAACTGAGAAATTTACAGTCTACTTAAGGAGACAGGATTTTTAAAAACTTGTAGCTTGTTATCAATACAGAGCAGTGAGGATATAGACCTAGTATTCAGTCTCATGTGAGTTGACACATTATGTGTTTTAGTCCTGTAGTCTTTGTGGCCCTGCCTATCATTTATTTTTATTCAGGAATGTAGTTTTCTTTCCTTTAATCTCATGTTTTACCAAACGTCAGAGAAATGATGGTGAAAACACTCCACCAATCACTATAGTAAGAATAGAAGGCATTACCACCTCACCATTCAATTAAGTTACTTTGAGAACTAGGCTTCAATTTCTGAAAGGTATAGTAGGGTTACAATGACTACTTCTTTCTTGTAATGTCTCCTTCCAGAGGAGAAGACAGCCAAGTCTTCAGCGATGCTTGTTCAATACTAGACTTCCTGGGCCCTTGTTTTCACTTTTTAATAATTGGAAAGAAGGAGCCATTTACTAACACATTTCTCCTAGTAGATGACCATTCTGATAAATATTTTGATAAAAAACAAACAGTTGGTATGAGGGAGATTTGTGAATTTACATAAGTTGTGACTTTAAATTTATCTTTGAATTTTAAACAACTATATTTAAAGTTCTCCTTGCCCCCATCATAAGGTAAAATGAGGATGATTCATTTGAATAGCACCTGGTAAGAATTGAAATAAAATTAGGTTGTTTTTGACATAGAACATTGTAGGAAGTCACGATGTACTATTAAAAATATACTTTCATTGTTGGGAGGAAAATTTAGATGACATTCTGGATACACTGCTTGCCATAATCATGTTTAATATTAAAACAGTAGAAAGAGTGTGGTTTGTAGTTCTTAGATTTCTAATACACTCTAGCACAATTGTGCTTCAGTAGAAGACACCTATTTGAAAGGCAAATGTAATATGCCTCAAACCAAACTATTTGCATTTCCAGAGTATAAAAATTACTGAACTGTGCCAATATCTGTGGCAGAACACTTGAGCAAAGTAGAGTTAGTAATGTCATTTATACAAAGACTATAAAGCAATTTCTGTACGTTTTTATTTCATAGGGAAAAGGAGGCACCTTGAATCAAAGAAAAAAATAATTGAAGATGAGGAAATAATATTGTTAAGAATGAAAGGCAGGGAATAAAGTAAATGTATGTAAATCCACAGGTTTCTTTTCCTAAATTGCAACAAGAGTATAAATTGAAGGAGGGTTAAGTAATTTAGAGTTTCTAGACTTTTGAAAATATAATTAGTTTTATCAGAGTGGTATAAATTTGGGTATCCACTAAGTCATTGTAAAACTTTGAGGAGTTTTAAATTGGACACTACTCTTTAGAGAAATGTCTAATTCTAGAGCTGCAGGAGAAAATATAAACGATGAATCTAAAGTTTCTTGTAGTGCTGAAAAGAAAGGAAATATTCAAAAAATAATAATAATACAAAGAAGAATAAAGCATGCCCAAGGAAAGGATACAGGAGAAAATAAAGAGTGTCCAATGATCAAAGCTGAAAATTAGAAAAAACAAACAAACAAACAAAGCAGGAGAAAAACATAATATTATATTATAAACCAAAATATAAAATAAATATCCACAAGCTATTACCAATATATATAAATGATGGAATAAAGAAATGAGGGAGAAAGAACATTTCTCTTGTGCAGAAGAATTCCAAATAACTTATGTAGGTACTCTGCTTTCAACTCTGGAATACAACTCACTCTGTAAATATGGACTGCATATTGTGGCTTCTTTCCAAAGGGTACAATATAGAAAGTGGAAAAAAGAGTAACTTTGCAATGGTAAAAATTTAAAAATACTACTTCAGACAGGTGACCAAAATCAACATCAACAGTGTTAAGTTATAATGATAGAATGTACCCTTGAAGTGATCTGATAAAAATTGTACTTTATCTCTGTGGTCTTCCTTCCATAAACCAATATACCCTGTCTAACCATGAAAAAAACATTAGACAAATTGCACCACAGGATCAGCCTACAAAATTCTTCACCAATAGTCTTTAAAACTGTCAATGTTATCAAAGACAAAGCAAGTCTGACAAGCTGTAACAGACCAAAGGAGCCTAAAGAACATGAACAGTTAGATGTAATACACTATTTTGGAGTTTGACCCTGAAACAGAAAAAGAACATGATGTGAAATCTAAGGAATATATAAAGTGTAAACTATAGTTAATACTAGTGTAGCAATATAGGTTTATTAATTGTGTCAAATGTATCAGAGTAATGTAAGATGTTTCAAACTTCTTTAAAATTGCCTTATTCTGCATTAAGTGTAATGTCCAAAGTCATGTAACAGATGTTCTCCTTAGACCATCTAAAGAATTAATTAATTAATTATTTAATTAATTATTTTTTGCGGTACGCGGGCCTCTCACTGTTGTAGCCTCTCCCGTTGCGGAGCACAGGTTCTGGACACGCAGGCTCAGCAGCCATGGCTCATGGGCCCAGCCGCTCCGCGGCATGTGGGATCTTCCCCACACCGGGGCACAAACCTGTGTCCCCTGCATCGGCAGGCAGACTCTAAACCACTGCACCACCAGGGGAGCCCAAGAATTAATTTTTATTAGAATGATATTTAGATTCCAACTGAGAATAAAGTTATTTTGACTCAACTATACACTTAGGAAACTTCTAATTGGTAGAAAAGGTATTTCAGAAGTGTTCTTTATGCAAAACATAGGTAATATACATGGAGTGGTGAAACTAATAAAATTAAGAAACACAAAAATGTCAGTAAAGAACACAAAACCCCAATGGGACAGTAGCAAGACAGTATAATCAATACACCTGCTTAAAGACTGACACATATTATAATAAATAATTATTATATTATTATATTATTCTCTCTCTTCAGAGAGAGAAGAGCTCAAGATGACAGAGTAAGCAGATGTAGAGCTTACCTCCCACATGAACACAGCAAAAATACATCTACATGTGGAAACTAAGCACTGAAAACAAGCAGGAGGATTCCTGCACAAACTTGGTGTTAAGAAAGATACACACTTATTCAGAAAGGGAGGGAAGAAAAGTATTTGGGTCAGGACCTGTGTGCCTGGGAGGGACATCAGAGGAAAAAGGAGTTTGTTGGGGTGAATACCCATTCAGGGAGTAAATGAGTCGTGGACTCAGTGTCCCAGACTTTTGGTCCTAGGCAGAGGAAACAAAGGACAAAGGACTAAAGATAACTTAAATAAACCAGGATGTAGCTTAAAACATAAAAAAGTACAAAAGGAACTATAACTAAAATATACAGTTAAAGGATAAGCATGAAGATATAAAATATGACATCAAAAACATAAACTGTGGGATAAGGGAGTAAAATCTTTTAGAATGTATTTGAACTTAAATGTTTACCAGTTTAAAACAAGTAGATGTAATTATGGATTAACATATGAACGTCAGAGTAACCACAAATCAAAAACGTACAACAGATACACAAAAATCTAAAAGAAAGGAAGAGAGAGGACTTTCAGGAGGATAGGAGAGTAAGACGTGGAGATCACTTTCCTCCCTACAAATACATCAGAAATACATCTACATGTGGAACAACTCCTGCAGAACATCTACTGAACACTGGCAGAAGACCTCAGACTTCCCAAAAGGCAAGAAATACACCACGTACCTGGGTAGAGCAAAAGGAAAACCAGAGATAAAAGAATATGGATGGGACCTGCACCTCTGGTAGGGAGCTGTGAGGGAGGAAACGTTTCTATACACTAGGAAGCCCCTTAACTGACAGACAGAAGGTGTGGCAGGGGGAAGCTTTGGAGCCATGGAGGAGAGTGCAGGAACAAGTGTGTAGAGGGCAAAGCAGAGAGATTCCCACGCAGAGGATTGGTGCCGACCAGCACTCACTAGCCTGAGAAGCTTGTCTGCTCACCTGCTGGGGAAGGTGGGGGTTGGGAGCTGAGGCTCTGGCTTCGGAGGTCAGATCTCAGGGAGAGAACTGGAGTTGGCTGCATGAACACAGCCTGAAGGGGGCTAGTGTATCACAGCTAGCCTGGAGGGAGTCTGGGGAAAAGTCTGGACCAGCCAAAGAGGCAAAAGACCATTGTTTTGGGGTGCACGAGGAGAGGGGATTCAAAGAACAGCTCAAACAAGCTCCAGGAAAGGGCACAAGCTGTGGCTATCAGCGCAGATCCCAGAGATGGGCATGAAATGCTAATGTTGCTGCTGCAGCCAACAAGAATCCTGTGTGCAAGCACAGGTCACTATCCACAAATCCCCTTCCGGGAGCCTGTGCAGCCTGCCACTGCCAGGGTCCCACAACTTCACTGGGAGAACACACAGAACACCTCAGACAGTTGCAAAGTCACACTGGCCTCTGCTGCCAATGCTCACCCTGCATTCTGTACACCTCCCTCCCCACAGCCTGAGTGAGCCAGAGCTCCCTAATCAGCAGCTACTTTAACCCTGTCATGTCTGAGTGGGGAACAGATGCCCTCAGGTGACATACACACAGAGGCTGGGCCAAATCCAAAGCTGAACACCAGGAACTGTGTGAACAAAGAAGGGAAAGGGAAATTTCTCCCAGCAACCCAGGAGCAGTGGATTAAATGTCCATAATCAACTTGATGTACCCTGTATCTGTGGAATACCTGAATAGACAACGAATCATCCCAAACTTGATGCAGTGAACTTTGGGAACAACTGTAGACTTGGGGTTACCTTTCTGCATCTAGTTTGTTTCTGGTTTTATGTTTTCTTCATTTAGTATTTAGAACCTATTATCATTGGTACATTTGTTTATTGATTTGGTTGCTCTCCTTTTTTTTTAATATATATATATTTTTTCCCTTTTTCTCATTTTGTGAGTGTGTATGTGTATGCTTCTTTGTGTGATTTTGTCTGCATAGTTTTGCTTTTACCATTTGTCCAAGGGTTCTGTCTGTCTGGTTTCTTTTTGGGGTCTTTTTGGTTTAGTTCTTAGCACTTCTTATCATTGGTGGATTTTTTTTTCTGGTTTGGTGGCTCTCTACTTTCTTCTTCATAATTATTATTTTTTTAATTTTAATAATATATTTTTTGTTTTTAATAAATTTCTTTATTTTATTTTTTTCCCCATTTTTCTTTCTATTTTTTTCTCCCTTTTCTTCTCAACAGTGTGGCTGGCAGGGCCTTGTAGCTCCAGCCAGGTGACAGACCTGAGCCTCTGAGGTGAGAGAGCTGAGTTCAGGACACTGATACATCCGAGACCTCCTGGTCCCATGTAATATCAAATGGAAAAAGCTCACCCAGAGATCTCCATCTCAATGTTAAAACCCAGATCCACTCAATGACCAGCAAGCTCCAGTGCTGCACACCTTATGCCAAACAACTAGCAAGACAGGAACACAACCCTAACCATTAGCAGAGAGGCAACCTAAAATCATAATAGGTTCTCAGACACCCCAAAATACACCACCGGTTGTGGTCCTACCTATCAGAGAGACAAGATCCAACCTCAACCACCAGAACACAGGCACTAGTCTCCTCCACCGGAAAGGTGACACAACCCACTAAACCAACCTTACCCACTGGGGGCAGACATTAAAAACAATGGGAATTATGAACCTACAGAATGCGAAAAAGAGACCACAAACACAGTAACTTAAGCAAAATGAGAAGACAGAGAAATACACAGCACATGAATGAACAAGGTAAAAACCCACCAGACCGAACAAAAGAAGAGGAAATAGATATTCTACCTGAAAATCACTTCAGAATAATGATAGTAAAGATGATCCAAAATCTTGGAAATAGAATGGAGAAAATACAAGAAATGTTTAACTGGAAACTAAAGGAACGAAAGAGCAAGAAAACAATGATGAACAACAAAATAAATGAAATTAAAAATGCACTAGAAGAAATCAATAGCAGAATTACTGAGGCAGAATGGATAAGAGACCTGGAAGATAAAATAGTAGAAATAACTACCACAGAGCAGAATAAAGAAAAAAGAATGAAAAGAATTGAGAACAGTCTCCGAGACCTCTGGGAAAACATTAAGTGCACCAACATTCAAATTATAGGGGTCCAAGGAGAAGAAGAGAAAAGAAAAGAGACTGAGAAAATATTTGAAGAGATTATAGTAGAAAACTTCCCTAATGTGGAAAGGGAAATAGATAATTTGTCCAGGAAAGGCAGAGAGTCCCACACATGATAAATCCAAGGACAAATATGCTAAGACACATATTAATCAAACTATCAAAAATTAAATACAAAGAAAATATATTAAAAGGAGCAAGGGAAAAGCAACAAATAACATACAAGGGAATCCCTATAAGGTTAACAGCTGATCTTTCAGCAGAAACTCTGCAAGCCAGAAGGGAGTGGCAGGACATATTTAAAGTGATGAAAGAGAAAAACCTACAACCAAGATTACTCTACCCAGCAGGATCTCATTCAGATTTGAGAAAGCAGACAAGCAAAACCTAAGACAATTGAGCACCACCAAACCAGCTTTAAAACAAATGATAAAGGAAATTCTCTAGGCAGGAAACACAAAAGAAGGAAAAGACCTACAGTAACAAACCCAAAACAATTATGAAAGTGGTAATGAGAACATACATATCGATAATGACCTTACATGTAAATGGATTAAATGTTCCAACCAAAAGACATAGACTGGCTGAATGGATACAAAACAAAGACCTGTATATATGCTGTCTACAAGAGACTTACTTCAGACCTAGGGACACATACAGACTGAAAGTGAGGGGATGGAAAAAGATATCCCATGCAAATGGAAATCAAAAGGAACCTGGAATAGCAATACTTATATCAGACAAAATAGACTTTAAAATAAAGACTATTACAAGAGAAAAAGAAGGACACTACATAATGATCAAGGGATCAATCCAAGAAGAAGATATAAAATTGTAAATATTTATGCACCCAACAAAGAAGCACCTCAATACATAAGCAAATGCCAACAGACATAAGGAGAAATTCACAGTATCACAATAATAATAGGGGATTTTAACACCCTATATACACCAATGGACAGATCATCGAAAATGAAAATAAATAAGGAAACACAAGCTTTAAATGACACATTAGAAAGATGGATTTAACTGATATTTATAGGACATTCCACCCAAAGAAACAGAACACACTTTCTTCTCAATTGCTCATGGAAAATTCTCCAGGACAGGACATATCTTGGGTCACAAATCAAGTCTTGGTAAGTTCAGGAAATTTGAAATTGTATCAAGTATCTTTTTGGACCACAATGCTATGAGACTACATATCAATTACAGAAAAAGAATCTGTAAAAAATACAAATATATGGAAGATAAACAATACACTACTAAATAACCAAGAGATCACTGAAGAAATCAAAGAGAAAAAAAATACATAGAAACAAATGACAATGGAAACATGATGACAATGAAAACCTGTGGGATGCAGCAAAAGAAGTTCTAAGAGGGAAGATTATAGCAACACAATCCTACCTCAAGAAACAAGAAGTATCTCGAATAAACAACCTAACCTTACACCTAAAGCAATTAGAGAAAGAAGAGAAAAAAACAACAACCCAAAGATAGCAGAAGCAAAGAAGTCATAAAGATCAGATTAGAAATAAATCAAAAAGAAATGAAGGAAATGATACCAAAGATCAATAAAACTAAAACTGGTTCTTTGAGGAGATAAACAAAATTGTTAACCCATTAGCAAGACTCATCAAGAAAAAAAGAGAGAAGACTCAAATCAATAGAATTAGAAATAAAAAAGGAGAAGTAACAACTGACACTGCAGAAATACAAAGGATCATGAGTGATTACTAGAAGCAACTATATGCCAATAAAATGGAAACCTGGAAGTAATGGACAATCTCTTAGAAAAGCAAAACCTTCCAGGACTGCACCAGGAAGAAATATAAACAGACCAATCTCAAGCACTGAAATTGAAACTGTGTTTAAAAATTTTCCAAAAAACAAAAGCCCAGGACCAGATGCCTTCACAGGCGAATTCTATCAAACTTTTAGAGAAGAGCTAACGCCTATCCTTCTCAAACTCTTCCAAAATATAGCACAGGGAGGAACATACCCAATCTCTTCTGTGAGGCCATCATCACGGTGACACCAAAACCAGACAAAGATGTCACAAAAAAAGAAAGCTGCAGGCCAATATAACTGATGAACATAGATGCAAAAATCCTTTATAAAACACTAGCAAAAAGAATCCAACAGCACATTAAAAGGATCATACACCATGATCAAGTGGGGTTTGTCCCAGGAATGCACGGGTTCTTCAATATACGCAAATCAATCAATGTGATAAACCATATTAACAAATTGAAGGATAAAAACCATATAATCATCTCAATAGATGCAGAAAAACCATTTGACAAAATTCAACACCCATTTTGATAAAAACCCTGCAGAAAATATGCATAGAGGGAACTTACTTCAACATAATAAAGGCCATGTATTACAAACCCACAGCCAAAATCATTCTCAATGTAAAAACTGAAAACATTTCCACTAAGATCAGGAAAAAAACAAGTTTGCCCACTCTCACCACTATTTTTTAACATAGTGTGGAAGTTTTAGCCACAGCAATCACAGAAGAAAAAGAAATAAAAGGAATCCAAATCCGAAAAGAATAAGTAAAACTGTCACTTTTTTCAGATGACACGATACTATACATAGAGAATCCTAAAGATGCTACATGAAAACTACTGGAGATAATCAATGATTTTGGTAAAGTAGCAGGATACAAAATTAATGCACAGAAATTACTTGCTCATATACACTAATGATGGAAAATCTGAAAGAGAAATTAAGGAAGCACTCACATCTACCATTGCAACAAAATGAATAAAATACCTAGAAATAAACCTATCTAAGGAGACAGAAGACCTCTATGCAGAAAATTATAAGACACTGATGAAAGAAATTAAAGATGATACAAACAGATGGAGAGATATACCGTGGTTTTGGATTGGAAGAATCAACATTGTGAAAATGACTATACTACCCAAAGAAATCTACAGATTCAGTACAATCCCTATGAAACTACCAATGGCATTTTTCACAGAACTAGAACAAAACATTTCACAATTTGTATGGAAACACAAAAGACCCCAAATAGTCAAAGCAATCTTGAGAAAGCAAAACGTAGCTAGAGGAATCAGGCTTCCTTATTTCAGACTGTACTACAAAGCTACAGTAATCAAGGCAGTATGGTACTGGCACAAAAACAGAAATATAGATCAATGGAAAAAGGATAGAAAGCCCTGAGATAAGCCCACACACATATGGTCAACTTATCTTTGATAAAGGAGGCAAGAATATACAATGGAGAGAAAACATCCTCTTCAATAAGTGGTGCTGGGAAAACTGGACAGCTACATGTAAAAGAATGAAATTAGAATACTCCCTAACACCATACACAAAAATAAACTCAAAATGGATTAAATACTTAAATGTAAGGTCAGAAACTATCAAGCTCTTAGAGGAAAACATAGGCAGAACACTCTATGACATAAATCACAGCAAGATCCTTTTTGACCCACCTCCTAGAGAAATGGAAATCAAAACAAAAATTTACAAATGGGACTTAATGAAACCTCAAAACTTTTGCACAGCAAAGGAAACCGTAAACAAGATGAAAAGACCGCCCTCAGAATAGGAGAAAATATTTACAAATGAAGCAACTGACAAAGGATTAATCTCCAAAATTTACAAACAGTTCATGCAGCTCAATATAAGAAAAGCAAACAACCCAATACAAAAATGGGCAGAAGACCTAAATAGACATTTCTCCAAAGAAGATATACATATTGCCAAAAAACACATGAAAAGATGCTCAACATCAGTAATCATTAGAGAAATGCAAATCAAAATTACAATGAGGTATCACCTCATACCAGTCAGAATAGCCATCATCAAAAAAATGTAGAAATAAATGCTGGAGAGGGTGTGGAAATAAGGTAACCCTCTTGCACTGTTGTTGAGAATGTAACTTGATACAGCCAGTATGGAGAACACTATGGAAGTTCCTTAAAATACTAAAAATATAACTACCATACACCCAGCAATCCCACTCCTGGGCATATACCCTGAGAAAACCATAATTCAAATAGAGTCATGTACCACAGTGTTCATTGAAGCTCTATATACAATAGTCAGGACATGAAAGCAACCTAATTGTCCATTGAGAGATGAACAGATAAAGCAGATGTGGCACATATATACAATGGAATATTACTCAACCATAAAATAGAAAAACAAATAACGTACATTAACACATATATATGGAACCAAAAACAAACAAAAAAATTGTTTCTGAAGAACCTAAGGGCAAGACAGGAATAAAGATGCAGACGTAGAGAATGGACTTTAGGACATACGGAGGGGGAAGGGTAAGCTGGGATGAAGTGAGAGAGGGGAATGGAGATATATACACTACCAAAGTAAAAGAGATAGCTAGTGGGAAGCAGCCAAATAGCACAGGGAGATAAGCTCAGTGCTTTGTGTCCACCTAGAGGGGTGGGATAGGGACTGTGGGAGGGAGATGCAAGAGTGAAGGGATATGGTGGTATGTGTATATGTATAGCTGATTCACCTTGCTATACAGCAGAATCTATCACACCAGTTTTAAGCAATTATACTCCAATAAAGGTGTTAAAAAAAAAAAAAGGAACACAGTATACTACTAAAAATGTCTTCAATCTACAAGGTCAGAAACAAAAAGAAGCAATGAACAGAGGTGTTCTACAAAAACAACCAAAGAACATGTAATAAAATGGCAATAAGTACATAACTATAAATAATTATTTTAAATATCAATGGACTATATGCTCCAGTCAAAAGATGTTGTGTGTTTATTTGGATGAAAAGCAATATGCTGCCTATGGGAGACTCATTTCAAGATGAATGACACAAAGAGACGGAAAGTGATGGGTTGTAAAAAGATATTTATTTCAAACAGAAATGACAAGAAAGCCAGGGTTTTCTTTTATGTCATATGAGATAAAATAGACTTTAAAGCAAAGGCTTTAACATAAGATAAAGAATGGTATTACATAATGATAAACAGACCAATACAAGAAGAGAATATTATATTCATTAACATATATGCATCCAATACAGGAGAATCAAAATATATAAAGCAAATACTAAAAGATATAAAGGGAGATATTGAGATATATATTGTAATATAATAAGAGCAGGGAACTTTAACACTCCTATTACATCAATGACAGATCATCCAGACAGAAAGTCAATAAGACTATAGTGGTCTTAGATGACAGAAAAGCCAATTCTACTTCATGGATAGCTACAGGCATTATATCCATAAACAGTATAATATACATTCTTCCTAAGTGCACATGGAATATTCTCCAGTGTAAATCACATGCTAGGCCACAAAACAAGTCTCAACAATGTTAAGGGGATAGAAATTATATCAAGCATTTTTTTCCCAAACAAAATGGTATAAAAATAGAAATCAACTACAGAGAGGAACATGGGGAAAGAACAAACACTTGGAGACCAAAAAACTTGTTACTAAAGAACCAGTGCGTCATTGAAGAAATCAGGGAGGAAATCAGAAAATACTTGAGGCAAATGAAAATGAAAACACAACACTCCAAATCTATGGGTTGCAGCAAAAACAGTTCTAAAAGGAAATATATCAATGAAGCCCTTCCTCAAAAAACAAGAAAAATCCCAAATAAACAACCTAACCTACCACCTAAAAGAATTAGTAAAGGAAGAGCAAACAAGACCCCAAGTCAGCAAAAGAAAGGAAATAATAAAGATCAGAGAGAAAATAAATAAAATCAATGAAACCAAGAGCTGGTTTTTCCAAAGGATAAACAAAATTGATATACCTTTAGCCAGGTTCACCAAGAGGAAAAGAGAAAGGAACCAAATTAAACAAGTAAGAAATAAAACAGGAGAAATAACAATCTACACCACATAGGTAAAAAAATCATCACAGAATACTACAAATAGTCACAACCTAGAAGAAATGGACACCTTTATAGAAACAAACAGACTTCAAAGACTGAATGACGAAGATACAAACAATTTGACCAGACTGATCACTAGTAGTGAAGTTGAATTTGTAATTAAAAAACTCCCAGTAAACAAAATATGACTATCATCTGCCTTCACAGAGGAATTCTACCAAACATATAAATAAGAGCTTATAACTATCCTTCTCAAACTATTCCAAAAAATTGCGGAAGACAGAAAACTCCTAAATACATTCTACAAAACCACCATTACTCTTTGGTCTGATACCAAAATCAGACAAAGCCACTACAAAAAAGAACATTACAGACCAATATCTTTGATGAATATAATGCAAAAATCCTCAACAAACCAAATCCAACAATATATAAAATGCATCATCCACCATGATCAATCTAGATTTATTCCAGGGTCACAAGGATGTTCCAACATTCACAAATCAATCAACGTGATGCACTATATAAACAAAATGAAGGATAAAAACCACATGATCCTCTCAATAGATGTAGAAAAAGCATTTGACAAAATTCAACATCCATTCATGATAAAAACTCTCATCAAAATGGTTATAGAGGGAACATATCTAAACATACTAAAGGCCTTTTTTGACAGACCCACAGCCAACATCATACTCAATGGTGAAAAGCTGAAAACCTTTCCTCTAAATTCAGGAGCAAGACAGGAAAGCCCACTCTCACCACTTCTATTTAACATAGTATTGGAAGTCCTAGCCACAGCAATCATACCAGAAAAAAAAAGAAAATAAAAGAAAAGCCATCCAAAATTGAAAGGGAAAAGGTAAAACTGTCATTATTTGCAGATTATTTATATAATTATTTATATAAAAATCACTAAATTCCCCACTCCCAAAATATTAGAACTAATAAATTCAACAAAATGGCAGGAAATAAGACATTATATATAAATCTATTGAATAACAAACCATCAAAAAGTAAAAGATACAATCCCATTTAAGATGATATCATAAGGAATAAAACACCTAGGAACAAACTTAACCAAGGAGGTGAAACACCTATACTCTGAAGACTATAAAACAATGATGAAAGAAATTGAAGATGATACAAAGAAATAAAAAGGTATCCCATGTTTTTGGATTGGAAGCATTAACATTGTTAAAATGGTCATACTAACCAAGACAATCTACAGGTTTAATGCATTCCTGTCAAAATACCAATGGCATTTTTCACAGAGCTAGAACAAATAATCCTAAAATTCATATGGAACAAAAAATACCCTGCATTGCCAAAACAATCTTGGGAAAAAGAGTATAGCTGAGGGTATCACCCTCCCATACTTCAGACTATACTACAAAGCTACAGTAAGCTAAACAGTGTTACTGGCACAAAAAACAGACACAAATATTTATGGAACAGAATAGAGAGATCAGAAATAAACCCACACACTTATGGCCAATTAATTTATGACAAGGTGCCAAGAATATACAATGGAGAAAATGCAGGTTCTTCAATAACTGGTGCAGGAAAAACCAGACTGCAACAAAAACCAGACTGCAACAGGTGTGAAGTAATGTTCTAATCAATGCAATTAGAACATTACTTCACACCATATACAAAAATAAGCTCAAAATAGATTAAAGACCTAAATGTAAGACCTGAAACTGTAAAACTCCTAGCAGAGAACATAGGCAGAACACACTTTGACATAAATTGTAGAATTTTTTTTTTTAGATCTGTCTCCTAAAGCAAAATAAATCAAAGTGAATATAAACAAATGGAATCTAATTAATCTTAAATGCTTTTGCACAGCAAATGAAACCATTGACAAAACAAAAACCAAAGTACAGAATCGGAGAAAATTCTTGCAAATGATATGACGAGCAAAGGGCTGATATCTAAAAATGTATAAACAACTCATACAATTCAATATCAAAAAAACAAACAACTCAGTCCAAAAATGAGCAGAAGACATGAATAGATATTTTTCCAACAAGGCATAAATGACTAGCAGGTACATGAAAAGATGCTCAACATTACTAATTATTAGAAAAATGCTCATCAAAACTACAAGGTACCACCACACACCTGTCAGAATGGCCATCAACAAAATGTCTACAAATTACAAATGTTGGCAAGGATGTGAAGAAAAGGGAATCCTTGTACACTATTGGTGAAAATGTAGTTTGGTGCAGCTGCTATGAAAAACAGTATGGAGCTTCCTCAAAAAACTAAAAATATGATCCAGTAATTCCACTCCTGGGTATATGTCTGGGAAAAAACAAAAACTCTAATTCAAAAAGATATAGGTACCCCAATGTTCAGAGCAGCAGTATTTACAATAGCCAAGATATGGGAGTAATCCAAATGTCCATTCACAGACAAATGGATAAAGAAATATGGGATATATATATATATATATATATATATATATATATATACACACACATACACAAAGGAACATTACTTGAGCATAAAAAATAATGAAATTCTGCCATTTGCAGCAATGTGGATGAACCTAGATAATATTATGCTTAGTGAAATAAGCCAGATAGAGAAATATAAATACTGTATGATTTTGCTTATATGTGGAATATAAAAGATAATACAAATGAGTGTATATGCAAAACAGAAACAGAGTCACAGATATAAAAAAACAAATTAATGGTTATCAAAGGGCAGGGGGAAGAGGGGCAAATTTGGAGTATGGTATTTAGAGATATAAACTACTATATATAAATTAGATAAACTACAAGGATATATTGTATTGCACAGGAAACTATAGCCATTATTTTATAATAACTTTCAATTGAGTATAATCTGTAGAAATACTGAATCCTTATGCTGTACACTTGAAATTATATAATATTGTAAATCAACTATGCTTCAGTTTAAAAAAAAAAAAGAATTTCTTTCAACCAAAAAAAAAAAATAAAACAGAGAAAGAAAAAGAAGTGTTCAGAGGAACAAGTGATGAGAGTGTGGGATTTTCATGGGAAGCATTATCATGATAAGGTCTTGTTGATTGTCCCTTTAAATCTGGGTAGAATTAATCAAGTGGAATGAGTAAAAAAATAAGAAGGAAAGAAGCAAAGAAAAAAAACAAAACCTTTCCAGATAGGCAGAATTGCATGAGCAAAGGCCACTAACAGAACTCAACAAAAAAGAGAGTTTGTTTGTTAGAGTGTGTTTGTTAGAGGGTGCAGGTGGGGGCAGTATGTCTTAAATAATGTTGGATATATTTTGGAAGCTAGTTTACAGAAGACCTTGGGTGCTACAAATAAAAGTATATATAACAAATGGAAAACACTGAATCATGTTGTAATTATCCATAATCTGTTGTACCCTGAATTTTTTAACCATTTTTCACTCCGTTCTATTGTATAATGGCAAACTAGGTACATAAGTGTACTCTGAGGTAATTTCATCTCTGTATTTATATGAATACATCTTTAATGCTACAGTATAGCATTTATATGTAAGGGCAATGAGTAAACCAACATTGATATGTCTATGATAGGCATATTTTTATGACAATGATAAGCTTAGTTTAAAATTTCTTATTTGAAGCCTTGTTTATAAATTTTTAAAAAATGATCTCCACATTTCAAAACCTCAACATTATTCTCTAACATCTATAGAGAGTGCCCTTGATTCTCCTAAGTATAAGAGATATCTTATTTCATTAGGATTTCCTGGGTGAACGGATTGTAGAAATATAAAGTCTATTAAACTCATTATAAGTGACTTTCAAACAACTCATCCCCATAAAATAAAATATATCACCTAAAAGAATATTAAGTACCATGTAGGCCTTTGTAAATTTCCATTCTAATTAATGTTCATGTATTTACTGACAAAAATTAGATAGCAGTAAGTTCCAATGGCTTTTCAATTGAGTGAAAGAGATATAATGAGAAAGAGAGAGAGAGAGACAGATTCTGAATTTTTTCCATGAGACGGATTATGTGAACTTTAGAGCTCAATTATCTTGCTCATCTCCTCTTATGAAAACATTTACATTCTTAAAGTCTTGGTTTAAATAAATGTAACCTCTTCAGGGGAATTTAAAATGTACAGAGTTACAAAACTGAGGTGTGTTTATCCAGTTCTACCAAGAATCACTTAAGTAAGTTTCAGCAAGACATCCCTATGCTTCGATCTCTGAGCTGGTAGAAACTAGGATCAAGTTCCCTTGCATATAACAGTCATTATGTGGATTCAATAAATACTCAATAATTTTGTTGTCTTGCTATCCATACTTTACCATACAAAATATATTTTTCACCTTTGCTTCCTTAATCTAAGTAGTTTTCTAGTCTTTCTAAATTCCAAGCCTATGATGATTTCCATGGTGACTTTTTTAAGGGGTCTGGAGCCTTTTGCAAAGACTTTCTGAAAGCATATGAAATGACATTTATTCACTTTTATTTTATAGATTTAATTTTTTTTACATTTCCTATAAAGTTATTTTTATATATGTATATACAAACATGTATTCGAGTATGTGTACATGTGTATGTAATACATGTATGTCCATATATATGTGTATACATATATATATGTTAATATACATATCTCCAGTTATATCTCTATCTACCTGGAATGTAATTTTTAAAGTTTTTGTCTTCTTGAGCTATTGTAAATATTATGAGTCATATTAATAACATAAGAGGTCCCAAGAACAATTGTCATTTGTAGCAGCAGCTTATTCTTATTTGACAATTTTTGCTGCAATTTAATTATTGATGCCATCTATTATTTTGATCTGCATATCTCCAGGAATAGTGATTGTTTTGCATTAACTCATATTTGAATGAACAAATGGACTCTATTCTGTCTAAATGTTGTGCCTCTGCCCTATTTGGCTGTTCTATTTAGGCCACTGATGTTTTATCACTCTCCCCCCAACTAAAATGTATAAACTACTGTAGAGAGATTGAATAATCTGCCTGAATTCACCAAATCAAGTTAAGAAGGTATGAGATGATATATTAAAGATCAAATATTTGCTGCAATCATAGTTGAGCATTTCTATCACATAAATGGATTTTCCAGCTGTTCCTCTGTCTATTATTCATGTCATTTACCATAACAAGCTTTTCTTTTCTCTTTTTAATAAATTGTGGCATATTTAAATTAATATTGTGCAGATATTTACTCTGCCAGTGAGCCATTAGGTACAGAAATTGACCAATGCTTGTATAAATGCCTAAAATCTCTTTATTAAACATGGTCATAGAAGACATTACCATCATGCTCCAGGTTTACAACCAAATTAGATTCACTGAAAAGCAATGCAGAGACAGCTAGAGACATGCAGATGAGAAAATGCCTAGTAGTCTCAAGAATAGTAAAAATGTCTGAAGAATCATACACTAATGTTTTTCCACAATAAATGAAGCACTTAATTCTTTTCTCTGTGTAATTTGAAAATGTATCCTTACAGTTTGTAACTTGCCTTTTCATTCTTTTAACAGTGAAATAAGCACTGATGCTTTACTTATAATAAATTCTAATTTGTTGACATTTTTACGAATTTTTTTTCAGTATCACATCTCAGGAATCTTTGCCCGTTGAGGTGATTGTTTTAGTCAGTACTTCAGAGAAACAGAAAGGATGTGTGAATATACAAACATATACACATATACATACAATAACTTGGGAATTATTCCCATAATTTCATACTTCTGAAAATTTTCTCATGGAGTTGATATAATTTCTTCCTTAATTGCTTGGTAGAATTCAATGGAATTATCTAGAATGGAAATTTTCTTTATGGGAAGAATTTTAACTATAATTTTATTCCATTTATAAACATATGCTATACTGGTTATATTTATATACATATTTCTTTTAAAGCCAGTCTTAGTAGTTTCTCTTTCAAGAAATGTTTTCCATTTTTTAAAGTTGTTAAACTTGTTGGTATACAATTTTAATAACATTTCTTCACTTCATATCTTTAAAATATGTAAGATATAAATATATCTAAAATATATATAGTATACAATAGAAAAATATATACATAAAAAATCTATAAAATATTACCACATAGGGCTTCCCTGGTGGAGCTGTGGTTGAGAGTCCACCTACCGATGCAGGGGACACGGGTTCATGCCCCAGTCCGGGAGGATCCCGCATGTCATGGAACAGCTGGGCCCGTGAGCCATGGCCACTGAGCCTGCGTGTCCAGAGCCTGTGCTCCACAATGGGAGAGGCCACAACAGTGAGAGGCCCGCGTACCACAAAAAAAAAAAAAAAAAAAAAAATCACCACATATACTTCTGACACTGGTAAATTGTATCTTCTCTCTCTTTTTCATGATCAATCAGCTATAGTTTTATCAACTTTATTGTGCAACACAAAAAGCTAGATTTTGAAATCATTAATCTATTTCTTTATCATACATTTACTTTATTGATTTCTGATCTGAGCTTCATTTTTTCCTTTGTGTACTGACTTTGCATATAATTTCCTCTGGAATCTCCTGTGTCTTTAAGAAGACAATGAAAAGACACAAATTTGAGATTTCTATTTCTAAAATAGCCATCTAGTGCTATAAACTTTCTTTTTTTTTTTTTTTTTTGTGGTACGCAGGCCTCTCACTGCCGTGGCCCATCCCATTGTGGAGCACAGGCTCTGGACACGCAGGCCCAGTGGCCATGGCTCACAGGCCTAGCTGCTCCGTGGCATGTGGGATCCTCCCGGACTGGGGCATGAATCCACATCCCCTGCATCGGCAGGCGGACTCTCAACCACTGCACCACCAGGGAAGCCCTATAAACTTTCTTGTAAGTACAATTCTGGGAGTATTCCACAATTTAACTAATTATGTGTTTTTTTCACTACTAAATTGTTTTTAATATGCCTATAAAGTTCTCATTTAACATATGAGTAACTTTAATTGCATTATTTAATTACCAATATTTGGGTATTTTCCAGAGACCTTTCAGTTATTGACTTCTAATTTAATTTCCTTATGTTTATAGAACATACTTCAAGGTCTTTAAGATATGTTTATGACCAAATGTAATCTATCCTGGTGAAATGCTTCATATGCATTCGAAATGTGCTGCTTTTTGGGTGGAGTGTTTTTTACATGTCAGGTACATAAAATTGAAGAACACTATTATACTGATTTTCTGTTCCAAACAAAAGAACTAGGTAAAACAGAACTTCCTGAAAAAGAGATGTGATTTATCTAATACAGAATTGAAAATAACATTCCTGCAGATATTTACAAAGTCAGGAGAACAATGCAGGAAGAAAGTGAGAATTTCAACAAAGAGATGGAAAATATTAAAAAGTAACAGAAATCACAGAGCTAGAGAGTACAATAATTGAACTGAAACATTCAATATAAAGGTTGAACAATAGACCAGATCAAGCAGAAGAAAGGATCAACAAACTCAAAGACAAGGCAGTGGCTTTCATCCAATTAGAGGAGCAAAAAGAAAAATAGAGTGAAAATAGCTTAAGGTACACTATCAAGAAGATCAATATGGGCATTGTATGTGTGTAGAAGAAGAAGAAAAGATAAAGAAAGGGTCAAAACCTTTATTCAAAGAAATGATGGCTGAAAAATTCTCTAACCTCAGGAAAGAACACACAGCCAGATCCAGAATCCAAGAGTTCTAAATAAAATAAATATAAAGAGATCCACACCAAGACACATTAAATTGTTAAAAGTTAAACACAAGAAGAAATCTTAAAAGCAGGAAGAAAAGACCACCTTGTTACTTACAAGGAAACCCCATAAGACTGTAAACATAATTTTCAGCAGAAACCCTATGGTACAGAAGGGAGCAACATGACATATTCAAAGTACTCAAAGAAAAGAAACTGCCAACCAAAAAAAAAAAATCTACTCAGCAAAGCTGTCCTTCAGAATTGAAGAAGAAGTAAATAGTTTTCCAGACAAGCAAAAGCTGAAGTAATTAATCACTATTAGAGTGCTCTTAGAAGAAATGTTACTGGGGCGTCTTCAAGATGAAATGAAATTATGCTTATTAGCAACAGAAAAAAAATATGAAAGTATAAAACTTCTTACCAAAAATTTTGGTAAAAGTAAATATATGTCAAATTCAGAATACTCCAATGCCGTAATGGTGGTGGGTAAACTACTTATAACTCTAGTATGAAGATTATAAAAACAAAAGTATTAAAAATAACTACAACTACAGTTAGTTGTTAATGGATACAAAATGTAAAAGTATGTAAATTATGACATCCAAAACATAAAAGAAAGGTGAAATAAAAGGGTAGAGGTTTTGTGTGAATTCAAAGTTAAATTTTTTCTCAGCTTAAAATAGACTATAGAGATATAAGTTGTTTTATGTAAGCCTCATGGTAACCACGAAGCAAAAAAATTATACTAAATACATACAAAGGATAAACAGAAAAAGAATCAAAGCATCAGGCATCTTTTCTGGTCTCAAGGGTTTGAAACTGGAAAACAATTACAAATAGAAAATTAGGAAATTCAAATATATGTGGAAGTTAAACAACATGCTCCTGAGCAACCAGTCTGTGAAAGAAGAATTCAAAAAAGAAATCAGAGATACCTGGTGGCAAAGGAAAATGAAAACAAAACATAAGAATGTAGCAAAAGCAGTTTTATCAGGGAATTTTATAGCGATAAATGCCTACATTAAGTAAAAAGAAAGATCTTAAACAACTAATTTGACACATCAAGGAACTAGAAAAATAAGAACATACCAAGCTCAAAGTTAGCAGAAAGAAGGAAACAAGTATCAGAGAGGAAATAAGTGAGAAAGTGGTTAAAAGAGAGTAGAAAAATCAATGAAACTCAGAGGTTTTTTAAATGATCAACAAAATAGTCAAAGGTTTACCTTTGAAATGAAGAAAGAGGACTCAAATAAATAAAATTATTAAATGAAAGAGGAGACATCACAACTGATACCACACAAATACAAAGGATCATGAAAGACAGTTATGAATAATTATATGCCAACAAATTGGACAGTGTGGAAAAGATGGATAAATTTCCAGAAACAGACAACTACCAAGACTGAATCATGAAGAAATATAAACTCTGAACAGAACAATTACTACTAAGGAGGTTAAATCAATAATTGAAAACTTCCCAAAAAAGAGAATTCTAGAAACAGTTTCACTGCTGAATTCTCCAAAACATTTAAAGAAGAATTAATACCAATCATTCTCAAACTCTTCCAAGCATAGAAGAGAAGAGAACACCCCAAACTCATTGTATTAGGCCATAATTACCTGATACCAAAGCCAGGCAATGTCACTATAAGAAAAGAAAATTTATAATTCTATATCTTTAATGAACATAGAGGCAAAACTCTTCAACAAAATATTAGCAAACCAAATTCAACAGCAAATTAAATGGATCTTTCACCATGATCAAGTGGAATTTATCCCTGGATTGTGAGGATGATTCAAAGTTCACAAATCAATCACTGTGGTTCATAACATTAAGAAACTGAAGGATAACTCTCATATGATTATCTCAATAGATGCAGAAAAAGCATTTGACAAAGTCAGCATTCTTTCAAGATTTATCTCTCAACAAGCTGTGTTTAAAAGGAATGTATTTCAACATAATGAAGGCCTTATACAACATGCCCAAAGTAAAACATCATACTCAATGGTAGAAAGCTGAAATCTTTCCCTCTAATATCAGAAACAAGACAAAAGTGCCCCCTCTTATCACTTTTATTCAATATAGTGGTAAAAGTCCTATGCAGAGGGAAAGTAAAAGGTATTCAAATCAGAAAGGAAAAAATAAAACTGTCTCTATTTATAGGTGGCATGATATAAATGGAAAACCCTAAAGACTCCATACACACACACACACACACACACACACACACACACACACATACACACATGCACGCACACACACAAACTGTTAGAACTAAAAAAAATTCAGTAAAGTTGCAGGATACAAAACCAATATACAAAAATCAGTTGCATTTCTACACACTAAGAACAAACTATAAGAAAGATTAATTAATAAACAATCTAGTTTACAATTGCATAAGAAAGAATACTTGTGAATAAATTTAAAGGAGGTGAAAGACATATAAACTGAAAACTATAAGAAATTGATGAAAGAAATTGAAGAAGATACAAATAAATGAAAAGATATTCCATACTCATGGATTGAAAGACTTATTTGTTAAAATGTCCTTATTACTCAAAGCAGTCTATAGACTCAATGCAATTTCTATCAAATTTTCACTAACATTTTTTATAGAAATAGAAAAAAAAATCTAAAATGTATATGGAACCACAAAAGTTCAACCACAATGTTGAAGAAGAACTAATCTTGAGGCATCACACTTCCCAGTTTCAAACTATATTACAAAGGTACAATAATCAAAATTAGACAAAATACAAACAGTAATGTACTGACAAAAAGTCAGACACATAGATCAATGGAACAAAATAGAGAGTGCAGAAATAAATTTTCTCAAGAGTGCTAAGACTATACCTAGTCAAAAGGCTAGGTGATGTGAGCAAAAGGGTAGAGACAAGTGTCTTATATTTAAGCTGTTTATGTAGTAGTGAGTGATGGGAAAAACAATAGGAGAAATTCTTATGCAGTAAGTCCCCTACAGACAAACAAGTTCCTTTCCAGGAGTGTGTTCATAAGTCCAGTTTTTTCCTAAATGCAACAAAATTAGCCTAGGTACTCTGTAACTTGTTTATAATGGTTTTCACACAAATAACACATAAAAAACAGACAAAAAATAGAAAACACTTTGAATCTTACAGTACAGTCCTTTGAAAAGCACAATAGTACAGTATAATAGCTGGCATATAGGGGCTGGCATCGAGTTAACAGGCAAGAAGAGTTACTGACTGGAGGAGGGAGAGGAGGTGGGAGATGATAGAACTGAATGATCCTCAGCCATAGGAGATGGAGGGCAAACTGCAATTTCACTCACACCTGACATTGATGGCACAGGTTCTTGTTCCTTGCTGGATTCAATTCTATCTACCCTCTTGAAAAAAAAAATGATCCAGTGATATCTGGGTAGTAGCTCTTTTTCTCTCTTCATAGATGACATGGTAACACTGGATTGCATTCTGAACAGCTGCTGCAACCTTCGTGTACCGTTCTAAGTTCGGGTCCTGTGCCTCAAAAACTAACAATGCCTCCTCAAATAAAGTAAATCCTCTTATTTCCTGCATCATGAATCTCTTTGGGTTTTCCTTACTTCTTCTTCCTCTTGTCTTTCTTTGTCTTTTCTCTGGGCCTCCAATTCCATCAGGTCTTCATTAGTAAGTTCCTCATGTTGCACAGTAAGGAGTTCAACGAAGTCATCCTCTTGCAGATCTAGTTCCAGCTTCTCGCTGAGGGTCACTAAGTTATTGAAGACTTCTTTGGACTCTTCATCCACCTTCTCAAATCCACGAAAATCATGAACAAAATGTGGGCAAATATTCTTCCAAACCCCATTCATGGTGAAGGCTCTAACCTCATGCCAAACAAAGTAAATGTTTTTATGGTTTTGTAGATGTTATAGTCCTTCCAAAATTGTTGCAAGGTTGCTCCTGATTCAGCCACTCACCTTTACTGCCTGACGAAAAGTGTGATGTAAATAATAATTCTTGAAAGTCGCTATAACTCCCTGATCCATAGGTTGGATAAGTGACCTAATATTCGGTGGCAGATTAACTACTTTGACTTTGGGATGAAAGTCATCCATGAATGGGGGGTGGCCTGGAGCATTGTCAAGCAGCAAAAGAATGTTGCATAGGATATCCTTCTCCAAGCAATATTTCTCACCTCTGGGATAAAGTAGTGGAAAAACCAGCCCTGGAAAATGGCCTTTGTAACCGAGGATTTGGGGTTACTCTTCCACATAACAGGAAAAGAGAACTTGGCTATGTTTTTAAGGGCTCTTGGGTTCTCTGAATGATAAACTAAGAGAAGTTTCAGCTTCATATCCCTGGAAACATTGCCACCAAACAACAGAGTTGTTTATCCTTTGCTGCTTTATAGCCTGGCATCAACTTTCCCTCCTTACTGATGTAACTTTGGTCTGGCATCCTCATCCAGTACAGTCCTGTCTCATCCACATTAAAAACCTGCTCAGGTAAATATGCACATTCACCAATAATTTCTCGAAGTGTTTCAGGAAATTTCTGGACAGCTACCATATCTGCACTTGCTGCCTCACCACTTACTTTTACATTGTGAATGTTGGCTCTAGCTTTGAAGCAATGAAACTAGCCATGGCTGGCATTAAAAGATGGGCCCTCTGAATCTTCTCCGTGTTTCTTCAAGTCTTCATAAAGCTTTTAGCCTTCTCTTGAACCAGCATTAAGCTGAGTGGGACTTGACACTGATGCTGATCCTGCACCCACACACTAAGAAGTTTCTGCATCTCCTTCATCACTTTTCCATGCTTCTTCAATATTATTGTCGACATCATCAGCACAGCATACTTCACATGTTCTATGATCTTGTCCTTGTTCTTTTGAATCATGCCAATGGTTGAACGATTAATGTTATAAGAACGAGCAAAGTCTACCCTCTTTTCACCTTGCTCCGCTCTCTCAATTATTTTCACTTTTGTTTCCATCGTTAGTGCTTTGGCGCTTCTTAGCAGTACCAGCCAAATGAAGCTGCCTTTATGCTTGCTTCTGGACATCCTGGGGTTGAAATAAAGATACTGTACTACTGTACTCCATACAGTACTGTACAGTAAAGTACACAAACGCACAGCCACTTGTAGAGGATGCACGCATGTGACAATGTATGCTAGACACGTGAACTAACACGTGATTAGACATGTGAACATACCTTTGCATCTTTGAAAATTCCCAACTTGAAGGTTCATATGTAGGGGATTTACTGTACACACAATTCTACTGGTTACTGTCAAACAAATGCATTTTATGTGATGAATAAAGTAAACCTCACAGAGGAAATGAGTCACATTTCTATATTTATTAAAAAAAAAGTGGAGTCTATTTTAAGTGTATAAGAAAGTCAGGAGTGGAGAGTAGTTAAGTATAGTTTCCTGATTGGAATTAAAAATAATAAATAAAAGTTAAAATGCTGGTTTATTCCAGTAGTTGTCTATGTAACTTCGTGTATGCTTTATTTAAATTATCCTTTTCTTACTGTATACATGAGTAAAATGAGAATACTGCTACAAATGAAAGTCTAAAATATTTTAGTATAATAATACTACGTATATAATGCAGTATTATTACACAAAATATTAATCTTTATATTACTGGATTTCATACTTTTACTGGACTATATTTATTAAGTGCATGTATGGAATGAAATAACAGCACTCGGGACAGTCTAGAGTTTTTTCATATTCCATTGTTTTGCTACTAAATGTTAAATATGGAGGACATTTTAAAAAACTAACCACTGAAGTGAAGAAAAATAAAGAAAATGTACACTTGCTTTAAAAGTTAAATAATGAATTCTACTTATTTACTTTATTGTCCACCATTAGTTGAATATGGAGATTCCTTGAGAAAGAGGAGAAAGAGGCATGGCTTTTGATAAAGCAGCAGAACTCCCTTTCCATTATAGGTACTCAGATGAGAAAAAAACATTAAGTAAAAAAATATAGAGTGATGCACCACGGTAACACCATTTTTTTCTTCAGTGAATTAGCTTTTTGTTTTAATAAAGAACAACTAATAAAATTAATTTTACTACATTTCTCATCACTTGGAATTTGAAATCACTTTTCAACAGAAAATATATAATGAATTCTACCATAGTTATTAAATTTTTATCAAAAATTTTTTAAAATCCATGCTTCTGTTTCTTCCCCTCTTTCTCCTTTATTTCTCTTGCCTTCCTTCTCTTATATTTCCCTTTCTGCTCTCCCTTTTTCCCTCTCTTCTTCTCTTCTCCTCCCCCCTCCCCCCCACATCTTTTTACTTCCTGTAAGGCTTCCATCTTTGTCCATTTTCACCATAAGAAATTTTACTTTTAAAGGTTTGTTAATAGAATTCAGAAAAATAATTACTGAATTAATTTTGTATTTTTCTACCATGTTCACATCTATGATAACTGTACACCTTCTCATTAGACTTTTATAGGTTGCTCATCTAGGCTTATCTATGACTTACCCATACACCTCCTGTAATAACTGGCTCCTCTCAGGTTCAGTTTGCCAGTTACATATTGTAAGGCTTCTTTATGTCTTGGTAGTAAAGGGGTGTTGCTATTCTTTTTACTACATGATTCATAATATGTGCTCCTTATCTTTCAAACAATCTCTTGATACCCCTGCTTGCCTTAAAATCTGTATTTCTCATAAGTATGCATTCCAAATGCATACTGCAAATCCCTCTGGAGAAAACTTTTCCACACAAATATAAGTGTCTGGAGGCAAAAAATAAGTATGCTAATGTAATCCAACTTGTAAAAATTAAATATAACATCTCATGGTGCCATTTTTATATTCTTGAAATATTTTAAACTGTATATATACACTTTTCCTACTGTGTCAAAGTTTTTACTTCTCAGGTACACAGTGAACTCTTGATAAATCCCTTATGTATACATGAAGGACAAAATATATAATAGGAAAAATATATAGTACATGATTTTAGTACATACATGTATGTTTATACTAAAATTTAAAAACAGATATCCATTATTTTTGTATTATTCAGAGAAAAATAAAGGAGGATTCTAAATATCCAAGAATGCATTTTCTTTCTTTTTTTTTTTTTTCTTTTTCTTCTCATTTTCCACATTCTTCTCTTTCATTAAGATTAGGACATGGTAAGAGTTTGCCTTCCCACAAAATGCCTCTGTGCATTTGATTTCAATGAGGCTATACACCTAAAGATTTGGTATTTACTATGTTCACAAGCATCGTTTAATTCATACATTTGTTATCACCTATTCTAGCCCCACTTTTTTTATTCCCCACCTCCATTCTGGCTCTCTACTAGAATGTAATAGTGGCATAGTACAGCCAACATTGCCTAGTGGTTCAGATAACTTAGTTTTTAGTGATAATCCAGACCTAAATTTGATTCCTGGCTCTAAGGATTACTAGCTGACCGATATTGGGAAATTCACTTAGCAATATGAAACATATTTTTTCAGCTGTAAAAATCTATTTTGAGGGAGATTAAATAAGATAATACATGTGGAGCAGTTTGCACAATATGTATCTCATAACAATATTTGGTTAAATGACTGTAATTATTATTATTACTCAAGTTATACTTTATACTCAGCTGAATATTCTTCCAATCTCCTACAGTCATTAGAACCTCTGGAAAATCTTAAAATAGAATTACGATAACCTCATATGTTTTATACATATATATTTAATATAAATTATAATATATAGTATAACATATTTGCTAAATACTTTAATATTAAAAATCCTTTTTGATAACTTTCAACATGTGTGGATTGATTTAGTGTTTGTAAATGACCAACATATTCAGATTGCTAAGTGGTTATTTGGAGAGTTATAGGCATTTGCAAAGAAATGTGTATCAAATATCTCAGCTGGGCCTTAAGAATTGGAAAGTAATCATGTCCTCTCATATATTTTCTTAAAATATGGACGATCCAATTTATAGTATTGTAGTTAAGAAGGCAAATGTCTAAGGCAGGAGAGTACATTATACTTTGTCTTTAAGGAGTTCTCAGGAACACCTGAAAGAAACATCTTTGTTAGTCTTGTTATTTTGGTCATAGGAATATTTGTCCCTCAAAGAGATAGAAGCTAATTTTTATTTCCTTTTTGTTGTGTGCTACCCATCCCTTTTTTGGAATGACACATTTGGAAGTAATGTGGGGGTTAAATCATCTCTATTATCATTGGTAAAATTTTAGATGAATTTTGCTTCTTCTGAGTTCTGAACATTCAAAAACCATACATATACATAGGAAAAAAAAATCCTTCATATTGTTTATATTTCCAGAATGAGAAAACACTGTTAACCTAGCTTTCATGTTCTGTTATCACTTCAGCACTTATAAATCTACAATCTCAATTTTCATCTAAAAGGGGTAACTCTTTTTATTCTGAGTGTCTCTGAATAATAAAACCATTGTCTCATTAATCTTGGCTCTAAGCTTTGCAGTTAATTAAGTTTCTTCCTCCTTCTTCATCCAACACATCCAAACAGTAGTCAAGTCTGGTTAGCTTATTTCAATATGTCTCTTAAACTTGTCACATTTTTATTTAATTGTGAAAATCACAGCATTCTCATAGTTGCTTCTGTGTTTCCTGTTTATTCTCATTATAGTTTCTTTTGGTATGTTTTATATTTTTGATAAATATATTTTTCATTATGTTATTCTGCTTATAAATATTAATCAGTCACTCTTCACTTATTCATCAATTATGTATTGGAGTATTTTGCAGTCTTTGACATATTAAGAATATTTAAAAAGACATTTACCACAAGGAAAATCATAAGCCCAAGATATTTTCATCTTAACTGCCTACTCACAAGTCCATAGATGTTTATTTATTAGGGCAATCTTTTACTCCATCTATGCTCCATAACAGGAGAAGCTTCCCGTCTCAACTTCATCAACTTTCAACTTTAAATACCTATGTCAGGGCTTCCTTGGTGGCGCAGTGGTTGAGAGTCTGCCTGCTGATGCAGGGGACACGGGTTTGTGCCCCGGTCCGGGAAGATCCCACATGCTGTGGAGTGGCTGGGCCCATGAGCCATGGCCGCTGGGCCTGTGGGTCCGGAGCCTGTGCTCCGCAATGGGAGAGGCCACAACAGTGAGAGGCCCACGTACCGCAAACAAAACAAAACAAAAACAAAAAACCTATGTCAATGCCAACCTTCACCAAGTGGTCACTGACAATTTTAGGATAAATATACTTTTGCATGTAAATCTTAGTGTTTATATTATGACTGTACATATTTTTCAGTTTTCAATATTAATTCATCTGTGCATGTTTTTCTCAGTGTATCATAAACATTGATTTATATTCAATATTTAATAAATGTGATTTTCTCAATGAAGATCAATGGACATATCATTATGAGATAGCTGATTAAACAGCCTGAGAAACAAACTATCAAGTCTGCTTGACCTTTTTGCTAAACCATTATTATCAGTGATCAAAGTAAGTAAAGTGCCTCTGTTAGCTTATGTTGAGGTAATAAGATTGGCTTTTTCCTTAAATGAATTGCATTTGATTACCTAGGCAAATCAAGGCATACATGATCAATGAAGGTGATCATGTTCACCTTCAATGCCTTTCAGTCCTTCCACTACCAACCTCCCACAATGAGTGGGAGGTTTTGCAGTCTTCTCATTACCCAGATAAATAATATGTTTCTCCGGAGAGTCATTTTTTAAAGCACTGCTCTCCTTTCTTTTAATAAAGCCAACATATGAAATTATGAAACTGAGGACAGTATTATCTTTAATGAAGCATCTTGTTACCAAGTCCAAGTTCATTCTGCTTGCCCATGACAGGCCAATAAATCAGGAGACAAGGTGTTGGGGCAAGGAATAATGACTTTATTCAAAAAGCTGGGAATCAGAGAAGATGGCTGAATAATGTCCTAGAGAACCATCTTACTGGGGCCTGTATGCTAGTTTCTTTTATAGAAAAAAGAGGAGGGAGGTAAGGATGTAAAGCAAAAAAGGCCATAAATTGTTCCAAATATCTCCTGGTTTCAGTCAGACTCCAGAAGGGGATGTGTTATGTTCTTCTTTCCTGTGGCCATTCACAGGTCGGTTGGGTCAGCATGTTTCCTGAGGGGTGAACAAAGGCATTTTAGTTTTACATTCAAGCATGAGTGGCAGGGATATGGACCATTATGTATACTCTAAGCTATAGGCAGCATCTCTTTAGTGATTAACTTGTAGCAAAAGCAATAGAATACAAGGTTAAAGTAAAATAAACAGATTCAATATGGAGTCAGATTTGCTCTTCCCTAATATAACCTTAAAGAAGTACTGAGTAAACAATCAGTATGGGGGGGGCGGGGAGAGAGAGAGAGAGATGGGGGGGATTGAGAATAAGATTCACTGGAGATTAACACCTTGGCCTACTCTACTCCCTCTACTTAGCTTTGATTTTGTTTCACACTGTGGAAAATATATGAGTCACTCTCTACTTCCTTTGAAAAATCTGTCAGGAACATCTGCCTCAATTGATTTTTTATTATTTAATGGGAAGATGTTTAAAATTACCTGTTGAAAAACTTTTCTTAACTCATAGAATTTTGAGAATGCAGTGTATATGTATATGTATCTATTCATTTGTATTTCTCCAAGTCACGCGGAAAATTAGTGCATGTCCGCTTCTATGTAGGAGCAATTTTTCCAATTTTCATTTCCTCCTTGAACATGTCTCCAAGGGCTTGCTGACAGTTAAGAAAGGCTAAACTTCATTTGACAGACTTGAAGAGTGTATGGCACAACAAAACATGCTTGGTTTTTGAATTCTATTGACTAAAAAAATTAAAATAAAATGAACAAGATAAAAACAAGAAAGCAAAACAGATAGGGAGAGTGGGAGGGAGAGAGACGCAAGAGGGAAGAGATATGGGAACATATGTTTATGTATAACTGATTCACTTTGTTATAAAGCAGAAATTAACACATCATTGTAAAGCAATTATACTCCAATAAAGATTTAAAAAAAAAAAGAAGAAAGTAAAACAGTCATTACATCATCTCATTTTCCACAATCTTCTCAGGATCCTCCACTCATGTTCATAGATGAAAATTAGGAGACTACCCTGTGAAAAATAAATCTGTAGAGATTTCTCACCTACTTTATTTCTGTTTGTATCATATGTATGTTTTTGTTTTGCATATTTTGAAGAGAGGGAGAAAACAAACAATGAGAAAACTGAATAGAACACATTAAAAATGCCTCATTTTTATCAGTGACTCTCTTATATTCACATGGTCATAATATCTGTGAAATAAAGCTATATTATTCTTACAATAACTGAACATCCACTCTAGATTCAGGGATTCCAGACTCACAGTAAGTTTATTCAAATGCCAATGTGATATATAATATCCTTTACCTAATTCACTTCACTTTTGAGTGCTCAGCCATCCCTGTAGAAATAAGACACAGTATAGGTTTGGGAAATATTTATAGACAGACTGTTTCTAATATGAAGGTGTGTGGGGGACTATTACCCCAGACTAGGTATTTGTCTCCTCTCTACCCATTTCCCCCAGTTCTTATCACCCTTCCTTCTTCCCGTAGACATACCAGTAAAATCAGAAAAGGGTAAATAATCTGAGGCTCCCATGAAACAATCATATTTTAACCAAACCAAAGGCTCATATGTTCCTCAGAAGTGACAAGAGAACTTTATGTTCTGGGGTTATGTTGGAGATAAGTAAACCTGTGAGAAACTAAAACACTGAATTGACACTGCATGTGATTTTTACCTTAACTGTGAATTTCCTGAATAAAAAACATAAATAAATAACTAAGGTTAAATAATCTCACAGGATCAGTGAAATGTGTAGACAATCAGGACAGAAGAAATACATAACTATGCTATATAGACACTTCTTGAACCCGGAGCATATGAGACATTAATATGGAGGTTGGGGGAAGACTTTGACAAAAGGGAAGTAAAAATACCCCAGGGTAAAAATAATTATGAACACATACACAAAAGGAAAACAGCATAAGGTCTAATATGGGTCACCTTATATAATAAAGTGGAACATTATCATGTCAAAATATCAGCATTGAAATAAGAGAGCAACATGAAAGGCATAAAAATTGAACATTTAAAGTTGTTACAAGAATAATGATAGATTGGAGACTATGGATAAAATAAATAATCATAGGAAAAAAACACAAAATTTAGAGCGTAAAAAATTACTTCTAGAAAGAAACATTTAATTACTGAAAAATATTTTTAAAAAATCAATGGACATGTTAATTAGCAGGCTAGATGCTATTCAGATAGTATATAAACTTTCAGATAGATCTGAAAATATTACTAAAATTAAGCTGGAGAAATATATGTATATGAAATAGAAAACATAGAAGACATAATAAGAATATAAAAACATAATATAGGAGATCCAGGAAAAGAAAATAAATATAATGGGAAAAATTCCCCCCCATTGGTAATGGATGAGAAATATTTAGTATTGAAGAAAGACAAACGTCCTAAAGGAATGAATATCCAATTGACCCTTGACCTCTTATTACCAGTAATAAAATACATAATTATATAAAATATCTTCAAAAGGCCAAAGAAAATAACTCTACACTTAGAATTTTGTATCCAGCTAAATGTTCATAAAAGTATGAAAGCAATATGAAGAACTGTTTTCAAACAAATGCTGTAAGTATTAGCCACATTTAACCCTCAAATAATATCAACAGAAATAATACCAAAGACATAAGTAGAAATTAAATCTTGAGAGGAAAAAATGGGATGTAGGAAGTAAGAGTAATCAAAAATGCTGGTACATTGTACACTAAATATCCTACATTTTTTTGTCAATGATACCTCAATAAAGCTGAAAAATATTAAAATCAGAGGGTAACAACAACCACAAAAACTGAGGTTAAATTCTCATAAATCTAAATAATTATTGATTAAAATTATGAAAGAAGAGGAAATGAAATATTATACCATAAAATAATAATAGCTAATATACACAGTGCTTAAAGTGTTTCAAATTCCTTTACATGCACTAGTTCAATCTTCATAATGACCCATTAAAATAAATATTTATCATTTTCCCATATTTTACACATGAGGGAACTATAGGATGTCAGTTTTATATTTTTCTAAGGTCATAAGTAATTGAGATGAAAGTTGATCTCTGGCAGTCTGTCTTAAGATACTGCACTTAACTACTAGAATCTATTGCTTCTCCAAAAACATTAAAGATGGGAAGTGGTAAAAGGAGTTGAGTTCTTACATTCTTAGACTTTTTGTTAAAAGAATAGAGATACAGATTAAAAGGTACATGTTAAAACATATGAGTGACTAATGCAATAACAGAAATTGGATATGTAATTTAAAAGTAAAGAAAATTAATAAAACATGGAAACAATCAATTTGCTAATACTTAGGAAGAAAGAAAAAGCAGAAATAAAACATGGGTTATATAAATTATAATATATGATTTTATATATAAATCAGAAAATACAGTGGGGGAAAATTTTAAATCACAGTGATTTATCCATTTATTTAACGCATGTTTAATGAGGACCTAACATGCATCAGGAATTTGTCTAGTCTGGGAGATAAATCTATGATAAAAATGGACAAAAATTCCTGGTTTCACAGAACATACCTTTAGCAATCACAATAAATATTAATCCTTTCAACAGTTCAGGTAAAAGTTTTTTCCACAACTGCTCTAAGAATAAAAAAATCCAGTTGCCTGATGTTCACATGAAACACCTAACAGAGAACAACACAGAAATATTAAAGGTTAAGAGACAGAGTGCACCAAGAAAACGCTAATCACAAGCAAGGTTATATAGCAGCATTAAAACAAAACCAAATACACTAAAGACCAAAAAACCCTATCTGAAATAACCAAAATCATTTCACAATGTTATAATGAACCAATTACCAAAATGAAAATATAATAATAAAATATAATAATGAAAATTATAGCACCAAATATATGAAAATAAAATATGCAGAAATATTTTTAAAATAAAGACTGCACAAAAATCTCAAGAGATTTTTATAGAACTTCCTTCAGAAAGGGATAAGCATGTAAAAAAGGGAGTGAGGAAGAAACGAGGGAGGGAGGTAGAAAGGGAGAAAGGGAGGAAGGAAGGAAGGTAAGAAAGAAGGAAGGGGAAAAGGTAGGAAGGGAAAACAGAAGGAAATATAGAAAAAATTAACAACAATGAATAAATTTGATACAATGCATACACTTTATATGTAGACACAAATAAATTAACTTAGAAGTGTAAAATAGCATCAGTTATTATGATTTTTATTATCATTGTTGCTATTATTTCTCATTATTCTGGGAGTTTACTGTGGTCTCTAATGTAGCTGGGGCTGGAATTATTTAGTCTTCCTTACTCACATGTCTGATGGTTGGTACTGGCTGGAGATGTCAAATGGAACATCTGTATATGGCTTCACCTGGGTTTCCTCACAGTACAGAGACAAGATTACATGAACAAGGATCTCAAGAGAACAAGATTAAGGGAAGGAATATTTCCTTTTATCACCAAACCTCAAAAGTCATACAGTCACAGACTTTCTACTCATTAGAAGTAAGTTGTGAAATTAACCAGTATTCAGAAAGAGGGAAATTAGACCCTATCTCTTGATGGGAGTAATGTCATAGAATTTCAGAATATGTTTAAAACTTCTGGTAAACAGATATGTGGTTACCAGAGGCAGAGATGAGTAAAGGGAGAATTGGATGAAGGTGGTCAAAAGGTACAAACTTCCAGTTATAAGATAAATAAGTACTAAAGATGTAATGTACAATATAATTAATATAATTAACACTGCCTAATGTTATATATGAAACTTGTTAAGAGAGTAAATCCTAAGAGTTCTTATCACAAGGAAAATTTTCTTTCATTTCCTCTTATTTTGTATCTCTATGAGATGATGGATGTTCACTAAATTTATTGTGGTAATCATTTCATGATGTATGTAAGTCAAATCATTATGCTGTATACCATACACTTATAAGTGCTGTATGTCAGCTATATCTCAATAAAACTGGAAGAAAAAAACCACCATTCATATAGACCACTACCACCAGCAATCAAAGAAAATATATAATTTCTAAGCATGCATTAACTATTCATAAAAATGTACCACAAGGTATATCACAGGGGTATTCTCAAAGAAACAATAATACCTGACCACATGAAAATAAAATGTGTTATCACTAGGAGAAAACTAGTTCTAATAAATCTTACTATTGGAAATAAATGTAAAATATAATTCTAAATAACTCATAGGTGAAAATAGAAATCATGATGAAAATGACACAATATTTTTATATGAACTGTGTGAATACTGTAAATACATATTGTGCTATAATTATGTAAGATGTAATCACTAGGGGATCCAACAAAGCAATTTATCAGCACTCAACCTGCACTAGAAGAAACACTGAAGGAAGTTCTTCAGTCTATGGAAATAACAAATGATGGACACTTGGATCTTCACAAAACATTAGAGACCACTGAATGAAAATAAGAAACACATAGATAAATACTAAAGACTCTGTTTTCTTATTTTAATATAGTTAAATAACAATTTATCTGCTTAAAGCAAAAATAATAGCCATCATATTTTCATTTTATAACATTAATAGAGCTAAAGTATATGAAAGAGCACACAAAAAGGAAAGGTATAGACGAAAAAAAAGATTTTTGGTGAAGTTCTTACATTATACATGAAATGTTATACTATTATTTCAAGGAAGATTATACTAATCTGAGTATATATTGTAATCTTGGGTGAATGAGTTAAATGGATTTTGGTTTCTCTCTTTATTGGAAGGTAGCCCACAGGGAAACGAAGAAGGTAGATGACTTTTTCTAATCTCCTTGTTAACTTGGATTCCAAGTAAATATATTCATGATATTGATATGAAAGAGAGGGTCCTTACAAAGAGAATACCCTTATCAGCATGTCCCTTACTAAAGATTACTTAGAGTAAATAACCCCAGATCAATGGATTTGTGAAACATGATGTTTATTAATAGGGTGGTCCTTATGTTAAATGTTCTTTCCACGATAAAAATAGAGTTTGTTTCAATGAAAAAAAAGACTGAGTTTGATAGACTAGGTAAACTATCAAGGACCACAAACATGCCACTTCCAAGAAATGTACTTTAAATATCAAAATAAAAAATAGGTTAAAAGTACAGTTTTGAACATTATTCCAGGTGAACTTTAATTATAAGAAAGCTTGAAGAGCTATGTTAATGTCAGCCAGAGTACATTTTGAGATAAGAAATATTATCAGAGAAAAAAGACGTATTTCCTAATGGTAAGAGCATTGATTTATTAAGATACAAAACAATACTATAGGATATTTATGAATTTATCCATAAAATTTTTGTTCCTAATGAAAATTCGATAGATCTTTTTCTGAATAAATTAGGTTTGCACAATTTGCTGTTTAGTATGAAAATTTCAGGTACACATTTAGTTTGTATATTCTTTCTGCCTATTCCTATTTGGTACTATGTTACAATGCTATGTGGTTCCCAGGGTTTGGGGAAGAAAACAATTAACAATCTAGGTGGAAATAAGTGAAAAAAAAAAAAAAAGAAAGAAAAAAGTTCTTGGAGATACAGTATATACCAATTCTATATTGCAGTAACAGAATACTACCCCAGAAGAGCTGTCCTGGAACTTGATCTATAACAATAACTCAGTTGCAAGATTGATTGAGACTATCTCTATGGGCTAGGCTGAAAGGTGTTTATATTTGCTCTTTTAAATGTTTTCAAATAAGTATATTTAAGATAAATTAACACATTAGCAGTAAAAGAAGGTTACTAAGGAAGTTGCTATAGGCAGGATAGGCAGGAGATAAATGTCTTATTTAAGGCAGGGGCTACAAAAATTACAGAGTTGAATAAAGTTCAATAGGATATTTGGCCGTCTTTAAAATTAGATTAAAGGGAGAGAGGAAGGAAGGGGGGTGGTAAAGAGAGATCAACTACAATAAGAACTTTTCGTTAATGAAAATAGAAAATGCAGGTTGTGCTTGTTTAACGTGAGAATATAATGAAGCAAACTGTACTTGTTTAAAGTACCTGGGCCCTGGGCTATCAAAGTGAGATTAAAAATAAAGGTTTTAAGTTTAGACAAGTTGTATAAATTGATGGTGTCCTCCCTCTGCAGTATTGTAGGCAATTTCCGTATTTGGAATTTCTTTCCCACATTATCTACCTACTAAAACCACTGTCTATATAATATATGAAAATTTACCCTGAAAGTGTTAGCAGTCTTACTAAAATCATCAATAGGTTATAGCACAAAGTTTAAGAAATCTGTATTTTCTATTGAAAGTGGCATCATCCTCAAGTCTCCTCACTATGGTGGATTAAGCCCTTTTGTGTAATTTCTTATGTAATAACAAGTACAATGAAGGGCTTGCCCTATTTTTCTTTCCAAGCATCAACATGAAATGCTGTATTCATGTTGAATGTATGAAAGACTGCATTAAATGAGATTTTCTTTGGTCTTATTCTGTATATATCACCTCTCATATCTTAAATTTATTTCATTTTCCACTTGTATGTCCCCATGTTTTAAGCTTTAAGAGTAGCAGTGGGAACTAAAACACCATTGTGTTGAGTGTATGTGTGTGTGTGTATGTGTGTGTGTGTGTGTGTGTGTGTGTGTGTATGAGAGAGAGAGAGAGAGAGAGAGAGAGAATGTAGTGACCTCCTTTGCCAGTGGAGTAAGTTTAATGTAAAATGAGAACTGTATAATAAATTTCTCTATAAAGATATATGTTGGTGTACATATATTTACACATTTGTGGGAAATTATGCTTTTTTCTAAAAAAATGTTCCTTTATGCTAAATTATATCAAGTTTGCTACTGAGCTCTGTGAGGTCACAGAATCTATATTCAGTCTCAAAGATCTGCATCTTTTATTTTCCCATTTGTTTAAATATACTTTCTTCATTTTCTTCTCTTTGGCTGAGTAAAATCAGAGGAGACAGACTGCAGCCTGTTGAATTCTTAGCAAGTAAATCCATTCCAGAAAACCAATCTAAACAAGGCAGTGACCCTATTATATCAACCAGTCATGGGATTGGAAGACAGAGTAGAAATGTTGGGTATTTTCTTAAACTCCTCATTGGAAAATGAATTAGGTCATTGAAGGCACTGTTTTCCATCTCTGTTCACAACTGCAATTCTATAACTGCTCCTTCAAATTCCAGCTCAGTAAGAGGCAGTCCAATAACCCAGCATTGTAAACGCACATATCAGGAATTCAGTTATAAGTGTTATCTCTGCTTCCTGCTCCCTAGGTGCTGCCCTGCAAATAAGGGCCTGAGTGGAGGAGTGGGCAGAGATGATTTTTAAATCACACATGGGTTGTGGAAGAACTATCACTCCAGAAGACACCATACAGAAGTCAGATGATTGTTTTTTGGAAGACTCAGGAAGAATCTGAAGAAAGTTACCGTTTTGTCTGTATATTACCTGCCTTATCATTCCAAGGTTTTAATGATTCATACATAGCTTTCAAATAAAACTTTTGTTTTGGTTTAAAAAAATAACCTACCAAAAGAGCATTAGAGAAATTGGAAGAGTACTGTTCCTCTTTATTTCACCAAGATCCACTGATCAAGCTTTATAAGAAGTACATAGAGACGGAATGGGAAATTCTCTAATCTGTGTTTTCTAATAAAATTTGATTTTGATGCAAATGGAAAGGTACATTTTTCTGGCTGTCACTTCAAGTATCTCTCCCAAAAACACATATAAGGGGAAATAAATGTTCACTAAATCCTTAAGGGGTTGACAGATTTTAATAAGAGCTTAATCAGAAACAGGCATACTAAAGTAAGCTCTTCTTAGAAGAATTTAACATTTAAATATTATGATTTTCTTTCTAAACTTCACCAACCTGTACATGGTTATACATTAAACAAGATGACCCCATGACCAGCCACCCTTCCTTTGCTTCTTAGACCTCTTTCTTGCACTTTGTCCTGACATATATTTATAAGCCATATATCTCTGCCCATATTAACCTAGAACCAGAAACTAAGTTGACACTAATATTTAATTTCTATGGTCCTTATAGAATGGGTTTCTTTTTAGAAATCCACCTCTCTTTGCCCTCTCTAGTCCTAAACCAACACATTGTCACCATAAAATTCTGAGGAAGTCCTAAAAACCTTATCTTGCTATCACATTACTCTCTCTAACAAATATGGCCACTATGAAATTATTACTCTGCTCTGTAAAGCTGACCACTGAAGAAACCCAGATCTTGCCTCAGGGAGAACATAGGTGACCAGAAGTGGCTATATGTACAGCCCATGGACGCATGGTTGGATTTAATTCCTGTCCAGCTTCCTATTAGAGAGTTAACCAAAATCAGCATCTTTGCCGCATTCTGGCAGCCCTCTGATCCTGGGAAAGAAATACCAGGCTGGCCAGTGGGTGTGATCAGCTCACCCAGCCACCCTCCTGGAAGACCACATAGGCATGAATCCAATGCTCCCTGAGGCATCTAGTTTACCACAGACATGGAGTCGAGGGTTGTGGAGTGCTCTGAATAGAGAAACAGAAGCATAGTATCACATGGGTCCAATTCTTCTCAGATTACCCTACACAAATGGCACCACTGTTCCATACTGGTCCCAGCCACTTGAGAAGGGTACAGACAGTTTTGGAAAACGTGCTTCTGGAGACGAAATCTACACCTCGTTATGCAGGGACTATCTCTACTAACCAGATAGGTCCAGGTGCCAGGGTTGTACTTAGAACATTTTACAAAAGGCATTCCGCAGGGGAGGCCCCTAAGGTGTAGGACCCAAAGCATGAGTCAGCTTGTTGAGGTCTCTGGGCAATGAAATTGCCACTACAGTGGGAATGAGATCATCTGTTTTATTTCCTATATGTTCTTGTGCATTTGTTTTCATCCTTATCCATGTCCATAAATACATATCTATGTGAGTAAATACATGTACACACTTATGTAAATATATATGTATATAAATATTTATATATAGTTATGAGTAGATACAGACATATGCATTATATTTAATTATTTATATTATATATAATATATTTCTATATCAAACACACAAACACACACTTGTAATTATATATTTAATTCACCTACCAGGGTAGAAAGAATTTAAAATAGTCCATTGTTAATTCTTTGATGATCCTAATGTGAAATAAGCATAAAATTTAAGTATATTCACCAGTACACATTTGTCATAGGAAAGCAAAGAACATCTTTGTTTTACCAAGCAGTTAGTGCATCACATTTCAATTAGCAACAATTGTTCTCTGTGGTATTGCAGTGCTGAATTCCAATACTTAGTGAACCATTACCTAGTGAACCATTTAATTCCTTCACTGACAATTATCACAGAGGTAGGTAGGTATGCAAAAAATGCAAAATATTCTAATTGTTGTTTTTAGTCCAATAATAATTAGCTACTGTGTTACAGAGATCAAAATACTGTATGGCTTATTTTTTTGCTCCTGGCTGTAACAATTACAAATATAATTTCTTTCTAATTTGAATCTACACTCATCTTTTTTAATCTGTTTTTTGTGTACTTATGCTATTAAATGTATTTTATGTTAAAGTCAATCAAATATGGTATATTTTCTATGTTTTAAATGAAATTATTATTCACAGAGATAGCATGAGATAAAATGTTCCTTCACCTAAGCCTATGAAGTTTTATAAGTATAAAACTTAGATGTTCAGACTCAGTGAAATGGACATATGAAAAACGTCATTACCTACAGGTCTACCCTTTAAGTATCATCAAACATTCTGCTTATGAAGTGACATTGGCTTGAAAACCTTCTATATCCTCTCCCATAACTGAAATTTAATCATAATCTTTAAACACCATTTTGAGAATTAAAGGCAAAGAAATAATATTTTCCTAGAGCAGCCTATTACACTTTACAAAAGCAAACAGAGCTGTAGTTAATCCCCATGTTCTTTAATTTACCTTTTCTTTTTTAGAACTATTTTTACTCCTTATTCCTTCATCACCTGAACTGATACATTGAATCTTATGAGAAAATAAAAACATCTCCTTACCATTCATACATGAATTTACTAGCCAAGGATTTAGCCACATACTACATTGAGCTACAAGCACTCTCCACTGAAACTTATAATTTTGCTTTCGTGTTTTGTTATTTTTATGAGTGCATTAATGAGTTTTAAAAATATATTGTCAATGGTAAATCAATAGAGCAAAATGGTGTGTTTTATTGTGTGAATATAATTCAGAAAACTATCAATATATCTATTAAAATTAATATTATAAAAATGTCATATATGTTAACCCCAAGTTTACCAAGTACTTTCTATGATATTAAAAAAAATCACACTGCTTTATTATGTAATATATGAGATCTAGTTTCCTAAAACTACATTTACTCATAATTTTAAAAAGTTCTGATGACTCCCTATTAACTATGGAATGAAGAGAAGAAAACTCCTTAGACTAAGATTAAAGGTCATTTGTAATCTGTGAATTTCTTTCATTTCCACCTGCTCCTGCTCCTCAATATCAATTGTTTTCCACCCACATCTGTGTATAATAATTCTCACTTTCAAGATTTCTTCCATACTTTCTCTTGGGTATGTAGCCCTATCCTCTCCTTTACACTTTCCTATAATTTTCCCTTAAGAATTTTGTCAAATCTTAAGTCTGAATAAAAGCTTTTTTCCCTACATTTACTGAATTTGAAGTGTTAATTTGTCTTCTAATTTGCTCTAGTATTCATATGTATTTACTATTAATTTGCTAAGTTTTAGTTGTAAATATGCATACTAATTTTGCAATTAGATTGTCATCTTGAGAGGAGATAGCATTACTGCTATATTTTATTGTATACCATGCCATTTTGTATCACATTTTACAGTCATATATTTTTATTTAGCCATAGAGCTTAAAAAATGCTAAGAATATAGAAGAATCTAAATGAAAATTTTATTGACTGATTGCCTGTCATGTGAATTAAGCACTTAAACATTTTGCACATATAAAACTCATCGCTCAACTTTCTTGCTGTGTTCATAATGGAAAATTTTGGTGAAGAAAATAGTCAATGGTGTTAAAGAATATGAAGGGTCTGAAATTATACTATGTTTGTAAACTAGCAAGTTAACCGGACACAATTTCATGAATGCTGGCAGAAAACACAAGCCTTTAATACAGAACAACCAGAAGAAGCTCCATGTTTGCATTCATTCACCTTGTCCCAAATTGCACAAGAACATACAAAGGAGACCAAGTGATGCCTGTACATCCAAAGAGTTGTGTTACAGGAAAAGAATCTTGAGTTCAGGATACCTATATCTTTCATAATGGGCAATAATCTCGCCTGTCCCAAATCCAGCAACAGACACAGTTTTTGTCTTCCAAGGGCACAAAGCAACCCTGCAATTTGCTATACAAACATACTTAAAAATAGAGACTTAAAAAAAGGAAGTCATTGTCCCTACTTGCATAATGTGCAGAAATATGAGAGTCGCCTAAATAGGACTGGCCCAAAAGAGAAAAGGAGCCAGAATTCAATATAGATTGCTGTAGGTCATGCCAGCTAAAAAGTCACACAAGGTTATGGCTTCTTTCACCTTTCTTATTGTAAAAATGGAATAACCAGATTCCATCTTTCCATGAGGAGATACCCTACCATGTCTCCCCACTATCACGACTACCACCACCATCTCCTTTTCCCCCTCTCAAAGCTGTCAGAGTCAGTGATAAATTGACCAATTATTTGTTCTCGTGATTCTTTTCCACTATCACCCTTCCATTTTACTAAAGAACTAGGGACTATGTACTTGTATAACTTGAAAAACATTACTCATTACTCTTTCTTTTCTCATACAGCTGAGCTAAGATATACTGTCACATGCCCCAAGCCAAACAAAGCTAGTTGTAGACTTGAATCATTCAGGACAATAGTCACTAGTTATATGTGGCTATCTACAATTGAAATGTGTCTATTCATATGTGCTGTTGAACCACACACCAAATTTTAAAGACTTAACATGGAAAAAATACAAAATATTCCATAATAAATTATTTTTTATAATTAATTAATTTTTTTAATTTAAAAAATTAAATAAATAATTTAATAAAATTAAATAAAATTAATTTTTTACTGAAATTATATTATTTGGGATATATTGGGTTGGATAAAATATATGCTTATGTTTACTTTTTAATGTGTCTACTACAAAATTTAAAATTAAATACATGGATCACATGTGTGGCTCATTTTATACTTCATTTGTATAGCACCATTCTAGAGATAGTGCACTGAAGATGTCTGGTCTAACATACTGTCTCTCTAAATACATACTTGTTGGCATCAGGCTTCATCGGGCCTTTATGCTCAATTATTTCAGAAAAAAATGGGTGATCTATACAGGATATCAAATTTAGCTCCTCTGCCTTCCCCTCCATGCTAAAAATTAAACAGAGCTTAGCTTAAATTTTCATACACCTTTTGCATGCCTTTGTTATGCATCATTTGGTAAGAGACTATTTGTGATGAGTATTCATTGGTTCCTCAGTGGTTATTACAACATAAAGTTAATGTTGGGGGCAGTAGAATAGACAGCACTGTAGAGCTTTAGCATTTATTCACTTTAAAAGACCCTTAGTTATTAACAAATGGCTTAGTTGATTCTGAATTCTAAGTGAATTGATTAGCAGAAATGTTAGTCTAGTCTATAAGGGAGGTAGTTAGTTACACACATTCAGAGTTCATTTTATTTTTTCCCTTCTGAATTTTTCTAAATTGGGCCTTTTTAATTTTGACAGGTATAATGAGAGTTTAATTGTAGTTGTGGGAGTTTTTGTGCTTTATTTTACTTTGATTTTTATGCTTTTGCATTATTTGGATTGAAATGGAAGAGTTCACACAGGAATTGAGATATATATAGATATATAGATATATATATCTTAATAATAGGGCAAAGAAATATATCTTCTCAGTTCTCTTTTTAACTAAATAAAAATGATTTAAATAAACTTAACTAATAAAAGAGGGTATGTGGATTTAGATGATTCTTAGGATTTTGCTCTAAAACACAAAGCTTTTCAAATATTTCATTATTCAGAATTAAGTCATACAATTGCATCTGTAGTGATTTGATTTCAGTCTAATTCTGTCAAGCATCTCTTAAAATGTGTTTACCTTATAAGTTTTCTGTCACTATATCTTATACTTAAAACATGAAAAAGACATGAAGATACCACCCCTAAGAATGGGAAGATTAAGACTCTTGACAGAAACCTCATTTTCATCATGTATTTTCACTGAGAACCAGATAATCTCCTAGGGTCTAAGAGCAGAGACGTTGGCCCTTCTGCCCAGGTAATGCTACTGCTACTTCACTTCATATAATTTTTGTGGATCCCTTATCTATATTAAATGTACCATTTTCTATTGTCTACAGAAGAAGTTGACTCTAAACTGGGTGAGAAATAGATGTTAATGAAAAGGGTGGTAATTAGTTGTGGCCATCTAAAAAATGAACTTCATGTCTTATTTATCATGTAGTTTTGTTGATTATATTTCTTCTTGCAACATTATAGGAGTGATAGTATACTTGTAATAAAATACTGTGTTTCTCAATTGTTTGACCAAAGAAGAATACTTATATAAATCATTAGTAAAACAAAAAATGGGGAAGAGGAACATCTAACGGCAATAAAATTGAGAAGTATAGAAATCTTGATACACCAAAGCTTATATTAAACACATATACTATCAAATTCCAGTTTATGTGAAAAAAATGAATGTTCTCTAATCAGACTTTATGGATTGAGAATAAGCTTTATTTAGTTTTAAATGTTTTTCTAAACAATGATTATCTTTTTTTGTTTTGTTTTGTTTTGTTTCTTGGGGTTTTTTTTTGTGGTATGTGGGCCTCTCACTGTTGTGGCCTCTCCCATTGTGGAGCACAGGCTCTGGACGCACAGGCCCAGCGACCATGGCTCATGGGCCCAGCCGCTCCACGGCATGTAGGATCTTCCAGGACTGGGGCACGAACCCGTGTTCCCTGCATTGGCAGGTGGGCTCTCAACCACTGCGCCACCAGGGAAGCCCAACAATGATTATCTTGATGTGATAAAAATTATAGGCAGAATTGAGCTAACATTTTCAGAAGGTGAATTTTCTCAAACATAAAATATGAAAGTAAATATTAGTAAGGATCAAATAATCAATTTCATGTTAAAGTCAACACGTTATTAGGAACCAGAATATTTTACTCTCATCACAGAAATGAGTATTATTATTTGTTTATTACAAAATGTATTTTTATAGTGGAAAATCTAGAATAACCTATCATTTGTTTGCATCATCAAGTGAGAATTGGGCTTTTGAAGTATGACCACACCAGCTGGTTTATGAGAGACAGTTCCAATTTATGCTATTGCCCTCTAGTGACTATCCATAATCTTCTTTCATTCTCAAGAGATTTGAAATTACCAAAATCAAATGGATTGAAATTATCTGGTTCTGCTGGTTTTGGGAGGATCAAATCTGAGTCATTTAAATAAAGTAATCTACTAAGAAGACTGAAAATCAAACCTTCATGGATTATTATGACTCATTAAGAATTCAAGACAAGTTTGGGGGAAAATCTATTTTACTTAAGTCAGTGAGCAAATGAATTTTAAAAATGGGACAGAGAGGGTAAGCAGGGGGTGGCAGAGAAAAATTCCAGAGGCATAGGGCAAACATCTGCCATGGTTTTAATTGAATTCTCAATGCAAATTTACAGGGACAAGCCAGGACCATTTAAAGAATAAATAGAAAGAAGTAGCTCCTTTGGTCTTTGCTGTTCTTATTCTCAACAAATTAATTGACTTAGAAAACCAAAACTAAACTAATTTGGCAGCAGCTGAACAACATCTGGGGAATTTCATTTTGGCCACAATTTAAAGTAAACCAAAGGAAATATGTAAACATTATAAAAGCTATGCAGCATGATGCTCATATTGTCGGAAGAAATTATTTAATTGATCTCAAAAAAGTTTTAAACCCTGAAAACATATTTAAATTGTAAGCATGACATTTTTAGAGGCGCATTGACAAACCAACTGTGTTTATTTGGAATTTCTAAATACAATGACAATGGCATTTTTTTTTTCTTTTTTTTTTTTTTTTGTGGTACGTGGGCCTCTCACTGTTGTGGCCTCCTCCGTTGTGGAGCACAGGCTCCAGACATGCAGGCTCAGCGGCCACGGCTCACGGGCCTAGCCGCTCCGCAGCATGTGGGATCTTCCTGGACCGGGGCACGAATCCATATCCCCTGCATCGGCAGGCGGACTCTCAACCACTGCACCACCAGGGAAGCCTGACAATGGTATTTAAAACCATAAATTTTAACAAAATGTATGAATTAAAATCATGTCATATTATTATGAATGAAATGTTTGTGTATCCTTTAAATTTATATGTTCAAGTCCTAACCTCTAATGTGAAGCATTTGGAGATGGGACCTTTGGGAGGTAATTAGGGTTAGATGAGGTTATAGGGGTGGTGCCGTAACCATGGGATTAGTGCCCTTATAAGAAGAGGAAAAGTGTGTGAGTACACAACTAGAAGGGGGTGGTTTACAAGTCAGGGAGAGGGCTCTCACCAGAAACCACTGCTGTCATCCTGATCTTCGACTTGTAGACTCTAGAACTGCAGTAAATAAATGTTCATTGTATAAGCCATACATCTTCTTATATATAATGACCTGCTGTCATGAACAAGTGTACCATGTGGTTACAGACAGCCAAATTTTAGGATAATTATGTTGTCATTTCATAGTACCAGACTTCATTTCCTTAAAAACAAGATTTTTATCAGTGAAATCTACTGATAGTAGATTTCAACAGCTTATGAAACAACCACTTATTCATAAATTGAATATTTTAAATATAGGAAAGCAATGTTATAGATGGAAATTCTAGGTAGAATGGAAGAATGATTAGAATAATGAATCATAGAATAGCATTCAATTAAATATGTTGCATGAGACTTTTTTTGGCTTTGTTTACATAAAATATTGCATTTCCATTTTAAGTGTGTTTATATCGATTTCAAACTTACTCTTTTTTTTTTTTTTTTGCGGTACACGGGCCTCTCACTGTTGTGGCCTCTCCCGTTGCGGAACACAGGCTCCGGACGCGCAGGCTCAGCGGCCATGGCTCACGGGCCCAGCTGCTCTGCGGTATGTGGGATCCTCCCAGACCGGGGCATGAACCCGTGTCCCCTGCATCGGCAGGCGGACTCTCAACCACTGCGCCACCAGGGAAGCCCCAAACTTACTCTTGAACTCTGCGTCATGTATATGCTTGAAGTCTGTATGAATATTCCATAAGATTATAACCATAGAATATTGGTCATTGGTATTAATATACAGCTGTATGGTATATATATATATATATATATATATATATATATATATATATATATATATATATCCTTTGACTGGAACTTCATAATATAGCACTGATTTATAATAAATAGCATTCTTAGCTAACACAACAGGGTGATTCTTATATTATACTCCTTGCTCATAAGTATCAATACTTTCCACAATGTGAATGGAGGTTCCCAGTCTGTGTTTTGTGTATTCTAACGTATATTACCAACTTCTTGCCGGATGATAACAATCTTCTTAAAAGCACCTCAATTCATAATTTTTAGTCTTTTTAATCACTTTTGTTTATAGTACTCCAACTGGATTAAGAGCATGGGCCCTCTAAGTCGTATACCTCTGTGGGTCTCTGCAATTGTGTTCTGTATTTGCACTAATAAGACCTTAATTCTGTATCTCTCATGAACCTTGAAACCAAAATGAATTATCACCATTCCCTCTCACTTTGACTCTTCTCAATTATACTGATCTCAGGGGGCCTCGGCCTGCAGAGGCTCCAAGCAGGGTTTCAGTTCCTGGCCAGTGATTGAGGTTGGGTCTCGATGGTGAGAACACTGAATCCTAGCCAATAGATCATTGGTCAGTGACAAGGCCCTGGCCCTATGGCTTTGCAGAGAAATAATTCCCACAAAAATGGAAACTAGTGAAACAGCTAAAGTATTTATTAAGGGAAGAAAAGAGTATGCATGGTTAAATGCATGGGAGGGCTCAGAGACAGAGCCACACCCTCATGGCAGTTTGAATCACTTTTATGGGGCATTTCTTCCAGGTTTCCTTTAGCCAATCATTTTGATTTGCCTCATTCAAAGTCCATATTTGGTATAGCTCAGGATTTTCCCATGTATGCGCACACATCTCTTAGCCAAGATGGATTCCAGAGAAGAGGCCTATGGGTAAGTGAGCCTCAGTTGACATCAGTTATCAATACTTCCCTTTTGACCTCCAAGGAGCCCTTCTGCACATGTGTAGTCGAGGAGGTCTCCTGACTTCGAAAATGAAGAATATGTGGTGTCTTTTCTTCTATCTGGGCAGGGCCCAGCCTCCTCTCTCAATTGTCCTGTTATTCCTGTCTCGGAATATCAGTTTACAAAGAACGACTCAAACCATTTGCCCTGGGGGCCCATCTGTCTCCTGCTTCAATACCATTTCTTCACAAATATCTTTCCCAATTTTTTTTTGGTAGAATAGAGGGACATCAGAAAATTGTATGGTTAGTGAATTATATATTTATGCATTACATCTGAAGCCTTTGTGTCTCTGTTTTGGAGAAGGGAAGAAACTGACTTTTCTTTATGAACACTGCTCTTGCTAAATTTGATTATTCATCTTTCTTGTCTAATTCCCCTCTAATGTCACCTGGGATGAGGGGGATGGGTGGGTGGTAGTGAAGACTATGCTGAAATTGTTTCTCTCAGCCAAATTGGAGATATTTGATGGTGTGATTCCTAGTGACTAAGGTTCTTAGCTGTTGATCTGACTTGACATTTTCATCACTAAATTCATACCGACATACAGTTACAATAACTTTCAAGTACTAATTTTATAATCTGAATTTTTGATATTATAATAACTATAATTTTACTTAAATATTTTTTTTCTTAATAAATACATGGGATTATTGCATTTAACATAAGATTCTTTTTGATTTTTGTGGTTTATACTTGTATCACTTAGGGTCCCAATGGGAAAGATACATCACATTCAATTTAGGTAAATGAGGAGAGTCTAATAAAAGGATTATTTACAAACTCATGGGCAGGATTTAGGAAAACAACAACAAAAGGATAGTGCATTACCCCAAGACTAGAAGCTGCAAGGAGCTATTACTAACACTAGGCCTAGAGGGGTAAGGAAAGGGAGAAAACAATGAAGATAGCTTTTATAAGGAGACATTTTGTGGTCTTTGTTAGGTATAGCAACAACACATGAAAGTTATCAGGGAAATTCAGGCAAACAAATAACCCTTCCTCACTCCCTTCCCATTTCCATATTTCCTGCCAGTGCCTCCCACTGGTCAATATACAATAGCAAGACAGAGAAGTCAACTGTTGATGTGGTCCATACACAGTATCCTTTCATAAAATATAGGGAGCAAACAGAAAATATTCAGCATAATGAAGATATTTTTTTTTCCATTTGATTTTTTCTGTTTGCTTGAAATTCTTGAAAAAAAATCCATGCCTTAAATGGTACATTGATATGTGTACTTAAGATCATGATGGTGAGTGTGGCTTCTGAAAGGCTAAATTTAATGTTGGATTACATTCAAAAGAACAAATTCATTTACTTACATTGAAATTCTCTTTGCTTGTGGACCCTATTATACATCTTCAAATGGGAGATTTTCAAATGAGAATACTGTGGATATTTGACTTTGGACTTTAGTATCAATGACCAAAAATATTCCTTTATTGTTCATTATTTCATAATAGTTTACCAGATTGATCCTCAACTTAAATTCCTACAGTTCTGTTTGGTTATATCTGTTTAGTTAGTTCTTACCAATTTGCCAAGACCTAAGTAGGTCAGCCATATCTATCTTTTCTTCCCCATACTTTATCTCTCACTCTGTTTCCTTCAAGCATGTTCTTAACTACTTCCCAGATACCTGGTGTCCTCATTCACCTTCTGACTACCTAGAATTACTGACTGGTTGATTCTGCCACCACAGGGTCACTCATCCTATTTAGTCCTAAATACTTGTAAAATACTATTTCCAGAGGATAATAAACATTCACTATGGTATCAGTATAAATGTGATTAACTAGACTTTAAATGGAAACCTTTTAAAACTATACTAATCCATGGAAATATTTCTTCATATATCAGCTTCTAATAATAACATCACAACCTACTGTCTTTATTGAGCGAAAAGAAGCTAGTGTCAGTAATTTGTGCTTGGTATTTTACTATTGTCCTTGCCTGTTTTCTTGATGACATCCTCAACCCTCATGTACTTTAGATCTTCCTAATGTCTCATTAAATGCAGCTAGATTTATAGAAAAATTTACTGAGTCTAAAGTTGCATTTTGATATAAGAAAATGCCTTTAGGTCATATGTTTTGGGTATCAAATGCAAATGCTAGACAACAGCAGAATTTTTCTTCAAAATATATATTTTTTACATTTTATTTAATCTCTCATATTCCTATGTGTTTTTTTCAGAGAGCTCTGAGCATAGATGTATCATTTGTATCTAAGAAAAAACTATATAAGCATCAGCTGATAAGTTAAGGTCCCAGTCAAGAGTAGGTCATATATTCTATGTAGACATCTCTTTGAAGTATTTCAAGTACAGGATAAATAAACTTAGCAATCCCAATTGGATCCTTCAGAGATAAGATACATGTCTTTTTTCCTCTCTTTGATAGTTAGAAAACCTAAAAATTTGATGACAAAGAAAACACATCTAGTCAGGAGTCCTGCAAGGATTGGAGTCAATGTATTTTCTCCTTTAATGTATGAACAGGATCTAACACCGAGCGTTTCATATTTTCTCAGGAGAACACACTAAAATAGTGCACATTAACTTCTCAACTACAGTTTCCCTACTTTTCTTCTGTATGTTTTGAGCTGTCAAATTAGTGACTTGGTTGTTTTCATCTCTCACTCTGGCCTTCCATTGCCTATCCCTTGATTTCCCCAGTTTTTGGAATTTTTCTTCCCAATTTAATTTCCCATTCCCTCTGGAATCTATTAACTACTCCAGAAACAAACAAAAATATTATCTCTCTTAGAGTATAAATCCATGTTAACTTAGTCACAATTATTTATGTCTCTCTGAGGCATTTAAATTTTCATAAATAACTCCTTGGAGGGTGGCAGATATTTGAAAATCATTTAAAACAATAGCTGTTTTTTGGTTTTTTTTGTGGTACGCGGGCCTTTCACTGTTGTGGCCTCTCCCGTTGTGGAGCACAGGCTCTGGACGCGCAGGCTCAGTGGCCATGGCTCACGGGCTCCGCAGCTACGCGTCATGTGGAATCCTCCCGGACCAGGGCACGAACCCATGTCCCCTGCATTGTCAGGCGGACTCTCAACCACTGTGCCACTAGGGAAGCCCACAACAGCTGTTTTTGAGAAGATTATATTCAACTTTGAGTAACATCTAAAATAAGGTATAACCTAATTTGGCTAAATTATTTGTGGTAGAAAATATTTAGAGTTTTGATGAAAAATAGCCAGTGAAGAAACCACAGAGGTAGGAAAAGAACAATTATTATGAGGGAGGATTTGCTGTGAAATTTTTAAAATGGCAAAAAGTCACAATAGCAGGAATGCAAATAAACAGGTTTACTTGAAAAGATGCTAACTTTGAGTGCAAGAGATTTATGTTGTGGAAAATAAGAAATAAGATTGAGAATCTGGGTTAGAATATAAAAGACTTTAAATGCCAAGATCCAAAATTCTTCCTTGTTTTGCCAGGAAATAAGGAGTCATTGCAAGCTGTTTGTGGAGCAAATGTGATAATGAAAGTTGAGATTGTACTAAAGGTAGAGACAACTGGGGTCATAGATATTATTAAAGAAAATGTCAGTAGCTGTAGAACTCACATAAGATGTTGAGGAGGATATCCATATGAATGATAAATATACAAATATTTTATGGGCAAATCAATAAGATTTGTTACTTCTCTAGGCTATACAATTTGAAAAATAATAGCTATAATTTAACTCTGAAGTTGAAAAATTGGGGAAATTTTGAGAGATACAGAATTTTTCTGGGAGAAAAGGCAAAGAACAACAAATTTATTTTGGATAAGATAGTGAGGCATAGTGATTTATACAATTCCTAGGATATTACTGCTGTACATGTATAAAATAAATAAATCTATAAAGGCATTTGCAGGAGAAAGAAATATGATTTTTGATATTATGTGAGAAGGCAGGGCTGGAAAAACATGGATTGGGAAATCATCCACATGAAGTTAATCAGAAGTATTAGTTAAGCCAAAGAATGATAAAACCCAGAGAAAGTCTTTGGCATAGTGGACCTCATGAAATATTTCTAATTAGTAAAAATTTCCAATGCCACTCAAAAGATGTATAGAGATTAAGTAATTTCATATTCTTTTTTACAAGTAAAGATGATCTCAATATTACCTTCATAAAGTGGGTATAAAGATTTTTCTGTATTCTGTTATCTCTCCTTAAACTTTTTTATTTTGTAAGGTTTTTAGATTTACTGAAAATTGGAAAGGTAATGCAGAGACTTCCCATAGTAGCATTTTATATTAGTATGGTACATTTGTCATGATTAAGGAACCAATAATGATAGAGTGTTATTAACTAATGTCCATATTTTATTTAGATGTCCTTAGTTTTCTAACCTAAGGTCCATTTTTCTTGCCTAGGATCCCATTCAGGATATGATATTACATTTAGTCATCATGTCTCTTTAGACTCCTTTTGTTGTGAGTTTCTCATACTTTCCTTGTTTGTGATGATCTAGAGAGTTTTGAGGAGTTCTGGTCAAATATTTTGTAGACTGTCCCTTTATTTGGAGTTTTCTAATGTTTCTGTTATGGTTAGACTTGGGTTATGTGTTTTTGGGAGAAAGTACACAGAGGTAAATTTCATTTTTATCTCATCATATCAATCTGGCTTTATCGTTGATGTTAAACTTGACCACTTGGCTGTGGTAGTGTTTTGGGTTTCTTTACTGTAAAGTTATTCTCATTTCCCCCTTCTCTATTTCTTCCTAATTTTCTAATTGTTCACAGATATTACTTATCCAATTGTGATTTGGAAGATAATATACTCACAAGGATCCACAATTTCTTACCACTTACCCTCCAAACAAAGGTGCAAGGTATATAGATGCTTTAATAAACAAAATTTTAAAACTTACACTATGTGAGGTACAATGCTGGGAATATTGAAAAATGTGGGGATAAAATGATTAAGCACACAGATGCACACACACATTTTTCTAAAAACATATTTATCCCTGAATCAGATTTAAGATTTAGGAAATAGTAAGGTGTTTCTTAAATTTATCTGCACATTGATTAACCTGATGAGCACTAAAAAACACTGATGGCTGGGGTCCACCCGAGGGATTCTTATTTTATTGATCTGAGATTTCTCCTGAGCAGCATGGGTTGAGGGGAACAAGTAAAAATCTTGCCTGGTTATTCTAATATACAATCAAGTTTGAGGTCCACTAGCCTGCAGCAATTAACTAATTAACCATGATCAATTTGCCTTATCAGCTGTGATAACAGTTAGCTACAGCCAAGAGGTAAGTAATTACAGGGGCAGGAAGGACTGCCTTATTTAATTATTCTATTAACAACACTTTGGCTCAATCAAGGGTGGATATAGAAGACTCCTTAGCATACACTTTAATACTTATGTAAAAGAAAGAAAGAAGAAAGAAAGAAAGAAAGAAAGAAAGAAAGAAAGAAAGAAAGAAAGAAAGAAAGAAAAAGAAAGAAGGAAAGAAAGGAAAGAAAGAGAAAGAAAGAAAGGCTTTAAAACTTTGCTTCTTTCACTAAAAAAAGTGGGAAAACCATAAAACCACTGTTTTGAGAGAATTTGAAATACAGAACAATTGATAAAAAGTAGCATGCCTCTTATGAAAAACAGAGATTTTGTGTACACATGAGAAAAAAACTGAAAATAATAATTAGAGAGGTAGGTGATGTCTCACTGATACCCATAAATGGTGTGACTTACTACATACATCCAAAAAACTTATGCAAAAATATTAATCATGTCAACTTTTGATACTCTTATTAGCACAAAATGTTATATGAATAATGTGTAGGAGAAGCTAATAAAATGTGACTTTATATACATTTTAATTATTGTTAGATTGATATGAGAGGCTTTACAGTAGTACAATATATACCAAAGAATTCAAACACTCTTGGGAAAAAATGCTGGCAGATATTAAAGATTTTATATTTTTTACCAGAAAACTCTCTTCCTGTTCTTAATTGAATGGTAGGATTAGTATTTGAAAGTAGCACCCTATTTGTTGACAACAGTCATCAGTCTGAGCTAATTCAGCTTCATGCAGTAGCAAAGCATCCTTAGACAACATGCCAATACAGGTCTTAATTGTAGTAGCAAGTGTTTATACATCCATTACTTCTGACGGATAAGTGGATATCTTGGCAACCTTTGTTTCCCTATAGTTTTCAGACATTAGAGTCAGGAGTGATTATTTTGCAAGCTTGCTCCTCTTTTTTTTTTTTTCCTTTGGCTGCATTCTGTCTTTGTGGCTGCGTGTGGGCTTTCTCTAGTTGTGTCGAGTGGGGGCTCCTTTTTGCTGTGTTGCACAGGCTTCTCATTGCAGTGGCTTCTCTTGTTGTGGAGCATGGGCTCTAGGTGCATGGGCTTCACTAGTTGTGGTGTGTGGGCTCAGATGTTGTGGCTCATGGGCTTCAGAGCACAGGCTCAGTAGTTGTGGCACACGGGCTTGGTTGCTCCGTGGCATGTGGGATCTTCCTGGAGCAGGGCTGAAACCCTTCCCATGCATTAGCAGGTGGATTCTTAACCACTGTGCCACTAGGGAAGTCCCAAGCTTGCTCCTCTTATTTGCAAGAGCTATCAATGTAAAAACACACTGGAGATGAAACTAAAAATTGGAATGTATTTGTTTTTATTATTATTTTCTGATTAAAAATTGAAATTTTAGAGCTAGTTTTACTAAAGCTATACAATTTAAAGTATATAATGTTGCTCTCAGTCCAAGATTACTGACACCACACATATACACCCACAAACCTATTTTCAAATGCATTTCTTAGGTTAATGAGAAAATAAATGATTTACAGACTATTTGGAAATAAACTACATTGAGAGCACTGCATAATAAAAACAATATTGGACTAAGAAATAATTTTGAAAATGAGGCATTTTAAAAAATTACTAGAGTACAAGAAAAAGTGAAAATAACAAATAAGCTTAAGAAGCAAGAAGAGATCATAGGCCAGGCGGAGGGGAAGATAGAGGAAGAGTAAGACATGGAGATCACCTTCCTTCCCACAGATACACCAGAAATACTTCTACACGTGGAGCAACTCCTACAGAACACCTACTGAATGCTGGCAGAAGACCTCAGACCTCCCAAAAGGCAAGAAACTCCCCACATACCTGGGTAGGGCAAAAGAAAAAACAGAGACGAAAGAATAGGGACAACACCTGCACCAGTGGGAGGGAGCTGTGAAGGAGGAAAGGTTTCCACACACTAGGAAGCCCCTTCACGGGCGGAGACTGCAGGAGGCAGAGGGGGGAGCTTCGGTGCCATGGAGGAGAGCACAGCAACAGGGGTGCGGAGGGCAAAGCGGGGAGATTCCCGCACAGAGGTTTGGTGCTGACCGGCACTCACCAGCCCGAGAGGCTTATCTGCTTACCCGCCGGGGCGGGTGGGGCTGCTGAGCTGAGGCTCGGACTTTGGTCAGAGCATAGGGAGAGGACTGGGGTTGGCTGCGTGAACACAGCCTGAAGGGGTTAGTGCACCATGGCTAGCCGGGAGGGAGTCCGGGAAAAGGTCTGGAGCAGCGAAGAGGCAAGAGACTTTTTCTTCCCTCTTTGTTTCCTGGTGCACGAGGAGAAGGGTTTAAGAGCGCTGCATAAAGGAACTCCAGAGACGGGCACAAGCCACGGCTAAAAGCGCGGACCCCAGAGACGGGCACGAGCCACGGCTAAAAGCACGGACCGCAGAGACGGGGTGAGATGCTAAGGCTGCTGCTGCCGCCACCAAGGGGCCTGTGTGCGAGCACAGGTCACTCTCCACACCCCTCTTCTGGGGAGCCTGTGCAGCCCGCCACTGCCAGGTTCCCGGGATCCAGGGACAACTTCCCTGGGAGAACACATGGCGGGCCTCAGGCTGTTGCAACGTCATGCTGGCCTCTGCCGCCCCGCATGCCATGCCCCTCCCTCCACCCCCACCCCACCACACCCTCCACCCCCATCCCACCCCCCCACCCCCCCGGCCTCAGTGCGCCAGAGCCCCCGAATCAGTGGCTCTTTTAACCCTGTCCTGTCTGAGCAAAAAACAGATGCCCTCCAGCGACCTACACGCAAAGGCGGGGCCAAATCCAAAGCTGAGCCCCTGTGAGCTGTGAGAACAAAGAAGAGAAAGGGAAATCTCTCCCAGCAGCCTCAGAAGCAGCGGATTAAAGCTCCACAATCAACTTGATGTACCCTGCATCTGTGCAATACATGAATAGACAACAAGTCATCCCATATTGAGGAGGTGGGCTTCGAGAGCAAGATCTATGATTTTTTCCCCTTTTCCTCTTTTTGTGAGTGTGTATGTGTATGCTTCTGTGTGAGATTTTGTCTGTATAGCTTTGCTTCCATTATTTGTCCTAGGGTTCTATGTGTCCTTTTTTTTTAATTTTTTTCTTAATAATTAATTTTAATAACTTTATTATACTTTACCTTCTTTCTTTCTTTCTTTCTTCTTTCTTTCTTTCTTTCTTTCTTTCTTTCTTTCTTTCTTTCTTTCTTTCTTTCTTTTCTTTTCTTTCTTTCCTTCCATCCCTCCTTTAGACAACGAATCATCCCAAATTGAGGAGATGGACTTTGAGAGCAAGATTTATGATTTTTTCCTGTTTACCTGTTTTTGTGAGGGTGTATGTGTATGCTTCTGTGTAAGATTTTGTCTGTATAGCTTTGCTTCCACCATTTGTCCTAAGGTTCTATCCGTCCCTTTTTTTTTTCTAAATAATTATTTTTTAATTTAATAACTTTATTATACTTTATTTTATTTTACTGTATCTTCTTTCTTTCTTTCTTTTTTCCTTCCTTCCTTCCTTCCTTCCTCCCTCCCTCCCTCCTTTCTTTCCTTCTTTCCTTTTTTTCTTTCTTCCTTCCTTCCTTCCCTCCTTTCTTTTTTTCTTTCTTTCTTTCTTCCTACTTCTACTAATTCTTTCTCTCTACTTTTCTCCCTTTTGTTCTGAGCCATGTGGATGAAAGGCTCTTGGTGCTGCAGCCAGGAGTCAGTGCTATGCCTCTGAAGTGGGAGAGCCAACTTCAGAACGTTGGTCAACAAGGGACCTCCCAGCTCCACATAATATCAAATTGCGAAAATCTCCCAGAGATCTCCATCTCAACACCAGCACCCAACTTCACTCAAAGACCAGCAAGCTACAGTGCTGGACAACCTATGCCAAACAACTAGCAAAACAGGAACACAATCCCACCCACTAGCAGAGAGGCTGCCTAAAATCATAATAAGGCCAAAGACACCCCAAAATACACCACCAGACGTGGAACTGCCCACTAGAGAGACAAAATCCAGCCTCATCCACCAGAACACAGGCACTAGTCCCCTCCACCAGGAAGCCTACACAACTCACTGAACCAACCTTAGCCACTGGGGACAGACATCAAAAACAACAGGAACTACAAACCTGCAGCCTGCAAAAATGAGACCCCAAACACAGTAAGATAAGAAAAATGAGAAGACAGAAAAACACACAGCAGATGAAGGAGCAAGATAAAAATGCACCAGACCTAACAAATGAAGAGGAAATAGGCAGTCTACATGAAAAAGAATTCAGAATAATGATAGTAAACATGATCCAAAATCTTGGAAATAGAATGGACAAAATGCAAGAAACATTTAACAAGGACCTAAAAGAACTAAAGATGAAACAAACAATGATGAACAACACAATAAATGAAATGAAAACGACTCTAGATGGGATCAATAGCAGAATAACTGAGGCAGAAGAACGGATAAGTGACCTGGAAGATAAAATAGTGAAAATAACTACTGCAGAGCAGAATAAAGAAAAAAGAATGAAAAGAACTGAGGACAGTCTCAGAGACCTCTGGGACAACATTAAATGCACCAACATTCGAATTATAGGGATTCCAGAAGAAGAAGAGAAAAAGAAAGGGACTGAGAAAATATTTGAAGAGATTATAGTTGAAAACTTCCCTAATATGGGAAAGGAAATAGTTAGTCAAGTCCAGGAAACACAGAGAGTCCCATACAGGATAAATCCAAGGAGAAATACACCAAGACATATTTTAATCAAACTGTCAAAAATTAAATACAAAGAAAGCATATTAAAAGCAGCAAGGGAAAAACAACAAATAACACACAAGGGAATCCCCATAAGGTTAACAGCAGAAACTCTCTCAGCAGATCTCTCAGCAGAAACTCTGCAACCCAGAAGGGAGTGGCAGGACATACTGAAAGTGATGAAGGAGAAAAACCTGCAACAAAGATTACTCTACCCAGCAAAAATCTCATTCAGATTTGATGGAGAAATTAAAACCTTTACAGACAAGCAAAAGCTGAGAGAGTTCAGCACCACCAAACCAGCTTTACAACAAATGCTAAAGGAACTTCTCTAGACAAGAAACACAAGAGAAGGAAAAGACCTATAATAATGAACCCAAAACAATTTAGAAAATGGGAATAGGAACATACATATCGATAATTACCTTAAATGTAAATGGACTAAACGCTCCCACCAAAAGACACAGATTGGCTGAATGGATACAAAAACAAGACCCTTATATATGCTGTCTACAAGAGACACACTTCAGACCTAGAAACACATACAGACTGAAAGTAAGGGGATGGAAAAAGATATTCCACGCAAATGGAAACCAAAAGAAAGCTGGAGTAGCAATTCTCATATCAGACAAAATAGACTTTAAAATAAGGACTATTAGAAGAGACAAAGAAGGACACTACATAATGATCAAGGGATCGATCCAGGAAGAAGATATAAGAATTGTAAATATTTATGCACCCAATATAGGAGCACCTCAATACATAACAGAAATAAAAGGGAAAATCAACAGTAACACATTCATAGTAGGGGAATTTAACACCCCACTATTACCAATAGACAGATCATCCAAAATGAAAATAAGTAAGGAAACACAAGCTTTAAATGATACATTAAACAAAATGGACTTAACTGATATTTATAGGACACTCCATCCAAAAACAACAGAATACACATTTTTCTCAAGTGCTCATGGAACATTCTCCAGGATAGATCATATCTTGGGTCAGAAATCAAGTCTTGGTAAGTTTAAGAAAATTGAAATTGTATCAAGTATCTTTTCCAACCACAACGCCATGAGACTAGATATCAATTACAGGAAAAGATCTGTAAAAAATACAAACACATGGAAGCTAAACTATACACTACTTAATGACGAAGTGATCACTGGAGAAATCAAAGAGGAAATTTAAAAAAATACCTAGAAACAAATGAAAATGGAGACACAACGACCGAAAACCTATGGGATGCAGCAAAAACAGTTCTAAGAGGGAAGTTTATAGCAATACAAGCCCACCTTAAGAAGTAGGAAACATCTCGAATAAAAAAACTAACCTTGCATCTAAAGCAATTAGAGAAAGAAGAACAAAAAAACCCCAAAGTTAGCAGAAGGAAAGATATCATAAAAACCATATCAGAAATAAATTAAAAAGAATTGAAGGAAACAATAGCAAAGATCAATAAAACTAAAAGCTGGTTCTTTGAGAAGATAAACAAAATAGATAAACCATTAGCCAGACTCATCAAGAAATTTCAAATCAATAGAATTAGAAATGAAAAAGGAGAAGTAACAACTGACACTGCAGAAATAAAAAAGATCATGAGAGATTACTACAAGCAACTCTATGCCAAAAAAATGGACAACCTGGAAGAAATGGACAAATTCTTAGAAATGCACAAACTGCCAAGACTGAATCAGGAAGAAATGGAAAATATGAACAGACCAATCACAAGCACTGAAATTGAAACTCTGATTTAAAATCTTCCAACAAACCGAAGCCCAGGACCAGATGGCTTCACAGGCGAATTCTATCAAACATTTAGAGAAGAAATAACACCTATCCTTCTCAAAATCTTGCAAAATAGAGCAGAGGGAGGAACACTCCCAAATTCCTACTACGAGGCCACCATCACCTTGATACCAAAACCAGACAAGGATGTCACAAAGAAAGAAAACTACAGGCCAATATCACTGATGAACATAGATGCAAAAATCCTCAACAAAATACTAGCAAACGGAATCCAACAGCACATTAGAAGGATCATACACCATGATCAAGTGTGGTTTATTCCAGGAATGCAAGGATTCTTCAATATACGCAAATCTATCAATGTGATAAAGCATAATAACAAATTGAAAGAGAAAAACCATATGATCATCTCAATAGATGCAGAGAAACCTTTTGACAAAATTCAACACCCATTTATGATAAAAACCCTGCAGAAAGTAGGCATAGAGGGAACTTTCCTCAACATAATAAAGGCCATATATGACAAGCCCACAGCCAACATCATCCTCAATGGTGAAAAACTGAAAGCATTTCCACTAAGATCAGGAACAAGACAAAGTTGCCCACTCTCACCGCTCTTATTCAACATAGTTTTGGAAGTTTTAGCTACAGCAATGAGAGGAAAAAAGGAAATAAAAGGAATCCAAGTCAGAAAAGAAGAAATAAAGCTGTCACTGTTTGCAGATGACATGATACTATGCATAGAGAATCCTAAAGATGCTACCAGAAAACTACTAGAGCTAATCAATGAATTTGGTAAAGTAGCAAGATACAATATTAATGCCCAGAAATCTCTGGCATTCCTATACACTAATGATGGAAAATCTGAAAGTGAAATCAAGAAAACACTCCCATTTACCATTGCAACAAAAAGAATAAAATATCTAGGAATAAACCTACCTAAGGAGACAAAAGACCTGTATGCAGAAAATTATAAGACACTGATGAAAGAAATTAAAGATGATACAAATAGATGGAGAGATATACCACATTCTTGGATTGGAAGAATCAACATTGTGAAAATGACTCCACTACCTAAAGCAATCTATAGATTCAAGGCAATCCCTATCAAACTACCAGTGGCATTTTTCACAGAACTAGAACAAAAAATTTCACAATTTCTCTGGAAATACAAAAGACCCCGAATAGCCAAAACAATCTTGAGAACAAAAAACAGAGCTGGAGGAATCAGGCTCCCTGACTTCAGACTATACTACAAAGCTACATTAATCAAGGCAGTATGGTACTGGCACAAAAACAGAAATATAGATCAATGGAACATGATAGAAAGCCCAGAGATAAACCCATGCACATATGGTCACCTTATCTTTGATAATGGAGGCAGGAATGTACAGTGGAGAAAGGACAGCCTCTTCAATAAGTGGTGCTGGGAAAACTGGACAGGTACATGTAAAAGTATGAGATTAGATCACTCCCTAACACCATACACAAAAATAAGCTCAAAGTGGATTAAAGACCTAAATGTAAGGCCAGAAACTATCAAACTCTTAGAGGAAAACATAGGCAGAACACTCTAGGACATAAATCACAGCAAGATCCTTTTTGACACACCTCCTGGAGAAATGGAAATAAAAACAAAAATAAACAAATGGGACCTAATGAAACTTAAAATCTTTTGCACAGAAAAGGAAACCATAAACAAGACCAAAAGACAACCCTCAGAATGGGAGAAAATATTTGCAAATGAAGCAACTGACAAAGGATTAATCTCCAAAATTTACAAGCAGCTCATGCACCTCAATAAAAAAACAAAAAAGAAAACAAAAAAAAACAACCCAATCCGAAAATGGGCAGAAGACCTACATAGACATTTCTCCAAAGAAGATATACAGACTGCCAACAAACACATGAAAGAGTGCTCATCATCATTAATAATTAGAGAAATGCAAATCAAAACTACAATGAGATATCATCTCACACCAGTCAGAATGGCCATCATCAAAAAATCTAGAAACAATAAATGCTGGAGAGGGTGTGGAGAAAAGTGAACACTCTTGCACTGCTGGTGGGAATGTGAATTGGTTCAGCCACTATGGAGAACAGTATGGAGGTTCCTTAAAAAACTACCAATAAAACTACCATATGACCCAGCAATCCCACTACTGGACATATACCCTGAAAAAAACAAAATTCAAAAAGAGTCATGTACCAAAATGTTCATTGCAACTCTATTTACAGTAACCCAGAGATGGTGACAACCTAAGTGCCCATCATTGGATGAATGGATAAAGAAGATGTGGCACATATATACAATGGAATATTACTCAGCCATAAAAAGAAACAAAATTGAGCTATTTGTAATGAGGTGGATAGACCTAGAGTCTGTCATACAGAGTGAGGTAAGTCAGAAAGAGAAAGACAAATACCGTATGCTAAAACATATATAAGGAATTTAAGAGAAAAAAATGTCATGAAGAACCTAGGGGTAAGAAAGGAATAAAGACACAGACCTACTGGAGAATGGACTTGAGGATATGGGGAGGGGGAAGGGTGAACTGTGACAGGGCAAGAGAGAGGCATGGACATATATACACTAACAAACGTAAGGTAGATAGCTAGTGGGAAGCAGCCGCATGGCACAGGAATATCGGCTCGGTGCTTTGTGACTGCCTGGAGGGGTGGGATAAGGAGAGTGGGAGGGAGGGAGACGCAAGAGGGAAGAGATATGGGAACATATGTATATGTATAACTGATTCACTTTGTTATAAAGCAGAAACTAACACACCATTGTAAAGCAATTATACCCCAATTAAGATGTTAAAAAAAAAAAAAAGAGATCATAGCAATACATATCAGAAAAAAATTGAAGAAAGGAATTAATAAAGATGAGAATAATCAAAACAGAAATTAATAAAGTCTATGCTGGATTGGAAAAAATATATATATGTCTTCAGAAAAGGTAACATTGATCACTAAAATAGCAACTTATAAAAGATAGAGAATTAGAGAGGGCCAATACCACAGATGAATAGAAAACATTAAAATATAAATTTGGAAATATTGATTAATATTTTTATTTGTGGGGAATCTTGGTTAATATTTTTATTTGGTGGGATCACATAGCATAAAATTACTCAAGAATAGGCACCGAAACTCAAGGGACAATTTCATAAAATTAAAGATACTTTAAAGACTATCAAAAATCTACCCCCCAAATAAGGAAAATGTATTATAATGCATTCTAACAAACTTTCAAAAATTATGTCCTACGATATATAAACTTTTTGAAATCATAACAAAAGATAACTTTTCAACTCAGTCTTTGAGTGTAGGATACCACTAATACCTACAATTGGACAGGATAAACATAAAACTAATCTGTAGCCAATGATACTACAAAGTATCATTTACTTTTAAATTAAAGCCTTAGCATGTAAAGCCTAATTACAATTGATTAAGCATAATGTATCATGAGTAAGTAGAGCTTGTCCTAGGAATGTGATAACCAATAGATCAACTAAATATTCTCATAATTAATTGAATGAACTGAATAACCCTATGACTTCACAAGTCAACAATTAAAAACAATTTTATAAACTATAACATTAATCTGAGATTAGAAAACAAATTAAGTACAAAAGACTATTGAATTATCTACTCTCTCTTCTCTAACTTCATTGAAAACTCTCAAATCTTTCCAATGCCTTTTTTGTGTGTGTGGTTCTTTTTTTTTTTTTTTTTAATTATTGGAGTATAATTGCTTTACAATGTTGTGTTAGTTTCTGCTGTACAGTGAAGTGAATCATCTACATGTATACATATATTCCCTCCCTCTTGGACCTCCTTCCCCCACCCCATTCCACCCATCTAGGTCACCACAGAGCACCAAGCTGAGCTTCCTGTGCTTTATAGCTGGTTCCCACTAGCTATCTATTTTCCACATGGTAGTGTATATATGTCAGTCTCAATCTTCCAATTCACCCCACCCCCCTTCCAACCCCCCATGTCCACATATCCATTCTCTACATCTACATCTCTATTCCTGCCCTGCAAATAGGTTCATCTGTACCTAGATTCCATATATATGCCTTAATACACGATATTTGTTTTTCTCTTTTTGACTTACTTCACTCTGTATGACAAACTCTAGGTCCATCCATGTCTCTACAAGTGACCTAGTTTTGATCTTTTTTACAGCTGAGTAATATTCCATTGTATATATGTACCACATCTTCTTTATTCATTCATCTGTCAATGGACACTTAGGTTGCTTCCACGTCTTGGCTATTGTAAACAGTGCTGCAATGAACATTGGGGTCCATGTGTCTTTTTGAATTATGGTTTTCTCAGGGTGTATGCCCCATAGTGGGATTCCTGGGTCATATGGTACTTCTATTTTTAGTTTTTTTAAGGAACCTCCATACTGTTCTCTATAGAGGTTGTATCACCATACTGTTCTCTATAGAGGTTGTATCAATTTACATTCCCACCAACAGTGCAAGAGCATTCCCTTTTCTCCACATCCTCTCTAACATTTATTATTTGTAGATTTTTTGTTGATGGCCATTCTGACTGGTGTAAAGTGATAACTCATTGTAGTTTTGATTTGTATTTCTTTAATAATTAGTGACCTTGAGCATCTTTTCATGTGCTTCTTGATCCTCTTTATGTCTTGTTTGGAGAAATGTCTATTTAAGTCTTCTGTCCAGTTTTTGATTGGGTTGTTGTTGTTTTCTATATTGAACTGCATGAGCTGTTCGTATATTTTGGAGATTAATCCCTTGTCAGCTGCTTCATCTGAAACAACAACAACAAAAAAATCATTCTTTAAAAAAAAGAAAAATTATTCCTTAGTTCCAAAGAAAAAAAGGAAAATACCAAACAAATCATCTCACAGAGGTGGAGAGACAGATAGAGGCAGAGGCAGAGACAGGGAGAAACAGAAAGAGAAAAATCCTAATATACTCCCTTAAAAACCCATCAGGACCCCATTAAAGACATTCAAAGTCATTATCTCCTTTTTACTTTGAATTAATTTTGTGACTCTTCATTATTCTAATGTATATGAGATTAAGTCTCTCCCTTCCCTGTGAATGAATGTAATGCAAATCCCCCAAAATGACTGAGGTGGTATATCTTGGATTACATTTAATTAGTTTTTAAAAATCTGGAAAACTTGAGATATGACAGTACCCAGTTTCTCGCTGATTACCAACTTGTTTTATTTCTAACTGAGAACATATCTTCACCTATTTAAAAAAAAAAGGTGGAGTCATATCAAAATTTGCAACATGAAGTGTTTTTAGTTTTCCTAATAGGAAATACATTTTACAATGCTATGGAACAGAGTCCATTGTAAAATAAATTTTACAATGCTATGCAACAAGCATAACTAGGAACATTGCCTTCTATATGGATTCATATATAATCACTTGTTAAAAAATAACCACATTTAAGTCTTCTGGAATGATTGGCATTTTATATGAAAAAAGATCCATAAATAATACTGCAATAATATATATTATAAATAAAATTTTATGTTAACTTTTTGATAAATATATTAGTGATCTGAGATTTTAAAATTAGACATTATATATACACAGAAAATTAAAAAAATATAGAAAATGACACATTTCAACAATAAAAAAGTATCTTTACATTCAAAATTAATATAATTTTTAATCAAGACATGACCTAGAAGAAAGTACTTGCAGGGACTTCCCTGGTGGTCCAGTGGTTGAGACTTCACCTTCCAATGCAGGGTGTGCGGGTTAGATTCCTAGTTGGGAAGCTAACATCCCACATGCCTCGTGGCCAAAAAATCAAAACATAAAATAGAAACAATATTGTAACAAATTCAATAAAGACCTTAGAACTGGTCTATATCAAAAAATCTTTAAAAATAAAAGAAAGTACTTGCAATTTGTATTTTGAAAATGATAAATTTCCATAACATATAGTAAGTTCCTTCACATAAATTACAAAAGGGCAACTAAATAGAAATATATACATAGAGTATAACACTGTATTTCAGAGAAGTACAAATGTAAAAGTCTACTATGCTCTTGCAAATAGGTTTAAACTTTTATAATGTTGAGAAAAATATACATTTTGAAAAAGAACTAGATACCATGTTTTTCACTGAATTTGAAAACATTTAAACCAGCAATAGTATCTTATCTTTAGGGCATGTCATAAGGCAAGGGGTGTGTGTGTGTGTGTGTGTGTGTGTGTGTGTGTGTGTGTGTGTGTGTGTGTATTTAGGTAAGAGTTTATATGTAATTCATTTTCTAAAAAAGGATCTAAAATATTATAAATCAAATTGATAACAATTATCTATGAGTCAGGGGGGATTTTGAGGATAAAAGATGTTTATTTCCTTTATTTGTTCAGTGCAATTTTTAAAAGCATGTAAGCATGCAATATATTTTAATTAAATATTTAAAGTAAATATATCAGAAAACAACTTCTTGATTTGTCAAAGTGTAGTTTTCAAAATATAAGAACATGATTCTCATAAGAATATGTAACAAACGTGTCAAAGATTTTATTCAACTCACTAATCAAAGAGTGAACAAGTAAAATTGTAATGCTGATTCCAAGAGCATTTGAGAAACAAAAGTTTATCAGCCCATCAGTAAATGCAATAGAAAAAATGAGTATTAGAAAAAGATTGCTGTTAGATATAATTGGTTAATATCCTCCATTAAAATAAAACCAAACCCCTTGGGGTTATCATTCATATCAGACATAAATCTACAATTTAACAGGACTCTTCATAGCATCTGATCTCTAATAAAATAGTAAATAAAAAGACAAACATTATTCTCCAACAATCAAATAATTTTTTAGCAAGTTTATAAGTAATGTCTCAGTATGCAGTAAAAAGAACTTGATACACACTCTGATTTATTTCCAAGTTTGTAACTATAGTCTTCTTAACCACACTTAGAAGCATTTGGAGTGGAATTAATATCAATTTGCTTCTCTAGAATATTGTGTGCCTGATAGGATTCATCCTTATACAGTTAGAGATCCCAAATGAAGCTTTTATGTTCTCTGTGAAGTTGTGATGTTGGAAGCAGAGATGCATATTATATCAAAGAGAAGGACAGATTTTAAGATCTCTATTAGCTTAATGTTGTTAAGTCTTTGACCAAGTTTTCCATAATAGAATCATTGATGTAGCAATAGGAATTTTTTCTACTTCCATCAAGAATCCATAGAGGAAATGAAAATTTAAAAAACTGCTGAAATAGCTATGAACATGCTCACAATGGGAGGAGTCAAAAGCTGCAAAGTATCTATTCACTGATTAAACATAAAGACATTTTATAAAAGTAGAGAAATTGTTTATTTTCTTTCTTACTAACATTGATATTAACTTTAATTAATATAGCTCTATTTTTTATTTTAGTAAAAAATCAAAATCAAATATAAGAAAATACTCTTTAAAATATTAAATCTACATTTAATGAGAAATGATAATAATATTGATTTAACATAATTTGTTTAGAGTCCTTTTTCTTTGATTTGATCATCTCTGAATCATCCTGGAATTATTTATTAAATATATTTGCAATATAAAATGTAGAGAGTGGTTTTTTCAAGTGTTAAAAGTTATATTAGTAAAGATACATTTATTTTAGGGAAAAATCCTTATTTGTAACTGCTTTGCACTGTATAATTTTTAATATGGTTTTCCCAAAATTATGAAATGAGTTCATTCTTTCCCTTCCCCCTACAGTTCACCTTATTACCTAGGGAAAAATAACTGAACAAAACAAAACCTCTAACACCTGGATAAAGGAAACTTGCAGCGATTATAAACCACTTTTCACTTACTTTTTCTCCGTGACAAATTTTATAAGATGGCAACTATCACAATATTTTATGTTTTCCAGCCCTAGGTATGCAAGCTATAAATAGTAATATAGGTCATGATTAGTCTCAGAAAGAACTTGATAGTTTGTTCCCTAAATTGCTTATTCTTTAGCATTTTACTTTTGTCTTACCAGAAATATTTTCCTTTTCTGAGTATTCTAGAAAAAATTAACAGTATTAAAGAAGGCTTTCCATTATTCTCCAATCAATAAAAATGGTCAGATAAAAAGACTAGTAGAAAGAGTGGTAAAATCTTTGGTGAGAACATAAACAGGGACAGTTACACAATAAAGCCATTAAATAAGTTCTGTTAGACTTGATGAAAATGACACTAGATTGAATGACTGAGTCAAAACTCAGACAATAAATTAATTATATTTATAGTATAAATGCAATAAAAATGTACAAAAGTATATACACCAAAATTATGACATTGACTTTTTGGGTGGTGGTAATATAAATATTTAAAGATAGGGATAGAAATAGAGAAATAGTTTCTATAATTTCTTGCAAGAAAATGTCTTTTTTTTGTAATTAAAATATACAATTCCAAATCTTTTGTTATTAGGGCATTGCAAATTAAAAGAGTGCAATACCACGACCCACCTATTCCAATGGCTAAAATTCTGTCTTTTAGAAACTACCAAATGCTGTTGAGGATACAGAGCAAAAAAGACTCTTAATCATCATTGATGGATATAAAAATATTGCAGCCACTTTAGACAGCCTGAGAATTTCTTACAAAGCTAAATGTAGTGTTTACCTTAGGACCCAGTAATCACATCATAGGTACTTACTCAACTGATTTGAAAGTTACATTAACATAAACTTTGCATGTGAATGTTTATAACAGCTTTAATCACAATTACCAAAAATTGGAAGCAACCAAGATGCCCTTCAATACGTGAATGGTTAAACTGTGGTATGTCCATATAATGAAATTTATTCAATGAGTGAATGAAAAAAAAAGAGGAAATGAGCTATCAAGCTGTAAAAATGCATCAGTAAAAAGTGCATATTTCCAAATAAAAGAAGACAGTCTATTATGACTACATACTGTATAATTCTAATTATATGCCATTCTGAAAAGGAAAATCCCTAGAGACTGTGAAAAGATCAGTGGTCACCTTGGGCTCATGTGTGGGGAGGGGGTTAAATAGGTGAAGCACAGAGGATTTTGAGTGGTAAAAATATTCTATATGATACTGTAACAATAAATACAAGAAATTATGCATTTGTCAAAAGCCATAAAACTTTACTGCAAAAAAGAGTGGAACTAATGTATACAAATTAAAATCAAATCATTTAGCAGATGGGAATTCCTAAGAAGGAATGCAGAGTGTTAAAAAGAATCTAACTGGGGCTTCCCTGGTGGCGCAGTTGTTGAGAGTCCGCCTGCCGATGCAGGGGACACAGGTCCGTGCCCTGGTCCGGGAAGATCCCACATGCCGCAGAGCGGCTGGGCCCATGAGCCATGACCGCTGAGCCTGCGCGTCTGGAGCCTGTGCTCCGCAATGGGAGAGGCCACAACAGTGAGAGGTCCGCATACCGCAAAAAAAAATAATAATAATAAAAAAAGAATCTAACTAAATTACAAATGTATGAAACTACCTCTGTAAAGAGGTTGGGGAAAAGGTACTGAGGTAAATAAATTTGTATGTGAGGGGAGTCTATAAGACTGAGGACAAAAGGAACTACACATAGTGTACTCTAGTTAATAAAGTTGTTTCCCTTTGGATACAGGAACAATTCTACTACTGATAGTAGAATTGAGCAATTCATAAATGAATAGTAGATGGTGGGAGTGAGAATTGTTGCAGATAAGCAAGGAGAGGAGACTAGAATAATCTAGATGGTAATAGATTAGAGTTGGAGACATCAGTATGAACTCATATTTATCTTAATATTGATATAGATGGTTACAAATAGAATATATATGTGTGTGTATGTACAAGGGTTAGTCCACACATATATCTTTTCTTACTCTTTTCTCTGAGCAGGGCAACAATAAACAACATACCAGTTGTTGAACAAATTTAATATCTAGATCTTGGTTTCTAATCCCATTCTCCAATAGAAGGAACTTGAGCTTCTTGGAGAAATGGTTGAATATAGGACGGGGGAAGAAAATAATACTAGGTGAGCCTGGAACATCTTGCAGTACTAAAACGTAAGAAAACACTAAAAAAAAAAAAATGATGGAATTATGTCAAAGTGACACAAGAGGTGCCTGAAGGAATTCCAAATGGGAAAACGTGGAACAATTTGAGCATCAAAATAAATAATATTGTATTGCATTATAAACTTTAGGAAAAATTAATATTCAGGAGTCATACTGATATAAATAAATGGTTGAATAAATCAGTAAATTGAGGAAAAGGGACAAATCTTTTACTCAGAAGAATTCCAAATAATTTTTGTAGATACTCCACCTTCTAGGAGGTGGTAGGATAAATTGTTACTGTGTAAGTGTGGGCTGTACATGGTAACTTCTTTCCAAAGAGTATTTGGAAGAGGGGGAAAAAGAGTAACTTTACAATGGAGAAACTTGACACACATGACTGCAGCCCTTTGATCAAGGTCAACATTTCCAGGGACAAATCATGTTGATAGTATGTACCCAAGATATGATGTGATGAAATTATACTTTATCTCTTCAGTCTTTCTCTCCAAAACATAAAACCCAAGGTAATGATCAAGAAAAGAATATAAGACTAATTCCAATAGGGGGACATCCTATAAAATATTTCAACAATACTCATCAAAAATGTCAAAATTCAAAAAAAAAAGAAAAAGAAAATTTGGAGTAATGGTCAGGCCAAGAGGATCCTAAGAAAACATTACAGATATGATGCTGGGACAGAAAAAAATATATTAGGTAAAATCTAAGGAAATCTGAATAAAATGAACTTTATTTAATAATACCATATCAATATTGGTTCATTAGTTGTGACAAAGATATCATACTAATATATGATATTAATAATAGGGAAAACGAGTGAAGGAGTGTATGGGAACTCTCTACAATCTTCTCAATTTTTTCTGTCATTATAAAGCTCTTCTAAAAATATAAGATTTTAAAAAACCAATAGGACATATTTCTCTATATCCACAAACAGAAAAATCTGAAAAAGCATTAGCCAAGTTTCATGATGAATACATGAATTTTGATAGAAATTTTAATCATTCTAATGTTTATAATTATTTTCTTAAACTAAACATGGATTTCTTTTATTAAATAAAGCAACAGAAATTTAAAAACCTTTTATTTTTCAATAATCAATTGAAAAGTAAACCCATGGCACCCTCATTGTGTGGATTTCATTACTCTCCACTTACATTATGAATAGGATTTCAATAACAAGATCTCAAATGCAATGAAGATGCTTCTAGCGCTTTCTTCTGAGGATGATGGGTAGAGTGGATACTCAAGCAGCTCTCAGGGGTACAAAAAATGATCTCAGGAACAAACTTCAAATTCTGGCAAATAAATGGATTTAATTTGGTGGAAAGCATCTATGATGTTGCTTAGAACAATAATTTCAAGTAATGTGGTCTTTACTGGGTAATGCTGGTAAATTGAATAAATAAAATATCAACCACAAAGTCCTCTCTAAATAAACCATGGATTCAGTGAAGCTTAGGGAACTGTGAACTGAGCATTCTTAATTATCTCAGCTGGAGTTTGCCCTTTGGGAAAATGAATAATTCCTTAGAAAACACAGGGTTGGCTATTGAGGAGCTTAGAGATATCTCTTAGCATTTTTATCTTGTGAAATGGATCAGAGGAATTAAAAATTCAGTTATTAAATAATTGATTCTTTAAATTCTATAATGAGAAATAGATTCAATTACATAAAAAGTGAAGTAAACTTAAAATATCACCTTAATAAAGCTTTTATATATGTAGACTTATTTAAGTATCACCTTTGATTCTCACAGCCCACTAAAATGCTGTTTGGTAAAAGTTATTATTGATATCATATACTGAAGGGAAATAAGTTTCAGAGAGGTTAAATATATTACCACAGTTCATACTGCTTGCAGTGACAAGATCTGGACTTGACTTAGGCATTATGAATCTATGACTAGGTATTTTTGTTTTCAGAAAATATTGTCCTCTCCCAAACCCTGAATTAGGTATACTCTTAGCAGAAGAACACACAACCATTGATTGAATTGATCCTAAATCATATTTTATACCATATATTGGGTGATTAAGCAGGTATAATATTAAGTTGCTTAGAGGATCCTGGTAGAATTTGAATACTCAAATTAATTTATTAACTTTAATAAACTATATAGTTAATATTTTATCCTCAGCAACATCCGAATCATTGTTCTAACTATGATTAACTTTGATTTTAGGGTAAATCTCAAAGGTTATTCACTACTTTCAAAACCAAGTTACAGGCCTCATAAGAACACAATGTTAAATATATAAAAGCCTAATACTTTTCTGCCACATGTCTTAGGCAACAAACTATAAAGACTGAGCATATGTGTATAGAATTTATTGTTGGAATAAAACAAATCCTTTAGCAATAAGAAAGTGTTACATATTCAATGATGATAAACATCAAATTGTATGTTTGGACAGAATTTTGGAGCATATGTGAATATAGTACTTAGATGCTTATATTTAAATTTCAGCTATGATATCCCTGCCAAACCATGTCAACACTTTGTCCAGCATTTTTTTATCTATGTATTTTCTGTGTGTGTGCTTTTTTAAAAAAAATGCCAATGATAATGCTTCCACTATACACTATATTTCAAAACTCTAATATGCTTTACTCAACAGCTTTGTTAGAAGATGTCTATTCATAGTTATCTGCCAACTCTTTTTTATAGCTTATACATATTAGAGGTTTTAATCCTGGCATCAAAGAAGCCATCTTTCACTGCATGGTGAACAAATATTTGCTGAGAATTTGCTAAGAACCAACAGCTTCCATAGTCAAACGATGGGGTCACCACTATGTATGAAATATAGTATCTGCTATCAGGATATTTTATCTCAATGAGAAAATCCCTACAAAGCTTTGAGGAAGCAAATTATGATACAAAAATTCTATAACCTGTCCAATTTATGTTGTCATATGAAGGCAACAGGAAAAAAATCTCAAACATATCAAAAATAAGCAAGCCAAATGACAGTAATGGCTAAGAAGGATGGGCTATTAACACTTCCATATGCTTCTGAAATGACACATTGCCCAACTGTGTTATTTTAAATATTTCTACAATGTATTTTTGATAAAATACAATTTTATAGACATTAACGTTTTTATAGTCACACTAAAAACACACAAATTATCATAAATAAGATTAATATTACTAATGAAATATTACAACATTGGTAGGAAAGGTAAGGATATAGCTTACCAATATTGGATGGTACTAGATAAGCATTCAGAAGTCAATGACATTGTTATTTATTAGTAATAATTAATTAGTAATCATTAACCTAAAACCATAATGAAAAAGAGATTGCATTCACAATCATCAAAAAATTAGTTTATAAAAAATTGTCCACTAATTAAAACAAAGTCTTCTTGAACCCGGAAATTTCTCCACAGAAGTAACAGAAAACAAAAAAAATCCTTATTATTGAAGAATGTGATAGTCATAGCTGATAATACCCACTGCAAACACATTCTCAAAATGAACAATAACTGGTCCTTTAGTAAGAGGACCTGACAGCCTCATATAGTTTATCCTAACTCTACCTGGTAATTGGGGTGCCTATCTGTGTTAGCTAATTGGGCTTACCTAGAGAAAAAAACCAAACTTCTCATATCTGTATGACAGGAGGTAGTTTTACAAATTACAGTAAGGAACCCATTGAAGTTGGAATCCTCAGTCCCACAGAAACAGGGAGATAGGAGTCCCATCTCCCTTGATGTTTACATTTCAAAAAGATGGCTCCCAGGTCCTTGGGAAAGATAGTCCTATATTAAAAAGCTGACAAAATGCCTATCTAGCCTTCAAAAGGATTTATATGCATTTCAAAGAAAGGAAAATGTACTTATAATTACAGGTTTTCTAAGATAAGTGCTCTGAGCAAAAAAGAGAGGGGAGAAATTCCTTCCCTTATTTTAACAGGGAGAATTAAGCCTCTTGCTTTTAATCTGTATTTGTCCTTACTTTCCTCAGTCTTCAACAATTAAAGCAATTGAAGGAATAAAAAGAAATAGACAAAGAAAAAAAGTATTTAGCACTAAGAACAACTAAATTAAGATGAACTAGGAAGTGGCATAATAAGGAAAAACTGTCGATATATATCAGAAATTTACAATTTAATATATATAAAATACTGTACAATCTTATAAAAATAATCAATTTTTAAATGTGTATTATTCAATGCAATAAGAAATCCAAAAACTTTTTAAAACTGAAAGGCTATTCAACCTTTCCTTTAATAAATGAAGTTAGTCAACATTAAATAAAGTAGTATCCTTTTTAAATTTTTATTTTATTTTATTTTTATTGGTTTATAACATTATATTGGTTTATAATATTATATTTTGATATCTGTGTACACTACAGTGTGCTCACAACCAAAGACTTAGTTTCCATCCATCACATATAGTTGATCCTCTTTACCCATTTTTTCCTCCCCTCCACCCCCCTACCCACCCTGGTAACCACTACTCTGTTCAATGTGTTTGCTTTTGTTTGGCTTGGTTTATTCATTTATTTGGTTTTGTTTTTTGGTTTGGGGGTTTTTTGTTTGTTTTTTATATTCCACACATAAGTGAAATCATATGGTATTTGTCTGTCTCTTTCTAACTTGTTTCACTTAGCATAATACCTTCAGGGTCCAACAATGCTGCAAATGGCAAAATTTCATCTTTTTTTATGGCTCAGTAGTATTACATTGTATACATACTACATCTTCTTTATCCATTTATCCATTAATAGGCATTTAGAACTACCGTATGCTCCAACTATTCCAACTATATTCCAACTATTTGGTATTTATCCAAAGACTACAGAAACATTAATTCAAAAAGTAGTACATTTTATTTTATTTTATTATTTTTTTATTGGAGTAAAATTGCTTTACGATGTTGTTAGTTTCTGCTGTACAATGAAGTGAATCGGCTATATGTATACCTATATCACCTAGGTATACCTATATGTATACCTATATCCCTTCCCTCTTGGACGTCCTTCCCACCCCCCATCCTACCCATCTAGGTCATCACAGAGCACCAAGCTGCTCCCCCTGTGCCACACAGCAGGTTCCCACTAGCGAGCTATTTTACATATGCTAGTGTATTTATGTCAAACCTAATCTCCCAATTTGTCTTACCCTTCCCTTCCCTCCCTCTATCCACATATCCATTCTCTACATCTACGTCTCTATTCCTGCCCTACAAATAGGTTCATTTGTACCATTTTTCTAGATTCTGCATACATGCATTAATATACGGTATTTGTTTTCCTCTTTCTGGCTTACATCACTCTGTATGACAGACTCTAGGTCCATCCACATCTTTTCAAATGACCCAATTTCATTCCTTTTTATGGCTGAGTAATATTCCATTGTATACATGTGCCACATCTTCTTTATCCATTCATCTCTCATTGGACATTTAGGCTGTTTCCATGTCCTGGCTATTGAAAATAGTACTACAATGAACATTGGGGTGCATGTTTCTTTTTGAATTATGGTTTTCTCAGGGTATATGTCCAGTAGTGGGAACCCTTTTGCACTGTTGGGGATGTAAATTGATATGGCCACTATGGAGTATGGCGTTTCCTTAAAAGTCTAAAAATAGAACTACCATATGACCCAGCAAAAAGTAGTACATTTTAGCTAAGAGAAACCACTTGGGGAGGGACAGGAAATCCATTCCCATCCAAGGCATCCAAAGCAATAGGCACCTTCCCTATTGGTGTCCACCACTGCTGTTCACCTGGAAATTCTTTCACTGAAGCAGAGCATTAAAAATATTTTAAAATCAGTAAATAAAATTAATAAGCTAAGTTCTGACTTAACCATTATATCACATTTTTTATTTTAATCTCAAAATTTTGTTTCAGGTCAATCTAAGGTTTAAAAATCAAGAGGCTAGATCTGACAGCAGTTCATACTTAAGGTTTTATTATTGGAATGATTTTTATTTAATTCACAGGACAAGTTCAAATAGTTAATTTTTACTTCATAGACTTTAATGAATCAAATGATAATGGTATGTTATAGACAGCTCAAAGGAAAAGCCAAAGAACAGCCACAGTTTTTGAGCAGGAATATTGCTCGATATATATGTATATATATATATGTTTTTTTTAGTGGAGGGGAAGGGTTAGACAGTGTTGTCCTTCTACAAGACAAAATTCACATGCAGGTCCACAACTTACAGTGTTTCCCATAGCTCCTATAGAATCAGAAGCAGACAATGTGGAAGAGTGTGCTCTAGACAATGAACTTTCTATCTCATTGAAGAACAAATATGTTCCTACAGTTCCCATTACGTCAATGTAATTGAATACCAGATCCACTTTTATAAAAATAAAACATTTTTTCTTATTTTAAATATGCTCAGCATCCACCGATAACTTTATACATTTTCTCTAATGAAGGAGTTGCAAACTACAGCCAGTTCACAAGCCAAATCCAGTCTGTAGCCTATTACTGTAATGTCTTAAAACTAAGACTTTTTTGTGTGTGTACATTTTGAAAAGGTAAAAAAGAACACAAAACATACTAGGCGATAGAACCCATACATGACCCACAAAGTCTATTTGCTATCTGGCCATTGACAGAAAAAAAATGTGTCCATTCCTGCTTTTAGTGAACTTGCTGTTGAGACGAGTTTACTTTTTCAAGGCAAAACTAACACATTGTTCACTCTAAAATTTCTTTGTTTTTCAAGTCAAAAAACAGTTCCTTTTCCTCTAAATTTCTGCCTTCCAAACTTTCTGATTACTTTTTTTTTTTTGGTTTTTTTTTTTTGTTTGTTTTGTTTTTTTGCGATACGCGGGCCTCTCACTGCTGTGGCCTCTCCCGTTGCGGAGCACAGGCTCCGGACGCGCAGGCCCAGCGGCCACGGCTCACGGGCCCAGCCGCTCCGCGGCATGTGGGATCCTCCCGGACCGGGGCACGAACCCGCGTCCCCTGCATCGGCAGGCGGACTCCCAACCACTGCGCCACCAGGGAAGCCCTCTGATTACTTTTTAAAAAACTAACTGCATACAGATATATTTTATTTCCTCTTACATACATGTATGTATATACACAGGTGTATTAATATGCCTTCCCAATGGTAGGACTCATTAAATTTGTGATGTTGATTTTTGTAGATATAGGAGAAAACATGTTAACTAAAAATGTCTTTCCAGGTGGTAGCAAAACATTTAGTTTTAAAAAGCCAAGTGAGAATTGTCCTAAAGGAATCACTTATAGAACCTACGGGTACCTACAATGTAAAGATTGGTATGCCACTCTCCTGTGAGACATGTCCATTTAAGCAGCAGGTGTGTTGATCAGATTTGCAACTATTGGTGCTGAGTAAAGAAAAATAGCAAAGCCATGATAGTCAAGCATCCTGCCTTCTATCCAGTTGGCAGAGCTATGCTGAATTCTTTCTAGTGGGTCAGTTGGACTCTATGGAGAATAGCTGTCCTAAATTGCTTACTAGAATTGTATATAAGAGGTCTTGCTGGAACAAATTCTCTCCTTCAGGGAACTGTGCACTTGGGAGAACTCCCCAAGGAAATCCAAATATCATGCACATATCCCCACAAAACAGTCTGTATTTAGAAACCAGTCATATAAAATTATAATTGGTATTTATCAGAAAGCCAACTTGAAGCAACAGAAAGAGGATTCATGAGTCAACGAAATAGAGATATTTTCCCCTCTTCCTCCTCCCAAACATAAGATGACTATAGAACTATTGCATGGAAGAGGGGACTGGGAAGAAGGTAACCATGCTCCCACTTAATCCAAAGGAGAAACAAAAGCTACCCAACTGAGATACTCTATTTGGGGCAGTGATTACAAAGGGAAGGGGGGCAAACTTTAATTTTTATATGAACATTGACTTTTAACTGGGCAGACTTTAAAAAGAAAGTGGCTTGAAAATTATAATAGCTGAACAAAATATCCTTCAGAAATCTGACACTAGGTAGGAGAGATTGGCACAGTATATTTGAAAGCAGAGATTGGACATGCAGTTGGATACAGTTGATACACAGATGAATTAAAACTATACAATATACAGGCTATCATTGTAATTAGGCTTATTCATTCTATTGGAATAGCCCTTCTTTAAACTTTAATTACTTAAAAACATTATTTATATACATACGATCATTGGTTGATAGTAAAACCTATCATATATCATTTCTTTAAATTTGTATTATTCCACTATTTAAGCACACTCATATTGAATATTTTGTTTTTATTTGTATTTTTCTATTATTTTTTCTATTCAGATGCATTCTTACCTGAATTCATTTTTTTAAAAGGTCTTTTAGAAATTAGATTTAATTTAAGGTTTATCTTCTTTGGGGAGAATTAAATTTGTTGATCATAATTTGTGTATCTAATATTTGGAGAATAAAGGACTATGCCACCAAATTGAAAAATAATACACTTTACTCCCTCATCTGACACAGAGACAGATACTTGAGCATAATTATCAGATACTAATTTTCTATGACACAAAACTTGATTTTCTCACAACTGTACTGACTTCTGTATTCATTTGATTAACAATGCCTTGTCTTAATTAAAACAGATTTCTCCTGACATTTGCAATAATTCAATCCCATAGAGAAACAGGAGAAATAATGTCACCAGATAAATTTAGGCTCATTGAACAACCAACTGAGCTTAAAGAAGTTTGTGCTTTTGTTTGGAGTTAATGGAAACTCAGGAGTTGCCCCCCCAACTCTGTACAACAGTACAGAGTTCATCCTATTACATATCTCTCGAGGTCATTAAGATGTTCTCTTACTTCAGTAAGGCTCCTCATTTTCCTCAAGTGAGTAAGGTGACAGATAACTGTTCTGTGAATTTCACAGACAGAATGAACCTTGCCTAGGAAGAGCTAGACATCTAAGTCAGAATAAACTATGTCTGTGGGACTATGGAAATCCAACTTATCTAATCGTAAGCCATAGAACACAGTGAACTATGACTTGTGGGAAGTGATGGGAATTGCTTTGAATGTTTTATATTAACACCTCCAAGTCTAATATATAATTAAGACACATTTTTGTTTCATTAGTATAAAGTTCAGAATCATGAATTCGGTATGAGGGAGAACTCTGTGTGTGTGTGTGTGTGTGTGTGTGTGTGTGTGTGTGTGTGTGTAAGGGGGACAATGGCCACTAAGAGGGGAAAAAAAGGCTAATCAGCATGTCAATAGGCTGTCTTTTTCCTCGAATATACAATTTTTGCTGCAAAACCATCCACTTAGTAGATTTCCTCTCTTTGTGTTATGGGGATATGTTTATTCCTTTTCATATTTGCTATTAACTAGATGGACATAATAATTGTGAGGGTGATGTGGAGCACTTCCCACAGTGGATGCTCATATTGTCACAAGTTACTGATAATTAATAGAAAATTTAGCTGTGATATTTAATCCTGGGTATATTTTTTTAACACCTTTATTGGAGTAAAATTGCTTTGCAATCGTGTATTAGTTTCTGCTTTATAACAAAGTGAATCAGCTATACATATACATTTATCCCCATATCTCCTCTCTCTTGCGTCTCCCTCCCACCCTCCCTATCTCAGCCCTCTAGGTGGTCACAAAGCATGGAGCTGATTTCCCTGTGCTATGCAGCTGCTTCCCACTAGCTATCTATTTTACATTTGGTAGTGTATATATGTCCATGCCACTCTCTCAATTCGTCCCTGTGAGACACTTACATTTCCCCCTCCCCGTGTCCTCAAGTCCATTCTCTACGTCTGCGTCTTTATAATCCTGTCCTGCCCCTAGGTTCTTCAGAACCATTTTATTATTTTTTAATTAAGATTCCATATATATGTGTTAGCATACGGTATTTGTTTTTCTCTTTCTGACTTACTTCACTCTGTATGACAGTCTCTACCTCCATCCACCTCACTACATAAAACTCAATTTCGTTTCTTTTTATAGCTGAGTAATATTCCATTGTATATATGTGCCGCATCTTCTTTATCCATTCATCTGTTGATGGACATTTGGTTGCTTCCATGTCCTGGGTATTGTAAATAGAGCTGCAGTGAACATTGTGTGTGACTCGTTTTGAATTATTGCTTTCTCAGGGTATATGCCAGTAGTGGGATTGCTGGGTCTTATGGTAGTTCTAGTTTTCATTTTTTAAGGAAACTCCATACTGTTCTCCATAGAGGCTGTATCAATGCACATTCCCACCAGCAATGCAAGAGTGTTCCCTTTTCTCCACACCCTCTCCAGCATATATTGTTTGTAGATTTTTTGCTGAAGCCCATTCTGACCAGTGTGAGGTGATACCTCATTGTAGTTTTGATTTGCATTTCTCTAATGATTAGTGATGTTGAGCATCCTTTCATGTGTTTGTTGGCAATCTGTATATCTTCTTTGGAGAAATGTCTATTGAGGTATTCTGCCCGTTTTTGGTTTGGGTTGTTTGTTTTTTTGATATTGAGCTGTTTGTAAATTTTGGAGATTAATCTTTTGTCAGTTGCTTCATTTGCAAATATTTTCTCCCATTCTGAGGGTTGTCGTTTCATCTTGTTTATGTTTTCCTTTGCTGTGCAAAAGCTTTTAAGTTTCATTAGGTCCCATTTGTTTATTTTTGTTTTTATTTCCATTACTCTAGGAGGTGGGTCAAAAAGTATCTTGCTGTGATATATGTCATAGAGTGTTCTGCCTATGTTTTCCTCTAAGAGTTTTACAATGTCTGGCCTTAAATTTAGGTCTTTAATCCATTTTGAGTTTATTTTTGTCTATGGTGTTAACAAGTGTTTTAATTTCATTCTTTTACATGTAGCTGTCCAGTTTTCCCAGCACCACTTATTGAAGAGGCTGTTTGTTCTCCATTGTATATTCTTGCCTCCTTTAACAAAGATAAGGTGACCATATGTGTGTGAGTTTATATCTGGGCTTTCTATCCTGTTCCATTGATCTAAATTTCTGTTTTTGTGCCAGTACCATACAGTCTTGATTACTGTAGCTTTGTAGTATAGTCTGAAGTCAGGAAACCTGAATTCTCCTGCTCCGTTTTTCTTTCTCAAGATTGCTTTAATCCTGGGTATATTTAAATTTGTATATACCTGTGAGATTAACTCAGGAAGTGTCAGAAATCATTCACATTCATTTTGTGTAATAACTTTGCTGGCCTCGGAGTCTCTTCAATTTTGGACTCTTAGTGATGAGGCTGTCCATCAGGAAGCAGGGTCAGAGTAAATTTGAGTGATATTATCCAAACTCAGGCACAGATTGATTTGTAGCAGAAAACAAATTGGAAACCTATGGGCTGACAAGCTGACAGAGAAGTGGTCTGTGCCTTATTTTTCCTTGTAGAGAAGTTAAGCTGAGAAGCCAAATTCAGTCTAGACCTTTTTTTTTTTTTTTTTTAGAAATTTTATTGCAGCATTTTTATTTTTTTAACATCTTTATTGGAGTATAACTGCTAGAGCTCTTTTTTATGGAGAAGTGAGGAACAACACAGGGAAGAGCACAGCCTCTTGGTTTTTTCAATTCATGGAGGCACTATTTTCTTTAACAGTTTTTGAGGCCCATAGCCCTTATTTCTTCTTATTCATTGCTATAATTTTTAGATAATTCAAATGCCTACTTTTCAATAATTTTTATTTCAGCAGTATATCTTTAGGAATAATTTTTGTTTCTTTCACTGATGATAGCAGCTAACATTATAACATGATTGTTAACCACTAACTTACCCAGTAGCCTCAATACTCAGGTCAAATTTGATTTTCTCTTGGAAGTCTTCTCCATCCCTCATCAATAGGGTTAGTGACCTCAGGTCTTTGATCATATAGCACCTTATTTATATTTTTATCAAATTATGCTGTTCAGCAATTACTGTATTAGGTTTCTTGCTTTCTCCTCTACGTGACAATAAAATTCTTTAGGATAGAAACTTTGCATCCCATACAAATTTGCATATGTAGGTATTCTCTCAGGACTTGGCACACAGTAGGTGCTAGATGTAAACTGTATTAAATGTACACACTTCAGCTTTTTATTATCTTCAGTCTCATACTACATGCCCCCACCTCCAGCAGATGGATTTACAAATCCTTTCCAAGTTCACATACTGGTTGCTGAAGATTAAGAATGTAGGTGATAGTTTTAGGAAGACATTGCTAGAAATAATATTAACAAATCCTTTGAAATTTTGAAATATAAATATGGCAAAAATGTATTTCTGGCCAATAATTGTGTCTGTACAGACTGGGAAATTTATTTTCAAATTATAATTATCTTAGAGGCTAATTTATCCTTCTCTTTTTATCCTTCAGAATCTATTTCAGACATTCACTAAAGGAGATAGAAATATTTTAGAGACTGCCAGCTCTCAGAATCATTGTTGAGACAAATCACTACTTAACAAATAAAACAGAGAAGGAAAATATGTGTGCGTGTATATGGTATGTGTTCTGTGTGTGTATATAACATATTATACATTTGTTTGTTATACACATCTGCAAAACATTATATATATATATATATATATATATATATATATATTCAAGTGACTTGACTTTTCCTATTGCTATTAATATTTTTGGTGATTGAAGAAAGAAAAATAAAGTTTGGCATTAAGACTTCTCCCATTCTGCCATCATCTTTATTTCATTTTTTTTTTGCTTTCTTGTTCACATTTCCTTTTGTTTATCCTGCTTTGTCTCTTACATTTAGTATGTTCCTTACTGGTGCAGAATAAGGAGGATGGACTTTGGGACCAGAGAGATTTGAGTTTGATATTCCAGACCTTTTATTTAGTCTCTGAGAGGACTTGCCATGTTACTTAAACCCTCTGAAAGTCAAGGGTAAAATGGAGACAGAGGGTGTCCTTCTAGAGCTAGTACATGGCAGGCACTACTAAATAAATAATAAAATTAAAACAGTAGCTCGAAGTCATGTCTTCCTGCCTTATACATGTAAGGTATTGATCATTTGCACCATCCATTTGCCAATTATCTGTTTATACCTTTTACTGCTAGTTTTTTTATTGAGATCTGCACTCACAAGTAACAGGTTTATTTCCTTCCATTTGCATCCTCTGCATTTCCACAGTTTCTATTCAAGTTCAGTCTCTCAAGATTTTAATCACACTAATTAAAACATATTTTGAACACGTTAATTAAACATCATCCCATCTACCTCAGTTTCTCCTTGCAGAATCGTAGTATTGTCAATTTCACTCTCCTAAAAATTCTCTATCTCCTAAAAAATCTCTATTGATGTTCTTAGGGACATTTATTGAGCCTCTTCATTAGCATGTAAACTTGTACTTCCTGTACTATTGCTTCTTGAGGAATAGGGCCACACTTCTAGTAGAAACCTCAAAATTAACATCTTATAAGCTCAGGCCATTTATCCATGCCATAAGCAAAGGGTCCACAGCCCTCGGGCCGTGGACCAACACTGGTTTGCGGCCTGTTAGGAACCAGGCTACACAGCAGGAGGTGAGTGGCGGCAAGTGAGCGAGTTTCATTTGCTGTTCCCCATCACTCCCTATTGTTTGCATTACCACTTGAACCACCCCCACCATGCCCCACCATGGAAAAATTGCCTTCCACGAAACCGGTCTCTCATGTCAAAAAGGTTGGGGACCGCTGCCATAAACTGCTCTTGTTGTCATTTCCCCAAACTTAGTTAAGAGTGCTAGCAACTATCCGGGCACACAAAAGCAGAAATCTAAACTTTTTTCTCAACTTCTACTTTCTCATTCACAGAACTAATTAAGCCACCAACTAATGTATGTGATGAAATAAAATTTCTATCTTAAGGCAAGGCAAGAAAAGCTAAGTACAAGATTCTCTGTGTGTTTGTTTGAGCCTCCTCCCTACTTCCCTACTGAGCAGTGTGCGTCTGCATTACATGTTAACCAAAGCTCCTCAAAGATGGGAGCACCTGTAAGATCAATATTTTTTTCTTTCTTCTGATGTTGGCAATGCAACTTCTTAAAAGAATAGTGTTCTTTCCCAACTCTGTAGGGGGTCATGGTGACTTGTTGGTCACTTTGTAAGTGCTTACCTGGACTAAGTATCTTTACTGAACTTTATATAAAATATCAGTATAACATTTTGATGTAATATTTTTTGTCCAAAAATGTACATGATTGTGCCTTTGACTTCTAACAGACGGAACAGTTCTCAGAGCTGTCTGAGAGTCTGTTTCCAGGTTAAAAAACTCAGTTTGGCTCCATTAAAATTCCTCTTTTTCTTCTTGATTGCTAATTGAATTTTTGTTGACATATATCTGAGTTTCTAAATACCTCTCAACACAATCTCATCTCTACTTTCTGTGCAAGTTAGATGAGAATACATTCTGCTCTCCATTATGGCTATTGTCTCCATACTGCCATTAACATGTCATGCTTACTTATTACACTCACCTCTTCTTCTGAGTTTGTTTTTTTTTTTTTTTTTTTTTTTGCGGTACGCGGGCCTCTCACTGTTGTGGCCTCTGCCGTTGCGGAGCACAGGCTCCGGACGCACAGGCTCAGCGGCCATGGCTCACGGGACCAGCTGCTCCGCAGCATGTGGGATCCTCCCGGACCGGGGCACAAACCCTCGTCTCCTGCATCGGCAGGCGGACTCTCAACCACTGCGCCACCAGGGAAGCCCCTGAGTTTTAATTTATATCTTTTCTTCCTTCTTCAACAGGTGCTCTTGTTCACTTTACAATATTTTTTTGGTAAACATTACTTCTATTAATTCTCATAACATCATTGTGATTTAAGCATTTTATCTGCTTTAATTGTAAAATTAAATGAGACTTAGAATTAATGCCTGCCAAGCTCCAAGCCAATCTCCCTGTGCTATGTTGCTGTTTCCCACCAGCCAACTATTTTACATTCAGTAGTGTCTATATGTTGATGCTACTCTATGGCTGATTCGCTTTGTGGTGCAACAGAAACTAACACGGTATTGTGAAGAAATTATAGTCCAATAAAGATCTATTAAAAAAATAGTAAAAAAAAAAAAATTAAAAAAAAGAAAAGAATTAATGACTGCCAAAAAGTCTAACACTCAAAAACTAGCAGAACCATGTAAGGAAACCAGAACTGATGCTAAAACTAATTGTATTCTTATCATATAATATTATAACCCCATCTAAACTCTACATCTGAAAAATATCACAGTCACTCCCTTTGTTACTTTGCCTGACTAATCTAGGCTTAAAAGATCTGCTTCTCCTGTAGTTACCTATGTCAATTACTTTCTGAATCACAGATAACTGGATCATATGCTATTTTTTATAATCCTCTAATGATTTATGTTATCACATTCAGACTCCTAGTCTGAGATCCAAATTCTTCATTTGTAAAATGGAGATATTAATATAAATCTCATAAGATTAAAACAAATGTTAAATGTGTATAGCATGTAAGAAATGTAGCTCAAGGTCAGTACATATTAAGACCTCATCATATATTAATTTTTATTATTTATTTAAGGTAACCTAAATGTTTGTAATATCAACGTTTGTCTCTTTGCCACTATATATTACATACCCTATTACATAGTATAATCAAATACTAACTAACTGATAATGTAGGCTTTATGCTTTTCCTACTTATAATGATTTTTTAAGGTGTAGTATGAGGGTTTAAGCATCTTCATATATTATATATAAAATTTTCCTTATTGATTCATTAGGATGGAAAAATCTTTATCCTGGTTTTAGGAGTACAAATAAACTCATTGCAACAAGAAAAAGTAATCAAAGCATAAAAATTGGATAGCAAAAGGAGTAAAGGGAAATACTGTTTTTGCAAAACATGATTAACCTCCCAAAACTATTTGAAGAGCTAATTAGAGTAGTGAGATATTTACTTACAAGTAAGAGAAATACTGAAAGCAAGATTTTGTGTAAAAATGGTATGTAAATTATTATGTCATCTCCATTTAAAGGAATAAATTACCTGTATATATGCCCCAGAGATATAGCAGTATTTCTTAATTTATGTATAAATAAGAATATAGAAATTAATAGATTTGAATTAGGGTGAACAAGTACAATAATCTATGATGTATAATTTTTCTTTAGTTGTTAAGATGCAAATCTCGAGGATCACCCTCTAATTCTCTGTATTGTAGACTCACAAGCAATACTTCAGCAAATGCTGTTAGCTGAAAATATCTCCAGAATTTTGCCATATTTTTCCACCTCCACTTTCCCTCTTTCCAAATCACAAGTATCTGTCACCTGGATGATTCTAATAGCCTCTTTCTTGGTCTCCTTGCTTCCATTTGGTCCCCTAATTATATAATCCACATAGTTGTTATTTACTGTGCTCGTTTGAGGCATAAGTCAGAGTAGGTTCCTCTACTCTGTAGAATAATCAGATGGCCTCCACTTCTTACAGAGCAAAATCCAAATTATTTTAAAAGTCCTGCATAACCTGGCTCCACTCTACTTTTCTTGTTTCTCCCTCCTAGCAGTCTCTCCCTCCTGTTCTTGACTCTGGACAGATTATGGTCGTGCTGTTACTGAAACTAGCCAAACACACTCCAGATGCAAGGCTTTTGAACTTGCTTTTCCCTATTCATGGAACTTTTTGTGATCCATAATGCAAATGACTTATTTCCTCACTGCCTTCAAGCATATCTTCAAATGTTGCCTAATTAGAGTATAGTCTCTTCCTTGACCTCTCTAGATAATATAGAATTTCTAGCCTTCCCCAAGACTCTTGTCCTTTCACTTCTTTTTGTCTTTCTATAGAGTTTCATCAAATCTATCTTACCTATTAAGAAATGTAGGCTCCACGATGGCAAAGGAGCCATTTTATTCACTATGTTGTTCACGCATGTGGAATGTGACTTGCCATCTACAACATCCTCAGCCAATATCAAATAAATGATGTGAAAAATGATTAGGAAGATTTGAAAAACAAATGCCAAACTAAGATTATATTGGCAACGTATATAACTGACTAAATTTTTATATATTATTGTATTATTACATAAGGTGCTCTTATAAATCAGGGATATTATTTTCTCAGTTAAGAGGAAAATTTTCAAAAGAAGAACTACAAGTCATATATAAATATTTGAAAAGTAGGTAAACCTCACTAGAAATAAAAAGAATGTGAAATTTTACTGCCTAACTATATAACCAAGGAAAACTGAGATTGATCTATTTCAAGTTAGAGGAGCATGTTGAGAAACACATTTTCACATACTACTATTATAACAGAAAGGTTGGTAAAACAGTGTTGGAGATAATATAACAATGTTGATGAAAGTTAAAATGTGTATATTCTTTGAACAAGCAATTAATTCTTCCCACCAACAATTTATCCTCAGTAAATAATTGACAAAGTCCATGAAAATGCATAAACATTGTTTTTCACATTCATGAAGACTCTTCATCACAGCACTCTAGCTAATAAAAAATAGAAGCAAATTAATTGCCATCAGCACCACACCGGTTAATTAAATTGAGTGTACATGTATGCAATATATATTACATAGTAAACAGATATGACAGATTGAACTTTTATATTTCTTAATGTAAGAATATTTCTGTGACACATATGGAGGTAAATAAGCCATTGCAAGTCAATTTAATAGTGTGATATCACTTTTGTTTATAAAGCCATTATTCAACTTCTACCAAAAGAAAGAAAGGCAGAGAGATTCTTAAAGAAAAAATGGTAAGGCTATCTCATGATGGTGCAATTGCAATTATGTAAGATGTATTTTTCTTCTCTACATTTACATGTTTTCTGGATTTTTGTCCATAGACATGGTTTTAGATATTTCAGAAAAGCAATAAATTAAATGAGAGCAATTGCCTAGGTTTTACCTGTCTTAGAGCAAGACAGAAATGGGAATTTATATAGTGCACAGATTACACCAGATATTGTACTAACTGCTTTCCTATACCTATTATATGATGGTACATGTATAAATATATGGTGGTACTTTTTCTGTTTTTCTAATAAGGATTTAATAACATACCTGCAGGTAGCCATATGTGGTGCTGGAATCTAATTCTAGGTTTAAGTCATTTGTAATCTGAAGTGGATGATCCAATTATGAATTCAAACATTTTGAAGTACCATTGGTTTAAATACCTTAGTATTTTGTTTTAATTGTTGTCAGTTTAGCAACATGTGGTAGACTACATGAATCCTTGAGAAATATTTACTTTTCCCTCCCTCCCATGCCTGAGAAGAGTACAAAATCATATTTCTTTATATAGGGCCATGTGACAGGTTTTGCCAATGGAATATGAGAAGAAGTGAAGATGCCAGTTCCCAGCAAGGCTTGCACTGGGGCTTTTGAGTTCTATCATCTGCTGCAAGCAAATCATACCACAGGTAGAAGCTATACCTTTAGCCTAAATGATAAATAATTTACCACCTCAGGGTAAAACATCTATGTAGCTTGTTTTCAAATCATCAGCAAGAAGCTTTCATAATTATCAAGGATATCTGCAGAAGCTCTTACCATCTGTTTCATTCGATAGAAGGTTAGCAAAAATTCTTAAGCTCTCAACAAGCCTTTGTGAATCTCATTCGTCCTTCTCAAGGCTGCCAATGTGTCTGACTGCAACCATTTCTTGAGAACAATGGTTTTCCTCCTTTCCATCTTCCAAAGCTCACCTGAGTTCTTCTCATTTGCAAATTCAAGCCAAGTACCATATTAAGAAAGGGATAATGAGAAATGTAGCTCCTGATTTCCACGCTACAATGAAGAGGGCAATGCATAATGGAGTAATAATTATGCTCAGGTGACAGCACACTATCTGCAAGGGCACCATTTTCTAATATATCTCAAAATAATGTATAAATATTTAAACAGTTGATGAAGCATTTTTAAGAAGTTATGGTTTTTCCTTGTCTCTATTAGTAAATCAACATACGAGTTTGAGTAACAAGCTATAACTCCATGAGAATTAGTTTAAACATATGTAAAATGAGGCAATTGAACTGGATTACCATAAATATTCTTTATAACACTGAATTTAGATCCCATCATTGATGGATTAAAAGACCGTCAAAGAAATATGTATATCTGATATTTAATCTGCTAAACGTACACAGTTTTGGTAAAAGATTATTGTTTAATTTGGATTATGTTCCTATGGAAATGATTTTTTTTTCCCTCAATTGTTTGTACTAATTGGCTTGGTGGGAAACAGCTCATTATCTGAGTCCAATAAGTGCACATTGTTAGATTTCACTGCATTTGGCCATAATTCCATTCCCAATGCCTTTAGAGGCACACTTTCACTTATGCTAATTACTAGTGCTTGTCAATCTCATCACACATTCCTTTGTACCTCTGCCACACTGTGTAACTATTCAGTCTATCTCATGACATAACCTAATGTGTGTTGTTTTCTCTGTGTATTAGCTCCATGTCTGCACTAAAGGATGACACTCATAGAAACTAAATGCTTATCTTGGGGGATCAGCATAGAAATATCTAAAAGAAAGGGTAACAAGATTAAGAACTATAACATGATCTATGAGAAAAGAAATTATCTAGGAGGGTAACTAGATTTGGTCCCATGGTTGCAGAAACATTCTAGGTTCATGGCCTTTATCTGATGTTTTGGAATAAAAGCTGACTGCTGGCATACTATGTAAGAATTGATACCAGAGATGACAAATGAAGAAGAAAGTGTCCATAGTATTCAGTCAATATAGGAAACTCTTGGACTTACCTGATGTTAGATTAGGTTTTATGTACAGTTTCATTACTTACTTTGAGTGCACAATGCAGCTTCTAAACTTTTTGAGAGAAGATTTCCCCGCACCTCTCTAAGTGAAATGGTAAAACCTGTTCTTCTCAGGCAGTTGTGTAGTTGCACTTACCAAAATCCCAAAGATGAGTTGTTTAGATGAAGCTGGTTATGATGATTAATCAGAATATTATATACATGACAACTATTTTGATTAATAAATAGAGTGATTTAGTCCTAAATTTTTAAAAGAAAATAAGATAGTGCAAAAACTACTGGTAGTTATCAGAGAAATACACAACTTATAGTTAGGGCAAATATACATCCCTTTTGGCCCATTATTAGTTTTTCTGGCATAATTTTTTTTTTTTGGGGGGGGTTTTTTTTTTTTTTTTTAACATCTTTATTGGAGTATAATTGCTTTACAATGGTATGTCAGTTTCAGCTTCACAACAAAATGAATCAGTTATATATATACATATATTCCCATATCTCTTCCCGCTCTGGCATAATTTTAATAGCATCCACTTTACTTTCAAAATTGTCACAATTTTGATGATATATAGTGAATTTGGATAACGGTGTGCAGTTTTTCACCATTTTAGAGGTTCATAAAATAATAGAATTCCAGAAAATACCTGCCTTTGAGCTGTCTACAAGCTTTAGAGTTGGACAAAGACAGAAGTGATGAGAGGGTGTTAGACATTATAGTACCTGTAAAACCAGATATCTTGCCCTCAAGATAAAATCAGGCAATGAAGATTTGCTCATTGCTATGGGCTAAATAGTTCTATGCCCTCAAAATTCATATGTTGAAACCTAATCCCCAGTGTGATGATGTTTGAAATTGAGGCCTTTGTAAAGTGATTAGGTCATGAGAGTGGAGCCTCATGAATGGGATCAGCACACTCATAGAAGAGGCCTGAGAGCTCTCTCAACCCTTCCACCAGGTGAGGACTGTTTATGAACAAGGAAGCAGGTCCTTGCCAGATACTGAATCTGCCAATGCCCTGGCCTTAGATTGCCTAGCTTCTAGAAGGTGAGAAATAAATTTCTCTCACTTATAATCCATCCAGTTGATGGTATTTTTCATAGCAATCTGAATAAACTGACAATTATATGTTGATCTTCTTCTACAACCTTTTCATTAGTTTCATAGGCATACAAGTATTTACATGTGTCTTAGGTAAGTGTCAAGGTGCTGCTGACAGAAAAGATTAAAAGATCTTCCTAACTTAGCAAGACCAAAAAAATAAGAAAAAAATGTAGTGGTAGGAATGTACTTGAGTATACATAAATTGTGGGGGAAAATAAGTAGGGTACTATATCCAGGGAAGGTGGAATAAAGAGTGAATAGTCAAAAAAGCACTTTCGGGTGAGTCTACTTAAATAAATTTGTTGACAAACAGCACAAATCCCAAGCAGTGTCAATTAGAGAATATTTCCAAATAGAAGGGGACAATTTGATCAAATAAAAATGATGTTACGGATATGACAAAACTCATAAATTCCAACCAGAACTGCTACATAAATTGTGGGGATCAGTGACAAATGCAAAAATAAGATTACTTGTTCAAAAATTATTAAGAATTTCAAGACTTCAAGAATAGAACATTAGGGCTTCCCTGGTGGCACAGCAGTTGAGAGTCTGCCTGCCGATGCAGGGGACACGGGTTTGTGCCCCAGTCCGGGAGGATCCCACATGCTGTGGAGCGGCTGAGCCCATGAGCCATGGCCACTGAGCCCGCGCATCCGGAGCCTGTGCTCCACAACGGGAGAGGCCACAACAGTGAGAGGCCTGCGTACCGCAAAAAAAAAAAAAAAAAAAAAGAATAGAGCATTAATGCAAACATTGGATCTGTATAAGTACATGGGTTACATGCACAGAAATTGTTCCTATCACAGATAAACCACGGGAAGAAGGTATCCTACTAGAACATAAACATAGATAATCATTATATCGATACTGGTTAGCTACTTTTGATGATCACAACTTGATAGATGAAATTTCCTGTTGAATCTGAGTTTATAAATGTCATCTCAATTTTGCATGAAGCACTACTTTTCTGGCACATCCACAGATCCTGGTCCTTGTAGGGAAGAATGAGATTGCCCAATATGTGAACCAGGGAATTCTCCCTAGAACATTTATCAGATCTATTTATTGTGATATTTAGTAGAGAGGAACTGAAGTTACATCTGGGTCTTACAGTATTAGCATTTTTTGCCCATTTTCAAACCCAGTTGCAACTATGACTTCGGTTTTGAGACAGTGGTTTCCAATTTTTAGAGCACTTATATGAAAATAGGTATCTCCCATTGAGCCTAACACCTAGCCTGATGCACTGTGAGTTAAACTCTGAAAATTGCATCAATTTATCCTAGGTGAAGATAGTTATTAAAGAATTTAGCTGAAGATATAGTTTTGATCATTATTCAGGTGAGAAGGAGGAAAGTGGCATCATTCTGGTGGATAAGTCTGTCTTCTTGGTAGATAGTATCACATGTAGCTTTCCACTATAGAGGGTTACAGAAAGTTTACCAGCATTTTCTGAGAAAATGAAAGAATACAACAAGAAGTTCTGCATGTAAAACTCCCAGTAATATGTGCCCTAAGATACTGTGTAATAATTATGCATCTACTATGTCCCCTATACTCTCCTATAAGATTTAACCCAGTTATATCATATAATTTCTAAGATAAATGGAAAGTCATTGTTACTTTGTTCATTTTGGAGAATATGGAAACTGAGATTCCAATTCCAATAATAATTCCAAATTATTCTAAATAATTTCCCAAAGATATATAGCCAATGATTAATGGAGCCATGATTTGAATTCAGGCATGTATGACTTCAAAGAGCCTAGTTATTCATACAAAGCCACAACACATAAGCAACATCTGAGAGGTACAGATTTTTCTTGACCTTCATGTAAGTGCATTATAACACAAGAAATCCTTTTCAACTAGAAAGTGCAGTGCCCATCTCTTGCAAGATGGTTTTTAGAAGGTGAATTGGCTGCAGTTAATACCTGGGGACTGAAAAAAATATGTCTGCGAGTAAATCTGTGCTAGAAAAGTAGTGCTTCATTGGATTCATCTAAAGAGAAAATAACTTAAAATGGTAATATGATTCAATAGAAGTAAGCAGCAGATGTAGCATTTTCCTATTATGAAAGCAAAGTCCCTGTGACATAGCACAAAGGAAGTTGTTGTATTGGTAATACAAACTGTTTTACTGATAGTATCTCTCTCACTTGATGATGATTTTAGCCAACTAGATGTAGGAAACAGGCCTCGTGTATCTTAAAAAGATCTAATATAATCAAATCCTCACTTAAATTACCACCTTTCCAGAACAACCTCCATGTTATTTCCCAAACTCCTAGTTTGTATTCCATATATTCAGTGACTTATTTCACTTTACTGTGGCATAAAGTTGGTATAAATAACTTCTAGGGGGACCTTCAAGATGGCAGAGGAGTAAGATGTGGAGATCACCTTCCTCCCCACAAATACATCAAAAATACATCTACATGTGGAACAGCTCCTACAGAATACCTACTGAAGGCAGGCAGAAGACCTCAGACTTTCCAAAAGGCAAGAAACTCCCCACGTACCTGAGTAGGGCAAAAGCAGAAAGGAAAAACAGAGACAAAAGAATATGGACAGGATGTGCACCTCTGGGAGGGAGCTGTGAAGGAGGAAAAGTTTCCACACACTAGGAAGCCCCTTCACTGGTGGAGACAGGGGGTGGGTGGGGGGGAAGCTTCAGAGCCATGGGGGAGAGTGCAGCAACAGGGGTGCAGAGGGCAAAGTGGAGAGATTCCCACACAGAGGACTGCTGATGACCAGCACTCACCAGCCTGAGAGGCTTATCTGCTCACATGCTGGGGCAGGTGACGGCCGGGAGCTGAGGCTCAGGCTTCAGAGGCCACATCCCAAAGAAAGGACTGGAGATGGCTGCATGAACATAACCTAATGGAGGCTAGTGTGTCAGAGCTAGCCGGGAGGGAGTCCAGGAAAAAGTCTGGACCTGCCAGAGATGCAAGAGACCATTGTTTTGGGGTGTGCAAGGAGAGGGGATTCAGAGCACCACCTAAACGAACTTCAGAGATGGGTATGAGCCATGGCTATTGGGGCAGACACCTGAGATGGGCATGAAATGCTAAAGATGCTGCTGCAGCCACCAAAAAGCCTGTGTGAAAGCACAGGTCACTATCCACAGCTCCCCTCCTGGGAGTCTGTGCAGCCCGACACTCCCAGGGTCCCATGACCCAGGGACAACTTCCTGGGAGAACACATGGCGCACCTCAGGCTGGTGCAAGGTCACACTGGCTTCTGCTGCCACAGGCTCGCCTTGCATTCCATACCCCTCCCTCCCCCAGCTTGATCCATAATCAGCTGCTTCTTTAACCCTGTCCTGTCTAGGCAGGAACAGACGCCCTCAGGCAACCTACACGCAGAGGTAGGGCCAATCCAAAGCTGAACCACAGCAGATGGACAAACATAGAAGAGAAAGAGAAATTTCTCCCAGCAGCCTCAGGAGCAGTGGATTAAATCTCCACAATCAACTTAATGTACCCTGCATCTGTGGAATACCTGAATAGACAATGAATCATCCCAAAATTGAGGTGGTGGACTTTGGGAGCAACTGTAGACTTGGGGTTTGCTGTATGCAACTGACTGGTTTCTGGTTTTATGTTTATCTGAGTTTAGTATTTAGAGTTTATTATCATTGGTAGATTTGTTTATTGATTTGGTTGTTCTCTTCCTTTTATATATTTTCGTTTTTCTAATTTTGTGAGTGTGTATGTGTATGCTTCTTTATGTGATTTTGTCTGTATAGCTTTGCTTTTACCATTTGTCTGATGGATCTCTGTCCATTTTTGTTTTTTGGGGTTTTTTTTCCTTTTTTTAGTATAGTTTTTAGCATTTGTTATCATTGGTGGCTTTGTTAGTTGGTTTCGTTCCCTCTTCCTTCTTTCTTTGTTTTATTACTATTTTATTTAATAACTTTTTAATTTTAATTTATTTTGTTTATTTATTCTTTCTGTCTTTCTTTTCCTCCCTTTTTTTCTCAGCCATGTGGCTGACAGGGTCTTGGTAGTCCAACCAAAGTGACAGATATGAGCCTCTGAGCTGGGAGAGCTGAGTTCAGAACATTGGTCCACCAGAGACCTCCCAATCTCATGTAATATCAAATGGTAAAAGCTTTCTCAGAGATCTCCATCCCAACACTAAAAGCCAGCTCCACTCAATGACCTGCAAGTTACAGTGCTGGACACCGTATGTCAAACAATTAGCAAGAAAGGAACACAACCCCACCTATTAGCAGAGAGGCTACATAAAATCATACTAAGTTCACAGACACCCCAAAACACACAACAGGTTGTGGTACTGTCCAGCAGAAAGACAAGATCCAGCCTCATCCACAATAACACAGCCACCAGTCACCTCCACCAGGAAGCCTACACAACACAATGAACCAACCTTACCCACTGGGGACAGACACCAAAAACAATGGAAACTACAAACCTGCAGCCTGTGAAAAGGAGACCTCAAACACAGTAAGTTAAGCAAAATGAGAAGACAGAGAAATAGGCAGCAGATGAAGGAGAAAGGTAAAAACCAACCAGACCAAACAAATGAAGAGGAAATATGCAGTCTACCTGAAAAAGAATTCAGAATAATGATAGGAAAGATATCCAAAATCTGGAAATAGAAAGGAGAAGATATACAAAACGTTTAACAAAGACCTAGAAGAACTAAAGAGCAAAGAAACAATGGTAAACAACACAATAAATGAAATTAAAAATTCTCCAGACAGAAAAAAATAGCAGAATAACTAAGTCAGAAGAACAGATAAGTGACCTGGAAGATAAAGGGTGAGAACACTATTGGAGAGCAGAATAGAGAAAAAAAGAATGAAGACAGTCTCAGAGACTTCTGGGACAACATTAAACACACCAACATTTGAATTATAGGGGTCCCAGAAGAGGAAGAGAAAAAAAAAGAGACTGAGAGAATATTTGAAGAGATTATAGTTGAAAAGTTCCCTAACATGGGAAAGAAAAAAGTCAATCATGTCCAGGAAGCACATACAGGACAAATCCAAGGAGAAACATGCCAAGACACATTAACCAAACTATTAAAAATTAAACACAAAGAAAAAATATTAAAATCAGTAAGGGAAAGCAACAAATAACATACAAGGGACTCCCCATAAGGTTAACACCTGAACTTTCAGAAGATAATCTGCAAGCTAGAAGGGAGTGTCAGGACATATTTAAAGTGATGAAAGGGGAAAATTTACAACCATGATTACTCTACATAACAAGGATCTCATTCAGATTCCACAGAGAAATTAAAAGCTTTAAAGACATGCAAAAGCTATGAGAATTCAGCACCACCAAACCAGCTTTAAAACAAATGTTAAAGGAACTTCTCTAGGCAGAAAACACAAGAGAAGGAAAAAAACCTACAATAACAAACCCAGAACAAATAAGAAAATTGTAATAGGAACATACTTATGAATAACTACCTTAAATGTAAATGGATTAAATGCTGCAATGAAGAGACATAGACTGGCTGAAGGGATACACAAACAAGACCCATATATAGGCTGTCTAAAACAGACCCACTTCAGACGTAGGGACACATACAGATTGAAAGTGAGGGGATGGAAAAAGATATTCCATGCAAATGGAAATCAAAAGAAGCTGGAGTAGCAATTCTCATATCAGACAAAATAGAATTTAAAATAAAGACTATTACAAGAGACAAAGAAGTACACTACATAATGATCAAGGGATTGATCCAAGAAGATATAACAATTGTAAATACTTATGCAACCAACATAGGAGCACCTAGATACAAAAGGCAAATACTAACAGCCATAAAAGGGGAAATCGACAGTAACACAATCATAGTAGGGGACTTTAACACCTTACTTTCACCAATGGACAGAATATCCAAAAAGAAAATAAATAAGGAAACACAAGATTTAAATGATACATTAAACAAGATGGACTTAAGTGATATTTGTAGGACATTCTATCCACAAAAAACAGAATACACATTATTCTCAAGTGCTCATGGAACATTCTCCAGGATAGATCATATCTTGAGTCACAAATCGAGCCTTGGTAAATTTAAGAATATTGAAATAGTATCAAGTATCTTTTCCGACCACAACACTATGAGACTAGATATCAATTACAGGAAAAAAATCTGTAAAAAATACAAACACATGGAGGCTAAACAACACACTACTTAATAACCAAGAGATCACTGAAGAAATCAAACATGAATTCAGAAAATACCTAGAAACAAATGACAATGAAAACACAACAACCCAATACCTATGGGATGCAGCAAAAGCAGTTTTGAGAGGGAAGTTTATAGCAATACAAGACTACCATAAGAAACAAGAAACATCTCAAATAAACAATCTAACCTTATACGAAAAGCAATTAGAGAAAGAAGAACAACAAGAAAAATGCAAAGTTAGCAGAAAGAAAAAAATCATAAAGATCAGATCAGAAATAAATGCAAAAGAAATGAAGGAAACAACAGCAAAGATCAATAAAACTAAAAGATGGTTCTTTGAGAAGATAAACAAAATTGATAAACCATTAGCCAGACTTATCAAGAAGAAAAGGGAGAAGACTCAAATCAATAGAATTAGAAATGTAAAAGGAGAAGTAAAAACTAACACTGCAGAAATACAAAGGATCATGGGAGATTACTACAAGCAACTCAATGTCAAAAAAATGGACAACCTGGAAGAAATGGACGAAATCTTAGAAATGCACCACCTTCCAAGACTGAACCAGGAAGAAATAGAAAATATGAACAGACCAATCACAAACACTGAAATTGAAACTGTGATTAAAAATCTTCCAACAAACAAAAGCCCAGGACCAGATGGCTTCACAGGTGAATTCTATCAAATATTTAGAGAAGAGCTAACACTTATCCTTCTCAAACTCTTCCAAAATATAGCAGAGGGAGGAACACTCCCAAATTCCTTCTACGAGGCCACCATCACCTTGATACCAAAACCAGACAAGGATGTCACAAAGAAAGAAAACTACAGGCCAATATCACTGATGAACATAGATGCAAAAATCCTCAACAAAATAGCAGCAAACAGAATCCAACAGTACATTAAAAGTATCATACACTATGATCAAGTGAGGTTTATCCCAGGAATGCAAGGATTCTTCAATATGCACAAATCAATCAACGTGATACACCATATTAACAAATTGAAGGAGAAAAACCATATGATCATCTCAAGAGATGCAGAGAAAGCTTTTGACAAAATTCAACACCCATTTATGAAAAAAAACCCTCCTGAAAATAGGCATAAAGGGAACTTTTCTCAACATAATACAGGTCATATATGACACACCCACAGCCAGCATCATCCTCAATGGTGAAAAATTGACACCATTTCCACTAATATCAGGAACAAGACAAGGCTGCCCACCCTCACCACTATTTTTCAACATAGTTTTGGAAATTTTACCCAAAGCAATCAGGGAAGAAAGAGAAATAAATGGAATCCAATTTAGAAAAGAAGAAGTAAAGCTGTCACTGTTTGCAGAAGACATGATACTATACATAAAGTATCCTAAAGATGCTACCAGAAAACTACTAGAGCTAATCAATGAATTTGGTAAAGTAGCAGGACACAAAAATAATGCACAGAAATCTCTGGCTTTCCTATACAGTAATGGTGAAATATCTGAAAGTGAAATTAAGAAAACATTCCCATTTACCATTGCAACACAAAAAAATAAAATATCTAGGAATAACCCTACCTAAGGAGACAAAAGACCTGTATGCAGAAAATTATAAGACACTGATGAAAGAAATTAAAGATGATACAAATAGATGGAGAGATATACCATTTTCTTGGGTTGGAAGAATGAATATTGTGAAAATGACTCTACTACCCAAAGCAATCTACAGATTCAATGCAATCCCTATTAAAGTACCACTGGCATTTTTCACAGAACTAGAACAAAAAATTTCAAAATTTGTACAGAAACACAAAAGACCCCAAATAGCCAATGCAATCATGAGAAAGAAAAACGGAGCTGGAGGAATCAGGCTCCCTGACTTCAGACTATACTACAAAGCTACAGTAATCAAGACAGTGTGGTACTGGCACAAAAACAGAAACACAGATCAGTGGAAAAGGATAGAAAGCTCAGAGATAAACCCACATACATATGGTTGCCTTATCTTTGGTAAAGGAGGCAAGAATATAAAATGGAAAAAAGGCAACCTCTTCAATAATTGGTGCTGGGAAAGCTAGACAGCTACATGTAAAATAATGAAATTAGAACACTCCCTGACACTATACACAAAAATATACTCAAAATGGATTAAAGACATAAATGTAAGGCCAGATCCTATAAAACTTTTAGAGGAAAACATAGGCAGAACATTCTATGACATAAATCACATCAAGATCCTTTTTGACCCACCTCCTAGAGAAATGGAAATAAAAACAAAAATAAACAATTGGGACCTAATGAAACTTAAAAGCTTTTGTACAGCAAAGGAAACCATAAACAACATAAAAGGACAACCCTCAGAATGGGAGAAAATATTTGCAAATGAAGCAACTGACAAAGGATTAATCTCCAAATATACAACCATCTCATGCAGCTCAATATCAAAATAACAAACAACCCAGTCCAAAAATGGGTTGAAGACCTAAATAGACATTTCTCCAAAGAAGATATACAGATTGCCAAAAAACACATGAAAGAATGCTCAACATCACTAATCATTAGAGAAATGCAAATCAAAACTACAGTGAGGTATCACCACACACCTGTCAGAATGGCCATCATCAAAAAAATCTAGAAACAATAAAAGCTTGAGAGGGTGTGGAGAAAAGTGTACCCTCTTTCACTGTTGCTGGGAATGTAAATTGATGCAGCCACTATGGAGAACGGTATGTAGGTTCCTTAAGAAACTAAAAATAGAACTATCAAATGACCTAGCACTCCCACTACTGGACACATACCTTGAGAAAACCATAATTTAAAAGGAGTCATGTGCTACAAAGTTCATTGCAGATCTATTTACAATAGCTAAGACATGGAATCAATCTAAGTGTCCATCGACAGATGAATGGATAAAGATGTGGCATATATATACAATGGAATGTTACTCAGCCATAAAAAGAAACAAAATTGAGCTATTTTCAGTGATTTGGATGGACCTAGAGACTGTCAGACAGAGTGAAGTAAGTCAGAAAGAGTAACACAAATACCCTATGATAACACATATATATGGGATCTAAAAAAAAAATGAAAAAAGAATGGTTCTGAAGAATGTAGGGGCGGACAGGAATAAAAATGCAGACATAGCAAATGGAGTTTTGGACACAGGGAGGGGGAAGGGTAAGCTGGGATGAAGTGAGAGAGTGGCATGGACATATATACACTACCAAATGTAAAATAGATAGCTAGTGGGAAGCAGCCGCATAGCACAGGAGATCAGCTCCATGCTTTGTGACCACCTAGAGTGATGGGATAGGGAGGGTGGGAAGGAGATGCACGAGCGAGGAGTTATGGGAATATATGTATATGTATAACTGATTCACTTTGTTATAAAGCAGAAACTAACACACCATTGTAAAGCAATTATACTCAATAAAGATGTTAAAAAAAATACTTCTAATTCTCTTTTCTGCTTTGAGACCCTTCAAGTCTGAACACTGGTTTGCTGTATGGTTTCTGAACATTTGTTATCCTGCTCCTACTCTGTTCCCTATTGAGTAAAGAAAATCCAGAATGAATCCAACCATCCTTGGAAAAATTTGAATGTTAGAGAGATGCCACTCAAAATAGGGGACAACCCAACTGTAGTCTGGACATTGTTTAGCACATATAGAGCCTCTTTCTGGTCAGGTGGCCCATGGGTGAAATCTAATTTGTTTTAACTACTTAATAAGGTTAAAATGGAATGAATTTTAAAGGAAGATTTAAAAGTAACACATGATAGTTATAAAAGATATAAAAATAGAGGCAATTAAAAGAAATAAAATATTAATTACAATGAAACTTACCACCTATAGAAAAACTGTGTTGACATTTGATTTTTTAGTATTTTTTCCCTAAGTATAAACTTTTGTCTTTCTTTGTTGTTATTGTTATTTTTCCAGTCTCTGAAATACAGTTTAATGATAAGACAGAAGATACATAAACATTTTAAAGTGCTGAATAACAAACCATTACATAAACAGTAACCATTTTCTTTAACATTACACTGTTAGTAAAATTTTAGGGTATTTCACCATTATAAATAATATTTTTCTTAGTGAAGATTGCCTATGGTATACCAATGAACATTCTTCCCTCAACATATTTCTTTTGATACACAGTACTGCTTGGTTCTCAAATTTCATCCTGACTTTGCATTCATCCCTTGGATACTCTTCCAGTCTTTCACTTGATATGGTGCCCTACTCATATTTTGGTTACTTAAATAAGTAACACTAAGTGTCATAGTGTTCCCACTATGCAATAATCCAGAAAAATAATTTTTTTCTAAGTTTGATATTCCTATTTCTGAAAATGTGTTAGAAAATTACTATGACAGTTCTTGAAGCTCTGCAAAACACAATGCCATATTATTTTTACAAATCCTATAACTCATGTTGTTAAAATTAAGACTAGGACTGGCTGTGAGGAGTTGTTGAGGACTTCCCCAGGATTCTTCCTTCATCACTAGTTAGTTTTTATGTACCTTTTATGTGGCTCCAGCTATTTCATTTTCCCCTATGAAACAGTCTAGTCTATAATTTTCATTCTTTTTAAAGGACATTCCATTGCCCCTAAAGATACATCCTTCTCAGATGTGGGTATCTTCATAATATCAACAGAAAATAGAATAAGAGCACGCTTTTCTCCTTTCTTGTTTCTCACTTTAATCAAAACTGGTTTCTTCTGACAGGCTAGTTATAGCAGAGAAGAAATATCTTTTAAAGCACAGAAATAAACACAGAAAAGGAAAGTTTGGTAAAATTTCCTCAGGCTGTTCATGTAACTTAATAGCAAGTATTTATTTTGATGACGTCTTTAAAACACTGGCCTGTATCTCAAGCAATCTCAGTTTTGAGATGTCCATACGACCAAATATACCTCAATTTAAGTCAACCGTAATTTTTGGTTCTTTCTTTGAATCAGAAAGTATTTTGTATAAAATAAAGTTACCAAAGTATTTCTTTTCAATATCATATGTCTGAAAAGAAAAAAAAAACACAGTTGAAATAGATCAATTTGCTAAATGACAAATTGTCTCTTCCAGAATGATTTGAGTATACCAGCAAATTATACAAAACTGAGAGTTTGTAAACAGAATAATAAAGTCACACATTCAAGCTGGATTAGAAATCCCAAGCAGAAAAAATACAAACCACACCTAACTACATCATGGTAAACTGCAAAGGCACAAAACAAAGAGAAATTTGTGAAAGTATCCAGATTATGAAAAATAAAAAGCACTTGACAGAAAGACAAACAACTGAAGCCAGAAATCAATGGAGTGGTGTATTCAAGTGTTTGAAAGAAAATAACTAGCCTTCCAAAATTCTAAAACCAGAGAAAATAGCATTCAAAATAAATGTAAACTGATGACACTTTATAGACAAAAATGTTAGAGAATGTACCAGTAGAAGACTCGATGAAACATTTTGCTCTACCAGACAAGGAAGCTATGAAAAGAATAAATATGTGGGCAGGGGGGACCTTGAAGATGGCGGAAGAGTAAGACGCGGAGATCAACTTCCTCCCCACAGATACACCAGAAATACATCTACACGTGGAACAGCTCTACAGAACACCTACTGAAGGCTGGCAGAAGACCTCAGACCTCCCAAAAGGCAAGAAACTCCCCACGTACCTGGGTAGGGCAAAAGAAAAAACAGAGACAAAAGAATAGGGACGGCACCTGCACCAGTGGGAGGGAGCTGTGAAGGAGGAAAAGTTTCCACACACTAGGAAGCCCCTTCGCGGGCGGAGACTGCAGGAGGCGGAGGGGGTAGCTTCGGAGCCGCGGAGGAGTGCACAGCAACAGCCGTACAGAGGGCAAAGCGGGGAGATTCCCGCACAGAGGATCGGTGCCGACCGGCACTCAACAGCCCGAGAGGCTTGTCTGCTCACCCGCCGGGGCGGGCGGGGCTGCAAGCTGAGGCTCGGGTTTCGGTCAGAGCACAGGGAGAGGACTGGGGTTGGCTGCGTGAACACAGCCTGAAGGGGTTAGTGCACCACGGCTAGCCGGGAGGGAGTCCGGGGAAAAGTCTGCACCTGCCGAAGAGGCAAGAGACTTTTTCTTCTTTTTTTGTTTCCTGGTGTGCGAGGAGAGGGGTTTAAGAGCGCTGCTTAAAGAACTCCAGAGACGGGCGCGAGCCACGGCTAAAAGCACAGACCCCAGGGACGGGCGGGAGACGCTAAGGCTGCTGCTGCCGCCACCAAGGGGCCTGTGTGCGAGCACAGGTCACTATCCACACCCCTCTTCCGGGGAGCCTGTGCAGCCCGCTACTGCCAGGTTCCCGGGATCCAGGGACAACTTCCCCGGGAGAACGCACGGCAGGCCTCAGGTTGGTGCAACGTCATGCTGGCCTCTGCCGCCGCAGGCCCACCCCGCATGCAGTGCCCCTCCGTCCCCCCCGGCCTGAGTGCACCAGAGCCCCCCAATCAGCGGCTCCTTTAACCCCGTCTTGTCTGAGGAAAAAAACAGACGCCTTCCAGCGACCTACATGCAGAGGCAGGGCCAAATCCAAAGCTGAGCCCCTGTGAGCTGTGAGAACAAAGAAGAGAAAGGGAAATCTCTCCCAGCAGCCTCAGAAACAGCGGATTAAAGCTCTACAATCAACTTGATGTACCCTGCATCTGTGGAATACATGAATAGACAATGAGTCATCCCAAATTGAGGAGGTGGGCTTCGAGAGCAAGATCTATGATTTTTTCCCCTTTTCCTCTTTTTGTGAATGTGTATGTGTATGCTTCTGTGTGAGATCTTGTCTGTATAGTTTTGCTTCCACCATTTGTCCTAGGGTTCTATCCGTCCATGTTTTTTTTTTTTAATTTTTTTCTTAATAATTAATTTTAATAACTTTATTATACTTTACCTTCTTTGTTTCTTTGTTTCTTTGTTTCTTTCTTCCTTTCTTTCTTTCTTTCCTTCCTTCCTTCCCTCCTTAGGACAACGAATCATCCCAAATTGAGGAGGTGGTCTCTGAAAGCAAGATTTATGATTTTTTCCCCTTTACCTGTTTTTGTGAGAGTGTATGTGTATGCTTCTGTGTAAGATTTTGTCTGTATAGCTTTGCTTCCAACATTTGTCCTAAGGTTCTATCCGTCACTTTTTTTTTTCTAAATATTTTTTTAATTCAATAACTTTATTATACTTTATTTTATTTTACTGTATCTTCTTTCTTTCTTTTTTCCTTCTTTCCCTCCTTCCTTCCTTCCTTCCTCCCTCCCTCCCTCCTTTCTTTCCTTCTTTGCTTCTTTCTTTCTTTCTTTCTTTTTTCTTTCTTTCTTTCTTCCTTCCTTCTTTCCTTCCTTTGCTCCTTTCTTTTTTTCTTTCTTTCTTTCTTTCTTTCTTTTTTTTTCTTTCTTTCTTACTTCATACTTCTACTAATTCTCTCTGCATTTTCCCCCTTTTATTCTGAGCCATGTGGTTGAAAGGCTCTTGGTGCTCCAGCCAGAAGTCAGGGCTCTGCCTCTGAGGTAGGAGAGCCAACTTCAGGACACTGGTCAACAAGAGACCTCCCAGCTCCACATAATATCAAATGGCGAAAATCTCCCAGAGACCTCCATCTTAACACCAGCACCCAGCTTCACTCAGCGACCAGCAAGCCACAGTGCTGGAAAACCTATGCCAAACAACTAGCAAAACAGGAACACAACCCCACCCATTAGCAGAGAGGCTGCCTAAAATCATAATAAGGCCACAGACACCCCAAAACACACCACCAGACGTGAACCTGCCCACTAGAGAGACAAGATCCAGCCTCATCCACCACAACACAGGCACTAGTCCCCTCCACCAGGAAGCCTACACAACCCACTGAACCAACCTTAGCCACTGGAGACAGACATCAAAAACAGGAGGAACTACGAACCTGCAGCCTGCAAAAAGGAGACCCCAAACACAGTAAGATAAGCAAAATGAAGACAGAAAAACACACAGCAGATAAAAGAGCAAGATAAAAATGCACCAGACCTAACAAATGAAGGGGAAATAGGCAGTATACCTGAAAAAGAATTCAGAATAATGATAGTAAGGATGATCTGAAATCTTGGAAATAGAATGCACAAAATGCAAGAAACAGTTAACAAGGACCTAGAAGAACTAAAGATGAAACAAGCAATGATGAACAACACAATAAATGAAATTAAAAGTACTCTAGATGGGATCAATAGCAGAATAACTGAGGCACAAGAACGGATAAGTGACATGGAAGATAAAATAGTGGAAATAACTACTGCAGCGCAGAATAAAGAAAAAAGAATGAAAAGAACTGAGGACAGTCTCAGAGACCTCTGGGACAACATTAAACACACCAACATTCAAATTATAGGGATTCCAGAAGAAGAAGAGAAAAAGAAAGGGACTGAGAAAATATTTGAAGAGATTATAGTTGAAAACTTCCCTAATATGGGAAAGGAAATAGTTAGTCAAGCCCAGGAAGCACAAAGAGTCCCATACAGGGTAAATCCAAGGAGAAATACACCAAGACACATATTAATCAAAAATTAATACAAAGAAAGCATATTAAAAGCAGCAAGGGAAAAACAACAAATAACACACAAGGGAATCCCCATAAGGTTAACAGCTGATCTCTCAGCAGAAACCCTACAAGCCAGAAGGGAGTGGCAGGACATACTGAAAGTGATGAAGGAGAAAAACCTGCAACAAAGATTACTCTACCTAGCAAGGATCTCATTCAGATTTGATGGAGAAATTAAAACCTTTACAGACAAGCAAAAGCTGAGAGAGTTCAGCACCACCAAACCAGCTTTACAACAAATGCTAAAGAACTTCTCTAGGCAAGAAACACAAGAAAAGGAAAAGACCTATAATAACGAACCCAAAACAATTTAGAAAATGGGAATAGGTACATACATATTGATAATTACCTTAAATGTAAATGGACTAAATGCTCCCACCAAAAGACACAGATTGGCTGAATGGATACAAAAACAAGACCCTTATATATGCTGTCTAAAGAGACCCACTGCAGACCTAGAGACACATACAGACTGAAAGTAAGCGGATGGAAAAAGATATTCCATGCAAATGGAAGCCAAAAGAAAGCTGGAGTAGCAATTCTCATATCAGACAAAATAGACTTTAATAAAAGGACTATTAGAAGAGACAAAGAAGGACACTACATAATGATCAAGGGATCGATCCAAGAAGAAGATATAACAATTGTAAATATTTATGCACCCAACATAGGAGCACCTTAATACATAAGAAAAATACTAACAGCCATAAAAGGGAAATCGACAGTAACACATTCGTAGTAGGGGACTTTAACACCCCAATTTCACCCATGGACAGATCATCCAAAATGAAAATAAATAAGGAAACACAAGCTTTAAATGATACATTAAACAAGATGGACTTAATTGATATTTATAGGACACTCCATCCAAAAACAACAGAATACACATTTTTCTCAAGTGCTCATGGAACATTCTCCAGGATAGATCATATCTTGGGTCACAAATCAAGCCTTGGTAAATTTAAGAGAATTGAAATTTTATCAAGAATCTTTTCCGACCACAACGCCATGAGGCTATATATCAATTACAGGAAAAGATCTGTAAAAAATACAAACACATGGAGGCTAAACAATACACTACTTAATAATGAAGTGTTCACTGAAGAAATCAAAGAGGAAATAAAAAAAATACCTAGAAACAAATGACAATGGAGACACAATGACCCAAAACCTATGGGATGCAGCAAAAGCAGTTCTAAGGGGGAAGTTTATAGCAATACAAGCCCACCTTAAGAAGCAGGAAACATCTCGAATAAACAAGCTAACCTTGCACCTCAAGCAATTAGAGAAAGAAGAACAAATATCCCCAAAGCTAGCAGAAGGAAAGAAATCATAAAAATCAGATCAGAGATAAATGGAAAAGAAATGAAGGAAACAATAGCAAAGACCAATAAAACTGAAAACTGGTTCTTTGAGAAGATAAACAAAATTGATAAACCACTAACCAGACTCTTCAAGAGAAAAGGGAGAAGACTCAAATCAGTAGAATTAGAAATGAAAAAGGAGAAGTAACAACTGACACTGCAGAAATAAAAAAGATCATGAGAGATTACTACAAGCAACTCTATGCCAATAAAATGGACAATCTGGAAGAAATGGACAAATTCTTAGAAATGCACAACCTGCCAAGACTGAATCAGGAAGAAATAGAAAATATGAACAGACCAATCACAAGCACTGAAATTGAAACTGTGGTTAAAAATCTTCCAACGAACAAAAGCCCCGGACCAGATGCCTTCACAGGCGAATTCTATCAAACATTTAGAGAAGAGCTAACACCTATCCTTCTCAAACTCTTCCAAAATATAGCAGAGGGAGGAACACTCCCAAATTCCTTCTACGAGGCCACCATCACCTTGATACCAAAACCAGACAAGGATGTCACAAAGAAAGAAAACTACAGGCCAATATCACTGATGAACATAGATGCAAAAATCCTCAACAAAGTACTAGCAAACAGAATCCAACAGCACATTAAAAGGATCATACACCATGATCAAGTGGGGTTTATTCCAGGAATGCAAGGATTCTTCAGTATACTCAAATCTATCAATGTCATAAACCTTATTAACAAACTGAAGGAGAAAAACCATATGATCATCCCAATAGATGCAGAGAAAGCTTTTGACAAAATTCAACACCCATTTATGATAAAAACCCTGCATAAAGTAGGCATAGAGGGAACTTTCCTCAACATAATAAAGGCCATATATGATAAGCCCACAGCCAACATCATCCTCAATGGTGAAAAACTGAAAGCATTTCCACTAAGATCAGGAGCAAGGCAAGTTTACCCACTCTCACCACTGTTATTCAACATAGTTTTGGAAGTTTAGCCACAGCAATCAGAGAAGAAAAGGAAATAAAAGGAATCCAAATTGGAAAAGAAGAAGTAAAGCTGTCACTGTTTGCAGATGACATGATACTATACATAGAGAATCCTAAAGAAGCTACCAGAAAACTACTAGAGCTAATCAATGAATTTGGTAAAGTAGCAGGATACAAAATTAATGCACAGAAATCTCTGGCATTCCTATATACTAATGATGAAAAATCTGAAATTGAAATCAAGAAAACATTCCCATTTACCACTGCAACAAAAAGAATAAAATATCTAGGAATAAACCTACCTAAGGAGACAAAAGACCTGTATGCAGAAAATTATAAGACACTGATGAAAGAAATTAAAGATGATACAAACAGATGGAGAGGTATATCATGTTCTTGGATTGGAAGAATCAACATTGTGAAAATGACTCTAATACCCAAAGCAATCTATAGATTCAATGCAATCCCTATCAAACTACCCCTAACATTTTTCACAGAACTAGAACAAAAAATTTTGCAATTTGTATGGAAACACAAAAGACCCCGAATAGCCAAAGCAATCTTGAGAACGAAAGAAGGAACTGGAGGAATCAGGCTCCCTGACTTCAGACTATACTATAAAGCTACAGTTATCAAGACGGTATGGTACTGGCACAAAAACAGAAAGATAGATCAATGGAACAGGATAGAAAGCCCAGAGATAAACCCATGCACATATGGACAACTTATCTTTGATAAAGGTGGCAGGAACGTACAGTGGAGAAAGGACAGCCTCTTCAATAAGTGGTGCTTGGAAAACTGGACAGGTACATTTAAAAGTATGAAATGAGATCACTCCCTAACACCATACACAAAAATAAGCTGAAAATGGATTAAAGAGCTAAATGTAAGGCCAGAAACTATCAAACTCTTAGAGCAAAATATAGGCAGAACACTCTATGACATAAATCACAGCAAGATACTTTCTGACCCATCTCCTAGAGTAATGGAAATAAAAACAAAAATAAACTAATGGGACCTAATGAAACTTCAAAGCTTTTGCACAGCAAAGGAAACCATAATTAAGACCAAAAGACAACCCTCAGAATGGGTGAAAATATTTGCAAATGAAGCAACTGACAAAGGATTAATCTCCAAAATTTACAAGCAGCTCATGCAGCTCAATAACAAAACAACAAACAACCCAATCCAAAATTGGGCAGAAGACCTAAATAGACATTTCTCCAAAGAAGATATACAGACTGCCAACAAACACATAAAAGAATGCTCAACATCATTAATCATTAGAGAAATGCATATCAAAACTACAATAAGATATCATCTCACACCAGTCAGAATGGCCATCATCAAAAAATCTAGAAACTATAAATGCTGGAGAGGGTGTGGAGAAAAGGGAACACTCTTGCATTGCTGGTGGGAATGTGCATTGGTTCAGCCACTATGGAGAACAGTATGGAGGTTCCTTAAAAAACTACAAATAGAACTACCATATGACCCAGCAATCCCACTACTGGGCATATACCCTGAGAAAACCAAAATTCAAAAAGAGGCATGTACCAAAATGTTCATTGCAGCTCTATTTACAATAGCCCGGAGATGGAAGCAACCTAATTGCCCATCATCGGATGAATGGATAAAGAAGATGTGGCACATATATACAATGGAATATTACTCAGCCATAAAAAGAAACGAAATTGATCTATTTGTAATGAGGTGGATAGACCTAGAGTCTGTCATACAGAGTGAAGTAAGTCAGAAAGAAAAAGACAAATACCGTATGCTAACACATATATATGGAATTTAAGAAGAAAAAAAATGTCATGAAGAACCTAGGGGTAAGACAGGAATAAAGACACAGACCTACTGGAGAATGGACTTGAGGATATGGGGACGGGGAATGGTGAGCTGTGACAGGGCGAGAGGGAGTCATGGATATATACACACGAACAAACGTAAGGTAGATAGCTAGTGGGAAGCAGCCGCATGGCACAGGGATATCGGCTCGGTGCTTTGTGACCACCTGGAGGGATGGGATAGGGAGTGTGGGAGGGAGGGAGACGCAAGAGGGAAGAGATATGGGAACATATGTATATGTATAACTGGTTCACTTTGTTATAAAGCAGAAACTAACACATCATTGTAAAGCAATTATACCCCAAAAATGATGTTAAAAAAAATATGTGGGCAAATTTGAATGAAAGTTGGTTATAAAACAATAATATGGATATAGGTTATTTTAAAGTATATTAAGAATTTTAATTCATAACTAACATAACATATATGCCTGGGGTAAGGAGGTAAGTGAAGTTAAAGACCTCTACTGTTCTTACATTTCCATAAGGAGTTAAATTGATAATTTCTCATAGTTGAAAATTTGAAGCTTCGATTTGTAATCTTAACCACTAAAATAAAATTAAATTAATGTGTAATAAAATCATAGAAGAAAAATGGGATGATAAAACAGCAATCAAAACACATCTCAAGGGCTTCCCTGGTGGTGCAGTGGTTGAGAGTCCACCTGCCGATTCAGGGGACACGGGTTTGTGCCCCGGTCCGGGAAGATCCCACATGCCACAGAGTGGCTGGGCCTGTGAGTCATGGCCGCTGAGCCTGCACGTCTGGAGCCTGTGCTCTGCAGCGGGAGAGGCCACAACAGTGAGAGGCCCACGTAGCACAAAAAAAAAAAAAAAAAAAAAAGCTTAAAAAGAAAAATAAATGAGATATAGTACATGTTAAATAAATATAAAACTAGGAATATCATAGACTTAAACCCATTTTTATTGGTATTAATTACATGTAAGTGTATATAATCGTCTAGAAAAAGATAAAGTTTGTCCTGATTGACAGAAAAAGTGTTAAAATGATTTTAAAAAACAGAAAAAAAGGCTAATATGGCTATTATATGAGATGAATTAGATTTTTAGGGAGAGCTTTAGCTAGAAATAGACATTTCATAGTAATATACTGTTTAACTCACTGGGAAGGTAAAACATTTCTAAGTTTGTACTTAATGCAGCTTCTAAGCATGTACAGAATAAAGAGAAGACCTCAAAGAACACAGACAAATGCATAATCATATTAGAAAATATTAATTTTCTTAGTAGTTGTTAGAACAAAAATTGGCAGAACACAGCACTCATTAATATAATTTCTTTAAGATATACACAAATCCTTCATGGAAACACAGTCTGGATTATAAACATGCCTCAGTGATTTTCAATGTATTGAATTTATACCATCTATGTTCTCAGGTAATGGTTAATTAAGGTGGTTAGACGTTTATTACAAACAGTTAAACAGAATATCTTATGAAACTGAAAATTAGTTTTTAAAAGAATTCTAAATAAACTATGAATCAAATAAGAAATCACAAGCTAAATTTATTTAAAAGGAAATTTTATTGCCTTGATGGAATGGGGAAAGATCTAAATATTCATTTTACAATGCTAGAAACAGACCATCAAATTAAATTCAAAGAAAGAATAGCAATAATAGAGAACAGAACAACAATAGTACAGTAAGTCCCCTACATACAAATCTTCAAGTTGCAAACTTTCAAAGATGCAAACGTGCGTTTGCATGTCCAATCACGTAAGTTAGTTCATGTGTCTGGCATACATTGTCACGTGTGTGCATCCTGTACAAGTGGTTGTACTTTTGTGTACTTTACTGTACAGTACTCTTGCTGTGCAACATGAGGAGCTTACTAATGAAGGCATGATGGAATTGGAGGCCCAGAGAAAGGATGAAGAGAGACAAGAGGAAGAAGTAACTGAAGAACCAAAGAGATTCACGACACAGGAAATGGCAAGGGGATTTTCTTTATTTGAGGAAACACTGTTAGTTTTTGAGGCATAGGACCCAAACGTAGAATAGTACACAAAGGTTGTAGCAGCCATTCAGAATGCAATCCAGTGCTACCATGTCATCTATGACAAGAAAAAATGACATCACTGGATCATTTTTTCAAGAGGGTAGGTAGAATTGCATCCAGCAAGGAACCAGAACCTATGCTATCAATGTCAGGCATGAGTGAAATTGCAGCTTGCCCTCTATCTCCTATTGCTGATCATCCTTCAGCTCTGCCATCTCCCACCTCCTCTCTCTCCTCCAGTCAGTAATTCTTCTTGCCTGTTCACTTGATGCCAGCCCCGGTATGCCAGCTGTTGTACTGTACTACTGTATTTTTTTAGGGACTATACTGTAAGATTAAAAATGTTTTCTTTATTTTTGTGTTTATGTTTAACGTATTATTTGTGTGAAAAGTATTATAAACCTATTACAGTACAGTACTATATAGCTGATTGTGTTAGTTGGGTACCTAGGCTAACTTTGTTGGACTTACAAACAAACTGGACTTACAAACGTGCTCTGAGAATGGAACTTGTTTGTATGTAGAGGATTTAGTGTAATTACATGTAAGTATATATACATATGTATATATACATATATGTATGGGTATATTTGTATATTACATACATATATTTATAATCATAGATATGAATAAAGAATACCAAAATTGATTCTTTGAAAAAATAATAAAATTGATAAATATAAAGTGAAGCTGACTTTAAAACAGAGTGAGGGAAGAGATAACATGAAAGATACCTAATACTAGAAAGGAAACATAATTTTTAAGAAAAAAAACACACACACAAGAAAATGTAAAATCTGAAATGTCTTATAACTATTAAGTATATAAACAAACTTTAAATTTCCCCCAAAAAGAAAATTTCAGGTCCAGATGTCTTCCTTAGCTATTTCTATCAAATATTTGTCAGAAATAATGCTACTTTATACATTGTAAGGCAAACACAAATTGAATATCAAAATCTAACAAGACTGTTAAAGAAATAATATTATCATCCAATATTATATTGACCTGAAAAGTAGAAAACCCTAAATCAACTACTAGCAAACCAATTTAGGTAATATATAAAAAGCAAAATGCATAGCAACTAAACTGGATTTATTACAGCAATGCAAATTTACTTAAAAATTGAAAATAAATTAATGTATGCCACTAGGTTAATAAAATATAGTAGAAAAATTTTATTCGCTCAGTTGACACCACAAGATATCTGCTGAAATTCAGCATAAGCCTATGACAAGAATTTTTAGCAATGTAGGAGTGGAGTGGAACATGTACAAAAACCTACCGAAAGAGAGCAGGAGTGTTGATTGGGAGGTGGCACTCAGGAAGATACTGGGCTGCTGGAAACATTGATTTCCTCCTGGGTGTTGGTGACCTAAGTGTGTTAATTTTGGATATCTTGTTGAATTGTGTACTTGTAACATAGGCACTTTTCTGTGAGATATACTCCATTAAAAGTTAAAATTAAGTTTCTGATGATCTTGTATTTCACCAGACTACAATGACAAAGTCCTTACAGTGATTTCTGGTCTCTGGCTTATCATGCTGACATTCCTGCTTTGTTTACTCTCATTCCCTGGGGTCCTTACTGCATGTGACACATAAATGACAATTGATACCAACACTTTAGTGTTCCAAAGTTTGCTCAAATGTGAATTTTATTCAATTAATAATAATATGCAAATATATTTATTGATGAATCCCTTTCTTAAAGTTCATTGTAAGGTGTTACATGGCTGACATCTCCTACCATCCAAGCCATGGACACCTGGACGAAGAACAATTAATTTTCTTTCTTAAGCAAAACAACAACAAACTATAGAGTGACTTCTGCAAAACAAATGCCTTTCTTCAAAGTTTGTTCTGAAATTATTCCTTTTCCTAAAGCCCATGATCCACAAAGTGATGACAGATGTGATATTTTTCTTCACTCTTTTACAACTTATTTTTTCAGTACCTTAAATTTGTTTTTTTCAACAGTAAATGTATATTGTTCATATATATATATATATATACTTTTACTTTATCTACTCTGTATGTGTGATAAAGAGGTTGGGGGTTAGGTATAAATGACTTAGAACAGCATTATGCTTTTAAAAGTCATTCCAGCCTTAAAGAACTGAAGCTATAATGGTGGGTTTTAAAGTCACTAATTAGCAGATAAGTTTTATAAGTTGAGTAAGGTGATTAGGAAAGTCTATTTCCACAAAACATATTACATTCCATGCGTATATACCTTATTATTCCTTCCTTTCGTCCATGAATGCTATTTAGAAATGGAGATCAGATTTTATTCTTGGAGCCTCGTCTCCCTAAATTCATAGCTGAAATAGTGACCCTGATCCAATATAGCAGGCTTGTTCAGGCTCTAAAATTGTGTTGTTTTTATCAGTTGTGAAGTAACTAGGATAGAGGTGAAAGGGAACCATGACTGGGAAAATTTCAGATTCTGGGTCCAATCAACTCTCAGTAGCCTAAGAGCATTCTCAGATACAAATAACATACAACATCTTAGTTAAATCTACCAGCTACACCAATGTTCTGCCACTGCTGCCCTTAGTAAATGTCAATCCTGCAATACTGATAAAAGGAACCTGATAGTTATTGTTTTAGGGAGAGATGGTCTGTCTGTTGATTTCCTTTCTATGGGAAGGATAAAGCAGCCAGACTTCTACTGGGAAAAAAATCATACAATTAATTAATAGCTATATAACATTGGTGTATCCCTGCATATATTTAACCTCAAGTTCATGTATCTCTGAAATAAGGGAAGATGGTGAAAAAAAAACCAAAAACACACTTGTTATCTTTAATTTTCAATGATTGTTTTTGGACCATGCTCACTCCATAACTGTATCTCAGATTGTCATATACTATTAGGATATTGCCATCATCAAGAGAGTTTTGATACTGCACAAACACGTGCTCTTTGCTAAGATACTTCTAATATCAGATGATGATATATCTATTAGCAAAGAAGGACAAATCTGACTCCATACTGACTCCATACTCCATCTGACTCCATACTCCATCTTTTTCTGTTATTTTAAACTTTGAATTTGTTTTTACTACAAGTTAATCACTAAAGTGATGTTGCCTATAGCTTAAAGTATACATAATGGCCCATCTCCAGGAACCCTGCCTACGATGCCTGAGCTTAGTCTAATAAACCTTTGTCTGGCTCACAGGAAACATCCTGACCAGGCCCACCTGTGAATGGCTGCAGGAAAGAAGAAATTAACACATCCTCTCCAAAATCTGGCAGAATCAAGAAATATTTATAACAACTTATAGCTTTTTTTACTTCACCTCCTCACCTCCCCCTTTTTGTTCTTTAAAAGAAACTAACATCCAAACCTGGACAAGATGGTTCTTTGGTACACTAGTCCACCATCTTCTTGGTCTGCTGACTTTCCGAATAAATTTACTATTCCTTGCCCCAACACCTCATCTCTCAATTTATTGCAGTGAGCAGTATGAGCTTGGACTCAGTAACAGTCATATTAATTCCATTTCTCTATAGGGTCTTGTCTGCAGCAGGCTCAAGCTGAGAGGGAAGGATTTGTCAAGATTGAAGTTTTCACTATTTCATGAAATGAAACATTCTTACTTTTGAATTGAGACTCTAGATTGTTTTATTACTTATTGAGAGCAGAAAAGTTACGGGGGGCTTGGTTTTATTTAGAATCAGGTGAAATTTCCCCAATGAATACAGTTTGAGAGATAGTAGATCAAATTAAATAAATTTCATTTTGTTTCAAGAGTTATTCTTGTACAATATCATCAACATCATGATTATACAGGGTAATATAGATTCAAAAAAAAAAAACCCTGAAATTCCTACTTAAAAAAATTGGATTTTTTTTGGATTAATCCAAAAATTTTGGAATTTTGGATTATATTAAAAGGGATATATAAAGACAGAATGGCAATAGCTTATCTACAAGACAGGGTCCATGATACTGGCTTTAGTTCTTGATGTTAAACTCTAAGGAAGCTTTTAGTAACAGATTTTTCAGAGGATAGAAGCTTAAAATTATGTAATATTAAAGTAGAGGTAAGAAGTTGAGGTGTTTATATTGGGAAAGAGTACATGAAGTTGTAAGAGGTGCAGGGGTTATTTGTGGAAGAAGGATTAAGATTTCTCTGTGAAGGCTCATATAGCAGAATTAGAAACATGTTCTAAAGAAACACACATTTCGGATTAGTATAAGGAGAATATTCAATATTTAGAACTACCACAGATTTTCATGAGATAACGTGGTCATTTTTGCTTCTGCAATTTCTATCACTTTATGTCACTTTAATATCACTTTCAACCTAATGATGTGAAATTCTAGACAAGTGGAAACAATTCATTTGAGATAATATTCAGTGTGTGTTTTGAAAGTCAAATAGGAGTTTTTAGAGCAGAGAAGAAAGAATATAAATTTCTGAGGGAGAAAAATTAGGTGTGAAGAAAGATTAATGTAAATAGACATTGCATTTTGAGGCATTAGTGAGGAATCCAGTATTGTTGAATATGTAATGTTTCCACAGAACCTAAGTTCTATAAGGGTCTGTTTAATTCTTTTCCATATGCCTGGACCCTAGAACAATGACTTGCAATATTTCCATGCACCATTTTACAAGTACATAGTGTTAAAGTTTATTGCTAACAAACTTTCAAACAGCTTCTCAGAGTCATGGGAAATTATATTCTCCTATTTTCCAAATTTGTATTTACAAATGAAGGAGATATTTTAATTAATCTGTCCTCTGCTCTTTCATTACATTACCTCTTTCTTAAGACCAAATTTATTTCCCCTTTGAAAAAAGAAGCTCTGAGGTATTTTTTCTTCTGTGTGTTGGGTAATCTTTCTCTCCTTTGTTTCCTGGTTTGGAGAGGAGACTTACGTTCTTTTTATACTCACGTCAGCAAAGTGCTCTTCTGTGTACAGGGAATCCTATAGGACATTCACGTTTGTATTCTAGTCTTTCCTCATTATTGAAGTCTGGGAAAGAGTCTCAATATGTCATCCTTAAGACCCTCTTCAATCTGAGGTTACAAACAAAAGACTCAACTATGTTAAGAAAACTGGTTAAGGAAGGAAGAAGCATACACTAATTTTTAAAACTATTTTTCCCTGCAATGTGCATAACTAAAGGACACTTTGCATAACCCCTGTTGGTCCCCAAATTAAATTCCATAAAGTTTCTTATTTCTTTAAATTTAATATTGATTAAAGTTGTAAATATTTCTTTAGGAACTTTAAAAAATATATGTATATATTGGGCTTCCCTGGTGGCGCAGCGGTTGAGAGTCCTCCTGCCGATGCAGGGGACGTGGGTTCATGCCCCAGTCCGGGAAGATCCCACATGCCGCGGAGCGGCTGGGCCTGTGAGCCATGGCTGCTGGGCCTGCGCATCCGGAGCCTATGCTCCACAGCGGGAGAGGCCACAACAGTGAGAGACCCGCGTACCGCACACACACACACAAAAAGTATATATCTATACATATACATGCGTATATATTTTCTCTAAATTTCTCAAGGGATTTTTGGTAATTTTTCTTTAAAGTAGAATTTTGTACATATGCATATATGTACACAAATTTATATATAATATAAATTAAATATTATTATAATTATATGCAGTATATATAATGCAGTATATATAATATATACAATATCATATACAACATATATACTAAATATATCTTGTCTATATACAAAATTATATATATGTATATAAGATATATGTACATATATGTGTGTATATATACATATACATAAATATACATATATATATATTTATCTTAACTTTAAACCTTGTTTGAATGAATATAGTGGAGGAAAGATTTAAAAGAAAAAAAGAATAGGAGAGACAGTAAAGCCTAAACAATCTTGAATGCAATTATTTTGAAATCCACAAAGAAAATGTTATTACAGATTGATAGGTGACCTTACTGTGAATATGCTAATTTCCCAAGCTGCTTTATAATGATCAGCATATCTTATCCTGAATTACAGACAGACAGCTTCAGTGAATTTTCTATTTGTTCCTGTTGTTGAGTGCTCTGAATGTCTACTTGGAAATTTAAAGAGGTCACTAGGATAAGACTAATGTAACCTGTTTATATATGATTATCTTTGACCATGAGATAATTATTTATACAAAAATTTAGGTAGAATTAAGTAATGAATTAGCTCTGAATCTCAATGAGTTTATCGTGTTAAATTAAGGTTTTTGTTTTTTTTTTTAATTTTCCCCATTCTACGATAAATATTGTTTTCTGGAAATAACAAACATTGCCTATCCAGAAATATAAATTCTATGATCAGTTCTGACAAGTTTTGGGAGACTTAAGGCATTAACTAAATCTTTTTATATGACCTTTTCTTTATTTTTAAATGAAGAGGTTACATTAGAACAGTGGTTTTCAAAAGACAGTTTATGAAGACCGCTTGGAGGTCATTGAAGGATATGAGAGTGGTCTGAGCTGGGAGGTTGGAGGTTTATCCCTTTGTAGCCCAGAGTCCTCCTCCTCTATTCATATTTTATACTGGATTTTAAAAAATTCTATTTGATTGTAAAGCAATTATGCTCCAATAAAGATGTTTAAAAAAAAAAAAATTCTATTTGATGCAAGATTATTTTTGCTACAAATATACTCTAACATTGAAAAATTTTACTTGTACCATTTTTCTCCACATTTAAAACCCCTTGATCCAAAAGTACTACCTCCCTGCCCCTGTCTTTTTCTGCTATTGAAACTTGAAATTTGCTGGAAATTAAGAAGAATTTTAAGTTCTTTATTAGAATAAAGACATCATGCAAATTACAAACTTCATCTTTTTTACTGTAAATTAATTTTATTTTCTCAGCTATATTTAAAGTTTTTATTAATGTCTTCTAAACAAAAAACAAATTTTGAAGTGGCAAAATTATATACACACATATGTATATATTTAGCACCTTAGGCAATTGTTTCAGTGTTATCAACAGTTACCCAATACTTTGTCTTTTCTTCTTTTTTATCTTGTTAATTAAAATATTTTCCCAGTTTCAGTAAGACATAATTGCAATATAACATTATATTTTTCCAAGGTGTAAAACATAATCATTTGAAATCTGTATATATTGAAAAATGACTACCACAACAAATTTAGTTAACATCCATTACCTCATATCATTATGATATTTTTCTTGCAATGAAAAATTTTAAGGTCTACTCTCTTAGCAACTTTCAAATATACAGTACAATATTGTTAACCACAGACACCATGCTACACATTACATTCCCATAGCATATTTATTCTATATCTGTAACTTTGTACATTTTGAACACTTTCATCCATCTCTTCCACACCCCTAACCCCACTTCTGGCAACCACCAATCTGTTCTCTGCTTCCATGAAGGATTTTTATTGTTTTTTCTTTAGATTCCACATATAGGTGAGATCATACAGTATTTGTCTTCCCCTGTCTAATTTATTTCACTTAGAATAACATCCTCAAGGCCATTTTAACTTCATCTTAATTTCAACGTTGGCCACTATTTCCAAAGTGTTATTTATTTGTAATAGAAGTTCGATCCAGTTTCTACATATTGTATAGAACTTTTAGGAAGTTTTCAGAGTCAGTTTCTTCTCTTTAATTGACTTTGAATGTCTCCATTTAGACTAGGTCAGAAATCTACTGCATCACTGTGGGGCCAAGATGTCAAGCAACACCTGGTAGTCTGTTGTCTCAGATAATTAGAGTCAGGATAAAGAAGGACAGGAAATGTAATTGTAGGTAATATGGAAAAGAAAGATGAATTAATTAAAATATTCCCATTCTGAATAACATATCTGAGGAGCAGGATATAATCTAAGGGCATAAAACATAAAGAGGAGAGAAGGGAGCAGATATATGAAAATAACAAATGGAGTTTTGTTGATTGAACATCTAAATGTATCTTGGCCCTTTGCATGTAATATCTCATTTAATCCTCATCAAAACCTGAAAGGTAAACATAACTATCACCATTTTAAAGATGAGAAAACCCAATATCAAAAGGATTAGGCAATTTGTCCTAAGCACAGCACTCCCAAATCCTCTAGCTCTTATTTGAAACCATTTGGGCCAGCTGCTTAAGCATACAGCCTTTCTTCAGCACCACGTGGCTTCTAGACATAGAGTGAAATTTAAAAGACATGCTATTTCGTATGATTGAATGGCAATTCCTGCATTTACTTTTTAAGGAAGATATAAGACACATACGATACAATTAACCATACTAAAGTGTACAATTAAGTGAGTTTTAGTGTACTCACAAGGTTGTAAGTCATTTTCATTACATTATTCCAGAAAATTTTTATAATGTCAAAAAGAAACCTGATATCCATTAGCACTTACTCTCTATTTCACCCTTCCTCTAGCCTCAGGCAACCACTGATTTACTTTCTGTCTATTAGAATTTGCCTAATCAGAACATCTTATATTAAAAAAAATAATATACTGCCTTTTATTTTTCATATTCTTTCATTTAGCATAATATTTTCAGTCTTAGACATGTTGTAGCATGTATCAGTACTTCATTGCTTTTTAGAGCTTAATAATATTCCATGGTATGGATATACCAATTTTGTTTGTCCATTCATCTGTTGATTGAAATTTGTGTTTCCACTCTTTGACTTTGATGAATAATGCTGCTATAAACATTAATGTAAGAGTTTTTGTTTCAGTACCTGTTTTTTTATTTTTGAAGTGTATACCTAGGAGTGGAATTTTGGGGTTATGCAGTAATTCTGTATTTAATTTTTTGAGGAACTGACAATTTTCCACAGAAGCTGCATTGTTCCATACATACATCCATGCTAACACTTGTTATTTTCCCTTTTTAAAAATTATTAGTATAGCTATCCTAGTAGTTTTGAAGCGATATTCATCTTGTAACAGTCAACTTTGATGAATTTGTTTATTAGCTCTAATAGTGCTCTTTTTTTAATTGATTCTTTAGGGTGTTCTATGTATAAAACCAGTAGAAATAAGTTTACTTCTTTGTTTCCAACACAGAAAAATTTCTTATGTGACAGATGATACAACTACAAAGAAAATAGAAGTTTCATTTGATAAAAAAGCTTTCTTTGAATCATCTGTGAGGTAAAATATTAGAATTTAAGATCATAGGCTTTATTTTTAATAGATAAAACGTACAGGAAAAAGGATGGTATGTAACATTGCTTTCTAGGCCTGGTGCCAGATACAAATGTCTGATTGCCATATTTCTAAAAATGTAAACTAAGTAAACTGAGACATATAACAAAAGACCAGTACTATAATTAGATTGTATATCTATATTGAGATATGTTTTTGTAAAGTTAAGCAGACAAAAAAGGAAATATAAAGGATAAATTCCATCAACTATTTTCCTGTTTTATTCTCCCTAGAGGAATATACTCATTTAAGTACAATTTTATAATAATACAGCCACTTAGAACTTTATTCAAAAAAAAATTAAAAGAACTTTAATGTGGTCATATGTATGAATAAAATGAGTCAATGGAATTAGAATCCTTATGGGCCCCCAAACCTACCATATCTGACTCCATTCATCTTCCTTTCTTCTAAGTATCCTTCAGTCTCAAACTACACTGGGATTGGCAATGAAGTATATTGCGGTGGCAACATAGTAAAACTGCAATTCAGCCAGGCAACATTATAAACTAATAAATAAGAAATCTGTTTATGCTATCTCATCTTCCTTTTCCCCCTAATTTGTTTACTGTGAAAAGTGTTGCCCTTACATGAGAACCAAGATAAATCAGAAGGAAAAATATGATGGAAATATTCAATGACTTTAATAGAAAGACTGGCAAAAATAGGATTAATTCGATAATACTATGAAATACAAAAGCCATATATAAGCATGTTGTATTATTTAAGCTAAATAGTATCAATAACTTATTTTTAAAATGTTTTCAGCACTCAGTCCTATTTACCCTTAGCAGCACAGTATAACTATCTTAGTGCATGCAACATAATGAGTTTAAAATGAACAAAAGGAAGCTAAAGAAATGCTGATTTTTCCTCAGTAAAGAAGTAATTTAGAGTAAACTGAAATCTTCAGTAATATGAATTAGAATTTCTCTTCATAGAATATGATCCAAAATAGATTGCAACATTATTTCCTGGAATCATACAAATGATCATTCAAAAATTTATTATTTTATCTTATGTAATTGAAAGTCTGAAAAGTGCCAGCACTTAGATTAGAGCAATTAATAAGAAATACTCATTTCTGGCATTTATGAAGTTTACAATTTTGCAGCAGCTATAGACATAAGGCAGTAATTATATACAGGATGGTGAAAAACATTCTGTGACAGTTGTAGAGGATCTGAGAAAGAGTATAATCATGAAAGCAAAACTTGACTGAGGTCCAGGGAAAGATTTCCCCAAGGACTTCATGCTTAAGTTGAAATGTGAAGGAAACTAATATTTGGGCTACAGAGAATATAAAGACAGCAGCTAATAATTTATCTGGGATTCATAACACATTAATCTATTCACAAACATCATCTCCAGTACATTTTATTTCCTTTAAATTAGCCCATTAAAAGTTCCATTCCTGGGGGGAAAGCACAAAAGACAGGTATGTTTCCTTTGAGGTAGAAGGTAGTGAAGGATGAAAATGAATTGTTCTATCTTAGAAAAGCTTAGGGATCAAAGTCATTAACTGGGAACTGACTGACTTCAGACAGACTTCACTGAGACAATCTAAGTTCTTTGGAATTCTGGGAGTTAGCAAAGAAGTGGGAGCTGGGACATGAAGAGTAATGCTGAAAAGAGACAATAGCTTTTCAAAATTTTACATAAAACATACCTGCTGTACCACCATCCACATCATGTTTCAGTGAAGGCTTTGAAGGCTCTCTTAATACAACAATTCATATTGTTTTGAAATGGTAAAAGTTCTTCTTTTACCCTAAAAAACTGTTCCACCCTATTTTTAATATATCTAGCTCAGCATGCCTTTGAGTGACTATGAAATACAGGGTCTATAGGGAGTGAGTGCCTATTATTGCATAACTTGGTGTGTTAGAGTCCTTTTAGAAATTATCATAATTGGCATTTTAAGATCAAATAAATCAAAGTTATATGATTTATCCAAATAATCCACTTGTTAAGAGGTGGAGTGGAAACATGAATGCAGTTCTACATAACTCACAAAAGCCACAAGAAATCATTTCCTTTTTTTCCCAATATGTTTGGACTATTTGGTAAATTGCAATAGGTTGATTTACCCTAATACAAGGGGAGAAAAAGATTCACTGTATTAGTGAAGGTTCTCCACATAAAAAGAACCAATAAGATGATAGATAGATGATCAATAGATAGATAGATAGATAGATAGATAATTTGTTAATTATCTATCTATAGATAGATAATTTGTTATGTGAGGGATTGGCTCACATGTTTATGGAGATTGAGAAATCCTATGATCTGCCATCTGCAAGCTGGAGGTCCAGGAAAGCCAGTGATGTAGTTCCAGTCCAATTCCAAATTCCTGAGAACCAGGGGGTCAATGGTGAAAGTCCCAGTCTAAGTCCAAAGGCCTAAGAAACAGGAGCACCAACGTCCAAGGCCAGGGTGAGATGGATGCTCCAACTCAAGCAGTGAACAAATTTGCTGAGGGTCTGAATAGAACAAAAGGGTAAAGGAAGGGTAAATTTGTTCACTGCTTGAGTGATGCCCACTCTCATTGGTGAGAATGATCTTTACTCTGTCAACAGATTCAAATGGTAGTCTCTTCTAGAAACCACCTCAGAGACACACCCAGAAATAATGTTTTACCAACTATCTGAGCATCCCTGAGCCCAGTAAAGTTGTCTTATAAAATTAATTTTCATAATCACCATACATAAAAATATAAATACAAAAGTGATTACAGAGTTAGCTTAGAATTTTGAAATTTTAATGTAGATGTGAGGCCTCAACTACATTGCTTAGTTTCTTTGTGATATAGTTTGTTCATTTGTAAAACAGATTAAACAAAAACACTGATTTCATCAGTTTTTAATGAAATTTAAATAAGTCCTATGTAAGAATCCATACTTATATTGTTATATATGTATTTACCAAATGCAAAACATTTTTTCTTTCATATAAAAAACATAGACTATATACAGTCTTATTTTTATAATTATATTTTATTTATTATCAATATGTAATAAATACACTCAATTATATATTTAAAGTAATTACACTATCAGTTTAACTTCAAATAATACTTTTTATGGATATGTTTCTATACTCAAGTAAAATCATCCTTTCTATCCTGTTAACTGTTTTGGATGAAGCATCTTTTACTTTGCATAGAATTTACTCTATTACCTTTCCTTTTATCATGACAGATATTTGTCAAGAAATGAATGGTTGGGTAAATTAGTGAATAAAACTTCATTTACACATGATTTACTATAAACTGGAGTTTATAAAATGGTGCCTCACCAGAAGAATTTTAATTTTCAGTGTACCAAGGGGATTTCATCATTCTTTTTTGTTTTCGCCCTTATGTAGAAGTCCAAATGCACAAATCCTAAGGATAACCAGCATTGCTTCAGTGTATTCTCCTGGAAATTAAGGGATAAATATGTAACTCCCTTTCTACTTTGCCCATGTTCAGACATGAGTGAGAGAAATTCAAGAGGCGTGAAACAAGCAATTGGAGATCACTAGTTTACCTGCGGCATTGTTGAGGCTATACTGGAGGGCATGACTCAAATCTCATTAAAGGGCTTGTTAACAGTTGAGCTTATCTCCCCAAACTAAGTCAGGGGATGCCCCAGGAACTTTAATGCTGGGCTGAGAGCAGGTGAGCTTGCTTCTCATGTGCAGTGGGATTCCAAAAGCTGGGTAAAGAAATATGCTGAGCCATAAAGCTTAGCTTCTCTCCTCAACTCACAAAAGTAAAGAGTCATTTCTTTCTCCAGGGGAAGAAGAATAAGGAAAAGTCTTCCCTGTGACTGTAATGCATCTTATCACATGGAAATGTGAAGCCACAAGAAATAAGTTCCTTTCCTTTTCCCAATATTTTTGATATCTTACAAAAAGTAAGTGATATAAGTTCTTTAAAATGGAAAGGACATGAATCAATTTTTATAAGCCAATTGATATTATATAACAATTTCAGAAAAGACTTTACTCAGAAATATTCTTGGCAATTCTTAATAAAAGACTACAACTGGAAAGTATATCTGAGTATGATTTTCCTTTCTGTTGACAGTGGACTTTAAATTTCTCATTGTAACTGGTCTGCCAGTTTGTTTAACCTAGCAGTTGTTTATTTGCTAGATCTATCTTTTCTTTTTATTTTCTTTTATATTTTTCTCTGCAGTGTTTTTCATGAATTTTATATGAAGTGTCTTTCCCCTCCATAGTAAGCCATTATGAATAAATCCAGAAAGTTGCTGTCTGTCGTGAGACATCTACATGGCTGTTATGTGCAAATGCCATTTTTATGTGTCATGTAGAATTTTTAGGTAGTGATATGGTCACATGTAAATGATATTTATAGAGTTATTTTTTCCAAATGAGACTGTCTTCAAAACTGTTAATAATTTAACAACTAAGGAATTACTTAACATTCTTAGAAGCTGCTAGATGACTTCCAAATATTACACAAGATAATTTCTTTCTCTTTAACTACTTCCCATTACAATTTTCCCTTCCCTTTTCCAAAGGATAATATTATTTTTGAAAGAGAGAGATAAAATAAAAAATAAAACCTGTCTCCCCTCTTCTTAGACTCATCTATGTATTTGGTTAGCGAAAAATTAATTAGCCAATAATACAAAGCACATGAATATTTCAATCATTGTTTAACACTATCTGTTTATTAAATAAGGAGGTTTTAAAAAATAATTAACTACTTGTGTTCCACTGCAGCCTTGATCATGTCAGAACTCCTGGATTGTTTCAGATGCTCAGACATGATTTTTAAGTCTGCTTTAAATATAAGGAATATATCTCCAAATGCTAATAAACAACAGGGGTTATTGACCTGAAAAACTGTCTTAGTGAAGCATTTAAAAGTTCTTCCAATGTTATTTCCAATTCTTCATCTTTACTCTTTTAAATGAACTATTAACTACCCTCTCCATAGGTCTCACAATGTTTTCTTCTAGTTCTTCTGCAAACATAATTATTTACAGATTCCCATCTCTATATTTCCAAATCCTATTATTCATTTAACTCTTAATAATTTTATTCATTTTTTCATGGGAATTTCATTTGTCCTTATTTTAAAGAATAAATTTATGATATAGAAGTTGCTATTAATTCTATCTATACCTTTTGATCTGATAATAAATAATTTTGGAATATATTCTGTATTTTCACTTATGATTAACACTTATATTTTTAAAAAGCATGCTGCATAAGGCATGGCACACATAGGTCTAAAAGATGAACAATGAGTGAATGAACAATGATATAATGAACAATGAACAAAATATAAATCCAGGTTTCTGACCAGTGATAAATAGATAATGAAAAAGCAGAAGATAGAACTGCATATTCAAAATAATAATAGAGAAGGTGGGACCAAGACAGCAGAATGGGTGGGTCCTGAGCTCACCTCCTCCCACAGACACACCAAAATTACAACATAAAGAACAACACTGTCTGAGAACACATAACAATAGCATAACAGCTTTTCTACAATTAAGGACACAAAAACAAACAAACAAACAAAAAACATCCAGACAGGTACGAGGGGTAAAGATGTAATCTAGTCAAGACCCACACTCTGGTGGGTGACCAACAAGTGAAAGGTAATATCACAAACACAGAGGTCTTTCCTAAGGAGCAAATGGTTTGAGCCCCACCTTGGGCACCCAAGCCCTGGGGATCAGCACTGGGAAGATGACCTCCCTGGTTTTACAACCAGCAAGGTTTACATCCAGGAGATCCAAAGAGCTGTAGGAAACCAAGGCTCCACTCTTAAGGGGCTTTCATACAATCTCACTTGCTACACATCTGAGCACAGAGACCACAGATTGAAAAGTGCACATGCTCTAGCAGGTCTACCAAGACTGCCCCAGCATACCATGTAGCCCATACCAGGCACCCACTCCAGCCACCCCCCACCATGGTGGCAACTCTCAGTGGGCACTGGCTTGTGCCAGGCTCCACCTCCATCCATCCCCCTATCCACCAAAGCAGTGGCCTCCAGCACACCCTGAGAAAAGCCCCAGCCCATGCCTGAATCAGCTCCAGCACTCCTGCTAAAGCCACTAGGTATACACAATCTGTATAGGGACATTCCTACACAAGGACACACCTTCAAGACTGGGAGAGGAAAATCTTTTCCCTAATTCATAGAAAGAAACACAGAAAGTCAAACACAATTAGAAGACATAGGAATTTGTTCCAAACAAAAGAATAAGATAAAACAGTAAAATAAGCAAAAAACAAACAAAAACAAACTGATGAAACAGAAAAAAGTAATTGACCTGATAAAGAGTTCAAAGCACCAGTCATAAAAATGTTCATGAAACTCGGGAGAAGAATGGAGAAACATACTGAGAATTTCAACAAAGAACCAATCAGAGTTGCAGAACCCATTAACTGAAATGAAAACTACACTAGAAGAAACCAACAGCAAATTAGACAATGCAGAATAATGTGTAAACAACCTGGAAAACATAGTAGTTTAAATCACCCAGAGAGTAGCCTTGATATATATACACTACCAAATGTAAAATAGATAGCTATTGGGAAGCATCTGCATTGCACGGGGAGATCAGCTCGGTGCTTTGTGACCAGCTAGAGGAGTGGGATAGGGAAGATGGGAGGGAGAGGCAAGAGGGAGGAGATATGGGGATATATGTATACATATAGCTGATTCACTTTGTTATACAGCAGAAACTAACACAATTGTAAAGCAATTATACTCCAACAAAGATGTTAAAAAAAAACACTAAAAGAAAAAAATAGCAAAAATTAAAAAAAAAATTTTAAAAAATTGAGAATAGTTAAGTTTTTTGTTTGTTTGTTTTAATCCATTCAGTCACTCTATGTCTCTGATTGAAGCATTTATTTAGTTACATTTAAAGTAATTATTAATAGGTATGTACTTATTGCCATTTTGTTTCTTGTTTTCTGGTTGTTTTGTAGTTTATTTTTGTTCCTTCTTTTTTTGCTCTCCTTCCTTGTGATTTTATGACTAGCTTTACTGCTATGTTTGGATTCCCTTTTCTTTTTTGTGTGTGTACCTGTTATAGATTTTTAGTTTCTGATTATCATGAGGTCCATATATAAAAAATATGGAATGATTCCCAAATATGTATGTCATACTACATAGAGGCCATATTTATCTTCTCTGTAGGATACCAATTTACTAAATGTGCTGTAGAATCTAACACTGAAGAGGTTTCTTGAGTTAATTTTGAGTGAGCAAAGTAAGACGCAAATGAGTGTGAGTTTATCTATTGATGCTTAAAAAGTCGCTTCAAAATTTAGTGTCTTGAGAAGACAATAATTATGCACTCTTGGTCAGATTTCTCTTGATTAGATTCTATAATAACTGAGTTGTATATAAAAGAAGAACATATGGAGTTTTGCAAACTATATATCTGATATTTGCAAACATTTGCAAACTATATATCTGATAAGAAGTTAATATCCAAAATATGCAACAAATTTATACAACTCAATAACAACAACAACAAAATCAACTTGATTTTAAAATGGTCAGAGTACTTGAATAGGCATTGTTCAAAGAAGACATATAAATGGCCATCTACATGAAAAGGTATGAACATTTCTAATATCAGGGAAATGTAAATCAAAAGCTCACACCTGTTAGGGTGGTTATTATCAAAAAGACAAGAGATAGCAAATGTTGGCAATAATGTGGAGAAACAGGAACCCTGATACAGTGTTTGTGGGAATGAAAATTGGTGTATTCAATATGAAAAACAATATGGGTGGTAATCAAAATATTAAAACAGAAATACCATATGATCTAGCAATTCCATTAGAAATTAAATCACTATTCTGAAGATATATCTTCACTCCCATGTCTGTTGCAGCATTATTCAGAATAACCAAAATATGGAAACAATCTAAATAACATAAGTGTCCACTGGTGTATGAATGGATAAAGAAAATGTGAAATATATGTACATATAATGGAATATTATTGTGCCATAAAAAGAAGAAAACTGCCATTTGGAAAAACATGAATGGATCTTCAGGCAATATGCTAAGTGAATCAAGTCAGTCAGAGAAAGAAGAATAATGTATGATCTCACTTATATGTGGAATCTGAAAACATCAAACTTACAGAAACAGTAGAATGGTGGTTGCCAGGGAGTGAGGGGTGAAGGAAATAAGGAGAAGCTGGTGAAACAGTACAGGCTTGCAAGTATAAGATTCATAAATTCTGGGATGTAAGGTATAGCATGGTGACTATAATTAACAGTAACATATTGTACTTTTGAAAGTGGCTATGAGAGTAGAGCTTTCCCATTCCCACCATAACAACAATAAAATGGAAATAGTGTGAGTTGAAGGATGTGTTAACTAACCTTATTGTGGTAAACATTTTGGTGTCAAATCATCATGTTGTACACCTTAAACTTACACAAGGTTATATATCAATTATGTCTCAATAAAGCTGAAGAATAAATGTGTTTTTTTTCCCTTGGAGTCTTCAGCTAAAATGGCTGGAGAAACATTTGTACCTGAACATCATGTTAAACTACTGGGGAAAGAACTGACTTCATGCCAATATTCAGTTTTCCCTGAAAGAATAAGCAATCATGGCATGATCTCCACTCACTAAATACTCTTACATTTCAGGAACATTTTACAGTCTTTTTTAAAATACAAGTAGAGGAGCTTCAAGATAGCAGAAGAGTAAGACGCGGAGATCACCTTCCTCCCCAAAACTACATCAGAAATACATCTACACGTGGAATAACTCCTACAGAACACCTACTGAACGCTGGCAGAAGACCTCAGACCTCCCAAAAGGCAAGAAACTCCCCACGTACCTGGGTAGGGTAAAAGAAAAGAGAAAAAAACAGAGACAAAGAATAGGGACGGGACCTGCACCAGTGGGAGGGAGCTGTGAAAGAGAAAATGTTTCCACACACTAGAAGTCCCTTCACAGGCGGAGACCAAGGGTGGTGGAGGGGGGGAGTTTCGGCGCCATGGGGGAGAGCACAGCAACAGGGGTGTGGAGGGCAAAGCAGAGATTCCCGCACAGATAATTGGTGCCCAACAGCACTCACCAGCCCGAGAGGCTTCTCTGCCCACCCGCCGGGACGGGTGGGGGCTGGGCGTTGAGGCTCGGGCTTCGGTCTATTCCCAGGGAGAGGACGGGGGTTGGCTGCGTGATCACAGCCTGCAGGGAGCTAGTGCATCACAGCTAGCCGGGAGGGAGTCCAGGAAAATGTCTGGAGCTGCTGAAGAGGCAAGAGACTTTTTCTTGCCTCTTTGTTTCCTGGTGCGCAAGGAGAGGAGATTAAGAGCGTCACATAAAGGAGCTCCAGAGACGGGCAAGAGCTGCGGCTATCAGCACAGACCCTGGAAAGGGGCCTAAGACACTAAGTCTGCTGCTGCCGCCACCAAGAAGCCTGTGTGCAAGCACAGGTCACTATCCCCATCTCCCCTCCTGGAAGCCTGTGCAGCCCGCCCCTGCCAGGGTCCCAGGATCCAGGGACAACTTCCCAGGGAGAAAAAACGGCGCACCTCAGGCTCGTGCAACGTCACACCTGCCTCTATCCCTGCAGGCTCGCCCTGCATCTCTACCCCTCCGACCCCCTGGCCTGAGTAAGTCAGAATCCCCAAAGCAGCTACCTCTTTAACCCCATCCTGTCTGGGTGGGGAACAGACGCCCTCAGGCGACCTACAGGCAGAAGCGGGTCCAAATCCAAAGCTGAACCCTGGGAGCTGTGCAAACAAAGAAGAGAAAGGAAAATTATGCCCAGCAGCCTCAGGAGCTACACAATCTCCACAATCTCCACAATCCACCTGATCTCCACAATCAACCTGATGTACCCTGCATCTGAGGAATACCTGAATAGACAACAAATCATCCAAAATTGAGGAGGTGGACTTTGGGAGCAATGGTATATATTTTTGTCTCCTTTTTTTCTTTTTGTGAGTGTGTATGTGTATGCTCCTGTGTGTGATTTTGTCTGTATAACTTTGCTTTTATCATTTGTCCTAGGGTTCTGTCTGTCCAATATGTTTTTTTATTACTTAAAAAAAGTATTCTTAATAATTATTTTTTATCTTAATAACTTTATTTTATTTTACTTTATTTTATTTTATCTTCTTCTTTCTTTCTTTCTTTCTTTTTTTGTTCTCCCTTTTATTCTGAGCCGTGTGGAGGACAGGCTGTTGATGCTCCAGCCAGGCATCAGGGCTGTGCCTCTGAGGTGGGAGAGCCAAGTACAGAGCACTGGTCCACAAGAGACCTCCCAGCTCCATGTAATATCAAATGGCAAAAATCTCCCAGAGATCTCCATCTCAACACCAAAACCCAGCTTCACTCAAAGACCAGCAAGCTACAGTGCAGGACACCCTATGCCAAACAACTAGCAAGACGGGAACACAGCCCCACCCATTAGCAGAGAGGCTGCCTAAAATCATAATAAGGCCACAGACACCCCAAAACACACCACCAGATGTGGACCTGCCCAACAGAAGGACAAGATCCAGCCTCATCCATCAGAACACAGGCACTAGTCCCCTCCACCAGGAAGCCTACACAACCCACTGAACCAACATTAGCCACTGGGGACAGACACCAAAAACAATGGAAACTAAGAACCTGTAGCCTGTGAAAAGGAGATCCCAAACACAGTAAGTTAAGCAAAATGAGAAAGAGAAACAAACAGCACATGAAGGGGCAAGGCAAAAACCTGGCAGACCTAACAAATGAAGAGGAAATAGGCAGTCTACCTGAAAAAGAATTCAGAATAATGATAGTAAAGAGGACCCAAAATCTTGGAAATAGAATGGAGGAAATACAAGAAATGTTTAACAAGGAACTAAGAGAACTAAAGTGCAAACAAACAGAGATGAACAACACAATAAATGAAATTAAAAATTTTCTAGAAGGGATCAATAGCAGAATAACTGAGGCAGAAGAACAGATAAGTGACCTGGAAGACAAATTGTGGAAATAATTACTGCAGAGGAGAATAGAGAAAAAAGAATGAAAAGAATTGAGGACAGTCTCAGAGACCTCTCGGACAACATTAAACACACCAACATTCAAATTATAGGGGTCCCAGAAGAAGAAGAGAAAAAGAAAGGGACTGAGAAAATATTTAAAGAGATTATAGTTGAAAACTTCCCTAATATGGGAAAGGATATAATTAATCGAGTCCAGAAAGCACAGAGTGTCCCATACAGGAAAAATCCAAGGAGAAACATGCCACAACACATATTAATCAAACTATCAAAAATTAAATACAAAGAAGAAATATTAAAAGCAGTAAGGGAAAAACAACAAGTAACACATAAGAGAATCCCCATATGGTTAACACCTGATCTTTCAGCACAAATTCTGCAACCCAGAGGTGAGTGGCAGGACACATTTAAAATGATGAAAGAGAAAAACATACGAACAAGATTACTCAACCCAGCAAGGATCTCATTCAGATTTGACAGACAAATTAAAAGCGTTACAGACAAGCAATAGCTAAGAGAATTCAGCACCACCAAACCAGCTTTACAACAAATGCTAAAGGAACTTCTCTAGGCAGGAAACACGAGAGAATGAAAAGACCTACAATAATAAACCCAAAACAATTAAGAAAATAGTAAAAGGAACATACATATTGATAATTATCTTAAATGTAAATGGATTAAATGCTGCAACCAAAAGACATAGACTGGCTGAATGGATACACAAACAAGACCCATATATATGCTGTCTACAAGAGATCCACTTCAGACCTAGGGACACATACATACTGAAAGTGAGGAGATGGAAAAATATATTTCATGCAAATGGAAATCAAAAGAAAGCTGGAGTAGCAATTATCATATCAGACAAAATAGACTTTAAAACAAAGAATGTTATAAGAGACAAAGAAGAACACTACATAATGATAAAGGGATCAATCCAAGAAGAAGATATAACAATTGTAAACATTTATGCACCCAATACAGGAGCACCTCAATACATAAGGCAAATACTAACAGCCATAAAAGGGGAAATTGACAGTAACACAATCATAGTAGGGGACTTTAACACCCCATTTTCACCAATGGACAGATCATCCAAAATGAAAATAAATAAGGAAACACAAGCTTTAAATGACACATTAAACAAGATGGACTTAATTGAAATTTACAGGATATTCCACCCAAAAAAAACCAAAATACACATTCTTCTCAAGTGCTCATGAAACATTCTCCAGGATAGATCATATCTTGGGTCACAAATCAGGTCTTGGTAAATTTAAGAAAATTTAAATTATGTCAAGAATCTTTTCCAGCCACAACGCTATGAGACTATATATCAATTACAGGAAAAAATCTGTAAGAAATAAAAACACATGGAGGCTAAAGAACATACTGCTTAATAACCAAGAAATCACTGAAAAATCCAAGAGGAAATCAAAAAATACCTAGAAACAAATGACAATTAAAACACAATGACCCCAAGCCTATGGAATACAGTAAAAGTGTTCTATGAGGGAAATTTATAGCTATACAAGCCTACCTTAAGAAACAAGAAACATCTCAAATAAACAACCAAACATTACACCTAAAGCAATTAGAGTAAGAAAAAAAAAAAAAAAACTCCAAACTCAGCAGAAGGAAAGAAATCAAATCAGAAATAAATGAAAAAGAAATGAAGGAAACAATAGCAAAGATCAATCAAACTAAAAGCTGGTTCTTTAAGAAGATGAACAAAATTGATAAACCATTAGCCAGACTCACCAAGAGAAAAAGGGAGAAGACTCAAATCAATAGAATTAGAAATGAAAAAGGGGAATAACAACTGACACTGCAGAAATACAAAGGATCATTAGAGATTACTACAAGCAACTCTATGTCAATAAGCTAATAAAATGCAAAACCTGGAAGAAATGGACAAATTCTTAGAAATGTACAACCTTCCAAGACTGAACCAGGAAGAAATAGGAAATATGAACAGACCAATCACAAGCACTGAAAATGAAACTGTGATTAAAAAACTTCCAACAAATAAAAGCCCAGGACCAGATGGCTTCAGAGGTGAATTCTATCAAACATTTAGAGAAGAGCTAAGACCTAACCTTCTCAAACTCTTCCAAAATATAACAGAGGGAGGAAAACTCTCAAACACATCCTATGAGGCTACCATCACTCTGATACCAAAACCAGACAAAGATGTCACAAAGAAAGAAAACTACAGGCCAATATCACTGATGAACATAGATGCAAAAATCTTCAACAAAACACTAGCAAACAGAATCCAACAGCACATTAAAAGGATCATACACTATGATCAAGTGGGGTTTATCTCAGGAATGCACAATATGCACAAATCAAGCAATGTGATACACCATATTAACAAACTGAAAGAGGAAAACCATATGATCATCTCAATAGATGCAGAGAAAGCTTTCGACAAAATTCAACACCCATCTATGATAAAAACCCTCTGGAAAGTAGACATAGAGGGAACTTTACTCAACATAATAAAGGCCATATATGACAAACCCAAAGCCAACATCGTCCTCAATGGTGAAAACTGAAACTATTTCCACTAATAACAAGACAAGATTGCCCACTCTCACCATTATTATTCAACATAGTTTTGGAAGTTTTAGCCACAGCAATCACAGAAGAAAAAGAAATAAAAGGAATCCAAATTAGAAAAGAAGAACTAAAGTTGTCACTCTTTGCAGATGACATGATACTATACATAGAGAATCCTAAAGATGTTACCAGAAAACTACTAGAGCTAATCAATGAATTTGGTAAAATAGTAGGATACGAAATTAATGCCCAGAAATCTCTGGCATTCCTATACATTAATGATGAAGAATCTGAAGGTGAAATTAAGAAAAACCTCCATTTACAATTGTAGCAAAAAGAATAAAATATCTAGGAATAAACCCACCTAAGGAGACAAAAGAACTGTATGTGGAAAATTATAAGACACTGATGAAAGAAATTAAAGATGACAGAAATAGATGGAGAGATATATCATTTTCTTGGATTGGAAGAATCAACATTGTGAAAATGACTCTACTACCCAAAGCAATCTACAGATTCAATGCAATCCCTATCAAACTACCACTGGCATTTTTCACAGAACTAGAACAAAAAAAAATCACAACTTGTACGGAAACACAAAAGACCCCAAAGAGCCAAAGCATCTTGAGAAAGAAAAACGGAGCTGGAGAAATCAGGTCCCCTGACTTCAAACTATACTACAAAGCTACAGTATCAAGACAGTATGGTACTGGCACAAAAACAGAAATATAGATCAATGGAACAGGATAGAAAGCCAAGAGATAAACCCACGCACATATGGTCAGCTTATCTTTGACAAAGGAGGTAAGAATATACAGTGGAGAAAAGACAGCCTCTTCATTAAGTGGTGCTGGGAAAACTGGACAGCTACATGTAAAAGAACGAAATTAGAACACTCCCTAACACCATACACAGAAGTAAACTCAAAATGGATTAAAGACCTAAAGGTAATGCCAGACACCATCAAACTGTTAGAGGAAAACATAGGCAGAACACTCTATGACATAAATCACAAGATCCTTTTTGACCCACCTCCTAGAGAAATGGAAATAAAAACAAAAATAAATAAATGGGACCTAATGAAACTTAAAAGCTTTTGCACAGCAAAGGAAACCATAAACAAGATGAAAAGACTACCCTCAGAATGGGAGAAAATATTTGCAAATGAAACAACTCACAAAGGATCTATCTCCAAAATATACAAGCAACTCATGCAGCTCAATATCAAAAATAAAAAAAAAAAAAACCCAATCTAAAAATGGGCAGAATACCTCAATAGACATTTCTCCAAAGAAGATATGGATTGCCAAGAAACACATGAAAGAATGCTAAACATCATTAATCATTAGAGAAATGCAAATCAAAACTACAATGAGATATCATCTCCCACCAGTCAGAATGGCCATCATCAAAAAATCTAGAAACAATAAATGCTGGAGAGGGTGTGGAGAAAAGGGAACCTTCTTGCACTGTTGGTGGGAATGTAAATTGATACAGCCACTATGGAGAACAGTATGGAGGTTCCTTAAAAAACTAGAAATAGAACTATCATACGACCCAGCAATCCCATTACTGGGCATATACCCTGAGAAAACTGTAATAATTCAGAAAGAGTCATGTACCAAAATGTTCATTGCAGCTCTATTTACAATAGCCAGGACATGGAAGCAACCAAAGTGTCCATCAACAGATGAATGGATAAAGATGTGGCACATATATACAATGGAATATTACTCAGCGATAAAAAGGAACGAAACTGAGTCATTTTTATTGAGGTGGATGGACCTAGGGACTGTCATACAGAGTGAAGTAAGTCAGAAAAATAAAAACAAATACTGTATGCTAAATCATATATATGGAATCTAAAAAAAAAAGAAAGAAGGAAAATGGTCTGAAGAACCTAGGGGAAAGATGGGAATAAAGATGCAGACCTATTAGGGAATGGACTTGAGGATACAGGGAGGGGAAAGGGTAAGCTGGGACAAAGTGAGAGAATGGCATGGACATATATACACTACCAAAGATAAAATAGATAGCTAGTGGGAAGCAGCCGCATAGCACAGGGAGATCAGCTCCATGCTTTGTGACCACATAGAGGGGTGGGATAGGAAGGGTGAGAGGAAGGGAGATGCAAGAGGGAAGAGATATGGGGACATATGTATATGTATAACTGATTAACTTTCTTATAAAGCATAAATTCACACACAATTGTAAAGCAATTATACTCTAATGAAGCTTAAAAAAAAGTTACATTAAAAAAATGTACAAAAAATAATAAAATAAAATACAAGTGCTCTTTCCAAGATCATTCTTAAACATTTATATTTTTAGCCTGTGCAAATAAATACTTTTCCCAGATGTCCTAACAGGTTGGTCATGTACATAGATTTGTTTTTTGTTTTTGTTTTAATTAAATTGTTCATTTGGTATTGGTTACCAAATCAAAGTTATCAAACTCTATCAAGGGAGAAAGTTTAACAAACCAAAAAATCGACATTTATCCATTTATATAATTTCTTTGATTAAATTATTTATGTTTTATTTAGGAATTCATGTAATAATGGCAACAAAATACTATGATTTTATTTCATTACTAATGCTGTTTATAGTTTTTCACTCATCTGTCATCCTCAGAACAAGAACACTTCTTATTCAGGAATGGGCTCTATTTTTCATTGTATTGAATTTTTAAATTTCTCTATAATACATAATTATTATAAATATCACTTACTAATACATTATTATGTTGTTGTTGGTTGATTATTTTATGTTATTAAGATATGCACTTTGTTTATTAAATATTTGAATGTTGCTGATACAGTGGAAACTTTGTATTATTAAATTTGGGATTGGCCACAGTTCTGAAATATTTTATTTTTATAGATTTCATGTAATTTTTCTGATTCTTTCAGCCATAAAATCGTGTAACCAACTGATACATACAACTTTGTGTCTTTTCCGCTGTACATTATTTATATTATTTCTGTCCATTTTTTCCAAAATAAATTAGATAGACAATATGAACATCTAAGAAGATGAGTAGACCATTTATTCTTTTTCTTCCATTGACCCTGATGAACATTCATGGGCAATGGATTTCTGTTCTGTATGTGCAGCAGTGATGGAGAGAGGGGTAACATGATTATGCTTACAATAGTCAAATGACCTTAACTTCAAGGGTGTGAAGATCTGGATTATTCATATATAAGAATTCTGGAGTAGGATCAAGAAGACCAAATAAACTGCAATCTATGTTAAAAATAGTGAGTTTTTACAATATAAGATATGTCAGCACAGCTTTAAAAAAAGGACTTCATACTCTAGAAAGTTAGGCTTGACAAAATACTGAGTTGAAAGTACTGAATTAAAAGTGGTAATTATTTCTGAGTTTGTGATGGTATGGGAAAGAAAATTTCAATGTTTTGTTTTTGCTGAAAAAAATGTATTGCATTTAAACCAAAAGTTGAAGAAAACACCTGAGAAGGGTTATATTGATACTTTGGGTAGCTCTCAACAATGTTCTTACTAAAAATAAACAAGCTAGATTAGGCAATACTCTATTTTCTAGGAATAACTCTCAAAAGTCTGAGTTCTATTCATTTAAAATAAAATAAAGGAATAAGAGAATGTTGGGATTATACACTACAATTTTATGATAGAATTTTCATCAAAATGATGTAAGAAATTTTATAGAAGTTGTGAAAGTCAGAGAAATACACTAGTTTCTTTTATAAAAAAGCTTGAGAAAAGAGTCAATATGTATGCATAAGCTATATTTTATATATTATATAATATAATATAAAATATATTATACAAATGAAAAATAGTTTTCTTTATCATAGAGTTGAAATTCATTTTTGCTTACATACAGACTCCTCACTCTCCACAACACCACTGGACTTTCCACACTTGATTTAATCTGTGTTTGTTTGCTTAGAAAATATACAGCCAGGTGGTTTTCTTCCATTCATATGATAAAGATTATTCAGCTATATAAGAGAGAAAGGAAGGACATATATTCTAATTAATTACCATTTTATTAAAGAAAGAGTTTTGTGAAGAGTCCTTAGAAAATTGACTGTTATATAATAAATAGCATGGATTTGAAGAATCCCGATACATTATTAGCTGTGTGATCTTAGGCAAGTTATTCCATTTCTCTTTGCCTGTTTGTGGAATAAAGATAATTATAATGCCTAACTCAAAATATTGTTAGGATTAATTTAGATAACTTATATTAAGGCATTAGAACACCAAGAAGCAAATAGTATCTCCTCAGTATATTATTGGTTACTTTTAATTAATCTGAATTACCTGCTGTGAGATAATAGAAAACATATATATTGGTCTCTACTGTCAGTTCCTGGCACTGGGCTCCTAAAATCCTTATAAATTTCTAATGATAAGAGCACTAGGAGAATATTTGTTTTAATGAGTTGATTTTGGGTGGGTTTTTGGATGGCTCTTGTATGAAGGCTGGTCACCAGAAAGACCAACCCATAATTAGAAGCTTGGATATATATATATATATTTTTTTTTTTACTTCCTATTCTCCAGAGAAGGGAGAGGGACTGGAATTGGAGGTAATAATTGATTGTGCCTACAGGAGAAGGCCTCCATAAAATCCTAATAGTGTAGGTTTCAGAGAGCTTCATGGCTGGCAAAAACAACACCTAGAAGGTGACACAGCCCAGCTACACAGGGACAGAAGCTCCTGTGCTGGAGACCCTCCCAGACCTTGCCTTATATATTACTTCATCTGGCTATTCACCTCTATCATTTATCATATCTTTTAACAAACTGATAAACACAAATGTTTCCCTGAGTCCTTTGAAATGTTCTAACAAATTAACTGAACCCAAGGAGAGGGTCATTGGAACCTCCCATTTACAGTTGGTTGATGAGAAGCACAGGTAATAACCTGGGATTGTGAGTGGCCTCTGAATTGCTGTGAGGTGCAGGGGGAAGCCTTGTGGGACTGAACCCTCAGCCCATGGGGGTCTGATGCTTTCTCAGGGTAGATAGTGTCAGAATTTAATTAAATTTTAGGACACCCAGCTGGTATCACAGAAAATTGTTTGGTGTGGGGAAAAACCTCCACATATTTGGTGACCAGAAGTGTCAGAAGTGAAGTGTTTTGTGCGAGTAGTAAAGGAGACTCACAGTGGAGAAACACACAATAGGAGGAATTGGGTTTTTCTCTATATAGAAAGAAAAAAAAAGTTTAGGTTTTCCCTTTTCACCTGCCATTCCTAGTCTCTTAAGTGATGCATCTCTTATGCATCATCATCCTCTGGGAAACTTTTCCCAAAATCCCACACTGGGTTATATTTTCCTCTTTCAGTTTCAACAAACACCCTCTTTTGCCTCTATGGTGTTCTTGTATTATATATTGATTTATCTATCTCCCTCAGTAGTTCGAGTTTCTTGGGAGCCAAACTATGTCTCATTCTTCTTTATATCATTTTAGACTTCCATCTCTGTCTCATACAAAGAAGCAGTGCTTAAACTAGAAATTGATTGGGTACAAAGATAGAATGTATTACATTTCAAAATAGAGTTTATTTTGTTTAAATCCTTCATATCTCCCTTCTATTGATATATAGGAATTTTCTCTTTGTCCTTAAGATAAGATTTCCTTTCACTCTGCCACAATCAGATGGCATGTTGTGTGCTGCTTTCCCAGTTAACTAGGAGGCAATGCTGCCATATCAGGTATATATGAAAACAATCAACCATCCAGAGGATTGCTAGTTCACTGGTGGCAACTTAAGGCTTCACAGTGTGAGTGGGGTTTACAGTTTATCAGAGAGGTCTGAATGCTTCCCAGAATTGCTTTCCATTTTTTATGTAATGTTTTTCTATGTAGTATAGCCCAAGGACTTCTATTAATTGCAGGCCAATGGTTGTTTCATTGAAATTTTGTATAATCCTTATGTACCACTTTCTTCTCTTTTTAATTTCAAATGAAGTTAAGGCTTCTGCCTTCAACTTCTTTTGCTCTAAGTGATAAACTTTGACATCGAGCAGGCATAATTTAATCAGCATATTTATGATGATATCTGCAGTTGCTGATAAGTTATTGCATCACTCCTAACTAGATAACTGCTCAAACCTATAGAGAAATGAGTCAGATGTAACATGTAAGAGAGAGGTGCAATTGGTCATCACCTAATTTTTAGATGAAGGTAAAGTTCAGGAGAAGTAAGTTAACTGTGTCAGTGAGAGATGTAAGATTGAATTTCAGATCCCTTACTCAACATTGGCATTTGCTAATTGACACTTGAGGCAACAATAATAAATAAGGTCAGATTACTCTCTTGTGGAACCTATGATGTAAGAAGAAGTTAGAAGGATTACCAGGATCATGGGAACAGAAAATGAACTAATACTTATTCACAGTGAGTAAGATCTGGAAAGGTCTCATAGAAAAGGTGGAATTTCAGTTGTTCCTGGAAGGATGAGGAGTGATCACTAGATGGTTACAAAGAGGAATTCATTCTAGGTGGAGAGTAATATATTTGTCAACTCAAGATAGATCAATATTTATATTGAAATGTGGGGATTAGGTCTTGAGTTGCCTTAAAAATTGATGAGTGGGCTTCCCTGGTGGCTCAGTGGTTGAAAGTCTGCTTGCCGATGCAGGGGACATGGGTTCGTGCCCCGGTCTGGGAAGATCCCACATGCCATGGAGTGGCTAGGCCCATGAGCCGTGGCCGCTAAGCCTGCGCGTCCAGAGCCTGTGCTCCACTATGGGAGAGGCCACAACAGTGAGAGGCCCGCGTACTGCAAAAAAAAAAAAAAAAAAAAAAAAATTGATGAGTCACCTTCTAAAAAAATGTTGTGCTTTATAAAATATGATGCTTTGGAAATTTTCTTGACATTCCCCCACCTGAAGCTGAAGCTCACACACATTAAAGATCTCTCAAAATACTTTGCTGGAGAGTAGGCTTCTGAACTGTTCTTTGCCTAGATAATTTGAACATAGGGAGTTTCTCATTTTTTCTAGGGAACTGACATTCAGTAAATATGTTTTTTATTACCTGGTTGCTATCTGTATCTTTATCCTTATTTTATTCCTTTCAGCTCTTATATTTTGCATTTGACCCATGTTTCCATACACGTTTATCTTATTTTTGAAATAATTTTCTTCCTTCCATATTGACCAGCCTAGAACTCCACTTGCCCTTCTTCCACACTTAAAAACAAACTCCTATCCTCATATCACTGGGCACAGAAGCAAGGTAGGGTTTAGGTCTTCTTTCCCCTTCCAAGTTCTAAATTAGAACTCTTCATTTTTAAATTATTTTATTAAGTTCAAGGTATATTGTATATAGATAAACTAGTTTTTAGTCTTTATTACCATTTTATTCATCATTCAAGGGCTTCCTCTATATATACTGAGGACTATTTCATCTAACCCAATGTTCCTGTTTTATTCTTTATTTTGTCATAGTTCTGGGAGATGCACTAACCTTGCAGGTAACTCATCAAATAATCTACTCATCTATTTCCTAGATTTTTTAATTTCAAATAATGTTAACATACCTTTCCTTTGATCAGGTGTTTTGAAAGGATTCTAGCCAGGAGGACCTAAATTGTTAGAAGTGCTTCTTCATTTCTTGAGATGGTGATGAGAAGTCTCAAGGAGTGTTAATTATATCACAGAAAGCAGAGTTCCAGGCCATGTCATACATTCTGTTGATAGAGACATGGTCCTACCTTTGTGAAGTAGGACCTTGGAGGAGGTGGAGCTCTTGGGATCTATATTAACTCTTACTGAATAGAATGTGGATGCCAGAGAAGAGGCGTTCTGATTTGGACAAGCAAAGTTCTGGTGTCTTTTTTTGTCTTCAAATGGAAGTGAGAAGAGTACATAGGGCTGGTTTTAACTGAAATGTGTAGAGTACTTGGTTTTCATTTTAATTCCTACAAATGGAGATTTATGGGAAATGAATGTAATCACTATTAATCAAGAAATAATTTTGGGCTATGAGAAAAATTGCCACACATTAGAAATGACAGAGCAGAGATCTGGAAAAGCCTAGACTTTGTACAGTTTATAGAGCTATCATGCTAGTCTGTCCTAGACTGTCTGAACTAAAAGCTCCAAAATTATTTATGAGATAAACTTATATTGTTTTAAAGACACTGTTATTTTGGTATTTCCTGTTTTGTGCAACCAAATGTAATCTTAAATATTATATTCAACATTAATCTGTCATAATTTTCTATTTGCCTAACTCTTGCTCATTCTCAATATTCTTTATGGCATTCCATTCTTTAGCCAACTTCTTAAAATTTAGTTATCTTAGGATCTCTTCTTAGCTCTCTGCACTCTTCGACCTCTACAATTTTGCAGAACACACCTGTTTTTATTTTTATTTATGTTTTTTTTTTGCGGTATGCGGGCCTCTCACTGTTGTGGCCTCTCCCGTTGCGGAGCACAGGCTCCGGACGCGCAGGCTCAGTGGCCATGGCTCATGGGCACAGCTGCTCCATGGCATGTGGGATCCTCCCGGACCGGGGCACGAACCCGTGTTCCCTGCATCGGCAGGCGGACTCTCAACCACTGCACCACCAGGGAAGCCCTCTGTATATTCTTTATTTCAACAAATGGCATCATCATGCACACAGTAATACAAGACTAAAATGTGTAAGTTATTCTAAATACATCTTTCTTTTAATGTCTTCCTGTCCATTTAATCACAAACTCCTGTTGATTATATCTTTTTTCTTTACCCTCATGGTTCATCAGAGTCCTCTCTTTGTTACTTTAAGAATTATATTTTAACATAAAGTAGAACAATATATTTTCTTGGATACCTACACTCTCCATTCTTAACTAATATAATATTTGCAAACCTACAGCCTCTGAGAGGTGGAAATATCATCTTGTATACCAGATGCAGCCACCAAAACATGATTTATTAGAAAAGAGTTGGACAACTAACCCAAGGAAGTTATCTATATGCCCATCAATGGCTTAAGGCTCAGAATTTAAGAAGTGGTAAATTTGTTCAACCCAATCCCTGTTTCAGGATTAGGTTTCAGAAGTTGAGAGATTGCTAGGTAACATGAGAAATGGAACTGAAAGTTTTGTAGATTTAACAGTCGAACAATTCATGATGATTGTAGGCAAATATAAGTCATAAGAAAGCTAAATGGAATAATACAATTAAATGCAGCTTATGTATCAAATGAGGCAATGGTAAATACAATAGAACTCAAGAAAAATAAAATATGAATTATCAATCAGTGGCCCTACATATATCAGTAAGAAAATATGGTTTTAAAATCTGAAAAAGTAAAAATCTGTGTAAAAATCAGAGGAAAAACTTTATTTAATAAGATTTTGTTGTTGTTGTTGTAGTGGTGGTGATTAGTGGGGGGTTTGAAGCCTAGTACATTACACTATCCTTTTATTTTGGATATCTTAATTAAGCCAACAATATCATGGACTTCATGCTACAGGTCTAAGGAGCTAGAAACAGATATTCCTATGGGTGATATACATAATGGGTTATAGTTGCATAATATAAACCTGAAGAGGTATGGATGATAAATGGGAGAGACAGTGGAGTCCATTAGAAGACCCCTGCAGTTCTATATGATCACCCATAAGGTTGATCATAAAAGGATCACAAAGAAAAAGCCACTTAATTAATTGGTTGTTTTTATTAATCAATTGGCTGTTAAATGGAAAGTTACCATATATCTCAAACACGGACAGAAACTTAACATTCTTTTGATGATATTTCAGGGGCTTTAGAATCTAGTGCAGGCATATGCTTACTACTCAGAACAAGAATTATCATTGTAATACACTTAACAGGGAGGAAATGCTAATCAATACAGTTCCATTCGGTAAAGTCCTGAGTAACTGGCTTTCACTATTTTGCAGATAGCAAGACTGGGAAGCCTGGATCTTATGAAAAGAACAGACAATCATAGGTATAATGGGATTTTATATTTTAAAAGAAATACAGTCCTCTTCTTTCCCCCACTTCAACTAAAACAGCATGTTTTCATGTGCCTATTTTGTCAGATACTTGGGACCAGTAGCGGAAGACGAGAAGGGCTTAGAAAACAAGCCTATCTCTTCCCCTCCAGTTGCTTATAAACTAGTTGGGTTGATAAAGCATCTATAATACTATTCTGGAACATTTTATGCAAACGATGAAAGTTCTTATTGTTTTTTGTAGAGCATTGCCTCTGCTTTGCAAAGATAGTATAGAGTAAATAAATTTCTTCTTTATAATAATAGGTCCTTTTGCATGCTTAAATCTAATACTAACTCTAGTGTTTTTACTTTGTTGCTGAAATTCTATATCAAGGGAAATGCAAAAAAAACGTGTACATCAGCCATCTTTTAAAAGCACACAAGTTATTTTTCTAAGCAAAGAAGCTTCAACCTGAGGCATCTTCTGGAAGTATTCTGCTAGATTTTATTCTTAGGTCCTACTCAGCATTCTTATCAATATTACACATTAGGGCATTTATATCAATCATAACAATAAACTTTTAGAGTGACTCTAAGCTGAGAGACAGCTAATGGAAGGTACATACAACAACTATTAATATATTGTTAACTGGATATAAATGTGAGCTTTACATATTTAATATTAAGTTAACACACATATTTAATACTAAGTTAATACTAAGATGAAATGAAGTAAATTTTGTAGATTTGAGAAAACTATTATTTTTCCTATTTTTCTTTTGACAGTTTACTTAATTTTGGAAAACCTTAAATGCCCAGATATCTATATATTTATCCTTATTTATAGGATTTATGTGTTTGAGGGAAACCAAGAGTCTACTTGTGCGTATGAGGAAGACAAATCTTCAAAAATGAGATGCCAGCCTTGATAGCAGAAATTTATAATGTTCAGAAATTGTCCTGGAGTGCTACGTGTTATAGGCATCAAATAGAGTATGTGATCCAGAAAAGAGGGACATCTATTATTTCTCTTCCACAGGTAATCAAGAGAGAAGGGTTTCTATGATTTATATACAATTGGGTCAATATGTATACTTTTGAGATTGACTTACAATGGCAATTTTTTTTCTTATGGAGACACTGAACTTCAAAAGTAAGTTAAGATTTCACAAGTTACATGAACTATTTTTTTTTTTTTAGTTTTTTAATATTTTTCCCAGGTCTCCATGAATGTAAAACCTGGTAAGGAAAAAGAGTCTGGATTCTAATACGTCCAGTTAGGATGCAATCAGATCTGACAAGAATAAGTCCAAGGCAGGAGATTCATTGAAACTGTTCCATATTGAAAATAGCCTTTGCTCATGAGAGAACCTTTAAGGATATGTGGAACATAGGGAAATTTCTGGAATTAGACAGATGAGAATTGTGAGCCCTAATGTGGGTCCAAAACAAAATTGTGCATTCTATAGGCAATTATGAGAGGAAATGCATACTCAGTTTCTCTGAAGGAAAATATTTCTCATCATGAAAAAGAAAATATCTGCTTTGTGGATTACTGTAGCCCAGGAATATTCTATGGCACACATTAACACTATCTGTGAACAGGAAAGAGAAGGAGTTTTATCACTCCAAAAAAAGATATCAAACGTTTCTGGGACTGTATAATATGACATTTCTCAGCAGCTACCCGTAACATTGTAGAAATATAGCAGGTAACTCTGTAACATTAACCAACCTCAAAGTACGGCTACAATCTTCTCTAGCTGAGAAAATCTTGTTGACAACTCCACCCAGAAGTTTTCCTCTTTATCTGTGCTGATGTCCCTCCATACTGTGTTGCCTTTTTGTTTCAGCAGTGCCTTATGGATTTCTACAGAAATCCGATGTGCTGGAGTACCTAGGGGAACTGGGACAAGGAATTCAGCAGGGTTTGTAGTGAATCTCCTCACATGTATCATATGGAGGGCGCACAGTGTTTGCAAATGGAGACAGAATGTTACTAATCTAACTTCAAAGAGATGAGGTTCATTTGCTGGTCTCTGGAAAGAGGTCTGTAAGAATAGATGAGTATCTTGTGATGTCTTTAAAAGGTGGATCAGGCAATAAGCCCTAGACAGAGATACAGGTATATAGTAAAACTGGTACTCAATTTGAGGATCTTAAATGTGGTTTTGAGATTACAACGGTGGATCAATTACCCTGTCCAAATACTGAAATATATAACAGGATAAAATAAGCAAGAAAACAAGTTACAAGAAAAAAATTTAAAACACAACACAGAAATTACATCTCAGCTTTGGATAAATTAGTACTGGTGACAACTTGCAAGATGTGTCTGAGAATAGTGATCACTTGACAGTGCTTGAGGAAGGGATGAATGGGGCTATACGTATTGGTTTTTAAGATGTTTTAAAATAAATTTAAAAATACTTACGGAATGTATGAAACAGTTGAAAATAGCTGACCAGGAAAATTTGACTCATCTGATGATACTCCAGTCATTTTTGGTTAGAGCAACTGCTTAGAGGAAAGTAAAGGATTGTGAATGTGAGATAATTAGTAAGATGTATGGAAGCTCTTCTTTTCTGTGGAAGAAATATAACTTGGCTTCTGTTTGAAGACTTTGAAATAAGAGGGAGGCTATCCCTGAAGATGAACCCCTGCCCCCGTATGCACTTGTACTGAAGACTGATGATATACTATGGGAATCTGTGGCAGAACCAGAACAGTTTAGCCAATTAGCCCACTTTAAAGGACTGACTTCCAAGCTCCCTCACTCTAATCACTCAAAGAACAGGGATGACCTGAAACAATATCCACAGGGAAATTTTTCCACCTTCACAGTCATGATATCTGATGATCTCAGTGCTGTTCTGCTAGCTCTCCATGTGACTAGCTCCTTCACACACTTCGTGTATCTGCTTAAATGTCACCCCTCCCCCTGAAAACATCACCTCCATTAACCACTCTTTCTCATTTCCAGTTCCCTTCCCAAGCCCTGAGTCTGGGTAACAAAGATACTTAAACCATTTTATTTTTTCGTGATCAGATATTATTTCAGTGTTTAGTCTTTGATTCTCCCTTTAGAAAAAGGTGACATGGAAGGAGAGATATTGCTTGTTTAGCTTATTGCTATACCCCATTGCCTAAAAAAATCCATGATATAAGAAGTATCTGAAGAATGAATGAATCAGTTCCCCTGAAGAGATTGTGAATTCAAGGAAGTATTGTAGAGGCCAGAACAAAACACTTACTTTTGATATATAGAAAATTATCTCTGAATATGATTAAAGAAATTTAAAAATATATATTTTTTAATTACATTGTATTTCTTACTAAAAGCAAATGCTCCCCTCTAAACACTGGAAAAAACCAAACTTTTTTGATAGGTTAGCTCACCATTGAAATTTATGCTCATTGCAATGAAATCAGTCCTTTATAGTATACAAATATGAAAATAAACTTGGGACAATCACATCTATTCCAAACTGAAATCAGAATTGTACAAACCATACTCAGGAAAATAAACTTTTATATGACAATTTTTTTCTGAACATGCTTGGAACTAGGATTTCACAAATCATCTACATTATTCTACCATATTTCAATGTTCTAAGTCAGATTTGATGTAAAGATAAACTAGACCTCAAGCATAGCAAATACATAACAATTGGATCCCTGATATGGCAAAGACAATTCAATAGTGTCACGTGTAATAAATAATCAAATATATATATTATCAGATGAAGTAAATCAAATTATCTTTTCCAACCTACAAGAACATCCTATTTAAATAGAATATTGACAAAGCAAAATGGTAACACAGCTCAAAAATATGTTATGTGCAGAATACTGAAAGTACATTAAGTCTGAGTCTGGTGAGAAAAGAACTAAAAATTTATGCACTGTAGGGTGAAAGAGAAAAATATTCATCTCATGTCACATCGATAATAGAACTGGGAGCAACAAAAGTTGCTTCTTTGAAGATTCTAAAATAAAGAAGTAAATCCCCAAAGAGCTATTATAGAATGTATTATTGGTGATGATGATCTTTCTTATCCTTTTTTTTTAAAATTTTTACACTGTCTTTGCAGTTGTTCAAGCAAAGACTAGAAATGCCTATGTTGTGAAAAGAATTAACACTAGTTTATGACAAATTACATATGCCTTTTGCATATCTCCTTCCCCTAAGTGGGACCAATTAGCAATTCCATGATGATTCAGATATTTTTCAAACTGCCAATAATATTTACCTTTGGGCCCTAACAGTTGCTCTGAAAATTCTGAATACTAGACTTTCCATATCTTTTGTACTAAAGTGCTATGTACAGAATGTGCCTAGATATTCTTGATCATGAATGTTATTATATTCACAGTCTTCTCTCAAGTGTAAGTTATTAGATGGTCATGTGTGTACCTCTTGTTACCACCACTCTCCAACTACCTTCCCTAAACCACAAAGAAACCAGCATTGGCCACTTAAACCCAAGAAAGAAAATAGTCTGAACAGTGATCTATCTCAAAAAAAAAAAAAAAAAGAGCGAATCTAAATACATTCCCTCCACAGAATTTTGCTCCTGTGAGCAGCAGCTCATAACAGAAATTATTTCATTAATTCAACAAATACTTGTTGAGTGTATTCAGTGTTCCAGAACTATATTTGTAAACAAAATTTAGTCTTTGAGCTCAAGGAATTTTTAATGTTAAGTATTTGAAAATTTAGAGGAAGGGTTTATAATTTTTAGACAGGATAGGGAAATATATGAATAAAACAACTGAAACTGTAGTGAAAGCTGCCTTTTTTATTTCACCCTGTGTTTCATTGTTTACCCTATCATAGTCTATTGTCCCATTAAGTTATCAGAAAGGGACTTTTTGTCTTTTACTTCTTTTTCATTATATTCATTGACCTCAGAGCATTATTGGGAAGATGGCAGATGATCAAGCAAAGTGTTGACTGAAAGAAAATGCACAACCTACAAGTTGTGAGTTAAGTTTTATTGGGGGTCCTTACTGAGGCTATAGGCTGGGAGACAGCCTCTCAGATACTTCTGAGGAACTGCTCCAAAGAGGTAAGGGAGGAGCCAGGATATAAATGAGGTTTTTTTGCTAGGAAAAGAATAAAAAAATTAAAAAAGAGAAAAGGAAAACATGTAGGGCTTCCCTGGTGGTGCAGTGGTTGAGAGTCCTCCTGCCGTTGCAGGGGACACGGGTTCGTGCCCCGGTCTGGGAAGATCCCACATGCCGCAGAGTGGCTGGGCCCATGAGCCATGGCCACTGAGCCTGTGCGTCCAGAGCCTGTGCTCCACAACAGGAGAGGCCACAACAGTGAGAGGCCCGTGTACCACACACACACACACAAAAACTTGTAGTTGAACATCAAAAGATTACTGCTAATCACAAAGAACAGGCATCTCAAATTAGTGATTGCAGCACTTTTCTAAATATCAGAAGATGCAAGAATATGGGTTTGTTCAAATTATTCCTTAGATATGCATTTTAACTATCTAGGGAGAGTATCCAAAACACAGAATGCTTCCTGTTTTTCTCCATCTTAAAATTCCCTCAGGGTGTGTTGTCCATGGGTGACTACATGGATAATGGCCTGATCCTTGTAGAACTGGAGTGGTGGGCAATATTCTTTGCTTAAGAAAGCATCAAACAAGTCTTCCCTCTCTTCCTTCGCATTTCTCCATGCCATGGTGTGCACTCATTCACTTTAGTCTGATCATCATATTGAGTTAGTTAGATTTTTTAATGCTAACTAAAAATTAGATGAGAGAAACAAAATAATGGAAGTTATCATCCTGATAATCACAGAGGTTTTCTCAAGTGCTTTTGCATAGTAAGTAACAATCAAAATAGCAAAACAAAATGCCTGGGGCTCTCTGTTGTGCCCTGATATGTCTTGGAGGAACAACTTGGAGCCCGGAAATTGAATTTTACTTTGTTATACAGTGTGTTTTTTTTATTTGCTATTCTACAGAATGAGTAAATGTGTTGTCAAGAATTTCTATTAAGCATACATCCTCCCTGTGGTTTCAGATTACACTCCAATATACCCCCAAGAATTAAATAGAGGCATAAAGGATAAGTGATGGGGATCCAGGACAAGAGAGTGGGGTGTGCAAGAGACTTCTGCAATTGATTTTATTTTCTGACTGCTCTTAATTATCTTTATCTCCTGCTGAGAGGTCAGATATTTTCCCTTTTGTTTCATTTTGCTTATTAGTGTGTGTTTTTTTCAGTCCTATGATTTGGGTCTAAAACTAAACTGTGATAAAGCCATTCTTGATATTTCATGGCCAAGCCTTGCATTCTAAAATAGGCAAATGGATGGAGATTTGAATACAAAGGCCTCCAACAAGAGCAAAGGCAGTGTCCTTGCCTAGAATATTCCTTGTATCGCCCCTACCTATTACTGTAAAACTAATTTCTAGCTGCTCTTCTTGTTCACAGAATTCCTCAAATTCTTCAAGCTCATTTCTGCACAAAAGGTTTTGTACTTGACTTGCTCTCATTTCTGTTTGGTTCCCTTCCTCTTGTTGTCCCTCACCCAACCTAATCATCCATTATTATGTAATAATTCCCCAACCCTCCTGACTGTATCATTTCATACCTGAGATTACCTTGCTTATTTAGTAAATTCTTTGTTTCTCTGCTGCTGAATTGTCTATTTTCTCCTGTTTGATTGTAAGCTTCATAAAATGAGAAACTTTTCTAAATGTTCATTATGGTATCCCCAGAATTTAGAATACTACATGCCTGAGACTTAATAGTGATACAATGAAATATATATGTTTGAAGAATTAATTAATTAGCTAATTAATTAATTTGAACATAAAATGTAAAACCTGTTTTCTTCACATCTAATAGTTTGAAAGAGTAAAAGTATACATTCAGAAAAATGAAAATAATGGATAGAAACATTGAGGCCAAGTTCAAGAAACTTGTGAAGATATATGTGTATAACCATACAAGGATTGCTCTTAATAACTTATATTTTTATTTTCACTTACTCATTTGTTTTCCATGTTAGTGCACTTGAAGAAATCACGCATTATAGGTAGCACTCAGATTTAAGATTACTTGTAAGGAAATAACCACAAAAGAAAAGAAATTAGGATAGCAGTTAAACTATGAGTATCATTAATTTATCAGTCCTACAGAATATAAAATGTGCACCAGGCATCGTTTACTTCAAAGGTGGCTTCAGTTATTTTAATTAAATGCAGAGTTGAAGTAAATCATAAATCATTGGGGTAAAAATGCAGTCTCCCCTACATAATTAGAAATATAGAATTGTGAAGATGTAAACTTTATACATGAGTTTCAGAAGAGTCGATATTCTGCTTTCTGAAGGTGAAACAGTACACTTTTTATTTCCACACATTAGAAATAAAAATATTGGCACTGCTTTTACTATGTCTTTGTGTCTCTGTAAAATTAGACTTACTGTATATGTAGGTATTGTGAATCAAAACTCTCTCTACCTCTCTCTCAATCTCTCTCTCTCCCTCTCTACACACACTCGTGTATTATAAAAATAACATATTCTTTGTAATTCAAAAACTATAATAATTACAATATCCCAAGGAATACTGTTGTCTATTATTTGTGTTGAAGTCTAAGTGATAAAGGGCTTAGACATTGCTTGATCATGAGTTCTCTGGAAAGTAGAGCCTGAGGCATGGATTGACTGCTAACATTGTTTTGGTGAAACAGGTTAAAAGTCCAAGAACATGATGGTAAAAGGAAATCTAAGCAAAGATATAATTGGAATTGGAATTGATGCAATATATTACTATGCTGGCAAACAGCTTCACAAAGCGATGTGAGACAGAGCATGTTGCTCAGATCTGTATACTTTGCTCATTCTACTTCTACAAGAACATTACAAAGACAAAATTAGACATATCACAGGAGAGCAGGCAAAGAGAATGTTTCTGTTTGGCTCTTTCCTATTTCTTGCTGGTAAAATTTCAGCCCATGAGGAGAAACATTCCCATATTTCTGGTTTGCAGAATCAGCTCCTTTGAGACCACTGAGGAAGCCAGAACCTACATATGGAGGTATGCAGACTTCTTTATGCATGGAATTGGAGGGGTGATGTAGTATGGTACAACTTCCCAAGAGAAAGAAAGTAGGAGGAAGTCAAGAGAACCTGAGAAAGCACACAAAAAGTATATTCCAACAAAGCAACTGAAGTCAAATAAGTATGGGTTTAAATATCTATCCAGTATTTTCTAACATTTTAACCAGGTGGAATTTAACCTCTCTACACTATAGGGGCTTTTGCTGTTGTTGTTGTTGCTTTAATGTACAATTCTGTCTATATCTTAAAGTTGGTTTTAAAAATATTTTGTGCACAGAATGAATATTAATACATGCAGATTTAGTAATTGTAATTAACTACAATTAGTAATTGTAGTTAATAGTACTGTATTGAAGAGTTGAAATTCTCTGAGAGTTGACCTTAACTGTTCTCACCATATGAAAAAAATCATAACTATGTAAGTGATGTATATGTTAATTAGCTTGATTGTGGCAATTATTTCACTATACACACACACACACACACACACACACACACATATATATCAAAATGTCATCTTGCACACCTGAAATATATATGACTTTTATTTATCAATTTTACCTCAATAAACTGGGAAAATACCATAAAATACTGAACACATAACATGTGGAATTAAAGAGAAAAAAAGTGGGGTGGGGCATATAGGAAATGTTTGTAGCCTTTACCAGTATGTTACTGCTGTAAACTATGCAATAAAAAGATTGAATTCTCTACCAAATACTTATGTTCTTTATATATAATGGAAAAATCAGCAGGGAAGTAGAAAGAGGAAAAATAGGAACAAATAAAACATATGAGATTATATTATATCTCTTGGTGATAAAAATGGGTCAGAAAATACAAAAGCAGGAAGAAAATCAGGAAACATATACATGGTATGTGTCAGATAAATGATAAGTAATTTAAAATATGGCTTTTTAAAGAAGAGAGTTAATAAGATGGAACATTAATAGTTATAAAACTAGAATATTAGGCTCCTGCTGAATATATCTACCATGTGTTATATTACTACAGGATCCTCTTCTAATTTTATAAAATCTACCACAGCCAATGAGACATTGCCATCTTATGTGGGTGGCTTGATGGTTTCCAAATAGGATGAGAAAGGAGTGGGTGCAATTGTTTCACTTTGACTACTTTCTAAATTCAATACCCTTTCAACAAGTATGTAAGCATTCTAATACATAAAATGATCATGAAATAGGGACTGTGAATTTCCTTAAAAATAAAAATAGCAGCAATAGCAACAAGGTAAAAAATAACAACAATCAAAATAAGTAGTATCTCAATGTAAATATGTTTCTTAAAAGCTCTTTTTATAATTATGTCATATGTTCTTGATATGTCATTGACATATTGCTGTATAGGGAAAAAAAAGACTGTGAATATAGTATCATTCAACAAGGGTATGTCAATTACTCAGTTACAATGATGTTGAACTAAGATCTTCTGATCAAATCCAGTCATGTCTCTGATCTCATTTCTTACTACTCTCCCCTGGCTTATACTTTCTTGATCATCTTGGTGTCCTTTCTATTTCTCTATACATTCCAGAATTCCTCCCATCTCAGGGTCTTTGGACTTGAGATTTTTCCTGCCTAGGATGATCCTGTTCTTTACACCATTGATCACTCAGTCTCATCATTCAGTATTAAACAGAAGTCATGATTCCAGTGAGCACTTTTCTGGAAACTGTATCTTGACTGCAAATGCCCCACTTTTGACTAAACCTCTCCACTTTCTGAATTTATTTTCTTTATAACATACATCACTATCCTACACATTATCTTATTTATTTTGTTGAATGCCTTTTCTTTTAGGACATAAAATCTATCAAATTTTTGTCTTTAACATTTTTTTCATTACTGTATCCCTAGCACATGTTTTCAATAAATAAGTTTTGAATGACCCCTCAATTCTACTCTATAATTTTCCCCTAATGCGTAAATAAAGATATTATATATATATATATATATATATAAAATAATAATAATTTCTCTAACAGCATTGTCAATGTTAGGGCCTTTAGTGAGTTTTCAAGATGCAGAGATATCTGACCCAGCAGATGATGTTGTCTATATCTGTATCTGCAATTTCTGCTCCTTGCTAAGAGAAAGGGGTGCTGGTATGAAAAAAGACATATATCATTTATACCTAAACAAGAATTGTGACAGAAAATTTTGTGAAAGAATATTGTCATACATAAATCAATAAATCCATCCAAAAGATAACAATGTGGAAAAAGGAATATAACTTTTATCAAAGGTCACAATAAATATTTTTATGAAATGGAACATAATTTGAATCTGAAGTTCGCTGTATCTCAACATGTAATAACAACATAATGGTTGAAAGAAACACAAAGAAAAACTGCTTGTGATATTCATTTTCTAGTAACCTCTTTCCAAAATTGAGATTCCTAAATAAACTCAGGAAAGAATTTAAAAAATTTAGACACTGGGCTTCCCTGGTGGCGCAGTGGTTGAGAGTCCGCCTGCCGATGCAGGAGACACGGGTTCATGCCCCGGTCCGGGAAGATCCCACATGCTGTGGAGCGGCTAGGCCCATGAGCCACGGCCGCTGAGCCTGCGCGTCTGGAGCCTGTGCTCCACAACGGGAGAGGCCACAACAGTGAGAGGCCCACGTACCGGAAAAAAAAAAAAAAAAAATTTAGACACTAAACTGAAAGTCAAGAAATACAAGATATTCACAGTTTTCCATACATAATACTAACAGTCTAATAGAAATCCAACTGCAAATCTTGTTTGGTGAGCCTGTAACACTAGATGTAAAATTATGTTAAATTTGTTGGCAATACAGGGATTTCCACAGAATAGATTTTCTCTTGTGTATATCTAAAACATTGTGCCTGGCTTTAAAGATTAATCCTCACCTGTATGCAACCAACAAATCAGAATTTTGCCATTTATGTGCTTGTTTTGAAGCATTATGAAACGTTTCCACACAGGTGGGCAGATTGGAAATAGTTTCAATGACTAGAATCAGCATGTTATGGTCCAGTGACTTGGATCATAGAAATACAGGCAGACTTGGAAAGCTTTATGGATAATCCTGGTTTTGCTGCTGACCTAATGTCAAAATGCACAACTCTTATCAAGCAGGTACTCTCCCACTTCATGTTCCATAGATTCAAGGTGAGCTTCACTTGAAAATTTGTATATTTTGTAACAGAGAATGTGGATGTGATTGATCCCCCCACCCTAGTTTTCTAACATTCCCACCATCTGCAGCTTTCCAAATCATAAATCAGTGGCACTCTTGAATAGACTTTCATATTTCAAATTAAATCTTTTAGAAGTCAACAGAATACATTAGACAACATATTTTATGTAGATAGTGAAGAATTAATCTGAATTCAAACTACTTTAGTGGCAACATTTTTTAAAAAAATCAAATATAATAGCATTGTCAACCTGGCCTTGCGGTTTCCAGAGTCTATCATTACTCTCTTTAATTTTTCAAACTTATTATTTTGTATTGACCTCATTTTCTCAAATTTCTGATGAAATTTTGCATAGCCACAGACAGTTCTAAGCTTAGTTGGTTCAGAGGAAACAGGATTCTGTCACACAGTACCTGCTTATCAGATATCAGAGAAAATCACTGACTGGCTTCTGCTGTATTGTGACTAGATTTTCAAGAGATTGTCTTTGGCAGTCCCACAGGAACCACACGGAGTCCAGCAGAGAAAGCGATTTCCTGAAGAAAGGGACACTGGTGAAACAAACAAGACCAACAAATGTTAGCAGGACTTTCTTTCTCTTTCTTTCTTTCTTTCTTTCTTTCTTTCTTTCTTTTTTTCTTTCTTTCTTTCTTTCTTTCTTTCTTTCTTTCTTTCTTTCTTTCTTTCTTTCTTTCTTTCTTTCTTTCTTTCTTTTTCTTTCTTTCTTTCTTCCTTCCTTCCTTTCTTTCTTTTTTTCTTTCTTTCTTCCTTCCTCCCTCCCTTCCTTCCTTCCTTCCTTCCTTCCTTTCTTTCTTTCAAGTTAATGTATGATGGTAGAGCTTATCAACTTTAACTACAGAGGGAAACGCTTGGGTCTCTGAAACAAGAAAATGTATGGTTCGTTCTTCTGGACATGTAGGCTCAATGAAGAACTGCAATTGTTTCTTGATCATAATAAAGCAAGTAAGAAAAACCAGTCAGATGGCACTTTGTTTGTTGTAGGTGGTTCAACATTCTAATCTCTTTCAGTCTTTGTTACACATCCATTTCCATCTTCAAACCTTCAGGACTCTCTCTCTCTGTCACAGGAAGACCAGATGGCAGGTCATGGAAAGACTAGGAGTGGAAATAAGCAATCCAGAGAAGAGTATCATTCACTAAATATGTGCTGGCTGGGGCTGGGTTGGAGGTGGAAGTGTGATTAGGAATTGGTGGGGGGGCGTGAGCAGCACAGTCCACTTACTCATGACTCTTACTCCAGTCAGAATCTTCAGATACAGAAGTAAAAGTCCTCAAAGCTCTTGTGCATCAAATTCTTCATTATGGTCAAGTGCAGGGCAGTTTTCATAGTGGAGAGAGGGGAAGATTAGGAGGCAGGGCTCAGAGATTCTTACTGACCAAATGTACACCTAAAAGGCAGTGATAATAGGAAATGCAAACTTTAGGCTTCTGCAAGCTCATTTACCTTATTGGTTGCCTTTTAGAAACTTAAATATATTTGAAAAAATTACTAATGCAGAAAATATGGGACTCATATATTGAGTTAGAGCTGACATATTGGGAAAAGTGTTTATGTTTCTTATTCTTCAGGCTTAATGTGTCTCATTTTTGGATTATTTATCACTTTGACTTTGGTCTGCTGTCTACTTAATGCTTTTTTCTTATTCAGAATACTTAATGCATGCTAGTTCAAATCAACTCTTCTTCTTTGAACTCCATAGCACATTTTGAAGACAGGATCCCCAGGATATAGCCTTCTGCCATGTATAGCCTTCTGAATCTGTCCTTTTACTCTATCTTAGTGATCGAGTTCTGGCTCTTCATCCTCTAGTTTTAAGACTAGGATTGGCTCAACATTCATCTCTCAATGTTGAATACGAGAAAATAAAGATTCATGTTTCTTAGGTTACCTCTCCATTAAAAAAAATCTATATTTATGGACTGTAATAAAGAATACAATTTATTCTCAATTATTTGTGGACATTTTCTGAGAGAACTCAGTGGGTAGAGAGAATTGACAATCTATTAATATCTCAATTAATGGTATCTTTAAAAGGCAGAATTTTGGCTTGAATGTTATAAAATGCCTTTTGTTCTCATCTATTTTGAATGAATTTCTGTCCCCTGTCCATATAGGTGGGCTTAAGCTGGCTTTAGTATCTTCTTGGAGAAGACATTTAAACTTATTCCATTCAGCTATCTTTTCTTACTCTTATGTATTTTTAAATTAATTATTTTTTTTTAATTTCATGGAAGCACATCATTTTTATGTGTTATGTCCAGTGCTATATGTCCTGGTACTGAGAACATGGCTAGGTGTATGGAAAGAACTTTATATACATTTGTTAAGTAATGAATTTCTTTACTGTTAAAATAAAAGTCAAGAAGTCATGTTGTTAACAGTTTTCATAGTTGAAACTAATATTAATATCAAATGATATTTTTTTCTAAGAAATCTCTCTTCCTTCCCTTCTGCATAAATGGCATTTGACTCTTTCAGGTACATTTTCTGCCAAAATTCATGTGTGCAAATTCTACCTGAAACCATGATTATGTTGCTCTTTTGGATATAAGAACTTGTTTTATTTCATACCAAATCTTTTATTCTACCTTGCGGAAAAGAAGGTATATTGTGGAAGAGAAAGCATATTGCAAATCAGTGAAATACATTTTGAAATAGGGAAGGTGATACACTTTTTGATTAGCCAAATTATGGAGATCTAACTTTGAGAACAAAGCCTGCTATAATCTTTTTTTGCAAATGCTGATTTGGAATAATATTATATCTCACACACTTGGGAAGAATATAGTCAAAAAAGTTATCTGTCTAAAAGCAAAAAATGAAGAGGCTACTTGTAAAAGGGTGAAATCAATTAATTTCTAAGAAAACTGATCTGTGGAGAATTGCAATGATATTCAAATACTATCAAGCAAAATACAGAGTGAAGGGCATCTTTGCCACAGAAGGCAAACTAATAACTAAATTTGATAACTTTTTGGATTGAGAAACTGCATTGTTTCTCCCTCTGGTATATGAGAGCTATTGTTCTCTCTCTGTATATATATGTATATACATATATATATGTATACACACATATATATTTATGTGTATGTATATACATGTGTATGTATTTACATGTTTGTGAATAAAGAAAATGAAATTGCCTTTCACATATGTCCCTCTATGAGATATAAATGTGGCTAAAAATATAAAATTAACTTCTCTTCTTTCTGAAACAAAGTGAATGACCTTCTTGATTCCATGGTTCTCAAAAATATTGTGGACATGCCCTGGGAATGACTCAATCAAGTCATATTAAGACCATAGAGAATATTGTCCTTCTTGAGTGTTTTATGGTGACTTCAGAACATTACAGGCAAGGCAACAATTCCTTCAGCATTGCTGGAATCCTAGATTATACAGGTCATGAAAGATTTTTTAAACTCTTTTTTATTTAAATCCCACCCCTGATATTTATAATTATCACCAAATATTGGTGTGTCCAACCTCATTCAAACAAAGAACCACTAAGACACTTCCTGGCAAAATATTGTTAGCTTTGTAAGGCAAAACGTATAAAATCATTGTCCAAGAATCCTAAGGGAAGAGAGACTGATCTTAAAATTATGCTGTAGGCTTGCTATTTAACTCTACCTCTCAAAGTCAATGTGGCTTAAGTAAGCAACACTGACAATAATGCAATTTATATTGAAAAAAAATGCTTGTTCACTGATTTTCTGACTAGCCCTTTTTTGAATTTTCTTAACACATGTGTTCTTATCTAATTTCCACCTTTGGAAGTTAAAAGCTCAATTATGCCTTGAACACAGAAAGCTGGTACCTGTGACTACCTGTTATAACCTTATCTGATTTCCCTTGCTTGAATTTCTTTCCATGGGATACCAGTCTAATACTCCAGCACATTGCTTGAAATGCTAACAATGTTTACTTAGTTCATAATTAGTTATTTTCCCAAGAATGAAACTTGCCTCTGATAGCTTTAACCTTGTTATCAAACAGGTTGTCAAATTAGTCTTCATATGATGGCAGATACTGCTATATGGATGTCTAGATACTGGCTCATAAAGCCTCTCAGATCAGACTTTGTATTGGAAAATGGCACCTGCTGCAATCACACTTGTATTTACCTCACCAATGTTTAGAGTTGATTTAAGACAAGAGGCCTCTTGCTAAAAGAAGGGTTAAAAACCATCATCTTGGTTTGTGTCTACACCTCATTGACCTGTCCCTCATTTATTCTGAATTATCTTCCTCTTACCTGGCAGGATATCATAATGGCTGTTGTGCCATTCACAGAATAATTTTAGCCATATCTCACTTTGTTTATTCTGATTGGCATCTGGCAAAGACAAGTTTCATTTTGCAATTACAGTAAAAAATAAGGCAACACATTAGAATTTAGGGACATAATATAACTTGGCCAATCCAGATAAAATTTTAAAGCAGACAACATGCATCTACAGCTTGTTCCTTGGCACATTTCCCTAACAATGGAAGTTGGGAAAATGTTGAAAAAATTCCTTAATCAGGGGTCAAGAGACACTGTCTTAAGTCCTGGCATCACCCTGTACTTGCTGGGTGACAAAAATGAGGAAAACTAAAGCTTATAAAAATTACGTAAAATTATGTATGTGCCCGCACATTTCAAACTGTAAAATTCCATTAAAATGTTAACTTTTTCTTTGTTATTATGGTTGCAATTGAAACAGATGGATCAGCTACGGAAAAGAGAAGGGGTATAATGAGTGTAAGATCTCACAATACATCGTTATAAAGTCAAAATTAGAACCTACTCTTCTTGCTAACAATTCTATCAAACCATAAAATTGGGAAAACGGATTTTCAATTTCAACAGGAAAAAGCTGAGAGATGTGTTTTGATCACCTCCTATTTACACATTGGTGAGGGAGGAAGTCCTGATCCAGGTTTATGGGCATGGCCACTCCAGGTTTATGGGGATGGCCCTATAAACACAACACACAACAAAGGAGAGCTGAAACCACAACGTTTATTACTCACATATGCTCACAGCCCATGGAGGAGGAGAGAACATGCCAGTCATGCACGGTCACATGAGTGTTGTACTTGGGAACAGACTGAAGGATCAAGGGCTATGGAAGGCAGGCTCTGTTGTATCAAGAGGATGGGGTGCACCCTTGGTGACCATGGGAGAATGTGATTTGTCTTTTGGAATAATTCCATGGGCTGGGAGGGAACTGACACTGCTATTCAGAGATAAGCAAGAACTGGGTCTGGCCGTTTTGATAAGGAAGGTTGTTTAGCTAAGGGACCATTTCTCTGGGGGCACAGGGGAGGGGAAAACTTGTTGTTAGGTCATCTGAGGCCTTCCTGTTCTCATTGGGTGCCAAGGCAGGACTTAAAATTAGGGTTTAATTTTAGACCTTTAGACCTTATCACATGAGAGGCATTAACTCAACTGGTATAGATAGAAGACCTCAAGTGGAAGTTGTGACCATGGGGGCAATTAAATAGAAAAGTCTAAATTCAAGAGCCTGGAAACAATAACTTTTAATCAAAAGAGACAAGCGAAAATGGCAATAAAAAATAATGAGGGAGTGTGGAATAGGTTGAGAATAAAGAAAAAATAATGTCTTGAAAAATCAAAAAACATTTCAAAAACTGGAAGATGGGGATGATCAATCATGTCAATAGATACAAAGAAAAGAAAAGTAATCAGGTGATGACTAAAGATTGATTTTGAATTTTTTTTTTAAATTGTGAGGTCAATTTCAATGTCCATATTTGAGTACGTCTGCCACTGGGGGCCAGGCTGAAAATTCTGCATGCTCTTGGAAGTGAATTCAGGACAAGCAAGGGACGGTGGTAATGTCATTGCATCCCAAAGAGCACCTTGAAAACCTTAAAGTCTACCACTAGGGATCCATCATTTCACCTTAAGTATACTTTTTAAATTAAAACAAACAAACAAAAAGTTCAACTAACTATAGCAAGTTAAAGTGCTCATTTAGAATCCTGGGAAATTGAGGCAATGAAAATCAGAAATCACAATGTAAATCACCTAAAATTCCATTACAGACAAATAATGACAAGTAGCATAGCTTGGGATACTGATCATCATTGATATATGTTAATATACTTGAAAGGGTAATGTTTTCTGAAAGTTATAAGTTATCTGAATAAAAGTCTTACAAATATGCCCAGAAAAATGGGTTCTGTTGAGAAATACCTCTCTTAAAGGTAAAGAAATAAGGCAGCTCTTTCTTAAGTGTTCACAAATATGGAGTTGACACAGTAAAGATGCAGAGTCCTTTGATGAAGAGAGTTATTGTAAGAAACTTTAATAAATTTTTTCTCTAATAAAATCTGTTTACATTTCCAAGAGATGAACTTCCTCTCCATTTCTGATCAGTTATCCAAAATAGGCAAATCACCCTAGCCACATCTGCAAATGTATTACTTTCTCCACTCTTATGGTGCCTCATTAGGCCCTAAGTATCTTTTAGCTGGACCATTTTAACAAATTCTGAGTTGAATTTCCCCATCACCAGGCTCTCACTGCTCTGGTCCATCTTCTCTATTGTATCACAAAAATCTATCTATAGATGACCACAGCTTGTGTGTTAGAAGCTGTTAAGTTTTGGTGTTCCTCTTAGTAAAAACCAAACAAAAACAACAAAAAACACAGTATCTTACTTTCAATGTTTATAATAATATATCACCATATATACTGTTTTCATAAGGGATGCATATAATCCATAAATTTGTATGTCAAACTGTGTCATTATAAGTATATTTTCTAGGAAGAATTTATATGGCTTCTATCATTTTCAAAAGGGATCCAGTTACCCACGTGTTGATAAATATGGTCTTAGAGCATAGATTAGGGAAACACAAAAAGCTAGATATTAGCAGCAGTGCCAGGGTCCCAGCCAGGGAAAAGGATGTCCTGGCTCATGGTTTCTGTGGTGAGCAATCTCTAAATCCTTTTGCTCTGATGCCTAATAGTTTCTGTTTTTTCATCTTTCCAAGTGCACATAGAACATCTTCCAAACTTGATCATAGTGTGGATTATATAGAAAATCACATTGAGTAGTGTCTCCTAAAACTATGCATGTACAGTCTGTCACACAGCAACTTTCATCCTATGTTGTAATAAATTGAATTGCATACATGTGTGCATTAAAATTATGTATAAAATATTCATAACAATATTATTCTCAATAATCAAAAACTGAAAAGTGTATGGCCACCCAGCAAGGACAGAATAGGTAGATGGCACATACAACAATATAGATTAATGATACAAATAAAGTACTGTGGAAAATAAGCCAGATTCAAATAATGCATACTGTATCCTTCCACAAATATGAAGTGCACAAACAGACAAATCTAATATAATGTGTTAAATAGAGTGATGGCAAAATTTGTAGAATATGATGACTGAGATAAGGAATAGCTCCTGTCATTCTATTCTGTTGTGCTATTAAGATTCTATTTCGGGCTTCCCTGGTGGCGCAGTGGTTGAGAGTCTGCCTGCCGATGCAGGGGATACGGGATCGTGCCCGGGTCTGGGAAGATCCCACATGTCGCGGAGCGGCTGGGCCCGTGGGCCACGGCCGCTGAGCCTGCGCGTCCGGAGCCTGTGCTCCGCAACGGGAGGGGCCACAGCAGTGAGAGGCCTGCATACCGCAAAAAAAAAAAAAAAAGATTCTATTTCATAATCTAGATAATGGTTATACAGGCCTGTTCATCAAGTAGGACATTTGAGACTAGAAAACTATGTTGTATATATGTTATCCTTTGAAAAATATACAATTACGTTTTTCATGTAATTCTATTAATATCTTTTTCAGAATAGCAATATTTTTCCTCCAAATTTACAGACATATTTGAATGACATAGAGTAAAAACTAAAAATCTTTTGGGGGGCAAGGATTCTAAAGTTATTCTTTAACTCCATAGAGATATATGTTTACTCCATCTGTAACAAATTTTACCAATCTGTTTTCTTTTGAAGAAGCCAAAGGTTTCTTTTATTTTAGAAAGTTTATTCTTATAACTAAAAGCACCAAAAAATGAATTTCCTCAATACTGAAAGTGATATAAAACATATGTTAAAAAACATAATCAGTTTCTCTGTTGCAAATTATGCTCTGGCAAGGTGAGACAAAATCACTTCAAGTATTTAAGAAAAATGAAAACAATAAATATTCAAACTGGATAGTATGGGCACTCAGCAGGTTCACATTAAAATGTAATGGGCCATAATTTAATATCTTTGTTTTTCTACTTCGGGGTTTAAAAAGATTAAAGCTTTCAATTAAAAAAACAAACAAACAAACAAACGAAAAAAACAGAAAGAACACCAAGAACATGAAAGACAAAGAAAGAAAAGTTAGGTGGACACATTAAGATAGTGGAGTAAGGGGACATGGAGTTCACCTTCCCCAACAAACACATCAAAAAATACATCTATACGTTGAAAAATTCTCACTGAAAGCTAAGTGGAAACTGCCAGAAGGACTCCTATATAACCAAAATAACCACCTCAAAAAATTAGGAAAAGAACAAACAAATCTCAAAGTCAATAAGGAAGCAAATGATAAAGATCAGAGAGGAAATAAATAGGGATTAAAATAATAGAAAATATCAATGAAAACAAAAGCTGGTGTTTTGAAAAGATAACAAAATTGAAAGCCTTTAACTGGACTCACCAATAGAAATAGAGAAGGCCAAATTAAATTAAATAAGAAATGAAAGAGTAGAAATAGCAATTAATACAACAGAGACACAAAAAATTATAAGACAATACTACTAACAGTTATATGCCAACAAACTGGACAACCTAGAAGAAACGGACAAATTTCTCCCAAGACTAAACCTGCCAACACTAAAGACAATATACAACATACAACCTGCCAAGACTGCATCAAGAAGAATCTGTTGGTGGGTATGTAAATTGGTGAAGCCACTATGGAAAATAGTATGGAAATTCTTCAAAAAACTCAAAATAGAACTACCAAATCATCCAGCAATTCCACTCCTGGATATATAGCCAGAAAAAAAAGAAAACACTAACTCAAAAAGATACATGTAGCCCAATGTTCGCAGCAGCACTAAATACAATAGCCAAAATATGGAAGCAACCCAAATGCCCATCATACATACATATATATATATATATATATATATATGTACATATATATATATGTACAGAATGGAGTGTTACTCAGCCATATAAAGAATGAAATTCTACCATTTGCTATAACGTGGATGGACCTAGAGAATATTTTGGTTAATTAAATAATTCAGACAGAGAAAGATGAAAGACAAATACTGTATTGTATTATTATATGTGGAATATAGAAAATACTGCAAGTGTTTGTGTAAAACAGAAACAGGTTCACCAATAAGTAAACAAACCAGTGGTTACCAAAAGGGAGAGGGCAAGACAGAGGGGCAAATTAGGGGAATGGGATTAAGAGATACAAGCTATTATGTATAAAATAGGTAAGAAACAAGGATATATTGCATAGCACAGGGAATTATAGGCCTTATTTTGTAATAACTTTAATGGAGTATAATCTGTAAAAATTCTGAATCACTATATTATACACCTGAAATTAATATAGCATGTTATATCAATTATACTTCAGTAAAAAAAGACAGTCAGTATTACCTCATGAAGCTATAAATTGGAGGTTGTAGCCAAGATGAAAACTTATCTTAGAAATATAAAAAGTTACACTGATACTTAATCTGAAATGCTAATACACCATTTCCTCTGCTTCTAACTTAACTTAATGATGAAAGCTTTATACATTTCAATAATGGCCCATATCAACTGCAGATTCACGGTGGAATTCTAGAATAGACATATTGTTTAGGTATCATCAATGGGATGGTTTAGGCTAGGTTCTTCCTAGATAGATGGGGTGGAAAAGAACTGTGGTCACTAGAAGATATACTAAGGGAATCCCTAACAAGAATACAAAGAGTGAGCATAAAAGTGTCCTGTACCTACTGTATGTGGCCAGTTTTCTTCTATAGCATATAAATCTCATCTGTTCTTACTGAACTTTGAATTTTGTTATACAACATCTCTATGGTAAAAGAGTTAGCAAATGCAAAGAATGGAAGTGCAACTTTATTTTTGTTTTGTTTTACCCCATTTTCAGACCAGATATTTTGTGTTAAAATTTTATTAGACTATCAAAAATTGTCCATACTGCTCACTTTCTTCCATTTTCTCTTTCCTTTTCTTTCTTCCTTCTTTCTTCCATTCTCTCTTCCCTCCTGCCTCTCCCTCTCCTTTCTTTCTTTTTTTTCCTTTTCTTTCTTTTCTCCTTCCTTTTTTCCTTTCTTTCTTTCTTTTCCTTTCTTTCTTTTCCTTCCTTCCTTGTTTCTTTCCTTTCTTTTTCTTTCTTTCTTAATTTCTTTTTCTTTCTTTCTTTCTTTCTTTCTTTCTTTCTTTCTTTCTTTCTTTCTTTCTTTCTTTCTTTCTTTCTTTTTCTTTCTCTTTTCCTTCCTTCTCTCCCTCCTTCCTTCTTTCCTTCTTTGTCTCCTTTTTCTTTCTTTTCTTCTGCTTTGCTCTTTTTCTTCTCACAAAAATATTATTTTTATTAAATACTAGGTATTTTCTTAATAAAACAAACAATATGTTTTAAACCCTACCAATGCAAAGTTTATCTGTTAGTGGATAGAAGAGACACACCAGAAACACAAAAGTAATGCAGGTTAATGTCATGTGATTTAACACAAAAGAGGGAAAACTATCTGTAAAACTATGGAAAACCAATCCCAATTTGCCAATATATTCATTTTCTTAATTGTCTTGTTCAGTTCTATGATATCTTTATACATTTTGAATTTTGTTGTGTTTTTTGTGATTTATTTGCTCTGTGTACTACTATATAAGAAGTTTTATAGTCACCTACTGCAATTGTGACATATTTTGTTTTTATCTAATATCATGACACTTATTTCTAGTCTTCCCACTTGTTTTACAGAACTTTTTTTTTTTTCTATTTTCAGGTCCTTTTTATCCAGTAATTTTATTATTTAATTTTTCCTATGTTAGTTTCTTAGTGGCTTCACATTGCTACAGTGTTTTGCATGTGAAAAGTTATCTTCTTAGAATGAACGCCCACCCTGCTCCCACTTTGTTAGGTTAAGTCCTCCTCATCCTTTAGAACTTAACTAAACCATCATTTTCTGTTGGAATGCATTCCAATTCTTCACTGACTAGCTTTAATGTCTTTTCTCTGGACTCCATACAAATCTACATCTTCTCTTTAGTTAATTGTGATGGTTCTACCTTTGCATTTTCTTGAATAATTGACAATTTTTTGTGTATCCTATTAGATTATTAGTGACATGCTGGCAGTAGCCAGTTCTGTTGTGACATATTTATGTACTCAGTGGCTAGCCAAGTACATGCCATATAAGAAGCACTCAAATTTTCACAGAATAGATGAAATAAATTATACAATTCAGGCTATGGGTCAGAAGAAAAACACCTATTCATGAAATTCTTTCCAGGAGATGGAGTGCCATAGTCTGAGACTCAGCACCAGAATTCCATAACATCTTTGGGAACATTGTGTTGGAGAAGGATTATGTAGGAGTGAATTAGAAGAAAGATCAGGGTCCATGGCAGCATTAAGGTCATTTACTAATTTCTTACTCAAGAGTTTTGCAAATGGTATATCTTATGAACAAATTAATTTTAACCTCAAATGATGCATATTATTTGTAACTTTAGAAAATGAATTAAAACATTTAGTACAATGTCAGCAAGCCTTAAGATGAAACAAACCAGATATAGATAATGGGCCAAGTATACAAATTTGTCAGTAAATTTTTATCTACTCATTACCATCTTCACATGAAAAGCTTGCTAAGCTGTTAACCTTCATTAATAAGCACCATTATAAATTATAGCAAGTGTTATCATGTATGTCTAATATTCTATGAACAATGCATGGTATGGCTGTAATTCTCTAAGCATTGTAATAAATACATTACAAATATGAAAACTATTCTTTTTTAACTCATGACATTTTATGAACAGATAGCTTTTTTAAATCATAAAGTGTTTATAAAATTATGGCAAGAGTTGTAAAAACTCTTAGTAATTTTTTGACAAATTAATAATAATAAAAGGAAAGGGATTCAAGAACATTAGGTCATTTAAAAAAATCCTAAACAACTCTAGGGTCAAAGAGACTACACTTTACATTATACTTAGTGACCACGTGATCATTAATTATCAAAGCACAGCAAGTAGACCTACTGTACTCACAGTAAAGGTTAATGCTCTAAACACTTCCAATATTAAAGAAGACATAAGTAAACATTAAACTTAATAGTTAATTCTGGATACTTGAGAAAGAACAGCAAAATAATCTAAGATATTCAGAGATAAATGATAAGAAAATTTAGTGAATTCAAATAGAGAAAAAGACCAATAAAATAATCAATATTTATTAAGACCAATCAATATATTACACACAAAGAGAGAAGAGATAGAATGAAAGATAGAGAGAGAACACTTTATTAGTTGTTAATATATGTGAGAAAGCTAATTTAACAGCATATAAAGAGTAGGGCAAATATTAGTGAATATTTATCTAAGTACATGTTAAAATATTTATTGAAAAATATATTTGAGAATACCCACCTTGGATTAAGCCAACCTGGATAATCTAAAATAATGTCCTCATTTTGAGGTCCTTAATCTTAATCATATTTTCAAAGTTCATTTTGCCATGTTAAGTAGCATATGTACAGGTTCCATAGATCAGGGTATGGACATCTTTAGGAGACAATTACTCTGCCTATCATATACAATGAAGTACAATTTTCACCTCTCTCTTTCTGTAGTTCTCAAAAATTTCAGTTTTTCAACCTACCTCTTTAGGAGTCAACAAAAATTCAGTCCCCAATTTCAGGTTTTACCACACAAGTAATTCTCCTTCTCTCCTACTTCTTTATCATGTTCTTAGTTGTGTGATTTCCTCAAGCACATGAATAGATAGTTCAGCTTTCCCAGTTATTTTCATTGGAGGGGCTGGTCTTGATTATCTAGTCTCATTCTACTGTAAATAAAAAACAGACATCTCCATTATTCACTTCTAATCTGAAGGCTCCAGTACAAGGATCTTATAAGATTCCAAGTCATATTCCTATGCCCTACGTATTATGGAGGATGAAAGTTAAGATAAAGTATTTGTCTTGGACATATATGACTCAAAATAAGAATTTCCTGAGAGTCAAGGTGGTGTAATAGCAGGATGCAGAATTCACATCTCTGCACAACTAGGGCACCTACAAGGCACCGGTGGGGGACCACGGACACCTAAGGGGATGGGAGGAAACCCCAACGACTGGGTAGGATGTGAGGTGTGGGGGGAGTGAAGGGGTAGGAGAAGTGGAAGTGTGACGGGACTGGTGCCCCTAAGGAGCAGCTGTGGGAAGGGAAGGGATACTACACTTGAAAGTGGAAATTGGAGAACCATTGGGAGAGCATTGGATCAAAAGGGAGTGTAGAGAGGTTTCCCAGGCCTGATCCTCTGCCCACCGAGGTCCCCTCCAGCCATGTGAGTCCTGAGCGAGTGGGAGGGAGAGAAGGGGAGCAAAAGTAAAGGCTGGACCTCCGGGATGGCACCCCTCAGGGGTGTCTGGGGGAGGGGAGGAGTTCCTACACCCAGCGGGACCTACTCATGGTTCGGGGGTCCAGTGACGATGGGAGAGACCCTGGGGGAGACGGTTGGGTAGGGCCGCAAAGGAATGGAAGGGAACAGGGCCAGTGCTTTCCCTGTTCATTTAGGCACTGGGAAGACTGTTGGCTTCCTGGGCCTAATCCTCTGCCCTCAGAGCCTCCCTCCTGCCGTGCAGAGTCCAAGCCCCACCCCACACCCACACCCAGGGCCCCACCTCTACACTCGGAGACACCCTGCACCGTGCTGGGCTTAAACCCCACCAACACACCCTCACTCAGGGTCCTACCTCCAAACTCCAGAACTCCACAATCCAGAGGCCCTCCTTTCCATGTGCTGCCTCTCACCTTCTGCATAGGCCCTAACTAGAGGCCCCACCTCATGCATGAACGTCACCCCACATAGACCCTACCACACGTTCACACGTCACCCCCCACCCACCTAGGTCTCACCCCACACTAAACCCTGCCCCTGCTTAAGTTCCACACCCCACACCTAAATGCCACCCCCATAGCCAAAGCATTTTTTTCTTTTCTTTTTTCCTCTTTTAGGTTGGGGTCCTGTTTACCTTGTTGATTCATTGTGGTTGATTCTTTTATATTTTTATATTTCCTAATAAATCTTTTATTTTTCTAATATTTTATTCTTTATATATAATGTTTCTTTTTTTGGTTGTGGTTTTATTTTACCTTGTTGCAGTTGTTTCCGATATAGTTTTATTTTTCCTCATATATTATTTTATCATTCTAATTTTATTTTGTTTTTTATTCTTTGATATTGTACTGCTCCCCTTTTTTTTTTTTTTTTTACCATGCCATGAAGCTGTGAGATCTTGGTTCCCAGGCCAGAGGTCATGCCTGAGCTCCTGTGGTGGGAGCTCTGAGTCCAAACTGCTGGATTAACTTAGAAACTCAGACCCCAGGGAATATCAAACAGAGTGAGGCCTCCCATATGTCCTCATCTCAGCATGAAAACCCAGCTCTATCCACCTATCTGCAAATTCTACTGCTGGACAACTCAGGACAAACAACAAGTAAGACAGGAATATAGCACCACCCAAAAAAAAGAAAAAAAAAGAAATGACAAAAAAAAATTGTTACAGACGAAGGAGCAAGGTACAAACCTACAAGACCAAATAAATGAAGATGAAATAGGAATCCTACCTGAAAAGGAATTGAGAGTAGCGATAGTAAAGAGGATCCAAAATCTTGGAAACAGAATGGAGAAAATACAAGACACATTTAACAAGGATCTAGAAGAACTAAAGAGCACACAGTGATGAACAGCACAATTACTGAAATTAAAAATATCTCTATAAGGAATCAATAACAGAATAACAGAAGCAGAAGAATGGGTAAATGAGCTGGAATATAAAATGGTGGAAATAACTACCAGGGAGCACAATAAAGAAAAAAGAATTAAAACAACTGAGGGCAGTCTCAGAGACATCTGAGACAATACTAAACATACCAACATTCGAATTATAGGGGTCCCAGAAGAAGAGAAAAAAAAAGATCTGAGAAAATATTTGAAGAGATTATAGTCAAAAACTTCCTTAACATGGGAAACAAAATAGTCAATCAAGTCCAGGAAGCATGGAGAGTACCATACAGGATAAACCAAAAGAGAAACATGCCAAGACACATATTAACCAAGCAATCAAAAATTAAATACAAAGAAAAAATATTAACAGCAGCTAGGGAAAAGCAACAAATAACATACAAGGGAATCCCCATAAGTTTAATAGCTGATTTCAAGGCAGAAACTTTGCAAGCCAGAAGGGAGTGGCAGGACATATTTAAAGTGATGAAAGGGAAAAACCTACAATCAAAATTACGCTACCCAGCAAGGATCTCATTGAGCTTCGATGGAGAAATTAAAACCTTTACAAGTAAGAAAAAGTTAATAGAGTTCAGCACTAACAAACAGTTTTACAAGAAATGCTAAAGGAACTTCTCTAGGCAGGAAACACAAGAGAAGGAAAAAACCTACATAAACAAACCCAAAACAATTAAGAAAATGGTCATAGGAACATACATATCAATAACTACCTTAAATGAAAACTGATTAAATGCTCCAACAAAAAGACACAGAGTGTCTGAATAGATACAAAAACAAGCCCCACATATATGGTGCCAACAAGAGACCCACTACAGGCCTAGGGACACATAAAGACTGAAAGTGAGGGGATTGAAAAAGGTATCCCATTCAAAATGTAATCAAAAGAAAGCTGGACTAGCAATTCTCATATCAGACAAAATAGATTTTAAAATAAGACTATTACAAGAGCCAAAGAAGGACACTACATCATGATCAAGGGATCAATCCAAGAAGGAAATATAACAATTGTAAATATTTATGCACACACATAGGAACACCACAATACATAAGGCAAATGCTAACAGCCATAAAAGGTGAAATCAATAGTCACACAATAAGAGTAGGGGACTTTAACATCCCACTTTCACCAATGGACAGATCATCCAAAGTGAAAATAAACAAGGAAACACAAGCTTTAAAAAACACATTAAACAAAATGGACTTAATTGATATTTATAGGACATTCCATCCAAAAACAACAAAAATACACTTTCTTTGCAAGTGCTCATGGAACATTCTCCAGGACAGACCATATCTTGGATCACAAATCAAGCCTAGGTAAATTTAAGAAAATTGAAATCATGTCAAGTATCTTTTCGGACCACAACAGTATGAGACTAGATATCAATTACAGGAAAAGAATTTGTAAAAAATACAAACACATGGAAGATAAACAATACACTACTAAATAACCAAGAGATTACTGAAGGTATGAAAGAGGAAATAAAAAAATACCTAGAAACAAATGACAATAAAAACATGATGACCCAAAACCTATGGGATGCAGAAAAAGCAGTTCCAACAGGGAAGTTTATAGCAACACAATCCTACCTCAAGAAACAAGAAACATCTCAAATAAACAATCTAACCTTACACCTAAAGCAATTAGAGAAAGAAGAACAGAAAAACCACACAGTTAGCAGAAGGAAAGAAATCATAAAGATCAGAACAGAAATAAATGAAAAATAAATTAAAGAAATGATAGCAAAGATCAATAAAACTAAAAGGTGGTTCTTTGAGAAGTTAAACAAAATTGATAAACCATTAGCCAGACTTATCAAGAAAAAAATGGAGAAGACTCAAATCAATAGAATTAGAAATGTAAAAGAAGTAACAACTGACACTGCAGAAATACAAAGGATCATGAGAGATAACTACAAGCAACTATATGCCAATAAATTGGAAAACCTGGAAGAAATGAACAAATTCTTAGAAATGCACAACCTTCCAAGACTGAACCAGGAAGAAACAGAAAATATAAACAGACCAATCACAAACATTGAAATTGAACCTGTGATTAAAAATCTTCCAACAAACAAAAACCCAAGAATGGATGGATTTACAGGGGAATTCTACCAAACATTTAGAGAAGAGCTAACACCTATCCTTCTCAAAGTCTTCCAAAATATAACAGAGCGAGGAACATTCCCAAACTCATTCTATGAGGCCACCATCTCCCTGATACCACAACCAAAGATGTCACAAAAAAAGAAAATTACAGGCCAATATCTCTGATGAACATAGATGCAAAAATGCTCAATAAAATACTAGCAAACAGAATCCAACAACACATTAAAAGGCTCATACACCATGATCAAGGGGGCTTTATCCCAGGAATGCAAGGATTCTTCAATATATGCAAATCAATCCATGTGATAAACCATATTAACAACATGAAGGAGAAGAATCATATGACCATCTCAAGAGATGCAGAAGAAGCTTTTGACAAATTTCAACACCCATTAATGATAAAAAACAAACAAACAAACAAAAACTCTCCAGAAAGTAGGTATAGAGGGAATGTCCCTACCTCAACATAATAAATGTCCTATATGACAAACCTACATCCAACATCATTCTCAATGGTGAAAAATTGAAAGCACTTCCTCTAAGATCAGGAACAAGACAAGGTTGCCTACTGTCACCACTATTATTCAACATAGTTTTGGAAGTTTTAGCCATGACAATCACAGAAGAGAAAGAAATAAAAGGTTTCCAAATCGGAAAAGAAGAAGTAAAGCTGTCACTCTTTGCAGATGACATGATATTATACAAAGAAAATCCCAAAGATGCTACAAGGAAGCTACAAGAGATAATCAATGCATCTGTGAAGTAGCAGGATACAAAATTAATGCCCAGAAATCTCTTGCATTCCTACACACTAATGGTGGAAAATCTGAAAGAGAAATTAAGGAAACACTCCCATTTACCACTGCAGCAAAAAGAATAAAACACCTAGGATAAACCTACCTAAGGAGACAAAAGACCTGTATGCAGAAAACTATAAGACACTAGTGAAAGAAATTAAAGATGATACCAACAGATGGAGAGGTATACTATGTTCTTTGAAGATTTGAAGAATCAATATTGTGAAAATGACTCTACTACCCAAAGCAATGTACAGATTTAATGCAATCCCTATCAAACTATGAATGATATTTTTCACAGAACTATAACAAAAAATGTCACAATGTGTATGGAAACACAAAAGACCCTGAATACCCAAAGCAATATTCAGAAAGTAAAACGGAGCTGGAGGAATCAGGTTCCCTGACTTCAGACTATATTACAAAGCTACAGTAATCAAGACAGTATGGTAGTGACACAAAAACCGAATTATAGATCAATGGAAGAGGATAGAAAGCCCAGAGATAAGCCCACGCACATCTGGTCACCTTATCTTTGATAAAGGCGGCAAGTTTAGACAACGGAGAAGAGACAGCCTCTTCAATAAGTGGTGCTGGGAAAACTGGACAGCTACATGTAAAAGAATGAAATTAGAAAACTCCCTAACACCACACAGAAAAGTAAACTCAAAATGCATTAAAGACCTAAATGTAAGCCCAGGCACTATTAAATTGTTAGAGGAAAACATAGGCAGAACATTCTATGACATAAATCACAGCAAGATCCTACTTGACCCACCTCCTAGAGAAATGGAAATCAAAACAAAAATAAACAAATGGGACCTAATGAAACTTAAAAGATTTTGCACTGCAAAGGAAACCATAAACAAGATGAAAAGACATCCCTCAGAATGGGAGAAAATATTTACAAAAGAAGAAACTGACAAAGGATTAATCTTCAAGATATATAAGCAGCTCATGCAGCTCAATATCAAAAAAACAAACAACACAATCCAAAAATGGGCAGAAGACCTGAAGAGACATTTCTCCAAAAAGTTATACAGATTGCCACCAAACTCATGAAAGGATGCTCAACATCACTAATCATAAGAGAAAAGCAAATCAAAACTGCAATGAGGTATCACTTCACACCAGTCAGAATGGCCATCATCAAAAAATGTACAAACAATAAATGCTGGAGAGGTTGTGGAGAAAAGGGAGCCCTCTTGCACTGTTGGTGGGAATGTAAATTGATACAGCCACTATGGAGAACAGTATGGAGGTTCCTTAAAAAACTAAAAAAGAACTACCATATAACCCACTACTGGGCATGTACTCTGAGAAACCATAGTTCAAAAAGAGTCATGTACCACAATGTTCATTGCAGCACTACTTACAATAACCAGGACATGGAAACAGCCTAAGTGTCCATTGACAGACGAATGGATAAAGAAGATGTGGCACATATATACAATGGAATGTTACTCAGCCATAATAAGAAGCAAAATTGAGTTATTTGTAATGAGGTGGATGGACCTAGAGTCTGTCATATAGGATGAAGTAAGTCAGAAAGAGAAAAGCAAATACGTATGCTAACATATGTCTATGGAATGTTAAAGAAAAAAAGGTTCTAATGAACCAAGTGCAGGACAGGAATAAAGACACAGATGTAGAGAATGGACTTGAGGACACGTGGAGGGGGAAGTGCAAGCTGCGACAAAGTAAGAGAGTAACATTGACGTATATACACTACCAAATGTAAACTAGATAGCAGGTGGGAAGCAGCTGCATGACACAGGGAGATCAGGTCAGTGCTTTGCAACCACCTAGAGAGGTAGGTTAAGGTGTTTAGGCAGGAGATGCAAGAGGGAGGGGTTATGGGGATATACATATGCATATAGCTGATTCACTTTGTTACACAGCAGAACCTACCACAGCACTGTAAAGCAATTATACCCCAATAAATGTGTTTAAAAATATAAAAAAGAATTTCCCAAATATAGTTAGGGAGCTGAATGTGTCAAAATATGAAAAATACTTACATTCATACCAAATTTATGTTGATCTGCTAATGTATTAATCTATATATCATAATCATCTATCTTTGTAGACCAAAATGTAAAAAATAAATCTTTCTCATAAATTGATAATATCTTGGATGAAATTTACCTTTTATATATTATTGAAACTTTTCTAGTGAACTTATTTGTCCTATAATTGTACATAAAACAATATTACCTTGTGATAGTAAAAATGGAACTTGTTCTTGTTCACTTTTTTATCTCCAGGTTATAGCACGATTGCTGAAAAAATTTGGATAGCATCTCCATCTCTGTTATTCATATATTTTAACATCACTGTGTTCATCTTTATTTTCAATTAGAGTAGAAAGAGATTTACAAATTATCTTGCACATGACATTTGATGTTTGTTTCTGTCAAAATACTTCAATATTATATTTTAATTTTTCTACTGCAATTTTATTTCCTTAAAGTGTTTTAATATCACCTGCTTCCATTTCACCTCCACTATTTCTGACATTTTATGCTATTTTTCTTTTATCTCTTGATGTTTTGTTCTTATGCCCTTCATCTTTTTTTCCAGAGGTGTGCATTTGTTGCATACTGTTAAGAATGTCAAACCATGTGTAAACATGTCTTCTGTTTCCCACTGTTAATCATTCTTCAGAGGTATTCAGAGGTATGTTCTCCCTCAGGGTTGTCTGAGGTATGTTTTTTTTTTTGTTTTCTCTTCTGCTGGAACATTTATCCTGTTTGAGTTTTTTTCTTCTGTACTAATCCTTAAATGAAAAGAAAGAGCATGTTGGTTGGCTATGGCTCTGCTGTGTTTTTATTTGGGCATTGAATAATATCCCTCAAAACCTAAGGGAAAATTACTCTTCAGGGAATCTTATCTGTTTCCTTTTGTTTACCCGCTGTTCATCTAACCTATAGGTTGATCTGCTGAACTTCTAGATTCTCTCCTACTCAATTTCCTGATTCTATAAAAAACTTAGTGGGTAGATAACACAAAAATCTTCCATTTCCAGAGTCCAATTTCCAAAATGCAAGGATCCTTGCAGACTCTGTTCTTCTTCAAGATCTCTATCATAGACAGTATAGATTCCACTGGTCTCTACTTCCTTCTTACTTCCTGATTGTGGCTTTTAGTTTTTGTGGTCTTTGAATACATACAGAGACATGGTTTGATATGATGTAAATGACATACAGACAATATTCCTGGGTTTCTAAAATTACAACTCATGTTTGTATATTTCACTCTCTTGCATGGCCCAAAGTAAAACATAGAGCCTGAAAGGCAGAAATGATAAAGGAAGAAAGAGGTAACTTTTATGACTATGTTACAGAGAAGAAAAGTGACTAAATCGTGCAGAACACAGATTCAACCTAAAACTTAGGTGATGTTACCTAAATATATACTATGTTCCTGTGAAATTTTTCCATTATTTTCTCCCTAGTAGAGATACTGGGCTAGTGAGCTAGGGCAAAGACAATACCTAAAGCAAAAACATATTTATTATTTCTTTCATATGAAGAAATACATTGAAACAGGACATTTTATTAATTTGTTATTTTTACTTTATTTATTTTGCTCTATTAAACAAATATTTAGGTATAAAAAATGCTCCAAGTTTCAAAAGTCTTAATATTTTGTGCTATAGTCTATATATCCTCATAGGTATTTTATTCTGAAGCTGACTATTTTATTTGTGTATATTATTTTTATTGATGTTCAAAATTACTTTCTAGAAAAGGCTACCATCCCAGTGTCATCTATGCTTTGTGTGCTAATTAATACGTAAATTTTAATCTATGTTGCTTTCTTAAATCTAAAATTGTATTATGCTTTGCAGTGCAGAATGATATTTGCCTCTTGATTTATAATTGAAGCAGGTTGCTCTTATTAACATACTTCCTCTAGGCAGGGGCAGAAATGTGGCTATATTTTTTAAACTGTAATAAAAGAAGATGGTGAAAGTTTGATTAATATTTCATTTTTTCATCTTTGAAAATAATAAAACTATGTAAGACTGCCTTTAGGTTGAATATTTATATTCTTGAATTAAAGAGCCAACATATTTATCCCTTTAACACAAAATGAATGTTCTTATCATTTGTTATTCTATAATTAAAATACATGATTTTCAAATAATTCATGTAGTTTAAAAAATAACACAGCAAAATGATATAATATTGGATAAATTAATTGCAATCAAAATATTATAAGTGACAAAGATCTGCCTGATGTTTCATTTCAAATGCTTCAATTTGGTTCAAACATGCCAGAGGAGGGCAAATTCCTTCATGGATTTTAGAGGATAGAGAAAACTGGTCCTTCCATTGCATTCTCTAGTCTCCGTCTTCCTCCTGATAGATTAGTGAAAAAGGAAATTATAACTGAGTCAATCCTTCATTTTTCTCTGATTCTTTCACAACACACTGTAAATCTTCCAAATTCTATTATCACAGAATATTTTAATTTCATAGTATAAAAATGTTAATATCATTTTATTATTTTTTTTAATGTAGGGAGCATGAATTCAGAGCAAGTTCTGACTCTCCAATTGTCCTCCAGTTCAAGGGCACTGATGTAGTGCATGAACTCCTTTTACAACACACACCTCAGGTGACTGAGAACTCTTCCCATCCTGAGGTAGTTTCAATCTTGGAAGTCTTTAGATGTTTCAGTGACCATCATGCAGTCAAAATGGGTCATACTTTGGTTCCATTTATTCTCTTATTTTCCCTTCTGGACTGCAGAGAAAATATCTGAATTTCTCCCCTCATGATTTTTCTCCCAACACCCCACTTGTTGCCACACTCCGTTTTATATTTCCTAGTCATTCTCTTCAGTTTTTTTCTTTATTTTCTTCATTGTCACAATCCATTTTTTCCTATACACTCTTAACCAATTATTTTCCTCATCCTTCATTTATTTAATCATTGAATTTTATTGGGCCAATTCTATGTGCCTGACAATCAGTCACTAGGGAAGCAGGAGTGAAAAATTAGACAAAAATCACATGAAATTTTGTTCTTTTCCATTTTCTATCAGTTTTTACTTTATTTGCCATCCTTTTATTCTTTCACTCTAACAGAAGCTATTGAATAACTTAAACATAGTTTAAAGTCCTGAATAAGCAGAATACAGCCTGCATTTACCTATCACTTAAGGAACATCATGGAAATATTAGTGTGAGTTTTAATCTGAACACAATTCTATAGAAGGTTAAATGTACTTAGACTTGGTCTAAACTTATACATTTAAAAATGCAATTAATCACAATAAATATTATCCAGTAACTTTATTGGAAACATCATTGAGCACAAACAAAATTATCTCATGTAAATTTACCCCTGGTGTGGTAAAGCAGGTTTTCCATACAGGGACCTGAATTCAGAGTAGGACCTGGCTCTCCTATTATGCTCAAATACATAATTTGCTTCCTAAAGTATTAATCTTCATGTCTTATATGTCCATTCACTCAGACAACATCATTGGTTACCTATTTTGTACCAGACCCTACATTGAATGCAAAGAGGAAAACTAAAATCTTAAATTCTGCAACAGTTTATAATTTATACAATGTCTTTGCATTTTAATATCTTCAACCATAGTGGAACTTTATTAAGACATTTTACTTGATGTAGAAACAGACTAAGGGACTTTAAATATTTGCTGGACATCAAACATAAAAAGTAGCGTAAATAAAATTGAATATGAATTTTCTCATTCCAATATCACTTTTCATTCCCTAGCTATGATTCAGGGATCCATCCAATTTGGTCTGCCATGAAAACTTAAACTATTAAATAATTTCTCCAACCTATAAGTAAAGGCCAAATCTAATCAGAGATCTTGACTTTATCTTGCCTGTTACTGGACAATGGTTTCTTCCAGAAGGTTCTTCCCTAAAGAGATTTCTAGGCTGAAGTTCAGCAACATAAATTCTTCAGAAAGGAAGATGGCCTCCTTTATCTGGATTGTGCTCTGAATACCATCCCTTGCCTAAAGGTAAAAGTAGACAATCCACTGAATTTGAGTTTTAGGTTAGAGGTGAGAGTGGTTTGAAGCAAGGTTAAAAATAAAGCTACCTTCTTTATTTGTCTGAAAAAACATTTTAAATCTTCTGGGATAACTGAAACTCTTCTTTAAAATTATAAATGTGCATTGCATGCCTTCCAGCCAACAATGACCACTTTAAAAACCTGTCCTTCTCTTACAGATTCCAGTGTTCATAACCAACTGAATAATGTTTTAATATTTTCTTTGTACACATTTTGGCCAAGATTCAGATGGTAAGTGTAATGCTGTCTACAGAGGGTAAGTTAAAAAACAAAATTCACTTGCTAAACTTTGGGCTACAAAGTGGTTAGATCTAGTCAGTCTATAAAGATACCTAGAAAAAGATAATCTTCAGATAATCTTAAACCAGCAGAAACTTTGTAGGAGAATGTTTAATAAAATTGAATTAATTAAAAATATAATGCAGGGACATTATGTAATTTTTCTAGAGTCAAAAATGCCATTGCACACCCATCAGTATGATCCAGACCTACCCTTGAATCCAGAATTTCCGCTTACACCATGCTTCTTTTCAATGACTAAAATGTCATAAAAGGAATGAATAATATTAATCAATTTACAAAATTCTGAATTAAAAATAAATAAGTAGCTATACTTTTCTGAGGGTATCTGTGGCAGGCAGAGTACTATGTCTGTGTTTGTGCTTTATTTCACATAATGCTTATGGCAGTAATTATTTGTGCTCCTTATATTTGGATAATTCTCCTTCTGGGCACAGAGCTTACATGTCCCAGGCACCTTGCAGTTAGAACCATATGACCAATTCTAGCCAATATGCCGTAAACAGAAATAATGTGTGCCATGTCAGGCTGGAGCATAGAATAAAGGATGAGAAATCTCTATACATGTATTTTATATGGTGAATCTGAAAGATAACAGAACACACATATGCTTGCCAACCAAAGGGAAACATGCGGAGTGAGCAAGAGAGGCACATTTTTTAAAAATCAGGTCACTGAGATTTAGATGTTGCTTTTCACCAAAGTGAAATCTTGCCTATTCTGTCTAATATATTATTTTGCCCAATTTGAACTTTTGTTATCTCATTTTACAGGAAAGGAAACTGAAGCTCAAAGTATTCATGAGAGTTCCAAATGCTCAAAGGTATAAACTATGAGTATTGAAGGAAATAGATACAATGTCAAAAAAACACAGGTGTGACAAAACCTAAGCTATCATTTAAGTAAACTTATGTTCCACATTATATCCCTTATGCTAAATACAGAAAGCCTAATGTAGCTAAATCCAAGTAAAATATGTTACAAAGGTACTTTGAGTTAAATTTATTCAATTGAGAATTTCTATCAACCTGCATGATCTTAAATACTACAAATTTATAGGAATTGCTTGAAATCAGATAATATGATTCTTTTTTTAATCAAGATAGTGTTGGCCATTTTAGGTCCATCCATTTCTCTTGTCAATTCTTCCAAAGGCTACCGGAATTTTATAGACCAAATTGAATAGAATGGACTGAAAGTTGGGGAGGATTTACATGTTGTTTTCCCTCTAATTAATGTAGACTATCTCTACTTTTTCATGTCTTTTATATTTTGTCACCAATGTTCTTTAAATTTCAGTGTACGTGTATTACAATAAAGACACGGAGGTAGAGAATAGATTTGAGGACGTGGCGAGGGGGAAGGGTAAGCTAGGATGAAGTGAGAGAGTAACAGTGACATATATACACTACCAAATGTAAAATAGATAGCTAGTGAGAAGCAGCTGCATAGCACAGGGAAATCACCTCAGTGCTTTGTGTCCACCTAGAGGGGCAGGATAAGGAGAGTGGGAGAGAGACGCAAAAGGGAGGGGATTTGGGGATATACATATGCATATAGCTGATTCACTTTGTTATACAGCAGAAACTAACACAATATTGTAAAGCAATTATACTCCAATAAAGATGTTAAAAGAAAAAAAAATGACTCATAAATTTATTCTTAATTATTTTATGGTTTTGTTGCTACTGTATTTTTTTAATTTCATTTTCCATTTGTTTGATGCTATTTGTAGATAGAAACAAATTTGGTTACCATGAATAATTATTTAAATATGAATAATATTACATCTAGTATTTTTTAAACAGAACTCTTAGGGTTTTCTACATATACCACAGTGACATCTGTAAATAAAGGCAAATTTTACTTCTTCCTTTCCAATTTTTATGGTTTTTATTTATTTTCTCCTATAATATAATTGCTAGGACTTCTGCTATAATCCTAACTTGGAGAGAACAGAAACCTTGCCTTGTATCCAATGATTTTTGTGTGTGTGTGTGGTTGTTTGTTTGTTTTTTGAGTGGGTGGAGGGCAGATATTCGATATTTCACTACTAAGTAAAATGTATAATATGAGCTATGGGTTATTTATAGATTCCTGTTTACCCAATGAGAAAGAGACCTAGCAATCCTTTTTTTGAGTATTTTCTTCATGAGTAAAGTTTATCAAGTATATTTTTCAGTATCTTTTGAGAAGTTCTACATATTTCTCTTTATTTCATCATTGTGTTGAAGCACATTGGTTCATATTTCAATGTTAAATCAAACTTACATTCCTGAGAAAAATTTGTCTGGGCTATCTCACTTAATCCTTATAATTTTTGTGAAGTTATTATAATTATCATCATTTTATATGTAAAAAAAATTAAACATAAAGATATTAAATAATCTGCCAATATCAACTACTTAGTGGGAAATTAAGAGAAACTATAGATTTAGACTCGCTTACTTAAATTCTCTGAGGAAGAGAGTGAAAATAATCTATATGTATTAAATCAACATTACAGATGGATTAGAGAAGACTAAAATTGTTAAACTACTATGCAATGAACTGTAATAGCCTATTCTAGGAAAGCACACATAAAGGTAAAAAAGCAGAGGCACAGAGAGGCAATTTTCCTTCGTGTGCTTTCAATTCAAAATGTCCTGAACAAGATGACATTGTGGCCTATTAACTTAATACCATCTCTTAATTGTGACTTTCACCTAATTTGCCTAACTTTGGCCTGAGTCTATGGTAGTCATGTAAGCATTTAGATTTACACAAGGAAATGCTAGTAAATTGATTAATGCTGTAAATCAATCCATCAATGGGATTACCCAGAAAATTCAACAATTCAGGGCTTTAATTCTGTGTCTACCCTGTTAAACGAAGTGTGTAAGCTTTTCAAAATTACTTCTTTGCAGACAACTCCCTATCAGCTAGAAACAGATGGGCTGATGGATAGTTTAATCAGACACACAAACAGATGCTAAGAAAATTCATCTTCATTGAACCATAACATTGGAATAAGTTGATAGTTTTTGTCTGTTTTACCTATTGGGATGTTAGTCAATCATCAACAGTCTTGTTTCCTTTGAAATGTGTCATTAGAGAATTTCCAATTAGGGCACACCAGCAAGCACAAACTAGCCTAACTGATGACAAGTATCGTAATGATGACAGGTATAAAGATAAAATAATATTGTCAAGCAGATAAACAGAGTTCAATTCTCAGTAGGACAAAGGTGGAAATTTACATTCATCTTATTGTGTAGAAGACAACATCCTCATTTGGGTGAAATACTGAGAATCATTTTGGATTTAGGCTAACAGCTTTGTCATTCTCATCCTCAGTTTCCTGATCATTAAAGGGCTGTAATTACAAACCTGTGGGTATTTTGAGAGGATAAAAATGTAATGAGACTTAGTTGAATAATCTTAATTCATATAATCTATTATGTAGATATAATATATCATTATCTCTGCAATTATTATTGCTATTGTAAGTGATACTGCCACTGGATTTAGAGATGATGATTCATGCCATTTTTGACTCCTAAAATTAAATCCTCATTGATTGTATACTAAGTAGAATCACCATTTTAACCTTTCTTAAGTGTCAGATATGAACATGGTAACTAACTTTTCATGGAGGGCAAAGTTTTAATGGATCACCTATGTATTTTGATTTTCTTTCAATATTACTTGGAAATGGGTAAAATCATGACAAATACAGTGGATTTTCCTGCATGAGAATGAACATAAAATGCAAACATGAACAATTTCATCCACTTACTTCACATATTTCATAGAAGTTTGGAATATTTTTTAAATAATATTGTCCAATGAAAGCAACCAGGGCTGATTCCAGAGCTGGGGCAAGTATAGGATGAGCCTAAAATATCAGGTCTATTGTTGTACTGAGACTAAAGATTTGGCCCAGGCAACTGGAATGATAGGTATACTTGGCCTAACAAATGGTCTGGTGTGACTGGTGTGTTCTGTGGGTCCATAGTCATGGATTTTCCTGGCACATTTGTTGTGTTCAGTAAGGCTATGACCCATGAGGCAACCACTTGGCCAGCATGTTTGACACAGCTAAAGCCCAAGAAGCATCCTATGAATTTGAAAGATTGATTACATTCCAGAATAGTGAACAAATTAGTAAATACAGAGCGATAAGATAATGTGAGTTAGGTTTCTCATTGTTAAAGAGAAGGTTAAAAATATGGAAAGGGGGAAAACTGAAATAAATCCTGTATTAGAGGTATCAGTGTGAACTCATGGTTTTTAATATATAAAGGTAGTTATAGTTATAGGAATAAAATCTTATATATCTATTTATCTCTCAAGAGATAGAGCTAAAGATCAATAGAAATATATGTGTGTGTTTCTGTGGTGAATATATATACATATGTACATATTCTAGCCCTGATCACTGCATTCCAAGAGCAAATAGCACACTTAACACCCAAATTTTGGTTCCTAAATAATATTGTCCAATGAAAGCAACCAGGGCTGATTCCAGAGCTGGGGCAAGTATAGGATGAGCCTAAAATATCAGGTTGTGTCAGCAGTAAGAAGGTAAAATTAGAAATGCAAATGAAAGTAAGAAATACGAAAATTTTTGTTAAAATATTTAGCAATATAGAATTTCAAAAGTTGTGATTTATAATTGCCACAAGCTTTTATCCTTATTCAATAAACATCCACTTCCATAGAATCAGAGTTAAATATTTTATGTTTCAGTCTGAGGAATTTATCTAGGATATAGTTTATCCATTATCCAAGACATCTAATGAAGGTAAACTTTGGGTCTATAAAATTAAGTGAACTTAAAATAATCAGTTCCTGAATTTTGGCATATGATTTTAAATTCATTCAGTTTTGCCATCTGTCACAAAAAGAAAAGGCCAATATAAAAATTAATTTCAGAGGAAATAGAAATAATATAATAAAGTAAAAAATAGAAGGTTTTATAATATATTAAAATACATTATTGACTTTATAAAAAGAGCTTCATGCAAAGGAGTCTATGGAGATCATGAAAGCATTTTTGGAAATTAAAAATTGTAAAATTGTAGTGGCTGACATAAAAGCAATACAAAGTATGGGTGCTAGAAGACAGGAATCTCTCCAAATTTATAGAAGCATAAACATTGACAGAAAATATGAGAGGAAAGGGAATTCCCTGGCGATCCAGTGGTTAGGACACCATGCTCTCATTGCCAAGGGCCCAGGTTCTATCCCTGGTCAGTGAACTAAGATCCCACAAGTTGGACAGTGCAGCCAAAAAATTAAAAAAGCAAAAAAACAAAAAAAATCTAAGCGCTTCTTAAAACAAAGAAAATATGACAGAAAATATAGGTGGTTTAGTGAAATTTCAAGAAGGGTGGACTTTGAAAACTGGAGATTAATAAAGATATAATTAAATATAACCTGATTGATCTGAGAAATAGTTAAAATTCACCACTGTAAACGTAATGTTTATGCACTTTTCTGAAGTTAAATTCAAGTTAAATTCAAAAACATATTAATTATAAGGATTGCTAAAAGAGCCCTCTAAAATGGAGCCTGGAGGCCTTAGAGGAAATGAGAATTAAATTTTACAGCTTTATACCAACTTTTTGCTCATTTCCACAGCACCATGACAGTCCTGGCTTCATCATGTAGGGACAAGAAAACTCCCCTGCCTGATGTAGAGGAGGAGCTGATGATGGAAGGTTGACGTTTACTCAAGAATGAGGAAGAAGGTGGTCTTTTCCTCCTCCCAATTTTTCCTTTGATTATAAAAACTGTATGCCACTGAGTTCTCAGTGCAGCACTCCCTTGCCCACCCGCTTGTAAGCCTCACAAGCATCCTATTCTAATAAATCACTTCTTATCTATCAAAAAAGATATTTTATGGCTTTAAATAACATCTACACACTGATGACTTCAAATCCATAACTTCAGTCTTCTCCCCTGTGCTCCAGGTCAGAATCTCTAAAGGCCTCTATTAGATTTCCAGTTAAATGTTTGATAGGAATAACAGAATTCTTGATTTGCCTCTCCAAAATTGCCCCTCCCATAATCTATCCATTAAGACAAAAATCTAGAATTATCTTTAATATGCCAATGTCTCTTACTCCAGTCCTCAATAATCATCCCCTACACCCACACCCACACACCACACACCACACACTACACAAACTCAAGCAATCCATCAACAAGTTGATATGCCCCATATGGATCCGCAGTTTTTAAATTATGCTCTTAACATTCTATTCCAGACCATTTTATTTCTCACCTACAACATCTTAAACATCCTCTATTTTTTCACACTTAAACAATGAAATCCAAACTTGTTATCATGACTTTCAAGGCCTTGCCTAATTGAAAGCTTCTCCATTATTCTCTTTTACCAAGATCCCTCATATTCCATAAGTTGCATCCTCTCTAGATAAGTGGCTTTCTTAATATTCTTCAAAAAATTAATTTTGTTCTGGCTTTCAGGCCTTTCTACTTACTATTCTTACTCCTGGAGCCACTGACACCAGATCTTCATATTTTGGGTCTTTCTAGTTTTAGATGTATTTCTTCAGATTATCCCTGTTTACCCAATCAACTGAATACCAAAACTTTGGTTGACTCTATCACCTTGTTTTAATTCTCTGTAGTGTTTATCACCATCTGAAATTATGTAACTCATATATTTCTTCATTTTTTGTTATTTTTCTCTGTCACTTTTAAATTAAAAGCTCAACCTGAGCTGTTTCATCAACTGCTTTACTCACCACAGCTAGAAAATACACGTCTGGCAGAGAATGAACATTCACTGCACATATGTTGGAAGGAATAATAAAATGCTATAATCAACAATACATTATAGAAGATAGTTTTTCAGCAAGGATGGAAAATATACAACAAGAACACTTCCCCACAGTTCTGCACACCTAACCCCTATGAATAACTGGGAATAGCACATTTTCCAATTGATTTTTAATATAGCCTGAGATCCTTCTTATTGCAATACTCAACTTGGCTACTATTCAAACAGCTCCAGCTATGAGCTGGAACCTGGTTCCTGACCCTAAATTAGATAACATAGCTTAGTTTGTACATGGTTTTAGACAAAGCTGTGAACTTCATTACATAAGTGTCTGATACTTATTTCAATTCAATAGACATTTATTGAGCATCTACTCCACTATAATCTTGGTCTCTGTTTTTGAGAGATCACAGTGTAACAGGAAAAGTAATGTACAAATAATCAAAGTCAGTGCAGGAATTTAGGGAAGAGAAATCAGCATGATCAAGGCGTGAAAAGTTGAATAACATGGCAGTCAACAATTGATGTTAATGTTTGGAAGGAAGGTCAAGGAGTGATGGTGGAAATAAGGCTGGGAACAGTCAGAGTCATATTGTGAAAGACTTTTTAAAATGAGATGGAGAGCTTAGATCTGGATGTGCACTCACTGGTGAGGGAAAAGTATGATCAGAGCTTTGTTTGAGAAAGATAAGTGGTGGTGGAGGGTAGAACTGAAGAGAAAAGGAAAAAATCTAGGGGCACAGAGACCAGTTAGAATGAAAATGCAGAATCTTAAGTGTCAGACAATTAGGACTTAGATCATGTGTTAATTGAAAAGAAAGGAAGGAATATATTTCAGGGATTATTGCAGTTATGACTAAGCATTTAATGTTAGTTTTGTCCTGAGTGATGGTAAGAGAAAGATACTGAGTAAAAAATATCACTACAATAGATGGTGACAGGCACCCAAGAGGAAGAAGCACTTTCAAAAGAACAGAGAAGTCTGTTTTCACACATGTTGAATTTGAAAAGCTGTAAATCTATCAATGTAGAGTTATTTAGCCACTGTAGAAAATAGATGCCTTGGAGTTTCTATGGGTCAAATATATCCCTTCTCTATTTGAGTTCTGAACTCATATAGAAACACACACAAAATTCATATAGTTCCAAACTATTAGCTTTGTTGCTACTTAAGCTGAATTAGAGAATATAACATAGGTTACCAAAATCTTTTAGTTTCAATTATTGAAATTTAAATTGATGGGCTTATCCTCCCAAACAACAAGAGGAGATCTGTCCAATGAGTGTACAACATGACACTTATTTTCTACTGCTGTATATTTCATTCTATTTCAATTTGTGAAAAAATTCTCATCTGAACAGCAGGCCTATCAACTGGGTTGAAGCTGCCACATAATGGGTCTTAAAAATTGTCAGTTACTTGGACCTGAATTAAAAGCCTGAGACACAAATGTTGGGTTTCACCATTAGTCATCATCCTTCATCAAGTTACGTTCAAATTAATCCAGAATTCATTGTCTGCAAACATGTGGCATAATCCTTCATCTAACTTTTAGATTTTGCTAATAATAATAACAACAATAATATTTAATCCTTAGCATGGGCCACCCTGTGCTAAACATATTACATTCAAAATGTTACAGAAACTTTATGTTAGGTATTATTTTGATTATTACACTACTATTTTATTAGGAGTCTTGACATTTACATTATATAACTAAGCAAACAAGATTGAATAAAATGGAGGTCTAGAAGTCCTCCTGAACTTTACCTGATTATCTCATTCTGGGATCCATTCTGTCAATTGATCAGATTCATTATCTCAACTTGTTTTATCCTTTGGAAGCTCTACCTTCACCTCCTAACTATACATTTTGATGCTATCTGTATGTCTAGACTAGGTTTCCTAACCCTTGTGTTGGATTCATAGTACCTGGAGAAGGTTTTAACTTTATTGCTTCCATTTGCTTCCTGTTGCTACCCTTAATGTTTAATATCAGAACTTCAGTAGTTCTAAGGCAAGTTTCATCACATTCATGTTTTTCTAGGCATTTGAGTCTAGACAAACAATGGCCTTAAATATATGCAGTCACGAACATATAATATTGCTTCTTGATTTAGACATAAACTCTACTCAGAAATACACCCTCTCTGCTGAAAATGCAGCTATTCAAATGGCATTTGACTACTTTATTTTATCACAACTAAACTGTCATTAATTTTTAAAACACACCATCAATTTATGTATCATTAGGAAGGAAAAATTTATAAATTGTTTAATTTCATCAATTATAAAACTGAGATTTCAGAGTTCTTAAATGTGAAAAAAAAGTTGTACCTTGGAATCAATGAAATATCATAAGTTCCTTGAATTTTCACCACCTTTTAGTTTTCTCTTACTACTGTTATGCTTTGTTAATTAACTAACTGCCCCTCTTTTTAAAAATCCTGCCAATTTTGTGTGAAGGAGAATCTCCCAAAGTAAGTTATAGCAGACAGTTTATTGTTATTGTTACCTGCAGAAGCAGATGGGTCCTTACTCCAAATTTGCTTTGAATATTGAGCCTGAAGATACCACACACAACAAGAAGGAATGAAAAGTTTTATTACTGACATGTTTGAGATCTCTGGGAAGAGCAGGACAGGCCTATCAAAACAAGTCTGCAATGGCTTGAGGAGCAGGGAAAGGAGACAGGCCTGGTTTTGAATTGTGATTAGTATGGCTGGCAGTGTTTAAGTCTCCCTCTGGAGCCAAAGGAGGGAACATTGGGCCTTCTTGTCATCTTACCCAGATATGGAGCACAGGGAGAGAGGAAACGTTGAGCTTTAAAATCTGCCAGCGGTCAAATATAAAAAAATAGAGTCCAACTCCTGCATTTATTTTCAAAACTTATAAAGGTTAGTGTTTCAATTTAATAGGACAGAAAATTCTAACAGAATTGTTATGAAAGCTAACTTTCCATATGTATAGTAAAACACTAAGATCTTTAGATAAACTGGAATTTACCATACATCTATTTTCCAAAATTCTTGAGCATCCCTTTATAGAATCTTTCTCAAAGATTAGTGTCACTCTCTCAGAGACAAAAGATGAAGAGTTTACCTGATGCATTTTGGCTTTCTGATAACTTTCAGGCAGTTAATCACATTGTTTCTCTGATCTAATGACATGGCCTGAGTAGAGAATGACTTATTTGTTTCTATCTGGCCCTTTTTTGGCATGTTGGTAGGTACATTCTTAATTGACTCTTCATTTCATTTTGCACATGAAATGTTAAGGAAAAATAATTATCAGTATCCGAACATGGAAAATTGCACCATCCAAAAGTACAGATATGAATCTTGCTTAATGTTCTCAAATTTTGTAAAATAATCTTCTCATAAATATTTTTCTATATTTCCTCCATTTTAATATTATTGAGATGAACTCTGGTCTTCTAGAAAGTTTAAAACCTGCTGAAGTGACAAGTTACTACTGGTGACCAGACAGCTTCTCACCACTACTTCACTAGTCCAACATTTAGGGAAAATATGCTGCCTAAAAAGGCCATTATGTTTCTGTTTCCTTTTTTTTTTATTTTTATTTTTTTTCTTTTTTGTGCTTAAATTGGTTCCAAAAGGCAAAGGCAAAGTGAAGCATACAACAATCAAATCTGGGTGAACAGCCTTCAGCGGAAGAATTTCAAGGCTCAATTTATGAACTTAGAAGCACTTATGCTGGAGATATTCGTTCTACCAAAGCATAGTGGAGTCCCCTTTCCCACATAAACTCTTCTGTTGGTGGTGCTGTGCTGAAAGCAGTTATGTACATGCATTCCTTTGTTCTTATTTTGGACAAACAGCAATTGTTGGAGACTGGACCACACCAATCAACCCAGAAAAGAAAGGATATTATCTCCAGATATTTGAGATTTGCCTTAGGAAGAACACAGAGGTCATCAGTGCTGTAGTGCCTTTATTATGTCTCCCTCAGGGAAGAGTCTGAAATCAGTAACTCATGAAGCACAAAACCCTCACACAGAAATTTTGATGTTAATAATACTTAGCCATACAAACTTGGACTGAATTCAGCTATGAGCTCAGTATCCTGGCCATTAGCAACCTCCTTGTGTGAATATGTCCCTCATTTATTGCATTCTTTGCTAGTTAAATAATGCACTGGCTTGGCAGTTAGAATTTTGTGAAGAAGTGGGTATTTTTTTATTCGTCTCAAAAGAATTCGAACCTGAAGTAGTATCTGACTCTAAACACTTTAAGTGACATTTATTTGAGAGAACATCTTTAAAAGATTTCAGAGCTAGACAATTTCTCACTTGGGTTGCTTGTATTTCTATTTCACCTAATTTTTTCACAGCTTTTGAAGTAGTTTCAGATGGTCTATGGAAACACAGGTGAATAATACTTATGGTCTTTGGCCCATTTTTCTTGTTTTCCCTACCAGTTACTATGTAAAATAAAACATACCTATTATACTGGACTCTAGTCAAATCTGCCCATCCCCAAGGAGTTGCAACTTCCTATGGAAGATGCATATCACCTTGGACAGTGGGGTCTTCAGAACTCCCCATCAAAGCACATTAAAGACTAACACATTCCAGGGCTTCCCTGGTGGCACAGTGGTTGAGAGTCTGCCTGCTGATGCAGGGGACACGGGTTCGTGTCCGGGAAGATCCCACATGCCGCGGAGCGGCTGGGCCCGTGATCCATGGCCGCTGAGCCTGCGCGTCCAGAGCCTGTGCTCCGCAACGGGAGAGGCCACAACAGTGAGAGGCCCGCGGTAAAAAGACTAACACATTCCAAATTGGGGGTTGGGGGGGAGAAACAGAAAATAACAAAACCAAATAAGGATAGGTGTATCATTTAAAAATGTAGTTTTGCTTTTTAAAAGTTTGAGAATCAATCTTGAGAAAGTTTTAAGTATTGGAATTTGACCTAAAATGTATTTGCATAAACTTGGAATATGTTTTTATGGTGCACAGTATGAAAAAATTATGGACTGAATTGACAATTCCTTTGTAATTTTGTTTCTAGGAGCTCCCTTGGAAATTTGTTCCCATGCTTGTACTGGGGAAAGAATGGAAGAAGAAGAGATCCAGAAATTTGGGTTCAAATTCCCTATTTCAGTGTGGCTCCAGATTAGAACTTGTCAGTGCAAACTGCTCAGGGAGATCTGAGGGCAGAAGGGGAAGAGAGGGCACAGTTCTTCAGAGGCAGCTACAAAAGATTAAGGGGAAGATGTGAAGTTCAAAGTAGCTTCTAGTTATAGAGATGAAGCAGCCTGGGAGAGTTGGTGGAAATTCCCAGCTTATGCTTCATAGTGGCATCAGCAGCAAGCTATAGAGAAGCTACAGTATAAACAGGTAGTTGTTTGAATCTTCCAGTTCCTAAGAATCTCAGCAGCTTCCAGGCAAACTCTTAAAATTCACCCCTTCCTGTATTGCAGGCTGAAGTCCTTAGTGGAACCTCCTCGGACCTTCACTCCTCCTGTTCTCTCAACATGGGTCTAAGCCTCCACTTTATTGTTTTATAATCCTTCTGAATATCTTCTGATTATTTGACTTAATTTTAAATAACAGTAACATTAATCATCATGTTTAGATTCAAAAGAAATACATGGAATCAATGCTTGTATTTAATTTTTTTAATCTTTCAGAGAGTTTAAGGTAAATACTAGATATCCTCTGAAAGTGTGCAGTCCCAGCATAAAAAAATTATTTCAGTATTTCATTAATAACACTCTGTTAGTTAAGTAGCACTATGTTTTTGAAACCTATCACAGGTGCAATACAAAAAAAGAAAGTTTGGTTTGTTAGCATTTAAACCATAATTTTCTTTGCCAGTAGATTTTCCTCAAGATGTAGGAAATTTGATACTGAATTTAATTTTATATATTAAATCTGATAATATTTGGCTTCTATTAAAGGATTATGTTTCCTTTAATATAATCCTGGGAACTCAGGCTGATTTGAAGAGCTTTTCTTGCATTTGTTTGCTTTGATAGAAGGGCTTAAAATGGTGGCATACTGCTTTGGTGTTAATGTGTGTTTCCTGTAAGTAAACACAAATGTGGGAAAACGTTAATGAGGGATCTATAGTACTGGTTAAACAGGTGGAGAAAATTAATTCAATTAAAGTGAAATGAACTATCATTATTTAATTTGAGTAAGAAATCTGGGCAAAAAGGTGTGAATTTACAGACAGAACTGTGCTAAGTTCTTTTGCATTTGCACTAGGGCTGCAATAGAATGTAAAACTGTAATATAGGGTTTTCAGCTCAACACTTTAAACAAAAAGTTTTGTGCTCATGAATTTGTATTTGGAACTATGTCACTGGATATTCTCTAAACATAGGATGAAATGGGATAACTTTCCATCTGTCAGTGGTAAGTGAATTTTAGTCTGAATATTGATGAAGTTGTTGGACCTCTTGCTGCTTCCTTGCCTTAGAAACTTTTTGCCTCACTCAACATATAAGATGTGGGATGCAGAACTTCCATTTCAAAAATAGATAAGGTATCCTCCTGCCCTGTTGATTAAAATACGATCTGATATTTGATGTTGTAACCTATGATGATTTTTGTCTATTCCCTGAATGTGGTCTTGTCAAGCCTAAATTTTATGGCTTACTGTATCCACTAATTCATCACCTGAATCTTACTTATCTTCTCTCTAATAGAATAGACACATACTCTTCCATCAGCATTTCAAGATTTTCCCAACACGCCTGTAGGTCAACAGATCCGCTTACCCAGAGTCCTTCTACTTAGAGATGGGCATTTACATATTCACTAAATGAATCACCTAGATTACATAATTTTCCTATGCAGTCATTTTTTTGTTTGTTTTTTTCTCAGTTGAATAGCTCTTGGGACCGTTTTAGTCACAAGGAAGTGTTGCCAAAATCATTCAAACAAGGTCAATTATTTGAATGTGAAACGTAATTGGTTTATCATATCGCTCTCAAAAATGGTAACCAAAATAATAACTGTATCAGCAAACTTCCAAACATTACATCTCAAATATCATTTTTTGGCAATATTTTCTAAAGAATGGAAGAAATTTTGGAAACCATAATTGTCCACAGCAGCTAAGGTAAATGGAATTTAACTCAGTTAAATTATATTTATCACTGAAATGTTCAAACTATTTCAACTGTTATGATTGAAGCACATCTTATATTTCTAATGAAAACTTTTCATTTTACAGTTGGACAAACAAGCCTCCAATGAATGGAAGTGCTTTCCAATGCTCTTTTAAGTCTCGATAATAGTAACCTCTTCTCATAATATCTTGAATGCTCTTCCTTTGCAATCTCACACATTTTCTCCCTGAGAGATGAGGCAGAGGAAGAGATGAAATATAATAGGATTTAGATGAAGTACTTGGAATTTCATCTTCCATTCCAGGAAGAGTAAAAGCTTTTAGTAGATAAGGGACGTTCTCCCTTTTACTTTCCCCAAACTGGGATTCTTTTATCCCAAATGAGTTCCTTTCAATCCAGGATATATAGGCATTTGGCATTGCTCCCGCTTTGGGAAAGCGAGGTCCTGTAACAGAGTTTGCCTAGAATATTGGTAGCTATGCTTTGCTAAAAATTCAGGGGGAAAACCCCACCAGCCTGTAGCTTGTCAGTCTTCCATCACCTTGAAACATTTTCTTAGAGTTGGTAAGGGATGTTTTTAGTTGTGAAAGTGGTGTTCCTCAAAGCTTTTATAGGACTTTAGGTCTTGGCAAAGCGGAAATGCCTACACTTTTGCTATCATAACAGAAAAGAACATTTCTTGGCAAGCTGCCTACAGTGAGAACCAACTCTGATCAGGGAGATAATAAAGCTTCACTGCCAGGGGATGTATAGGAAAAATTGGATAGAGTACTTGAACCTTCCAATACAAAAAGTGACTGAGCACAAATAAGTTTTCACCTTCTCTTTCAGAGAGGAACAAACACAGAATGGATAGCTAGATGATGTAGATAGTAATTTAATGCCTAAAGTATCCCCTGATGGGGATAAGAGATATAAAGTCTCTGCATTTCTAGTAATTATATTTTAATAAAAGAATCAGAAATATACTGTCAAATCTACAAAGAAAATGTTTTTTGTTAGTACTAAAGAAATGCATAGGGTTAAAATCAGAAGAAATGGTCATGGAGGAGGCAGAGGTCAGGCCAGTTTGTGGGTTAGACAAAATAGAAAATGAGAAAGTTTTTTTGAGAAACATACCTCAAGAAATGATCCACATTTTTTGAATAGTTCAAACCCTTGTTTAATCCTTCTTTAATTTTCTAAGCCTTGCTAAGAAACTCTTCAATTACAAAAGTGACACTTTTGACACTTCTGACACAGTGCCACTCTAAGCCAAAAAGAACCCACACTGGGTAAAAAAAAAAAAAAAAAAAAAACCTGGTGTGACTTACTTTTATATATACTTATAGAGATTATATTATGATCTTTGTTGTGCATTATATTAAAATATGTAGTTTTGTGCATTTTAATTTCAATTTTTTTAAAGAAAGTATGTCGGTAGTACAGTAGTAACTAGGCATGTCATAAGTCAATATCTAAGAATTGCAGTACTATCAATTAAAGCAAATGATCAGAATAGTGTAGGAGTCATCCAGAAAACTGCTATTTGAAAGGAATTTTGTGATTGGTCCTTAATGAATATAGATATGTAAATTGGCGAATAGAGAGGATGTTTAATTTTGAAAAAAGATATTTATTATTCACTGACAATGGGAACTGTTTAAAACTTAGCACCCTTTCCCCCTTAGCCCACGTTGAGAGGCATACTTCCAGTGGAATAGGACCGAATTGCTGGGTACTATTATTTCCTTCATCTGAGGCATATAATCGATTGAAAGGCATTCTAGGAGAAATATAACCAGTTAACACTGTTCATGATACAAATGTAGACAGCAGAAATATTAAAGTTTCTAGAAATCAGAAGGAGTAATGTAGCCTTCACAGCAAAATTCATCATAAAATATAAATAAATACTTTCAAATCATCTTATTTTATGCCATTTAATTCTTGTCAAACATGTTGTAACCTTTTTTCTTGCTTTGCTTTCTGATTTGGAAAAAGAAACCTGACATCTCACTATTTTTTCTTTTTCATATGAAAAGTATTTTATAATCTGAGAAGAAAAATTTTCCTTCCTGGCTTATTCCTTGATTTTTAATAAGAAGTAGCCTAAGGCAGGAAGAACAAAACCATTTCCATGCTTAAAATTTTGCATAGCTTTTGGAGTAAACAGGTTGAATGTTTGGGGCAACTGTCCCAATGAAAATAGTCTAAGATAGGGAAGTGGTAAAGGAAATGCAGATTTATAGGGGAATTTGGATTTCTAATGATATTGGAGTAATTCTGAGATTGTCTTTTCTCTACAATCCTGTTTAGGCTTCTTCTTTTCTTTGTGTTAGACATTTATGCAGCTCAAAAGGATTGAAAATGGTAAGTCGGGGATGAGAGTGCACTTAGATGGATGGAGGTCATGGTTCACTAGTTATTTAACAGACTGGATACCTTATTGGGTATCAACTATGATTTAATAAACCTTCATCAGTGCTTGACTTTTAAAACAAACATTTTTCAAGTTAGTGTTTGGATTGGAGCCCATCTGGTGTAGGGATTATATTGATACATATCTAGAGGAGTGGCAAACTTGCTTGAGTATGGTAGCCAATAAAATGAAGTACAAAGAATAGCAGGAGTTTTAAATAAACAGTTATATGTATCCTGGACATTGATGCTAACCTGGGCTTCATGATTTCTCCCATAATCCATCTAAAATCCTTAAATACTCTAGAATCATGATGATCTTGTACATTGCAGCAGAAGTTGAAAATTGGGATCACTGGACCAGATTTGAATGATTTGCCATGGTCTACATAATATTTACCAACACAGAAGTTGTCTAATATCACTTAATTGCCAAATAAAAATGAATTGATTTTATAAAACCAAGATCATCTTCTTCTTTTAGAAAATCAGATTGTCAACAACTAGTGTCAACATTCCTGTATGGCAAAAATTGGCTTTTTCCCGGAATTGCTGTTTTGAAGGAGCCTGCACACTCTGATTTGCTGTAGTTCCCATTTCTCTCTTTTTTCTGTCACAGAAAGCTACTCTTGGTTGGCATGCATCCTTCCCTTTGCACTATAGTTTTCCATCTAGTAAAACTAAGGGTCAATGAAATATTACTCAAACTTCAAAAAATGAAAGTGAGAGAGGGATGCATTTTTTAGAAAGTGGGTTGTAGTATAATTATTGTTAAAGTGGACTATTCTTAGACATTTACTGAATGAATTGTGTTTGCTTCCAAAGAACAATTTGTTCATGCATTTACTTATCTGCACTGACCTCTTTAGACATGTGAGCATCCAATGCCTGCAGTAGAGCCATTATCCTCCTGAATGTCCTTGCTGTGTCCAACAAATAAAGAACTCGCCTTGCTTGCAAGTAAGTGTATATTGGTTTTCTCATCATTTAACCTTCATTTGGGATTGATTGTCACCTCTGACATCAGAGATTTAATGCTGTTGCCAAGTTATTAAAGTTCTCGTATTTTTCTCTCTCCACAGTACTGGGTACTTAGTAAGATGTATTTGGTCTCCCTGCACTACCAGATATGACTTGGGTCATATGGGACATCAGTGTCACTGCAAACAGGTATTTGACTCAAATAATACCCTTGGCCTTGATCCCTTAGAATTAGGTATCGTGTTTTTATAGCTTGGAAGTCAGTAATTCAAAGTCAATTTACCTAGTTACCTTTTGGGATAAAAAAAATCCAGCAAAACCACAAGGCAAAAAAGAATGATTTTTTTTCTACTTAATTTTTTAAATTATTATTCTTTTGATGGCAACAAAAATTATTGACTCAGGTTAGCAATCCAAAGAAATCGGTGATGTGGGAATGTCCCTATGTATCTCTCAGGTATGGAATGCATTCTTAAACAATGTTACATCACCTCAGGGACATTCCTCGCCCTCCCCCACCCACACCATATCAATGAACAGTTCTTATGTGGATAGAGAAGCAAGGGTAGTTCACTAAGTTTGACATCCAAAGTCGAAATTCCAATGAAATGAGGCCAGTAATAATTATCCACACGAACTTGGGCAAGTTATTTCTAATTCCTAAGTCTCAGTTATTTCATCTGTCAAGAGGAGATGGTAATACTCATTCCACAGGGTAACTGTGAGAGTTTGAGGAGGCAGAAAGAAACAGGATAATAGAGTGGTTAGGAACATGAGCTCAGGAGTCAAGCTAACTTGTTTAAAATCTCTTTCCATTGATTACTGGAGCCTTGGGACAGTTATTCAAATTAAGTTAAGTTTAATTTCTTCATCTTTATCATGTAATTATAATCTGTTCTTTTTGGATTGAAGGATTCGATCATATAACACATATCTAGCAGTCACCTGTCACATAAGTGCTCAGTAATTGAGGATAATAATATATATGAAAAACGTTTAGGGCTTCCCTGGTGGCGCAGTGGTTGAGAGTCCGCCTGCCAATGCAGGGGACACGGGTTTGTGCCCCGGTCTGGGAAGATCCCACATGCCACAGAGCGGCTTGGCCCGTGAGCCATGGCCACTGAGCCTGCAGGTCCGGAGCCTGTGTTCTGCAATGGGAGAGGCCACAGCAGTGAGAGGCCCGTGTACAGCAAAAAAAAAAAAAAAAAAAATTTAATAAACAAAATAAATATGCTTAATAAATAATTCTGCGTTCTTGAAATAAGTTAGTCCTAAGAGAACTTGCATATAGAAGTACTTTACCACTCTTGTATAGTTTTTCTCATAATCCTATTTTTCTTCAACTTTAGGGAACAACTTATATTTTTTTCCTGAATGATGTTACTTTCTCAAAAAAATTCTGTTACTGGGAAATGATCTGATACAAAAACATTTTGCAACTCAATTGAATGAAAAAAATATTTATCTAGTAAATTTTCCCCTGGAATATTTATGTTTTAAAACAAATATTATTTTCTGAAAGGAATGGGGATTACTGATAGCAACTACATTGTGTGAGAATGTAGGATATTTGGATAGGAGATTCCCTGACCATTCCATACTGCTGATCATCTAAAATTTCTTGGCCCAAGGCTGTCCTAGCTTGAAATATTTAAAACATGATGAGTATGTAGAAGACCTTCTCTGGTTCTATGCAAGGAATGAAAGCTAACATGCTTGGATCAAGAAGCATATATCTGCAGGCCCGTTCTCCAACCAGCTTGCAAAGAACATGGCTCACTATTACTTTCTTATATTATTAAAATTTACCTCAGAATATATATGCTGAAAAAAAATTCAGAATTTGCCAAGTCCAATTTTATAACTATGAAGAAATGCCTGAAAGCACAATATCTATATTTACCTGCTAATATATTCTTAAATTAAATGGTAATAACTACCAGAATCACCTCTTTAGGTTTAGGTATGCATAAGTGGCTTGGTTTTGTGCTGAATATGTTTTCAACAATAATGTTTATAAATCATTTCCATAAGGGAGTTTTCTAGTGAATTTAATCAATTCATTTGGTTTTATGGCAAAACTAGTTTTATTACTTAGATGCACAGATAAGGATATAATTGTAATGTATTTGCCCTAAAAGTCAGTTATAATAGATATCAACTTCTACACAAAATCTGAAATCCTAAAACTTGAGTTGCTCTTAAAGATTTTCCAACTTTAGATTTAAATAGCATATCAATCTATCTTAAAGCCAAGGAGAAAACTTAATTTGAACTTTTAATAATAATTGCATGCACACTTATTGATGTATATTATTTAGTTTTCTATATATTTTTATTATTTAAATCATACATGTACTGAGCTATAACTCACATGTGTTCTGAGATATCAATGGCCTTATCAGATGGACACTCATCTTTAAAGCAGTATCTAAATAATGACAGAAATAGACTAATGAGGAATTAATTATATCAATATCATTGGCTTATAAATGATGTTCTATCCATAGGTGGAAAAAGTTAAGAAATTTTCATTTGAAAAATAAATTCTCTAATTCACTATATCATAATAACTGTAAGGTTCTTACACCTATATTAATCCACAGATTTGGAGGGCATTATGATACTTGCTGGTAGGGCTTTTGTGCCTCTTTCTGAGATTAGTGTTCAAGATCAAATACAATAGTGTTTCTACATAGAACAATTTATTTGATAGGATCAAAACATCTGTCTGCCAACACATAAGCCACTCAAATTTACAGTATATATATATATATATATATATAGAGAGAGAGAGAGAGAGAGAGAGAGAGAGAGACAAAGAGACAGAATGAGGGAGAGAGAGAGAGAGAGAGATTCTTACTTTTCTATTTTATTCTCTGGTATAAGATGAATCTTCATGGAATTATTACTACACTTTATATCATTGTTACTCTAGCAAGGATATTAATAAATATAAGCTAGTTGAAATATCACACTCCAAACTGGCTGTGTGTGGAAAGTCAAAGGAAACACCTGGAATTTTACTGAAATCTCTGCCTGATTTTTTCACACGATTTATTAAATGTAGCCAAAATGTAGTTATTGCGTGATTCCTATCTCCTAGTTATAGTGTTAGCTTTGGAGAATATAAATGATGAATAAGAAAAGGTTTGTACCTTCAAGAAATTTAAAATCACATTTGAGAACAAAATTAAATTAGCAATTTTAATATTGTGATAATAAAAGTGTGATATATACTACTGCAGCACTGTTATAAGTACTCAAACTACACAGTGTGCAAATTATACTTTACTGTATTCCCTTTATGTATTTATGTTCACATTGGCAAATCTAAGCAGTATGAGACTAATGTGTGGTTGGTTGCACTTGGGTGATCTTTTCAGCAGCTTGAAATATTTTATGCATTTTTTTCTTCCTTCTTTTTCCAAGATGGTGGCTTAGTTTAAAGAAAGAGGGGCCTGTTTGCACTTTGGGATCACAATGAGAAAAGGGGTTGCTCAGTCTACATGATATCCTGTGCATCTTAGCTGTTATATTCAACGTAGTTGTTTGTATTGTCTTTGAACAGTAACCATGGAGGTCCATTAACAATTTAGGGACTACAGACTATCTAAATCACAATCAGTTTGTGGTCACAGGACTTTTTCTCTCAGACGTGTATTAACTACACAGTTTTGGGGGTTTTGATTTTTATTTCTGTTTTCCTTTAAAGCAGGTTTGTTATTGAACTGGGCTGCTTATTACCACTGCAACCCTTCTCTAGGACATGCCAGAATTTCTGGATTTTTCCACACAATTTTGTAGGCTATGGGGTCCAGGTATACTTCTAGTATTTTATTTTTCTAGCTTCATCCATAGACCTACAAGCCTCCTCTTAGTCTAATGTTTTCCAGAGCATCAAAGTGGATACGTACATGCCTAGAGTCTTCTGTACTTCATGCCTTCCTCATCTCAGGGATTCAAATACACAAATATTAGATGTAAGATTTTTGGTAATTTTCTGTATTTCTCATTCTTACCTGGATCCTCAATTCTGGGGTTGACCATGAGAGAAGGCTAATCAGGGCACTGGTATCTGACTTTTCTGCTGTTCTTTCCTCTCACTTTTCCTTACAATACACTTTTGTAGTAGCAATGGCCTTTTCTTTTCCCCATTCTTTCTATACAGAACATCTTAGAGAGATTAAGAGTAATAAAGGGTTCCACATAAATATAGCAGTGCTTCCATAAAAACAGTAATTCAAAAATAGAACAAAGGTAAAGATTAATCACTAATACTTCACATTAAAAGGGCTCATAAAGAATAGAGTAATAATATAAATGAGAAAAAGGCAAATATATATTATTTTGACATTTAAGAACATTAAAGACCAAGAGAGAATACTGAAAGTTTGTGTAAAGGAAAATCAGGAAATTGTCAAAGGATAGAAGCTAATTAATATTATACTTATCAACATCATTGGATGCAAAAGAGAAAAGAATAATAATATATCCATTGCTGAAGGAAAATGCCTTAATATTTAAAATGTTCTCACTTCAACAGTTTTATTCCAAAGAATAGCTACATTTCCTAGGTGCACCAAGAAAAAACTTGCAGCACATATGTTAGATAAAGTTCCAGGTGCACACCATTTTTGGTTCTTGCCCAGCTCTCTGACTTTCCTTTTCAGATAGAAGAGATGGTGTTCTCTTTTGTAGGTCCTACCAAAGGAGAAAAATCAGAGGAAGGGAGAATAAAAACAATGTGATACTAGCTAATTAATTAACCAAATACACCTCAAAAAGAGTTCCCATTTAAACTTATTTTGTGTTGTTAAAAATTAAAGAGGGAAGTGGGGGAGAAAATCAAATAAAATCTATTTATGGCACTGTAGGCAAGTTCTTTTTGTGTATTTTATGTGCAAATATGAAAAAAAAATCAGTCTAAAGAGAGGAGGAAATTAAGGATGTGGATTATTATAATAGAAACATTATTAAGTTCTAGAGTTTATTGAAAGTGATAGTTTAGTTACTAAGAAAACAAATAATGTTAAGAATGTAAATGAGAAGCAATACTTTGTTAAGAATGTACATGACATACTTTGAATTATCATGCAGAGCTATAGAAAACTAATTAATAAAATGCTTTTAATGTATTTGTCATAAATATCACTTTCATCAAACTAAATTTAAGTAACTATTACTGGAAAAAAACAGTGCTGGTACATTATAAAACCATGATGTAAAAAATATTAAAAATTACAGTTCAACTCCTTCCCTGATTGTTCATGCTCTGAGCCCAGTTTCAAAAATGTTCCCATTTCCTTGTCTCTTCTAATAAAGAAGTCTCTTGCACATAGAAACCAGCTGTCTTTCTTACACATAATTTCCCTGATTGATCCACAAAACTATAGTGTACAAACATACCTGTGTATTGCTTGTGAATTCCATATCTTTAAGCATGTCTCCCTAATGGTTGACAACATTCATTGTTAGTGAGGTGGAAGAAAATGTGAGAAGGAACAGTTGATGAGCCAGGTAATGAAAGGCCTTAAAAGCCACTGTAGGTGATCTTCTTTTATCTCTTCAGGGATCTCTTGGTTATTTAGCAGCTCACAGTTTAACCTCCATGTGTTGGTGTTTTCACAGTTTTTTCCTGTAATTGATTTCTAATCTCATATCATTGTGGTCAGAAAAGATGCTTGATATGATTTCAATTACCTTAAATATTCCAAGGCTTGATTTCTGTCCCAAGATGTGATGTATCCTGGAGAAGGTTCCATGTGCACTTGAGAAGAAAGTATATTCTTCCGCTTTCAGGTGGAATGTCCTATAAATATCAATTAAGTCTATATGGTCTGTTGTGTCATTTAAAGCTTGTGTTTGCTTATGTATTTTCTGTCTGTATTATCTGCCCATTGGTGTAGGTGGGGTGTTAAAGTCCCCCACTATTATTCTGTTACTGTTGGTTACCCATTTTATAGCTGTTAGGATTTGCCTTATGTATTGAGGTGCTCCTATGTTGGGTACACAAATATTTATAATTGTTATGTTTTCTTCTTGGATTGATCCCTTGATCATTATATTGTGTCCTTCCTTATCTCTTGTAACAGTCTATATTTTAAGGTCTATTTTATCTGATATGAGTATTGCTACTCCAGCTTTCTTGTGATTTCCATTTGCATGGATATCTTTTTCCATTTCCTCACTTTCAGTTTGTATGTGTCCCTAGGTCTGAAGTGGGTCTCTTGTAGACAGTATATATACAGGTCTTGTATTTGTATCCATTCAGTGAGCCTGTACCTTTTGGTGGGAGCATTTAATCCATTTACATTCAAGGTGATTATTGATATGTATGTTGCAATTACCATTTTCTTAATTGATTTAGGTTTGTTTTTGTGGGTCTTTTTCTTGTCTTATGTTTCCCTCCAAGAGAAGTTCCTTTAAATCTCAAAAAAACAATCTAATCTTACACCTAAAGCAGCTAGAAAAAGTAGAACAAAGAAAACCCAAAGTTAATAGAAGGAAAAAAATCATAAAGATCAGAGCAGAAATAAATGAAATAGAAATGAAGAAAACAAATAGCAAAGATCAATAAAACTAAAAGTTGGTTATTTGAGAAGATAAACAAAATTGATAAAAGTTTAGTCAGACTCACCAAGAAAAACAGGGAGAGGGCTCAAATCAATAAAATTAGAAATGAAAAAGGAGAATTTACAATTGACACCACAGAAATAGAAAGGAACATAAGAGACTACTACAAGCAACTATATGCCAATAAAATGGACAACCTTGAAGAAATCAACAAATTCTTGGAAAGGAACAACTGCAAAAGACTGAACCAGGAAAAATTAAAAAATATAAACAGACCAATCACAAGTAATGAAATTTAAACTGTAATTAAAAATCTTCCAAAAAAATAATTCCAGGACCAGATGTTTTCACAGGACAATTCTATCAAACATTTAGAGAAGAGTTAACACCTATCCTTCTCAAACTCTTCCAAAAATCTGTAGAGGGAGGAACACACCCAGACTCGTTCTATGAGGCCACCATCACCCTGATACCAAAATCAGACAAAGATGTTACAAAAAGAGACAATTACAGACCAATATCTCTGATGAGCCTATATGCAAAAATCCTCAACAAAATACTAGCAAACAGAATCCAACAACACATTAAAAAGATCATACACCATGATCAAGTGGGATTTATCTCAGGCCCAGGGATGCAAGGATTCTTCAATGTATGCAAATCAATCAATGTGATACACCATATAAACAAACTGAAGGATGAAAACCATATGATGATCTCAATAGATGCAGAAAAAGCTTTTGACAAAATTCAACACAATTTATGATAAAAACTCTCCAGAAAGTGGGCATAGAGGGAACCTACCTCAATATAATAAAAGTCATATATGACAGACCCACAAAAAACATCATTCTCAGTGGTGAAAAACTAAAGCATTTCCTCTAAGATCAGGGACAAGACAAGGGTGCCCACTCTCACCAATATTATTCAACATAGTATTGGAAGTGCTAGCCACAGCAATTAGAGAAGAAGAATAAATAAAAGGAATCCAAATTGGAAAAGTAGAAGTAAAACTGTCACTGTTTGCAAATGACATGATCCTATACATAGAAAATCCTAAAGATGCTACCAGAAAACTACTAGAGCTAATCAATGAATTTGGTAAAGTTGCAGGATACAAAATTAATGCACAGAAATTTCTTGCATTCCTCTACACTAACAATGAAAAATCAGAAAGAGACATTAAGGAAACAATCCCATTCACCATTGCCACAAAAAGAATAAAATACCTAGGAATAAACCTACTTAAGTTGGTAAAAGACCTTTACTCAGAAAACTATAAGACACTGGTGAAATAAATCAAAGATGACACAAAAAGATGGAGAGATATACCATGTTCTTGGATTGGAATAATCAATATTGTGAAAATGACTATACTACTTAAGCAATCTACAGATTCAATGCAATCCCTATCCAATTACCAATGGCATTTTTTACAGAGTTAGAACAAAAAATCTTAAAATTTATCTGGTGAAACAAAAACCCTGTATAGCCAAAGCAATCTTGAGTAAAAAACAAACAAACAAAAAAAATCAGAGCTGGAGGAATCAGACTCTCTGATTTCAGAGTATACTACAAAGCTATAGTAATCAAGACAGTATGGTACTGGCACAAAAACAGAAATATAGATCAATGGAAGAGGACAGAAAGCCCAGAGATCAACCCACACACATATGGTCACCCTATCTCTGACAAAGGGGACAAGAATATACAATGTAGAAAATACAGTCTCTTCAATAAATGGTACTGGGAAAACTGGACAACTACATGTAAAAGAATGAAATTAGGACACTCCCTAACACCAAACACAAAACTGCACTCAAAATGGATTAAAGACCTAAATATAAGACTGGACACTCTAAAACTCTTAGAGGAAAACATAGGAAAAACACTCTTTGACATAAATCACAGCAAAATCTTTTATAACCCACCTCTTAGAGTAATGAAAATAAAAAAAAAAATAAGAAATAGGACCTAATGAAACTTAAAAGCTTTTTCTTTTAAGGAAACCATAAACAAGATGAAAAGACAACCTACAGAATGGGAGAAAATATTTACAAATGAAGCAATGGACAAAGGATTAATTTCCAAAATATACAAAAAGTTCATGCAGCTCAGTATCAAAAAAACAAACAACCAAATCAACAAATGGGTGGAAGACCTAAATAGACATTTCTCCAAATAAGACATACAGATGGCCAAGAGGAGCATGAAAAGATTCTCAGCATCACTTATTATTAGAGAAATACAAATCAAAACTGCAACGAGGTGTCACCTCACACCAGTCAGAATGGTCATCATCAAAAAATCTACAAACAATAAATGCTGGAGAGGGTATTGAGAAAAGGGAGCCCTCTTGCACTGTTGGTGGGAATGTAAATTGATACAGCCACTGTGGAGAACGGTATAGAAGTTCCTTAAAAAACTAAAAACTAGTACTACCATATGACCCAACAATCCTACTCCTGGGCATATGCCCTGAGAAAACCATAATTCAAAAACACATATGTATCCCAATGTTCATTGCAGCACTATTTACAATAGCCAGAGCATGGAAACAACCTAAATGTGCATTGACAGAGGAATGGATAAAGAAGATGTGGTATATATATAAAGGAATATTTCTCAGCCATAAAAAGAAATGAAATTGGGTCATTTGTAGAGATATGGAAGAACCTAGTGTCTGTCATATAGAAGTAAGTCAGAAAGAGAAAAACAAATATCATATATTAATGCATATATGTGGAATCTAGAAAAATGGTACAGATGAACCTATTCGGAGGGCAGGAATAGAAATGCAGATGTAGAGAATGGAAGTGTGAACACAGGGCAGGGCAGGAAGGGGAGAGCGGGATGAATTGGGAGATTAGGTTTGACATAAATACACCACCATGTGTAAAATTGATAGCTAGCGGGAACCTGCTATAAAGCACAGGAAGCTCAGTTTGGTGCTTTGTGATGACCTAGATTGGTGGAATTGGTGGGGGGAGGAGGTCCAAGAGAGTGGGGATATAGGTATACATATAGCTGATTTACTTCACTTTACAGCAGAAAGTAACACACTATTGTAAAGCAACTATACTCCAATTAAAAAAAAAAAAAAAGAAAAGAAAAAGAACCACACACACACACAAAAGCCACTGGAAAGATTTGAGAATTTTCACTGAAGTTAGAGAAGAGAGAGTAGAGACTTCTAACATCATGAATACAGTCCTTTAGGAGACTAGTCATTTTTTTTTAAATATAGCCATTTTTAGAATAAAACTTTTGAAAGAAGGGTAAAAAGGAATGCTAGTTAGATTTCAGATAACTTAAGCCACTCTACCTCATGCAGAAAAAGATGCAGTTCACCTAAGTAGATGTTTAGAACATTGGGAGCATTGGAGGAGTAGGCTTATAGGCCAAATTCCAGAAATACTCCTGTGGTGTTCAAAACTCTCCCGCTAGGGATACAGCAGTGTTTGCCACAGTCAGGAAGAGAAAACAATGGCCAGAGAGCTAAGTCATATGAGCTACTTGCTGCAAGACCACCTTATCTCAGCTGTGATCCAATGCCAGAAAAACAGATGCCCTATGCCCTGATTTTTCACATTCACAAATCTTGAGCACTGGAATACTTACTATAAATACCCACCCTAATCCCACTCCTCCCCCAACACAAACCCTTACACTAGAATCAACAGAATCAGCAGAAATAGCAAAAGCACCAACACAACCTCATTCCTATCTTTTCAATAGCTCATGAATGCATCTACTTGGCATAATTCACATATGTGCAAAACCTGGGCTTGTAAGATTTTTTGAGAAAGGTTATCTTTAACTTTTCAGCTTCTAGCATATCCTAAGAAATGTAAAAGGACAGTGGGCATGCAGTTAACAAACCAATCTGCTATCTCTGCCACAACCAGGAAGGAAAAGAATGTGTATTAATGTTACATTTGAGTTGAATAAGGAATGTTTAATATTCAAATAGATCAAGTAAATACAAAGGAGAATCCACTCTCTTGGGAGAAATTTTCTTTTGATGATCAACAGAGACTCTACCTAATTTTGAGAATAACTTTTTTCCTTTTTTTCCCCTAGAGTCCTCATATTGCACAAGACAGCTGGTCTGATCCACACACTTAAAAAGGTTTTGGATTTTTGCCTAAAGTATAATCTTGCTCATTTTTCTCTCCCATTTCTCCATCATATTGAGCTTAAAAAATATATATTGAAGAAGTATTTTTTAAAAATAAGCAAACAAACCTTTTTACTACCCTCCTTTGCTTTGAATCCCTCTTCTAAAGTGGTGTTACCATTCATGTATTACTAATATAATCTTGTTTTATATTCTAAATCAGAAGAGGGATAAGCACAGAAATATTGTATTAAAGTGATTTCTACTACCCACTGTAAAAGCCTCAATGTTCCATTATCTGAAAAATGCTATCACTGCCTGGCTAGAAGATCAAACCACCCATACTAGACTCTGCAGTTTTTTAAAAGAATACACTGAGTGCCGTGACATAATTATAAAGGGATGCAAAATGCATGCAGAAGACAAATCAGTGTTGTAACCAAGATTTAAAATATAGTCACCAACTAATCATAGTAACTTTGTTATGAAGCTAGTTGCCTTAGTCCTTTGAGGCTGCAAATTCCATAAACTGGGTAGCTTATAAACAGCAGATATTTATTTCTCACAGTTCTGGAGGCTGGAAGTAAGAGATTAGACCACAAACACTGTTGAGGTCTGGTGAAATCCCTATTCCAGATTGCAGACTGCAGACTTCTCTCTGCGCCTTCATGTGGTGCAAGGGACTAAGAAACTCTTTTGGGCCTCTTTTATGAAATCATTAATCCCTCTATGGCTATTAACATAACGAACACCATCTTGGGCCTGTTCAGTTCCTCCTGTCCTTCCACTGACCCTACCTAGTACTGTAATGTGTAGTAGATCTCTTTAGTCATCAAGAGCTTTGTAGTTAATAGATATTGTTTAATGACCATTAGGCCCAGGTGACCTCCATGCTCTGTTAGTCATAAGCAATGATGAAGACCTTATCTGAAGTATTCTCAATGCCCATGAGACTAGTTACCCATCACAAATCTTGACTTAGGAATGCAATCTCTGTCTGCAAGTGTGTACCCCTATACCCTAGGTTAATTATAACATTTTCCCAATGGTCCCTCAGAGGTGCAGAGTGCAGTTGCTAATGCTTCTGGATCACAGTCTGACTGACCCTACCCTGGATGTAAATTACCCTATAATATACCGATCCATTGATTATATGGAACTGCCTGCCTCATTCTTCAGTCTCAAGATAACTTCTCAGTTCAGTGGACATTTTTTTCTCTTTGTCTTCCAACAATCCTATTCATGAGGGCCTCTTTTATGAAAGCATTAATCCCATTCATGAGGAAGGGCATAAACATTCCATCTATAGCACTAGCTTTTGTCTGTTTAGTTTGAAAAGTAACCATTTGCGAATATAAAACAAATGAACAAACAAATAAACAACAGGAGGCAACAGCTTCCAGGCAGGCAAAAATTTTTAATGTGAGAGAATGTTTAGAGGAACTGAAGCAAATTGTACCTGATTATATGGGTATAAAGGAGTGCAACCATTAGAATAACATACAGAACCTCATATGGACTGATACTTAGGCTTGAATTATCTCACTGCTTGCAGTTTGACAGAGATTTTTAAAAAGTATAAATGGAGTAAAGGCTTCAAGTAAAAGAAGCAAATTGCAGATTGGATATAGGGTGCTAATATATGTTTCATATGCCCCTTATATGTTATACATATAACATCAAGATACAGGAATAATTAATATAAATGATTGGAAAATTATTCCATCCAAATATTAATAAAAGCCAGATGATAAGTCTGTATTAGTATAGCACAGAGTAATCTTTAAGATTAAAAAATACTGCTGGAAGTAAAGATGTTCACTTCATTGTGATAAAGACTCTAATTCACAAGTAAGATATAATTTTGAAGAAAAATATACCTGCTAATAAAGGCTCAGGATATATCACTGATAAAATTTAAAGGATAAATTTTAAAATGATAGATTTATAGTGATCTCTGTAAAGGACAGGAAAAAAATAGACCATGAATTCATAAAGTTATAGAAAATTGGAACAATGCAATTGGCAAATTGTATTACCTATCCTAAGGAACTTTGCATTAAACAACAGCAGATTAACAGCTGTATTATTTTTATTTCCACATCAAACTTTTAAAAACCATTTTCATATGCTGCTTTACAAAGCAAAACTGAGAAATTTTGAAGTACTGAAATAATATAAATGCAGTTGAATCAGAAATCAATAAAACAGCAACAAAAATGCAAGCACATCTAAAATTTTTGGAAATTTAAAAATGTATCTCTAAATAACCCATGGGTAAAGATGAACTCAATAAGGAAATTAGATGTACTAAATTAAAACTTGTGGAGTGTTGTTAAAGTTATGCCTTCCAAGAAATAGATTTACATGAATTCATTATGAAATAATAGGTGGAAAAAATCAATAAATTGAGCAATTTTGTCTGGTAGTAAGTGGAAGAGCACTGACTTAAAATAGAAGGAATGAATGAAGTATAAAAATAAGGAAAAAAGCAGAATAAAAACATAAATTAGAATCAAGACATGCTGAAAAATAATAACACAGTTCAGGAAAATTTTAGAAATGATGAAAAAAAACTCAGAGAAAACATCAGTTGTGAAAAGGATTCATTACCATATGGGTCTAATAACATTAAGGAGACAATAAAAATCATAGGGCTTCCCTGGTGGCGCAGTGGTTGAGAGTCTGCCTGCCGATGCAGAGGACACGGGTTCATGCCCGGGTCCGGGAAGATCCCACATGCCGCGGAGCGGCTGGGCCTGTGAGCCATGGCTGCTGAGCCTGCGCGTCCAGAGCCTGTGCTCTGCAACGGGAGAGGCCACAGCAGTGAGAGGCCCATGTACCATAAAAAAAAAAAAACAAGAAACATAGACAACCTCTATTCCAAAATATGTTAATATTTAGGAGAAGCACACCAATTCACACCTAAAAAATAACATCAAAACTAACTAAAAATATTTTTAAAAAGAGTAAACAGGGAATAATGAATTGATTCTACAATGAAAAACACAACTGCAAAGGTACCTTCAGATTCTAATGACTTCAACAGTGAAGCCAAATACAAGGAAATAATGCCAAATATATACTGTATTTTTCCTATAACAGCATAAAGATAAAAATCCTAAATGATTCTATGATACCAGCACATCTCTGTACTTAAAAGGAAAATTTGAGCCTAATCTCACATAAACACAGATGTAAAAATCCTAAAGGAAATATTAATAAGCAGAATGTATAAAATAATAAGATAAAATAATAATTGAATTAATAATAAATAAAATAAAAAGTAAAACTATATAGATAATAAAATATATAAAAAGCATAATATGCTATAACTAATTTGAGTTTATTATAAGGATTCCAAATTTCACTGAACATTGAAAATTAATCATTGTAAAACCTTATATTAATGGGATAAAAAGAAAAACATACTAATATTTTAGTTGATTCAGAGAAAATAATTGTCAATAAATTTCAAGAACGATTTTTACTTTCAAGCATTCAGTAAATTAGGAAAGATAGCAAACTTCATTAATCTGATAAAGTACATGTATTAGATGTCTCTTTCTGCTTAACAAATTACCCCCAAACTAGTGACTTTAAAACAGAATACACATTATCTCATAGGTTCCGTGGTCCATGAATCTGGGTATAGCTTAGCTGAATGCCTCTGACTTAGTGTCCCTAACAAGGCTGCCATCAAAATACCCACTGATTCTCAGCCAACTACAGGTTTGACTGGGAGATAATCCATTTCCAAGTTCACTCACATGGTTATTGGCCTCAGGTTCTTACTGGCTAATGACCAGAGACATCAGTTCCTCACCACATGAGCCTTCTCAAAGGACTACTTAAAACATGGCAGATTGCTTCCTGCAGAACAAGGGCTCCAAAAGCAAGAAAGTAAAAGCAGGTAACCTAATATCAGAAGTGACATCCCACACATCACCTCAAGGACAGTCCATTCTTTAGCAATGAGCAGCACCCATGGGTTGCAGATTACACAAGGGTTTGGATGCCAGAAGGCAAGAACCACTGGGATCCATCTCAGAGGCTGTGTACCACAATGTGTCAACCTCAGTAGCAACAAAGAAGACCTTCAGCACTCCTTGTACTTGCTGATAAAGTGTTGAAAGTATTTCCTCCAAACCTAGAAATAAAGCATGATGGTCTCTCACATATTAAAAATTGTACTCCAGTTCCTACCCAGTGCTATAAAGTAAGAAAATAAATAGCATTATATTTCAAAGAAAAAAATTATGAAATCATTATTTGCAGAAGGCATGATCATGTATGTAAATTTTTAAAAATCTATCATAACATGGCTTTAAAAAGTGATTATTTCAAGGAGTATTTCAAATAGCATGAAAATATATTAATGTAGCAATAAATCTAATACAAAGAGTAGAATTCTCCATATTGAAAACTGTAAAACACTATTAAGAGGAATTAAGAAAAACTTGAATAAAAGAAAGAATAACTCATGTTATTGAATTTAAAAACCAAGTATTGTGAAGATGTCAATCTTCTCCCTATCTCAGTAGACTCAATCAAAATACCAGTTTGGTTGTTATTGTTGTTCTTGGTAAATAAATCTGATTTTTTAATGGAAAAAAAAAACACAAGAAACAGCAAACACATAAACACACACACATATAAAACAGAATGTTATATGTTGCAACTTATTCTATTAGTTTACAAGTCATATTTTATAGCTTCACTAAGGAAGATGGTATGGTATTGGTATTGGCACAGAATAGAAAAGACCAGTGTTATAAAGCAGATCTTTTCAGAAAAAAAGACCTTTTCAAAAATAGCCAGTTGACTTGTGAAAAAGTGTGAATTCAGTAAACAAGAAAACTAAAAGACTAACTACAAAAAATAAATTGTTATATGTTAAAAGTAAGAGTTTCTGTTTATCCAAGATCCAATTAAATAAAAAAGAGGAAAGAAAAGCAATAACCAATTAAATAAAAGAAAGAAAAGAAAAGCAAGATACCAGGTCAAAGAAGATACTGGCAGCACATGTAATCCTATAAGATGTAAAACTTGTAACCAGAATGTGTTAAACAAATAATAGAACAAAAAAACTCCTCAAAATAAATAAATAAAAAAAAAAGAAAATGGATAAAAGATTTGAAAGACCACTGCACAAAAGAAGGTATCAAATGGTCAATAAATATATGAAATTTTGTGCAACTTCACTAATAAGGACAAGAAAAAATTATGTGTTACCAAGTCATTGTCATGAAAACCGCAAACACTGAATAGAACACAACTTACTTTCAAGGACAATTAGAAAAAAGAACCAAGTTTAGATAGATTAATTCCATAAAAAGACACAAGGTAGCAGGTAAACTTAAGTTATTTAATCTGCATTACTTAATCACTTCAATAATGCTAAATTGACAATTATTTACACCATTTATAGACTTGAAATTTCTTTGTATTCTTATGAGATTTAGAAGATAGTAATTTGGGTTTTTTTAAATAGTTTCTTGTTTTTTTAATTCTACTGGCTTGTTTATGTCCTTTCTTAATATTTTACATATATATTACATGTTGTAGTTCACAAATTTGTTCCTCATATCTCACTTCTATGGTGCCACTAAACAACTTTGTAGGTGATCTAAGTTCCCACAGACAGAAAATGGAAAGTACTACTGATTCGGAGTCAGGGTAAACTTCCTTCCATTTCAGATACCACTAATTTCTTTTATTTTTGTTAACTTAGGTAGGTAATTCATTTATTTCAATGTCATTTCTCATAAAATGCAAGAAAATATAATTGCATCTTCCTCACTGTGTTGTGAGGCAAATGCTATGAGATGATACCTTCGAAAATGATTTGAGACACTGCAAAAAATTGGACAAGTTATGATGAAGATGATGAATTTGTGGAGTGTTCCTAAGCCCAAAATTTCCTCTTATTTATACAATACAAATCTTAAAAAAAAAAATTGTGAGAAACTGAGTATAGAATAAACAGATACTCCAGCCACATACTCCACAAGTCTGAAAAGGAATTTTGGGCTAAAGAATAGTTAACTGAAAATCATTACTGTACACACACATTTGTAACTAAGCAACAATCTAAAATTATCCTGCACTTCTACTGGCCAATTTGCCTCACATTCATTAAATAAAGTTCTTTCAAAATCCACTTTGCTTTTTTATCCACTTTGATTTTGACTTTGTATTTTCTTTTGAAGTGGCTATGTACTAATATATTTTGCAAGCTAACATAAAGCCATTTTTTAAATATGGATATTTAAAATAGGCATATTGATGCCTAATTTAGAGCAAAGTCCTGTTTATATTAGAAACATTAGAATAATTTTATTTAAACTGTGACATAATTCAGTTTCCATGGGAACCTGGATGCTAACCAAGACAAGTGAGGCACCATGGAGTTTATTTCTGATTCAGCAAAGCTTGCCAAGTTTTCTTCCTAAGGTGTTTACCAAATATAATTACATTAGTTTGGTGGAGATGAAGCAAAATCTCTCTGTCGTGCAGGGGTATTTTATTTTTTTTAAGTTGTTTGTTTTTGTTTTGTTTTATTTGTGAGTCTTTTTTTGTTTGTTTGTTTGATTCTCCATAGAGGGACAGAGGTATTTCTCTAAGAAAAATTTACTTCAAAAAAGGTGAAGTAATACCTGGGCTTTGAATTTCTGAGCAGTGAGTAATTATCAAAGACTTTCAGGAGCTTCAAGATGGTGGAAGAGTAAGATGCAGAGATCACTTTCCTCCACACAAATACATCAGAATTACATCTACATGTGGAACAACTCCTACAGAACACCTACTGAACACTGGCAGAAGACCTCAGACCTCCAAAAAGGTAAGAAACTCCCCATGTACCTTGGTAGGGTAAAAGAAAAAAGAAAAAAAATAGAGACAAAAGAATAGGGATGAGACCTGCACAAGTGGGAGGGAGCTGTGAAGGAGGAAAGGTTTCCACACACTAGGAAGCCCATTCATGGGTGGTGACTGCGGGTGGCAGAGTGGAGAAGCTTTGGAGCCACTGAGGAGAGCACAGCAACAGGGGTGCAGAGGGCAAGGAGGAGAGATTCCCGCACAGAGGATCAGTGCTGACAAGCACTCACCAGTCTGAGAGGCTTGTCTGCTCACCCGCTGGGATGGGTGGGTCCTGAGGTTCCAGCTTTGGTCTTATCCCAGGGAGAAGACTGGGGTTAGCTGCATGAACACGGCCTGAAGGGGGCTACTGTGCCACTCTAGCTGTGAGGGACTCCAGGAAAAGGTCTGGAACTGCTGAAGAGGCAAGGGACATTTTCTTGCCTCTTTGTTTCCTGGTGTGCAAGGAGAAGGGATTAAGAGCACTGCTTAAAGGAGATCCAGAAATGGACATGAGTCACGGCTATCAGCGTGGACCGCAGAGACAGACATGAGGCACTAAGGCTGCTGCCACAGCCACCAAGAAGCTTGTGTGCAAGCACAGGTCACTATCCACACCTCCCCTCCCAGGACCCTGTGAAGCCTGCCACTGCCAGGGTCCTGTGATCCAGGGACAACTTCCCCAGGAGAACACATAGCACGCCTCAGACTCATGCAACATCACGTTGGCCTCTGCCGCTGCAGGCTTACCCCGCAATCCGTACCCCTCCCTCCCACTGGCCTGAGTGAGCCTGAGCCCGCGAAGCAGCTGCTCCTTTAACCCTGTCCTGTCTGAGAAAAGAACACATGCCCTCAGGTGACCTACACACAGAGGCAGGCCCAGATCCAAAGCTGAATCCCAGGAGCTGTGCGAACAAAGAAGAGAAAGAGAAATCTTTCCCAGCAGCTTCAGGAACAGCGGATTATTCTCCAGAGTCAACTTGATGTACCCTGCATCTGTGGAATACCTGAATAGACAACAAATCATCCCAAATTGAGGAGGTGGACTTTGGGAGCAATGATATATATATTTATTCCCCTTTTTCTCTTTTTGTGAGTGTGTATGCATATGCTTCTGTGTGTGATTTTGTCTGTATAGGTTTGTTTTTACCATTTGTGCTAGAGTTCTCTCTGTCCTTTTTTCTTTCTTTCTTTCTTTTTTTTTAGTATATTTCTCAGTGCTTGTTATCATTGGTGGACTTGATTTTTGGTTTGGTTGTTCTCTTCTTTCTTTCTTTTTTTTTATTACCTTAAAAATTTTTTATACTTAATTTTTGTTTTTTCTTTTAATAACTTATTTTATTTTATTTTTTCTTTCTTTCTATTTTTCTCCCATTTATTCTGAGCCATGAGAATGACAAGTTCTTCGTGCTCCAGCCAGTTGTGAGGGTTGTGCCAAGTTCAGGACATTGGTCCACAAGAGACTTCCCAACTCCATGTAATATCAAACAGTGAAAATATCCCAGAGATATCCATCTCAACACCAAGACCCAGCTCCACTCAACAATGAGCAAACTACAGTGCTAGACACCCTATGCCAAACAACTAGCAGGACAGGAACACAACCCCACCCATTAGCAGAGACACTGTTTAAAATCATAACAAGGTCAAAGACACACACAAAAAAACACCATCAGACATGGACTTGCCCACCAGAAGGCAAGATACAGCCTCATCCACCAGAACACAGGCAATAGTCCCCTCTACCAGGAAGCCTACACAACCCACTGAACCAAACTTAGCCACTTCAGGCAGACACCAAAACAACAGGAACTATGAATATGTAGCCTGTGTAAAGGAGACACCAAACACAGTAAGTTAAACAAAATGAGAAGACAAAGAAACAAACAACAGATGAAGGAGCAAGGAAAAAACCCACCAGACCTAACATATGAAAAGGAAATAGGCAGTCTACCTGAAAAATAATTCAGAATAATGATAGTAAAGATGATACCAAATCTTGGAAACAAACTGGACAGAACACAAGATATGTTTAAGGACCTAGAAGAGCTAAAGAGCAAATAAATAATCATGAAAAGCACAATAAATGAAATTAAAAATTCTCTAGAAGGGAAAAGAGCAGAATAAGTGAGACAGAAGAACATACAAGTGACCTGGAAGATAAAATAGTGGAAAAAACTACTGCAGAGCAGAATAAAGAAAAAAGAATTAATAGAATAGAGGACAGTCTCAGAGACATCTGGTAGAATAATAAATGCACCAACATTGGAATCTTATGGGTCCCAGAAGATGAAGAGAAAAAGAGAGGGACTGAGAAATTATTTGAAGAGATTATAGTTGAAAACTTCCCTAATATGGGTAAGGAAATAGTTAATCAAGTCCAGGAAGCACAGAGAGTCTCATACAGGATAAATCCAATGAGAAACATGGCAAGGCACATATTAATCAAACTATCAAAAATTAAATACAAAGAAAAATTGAAAGCAGCAAGGGAAAAAACAACAAATAATATACAAGGGAAATCTTGTAAGGTTAACAGCTGATCTTTCAGCAGAAAGTCTGCAAGCCAGAAGAGAGTGGCAGGACATATGTAAAGTGATGAAAGAGAAAAACCTACAAAAAAGATTATCCTATCCAGCAAGGATCTCATTCAGATTTGATGGAAAAATTAAAACTTCACAAACAAGCAAAAGCAAAGAGAATTCAGCACCACCAAACCAGTTTTACAACAAATGCCAAAGGAACTTCTCTAGGCAGGAAACACGAGACAAGAAAAGACTTACAATAACAAACCAAAACCAATTAAGAAAATGGTAATAGGAACATACATATTGATAATTACCTTAAATGTAAATGGATTAAATGCTGCAATCAAAAGACATAGACTGGCTGAATGGACACCAAAAAAAGACTAGTATATATGCTTTCTACAAGAGATCAACTTCAGACCTAAGGACACATACACACTGAAAGTGAGGGGATGGAAAAAGATATTCCATGCAATTGGAAATAAAAAGAAAGCTGGAGTAGCAATTCTCATATCAGAAAAAAATCACTTTAAAGAAAAGACTATTACAAGAGACAAAGAAGGACACTACATAATGATCAAGAGATCAATCCAAGAAGAAGATATAACAATTGTAAATATTTATGGACCTAATATAGGAGCAACTCAATACCTAAGGCAATACTAACAGCTATAAAAGGGGAAATCGACAGCAACACAATCATAGTAGGTGACTTTAACACCTCACTTTCACCAATGGACAGATCATCCAAAACGAAAATAAATAAGGAAACACAAGCTTTAAATAATACATTAAACAAGATGGACTTAATTGATATTTATAGGACACTCCATGCAAAAACAACAGAATACACTTTCTCCTCAAGAGCTCATGGAACATTCTCCAGGATAGATCATATCCTGGGTCACAGTCAAGCCTTGGTAAAATTAAGAAAATTGAAATTGTATCAAGTATCTTTTCCGACCACAACCTTCTGAGACTAGATATCAATTACGGAAAATATCTGTAAAAAATATAAACACATGGAAGCTAAACAATACACTACTTAATAACCAAGAGATCTCTGAAGAAATCAAAGGGGAAATCAAAAAGTATCTAGAAACAAATGACAATTGAAACATGATAACCCAACACCTATGAGATGCAGCAAAAGCAATTCCAAGAGGGAAGTTTATAGTAATACAATCCTACCTTAAGAAAGAAGAAACATCTGAGATAAAGAACGTAAGCTTACACCTAAAGCAATTAGGGAAAGAACAACCAAACACCGCAAAGTTAGAAGAAGGAAAGGAATCATAAAGATCAGATTAGAAATAAATGAAAAAGAAATGAAGGAAACAATAGAAAAGATTAATGAAAATAAAAGCTGGTTCTTTGAGAAGATAAACAAAATTGATAAACCATTATCCAGACTCATCAAGAGAAAAAGGGAGAAGACACAAATCAATAGAATTAGAAATGAAAAAGGGGAATAACAACTGACACTGCAGAAACACAAAGGATCATGAGAGATTACAAGCAACTATATGCCTATAAAATGGACAACCTGGAAGAAAGGGACAAATACTTAGAAATGTACAACGTTCCGACACTGAACCAGGAAGAAATAGAAAATATGAATAGACCAATCAGAAGCACTGAAATTGAAACTGTGATAAAAAATCTTCCAACAAACAAAAGCCCAAGACCAGGTGGCTTCACAGGTGAATTCTATCAAACATTTAGAGAAGAGCTAACACCTATCCTTCTCAAACTCTTCCAAAATATAGCAGAGGGAGGAACTCTTCCAACTCATTCTACAAGGCCACCATCACCCTGACACCAAAACAGACAAAGATATCACAAAAAAAGAAAACCACAGACCAATATCACTGATGAGCAAAAATGTAAAAATCCTCAACAAAATACTAGCATACAGAATCCAACAGCATATTAAAAGGATCATACATCATGATCAAGTGGAGTTTATCCCAGGAATGCAAGGATTCTTCAATATACACAAATAAATCAATGTGATACACCATATTAACAAATTGAAGGAGAAAAACCTATGATCATCTCAATAGATGCAGAGAAAGCTTTCAACAAAATTCAACACCACTTTATGATAAAAATCATCCAGAAAGTTGGCATAGAGGGAAATTACCTCAACATAATAAAGGCCGTATGTAACAAACCCAGAGCCAACCTCATCATCAATGGTGAAAAACTGAAATTATTTCCTGTAAGATCAGGAAGAAGACAAAGTTGGCCACTCTCACCACTATTATTCAACATAGTTTTGGAAGTTTTAGCCACGGCCATCAGAGAAGAAAAAGAAAGAAAATGAATCCAAATCAGAAAAGAAGAAGTAAAGCTGTCACTGTTTGCAGATACCATGATAATGTACCTAGAGAATCCTAAAGATGGTACCAGAAAAGTACTAGAGCTAATCAATGAATTTGGTAAAGTAGCAGGATACAAGATTAATGCACAGAATTCTCTTGCATTCCTATGCACTAATGATGAAAAATCTAGAAGTGAAATTAACAAAACACTCCAATATACCATTTCAAAAACAAGTATAAAATACCTAGGAATAAACCTAACTAAGTAGAAAAAAGATTTGTATGCAGAAAATTATAAGACACTGATGAAAGAAATTAAAAATGATACAAATAGATGGACAGATATACCATGTTCTTGGATTGGAAGAATCAACATTCTGAAAATGACTGTACTACACAAAGAGATCTACAGATTCAAGCAATCTCTATCAAACTATCAATGGCATTTTTCACAGAACTAGAATAAACAATTTCACAATTTGTGTGGAAACACAAAAGACCCGGAGTAGCCAAAGCAATCTTGAGAAAGAAAAACTGGCCTGGAGAAATCAGGCTACTGGACTTCAGACTATACTACAAACCTACAGTAATCAAGACAATATGTTACTGGCACATATATAGATCAATGGAAATGGATAGAAACCTCAGAGATAAACCCACACACGTATGGTCAGCTTATCTTTGATAAAGGAGGCAAGAATATACAATGGAGAAAAGGCAGCATCTTCAATAAGTGGTGCTGGGAAAACTGGACAGGTACATGTAAAAGTATGAAATTAGAACACTCCCTAACACCATACAGAAAAATAAACTCAAAATGGAGTAAAAACCTAAATGTAAGGTCAGGCACTATCAAACTCTTAGAGGAAAACATAGGCAGAACACTCTAAGACATAAATCACAGCAAGATCTTTTTTGACCCACCTCCTAGAGAAATGGAAATCAAAACAAAAATAAACAAATGAGAGCTAATGAAACTTAAAACATTTTGCACAGCAAAGGAAACCGTAACCAAGATGAAATGACAATCCTCAGAATGGTAGAAAATATATGCAAATGAAGCAACTGACAAAGGATTAATCTCCAAAATTTACAAGCAGCTCATGCAGCGCAATATGAAAAAACAAATAACCCAAACCAAAAATGGGCAGAAAACCTAAATAAACATTTCTCCAAAGAAGATATACAGATTGTCAACAAACACATGAAAGAATGCTGAATGTCATTAATCACTAGAGAAGTTCAAATCAAAACTACAATGAGATATCTTCTCACACCGGTCAGAATGGCCATCATCAAAAATTCTACAAACAATAAATGCTGGAGAGGTTGTGGAGAAAAGGGAACTCTCATATACTGTTGGTGGGAATGTAAATTGATACAGCCACTATGGAGAACATTATGGAGTTTCCTTAAAAAACTAAAAATAGAACTACCATATGACCCAGCAATCCCACTACTGGGTCTATACCCTGAGAAAACCATAATTCAAAAAGTCATATACCACAATGTTCATTGCAGCTCTATTTACAATAAGCAGGACAAGGAAGCAACCTAAGTGTCCATTGACAGATGAATGAATAAGAAGATGTGGCACATATATAGAATGGAATATCACTCAGCCATATAAAGAAATGAAATTGAGTTATTTGTAGTGAGGTTGATGGACCTAGAATGTCATACAGAGTGAAGTAAGTCAGAAAGAGAAAAACAACTACTGTATGCTAACATATATATATGGAATCTAAAAAAAAAAAAGAAAGAAAAGAAAAAATGTTCATGAACCTTGGGGCAAGATGGGAATAAAGATGCAGACCTACTATAGAATGGACTTGAGGACACAGTGAGGGGGAAGGGTAAGCTGGGACAAAGTGAGAGAGTGGTAGTGTATATATGGACATATATACACTACCAAATGTAAAATAGATAGCTAGTGGGAAGCAGTTGCATAGCACAGGGAGATTGGCTCAGTGTTTTGTGACCAGCTAGAAGAGTGGGATAGGGAGGGTGGGAGGGAGGGAAACACAAGAGGGAAGAGATATGGGGATATATGTATATGTATAACTGATTTACTTCGCTATAAAGCAAAAAGTAACACACCATTGTAAAGCAATTATACTCCAATAAAAACGTTAAAAAAAAGATTTACAAGCATGCCAAATATTTAAGTTAACCCATAGGATGTACAGTATAAAATCAATTTCTATTATGTCACACACACACACACACACACACACACACACACACACATTCTACCATAACTAAAGTAGAATTTCATTCTGAAGCACTGAAACTAAAACAAAGAGAGTAGGAGAGAAAAGCAGAGTGAAATAAATTCCTTGTCATGCCACTGGTTAATTACATTATGCAGTAGTTGATTCATTTTAATGCTGGAGATGAGGA